>NC_060191.1:32501597-33203935 GCF_021184085.1 Oncorhynchus gorbuscha | reverse complement strand
GAACAGGCAGGCTGAGGCAGAGTTGTGCTGTCAGCCACCTACAGCGAGCAGCTATACGCCTGCCTGCCTCCAGCCTGCCTGCCTGCCTCCAGCTTCTTTATTGTGTGACACTGCACAAATGCAGCACTGCTCCCACCCTCCCTCCCTCCATGTATGACCGACACATCCCATGACCCCACGTTGAATCATGTGAAGAAGCCCAAGGGTGGCTGAGTTAAGCGGTGAGAGGCTCTGTCTTTTAAATCCCACATAGCCGTGTTACGATGATCAGCGTAGTGTTGGTAGAATGAAACCCTTCCAGAGACTGAGATGGTTAATCTGTTACACTGGAATCACATGATGACAATAGCGATGGCATAGTAATGTATCTTGTATGAATCTATTTAGTCACAACAGTAGGTCACAGACAGTCAGAGGACACTCAAGTGACTGGAATAAGTAATGACATTGTAATTTGATTTGCTGGCTGCAGATCTAGGGCGGTGCTCTGGGCCCAGGGCATCTTGGTTTACAAGTAATTGAGTGCAGGGAGGAATATCAAACATTTGGAATCATTGGGAAAAGAAAGGAATTTTAAATCCAGACACGTATGTTGCTAATAAGCAATTCTGATGATATAACACAACAGCCATTGATTAAATGTGAAAGTCTGACAAGGAACCATTGGGATTAAAACAGTCCGAAACATTTACCAGCTACTACTAGCATTCTTCACGTCTGGTACTTGGGTGGGCGTGGTGTGTGCAGTATTTTGTCCCAGCCCAACACAAAGCCCACCTGAGTCAGCTATTGAAGGTCTTGATAATAGGGGGATTGGTTCAGGGGTTACGTCACTAGCCCGGCACGCACTACAGCCTTCCAAGACAAGGAGAGAATGACACTTGTTCTGTGAAGTGACATGACTAATGTACTGAAGAGGGCAGGAGAGTGAAAAAAAGAGGAGAGGAGAAATAAAGAGGAGAGGGTAAAGAAGAAGAGATCAGGTATAGCGAGACGGGGATGAAGAGATAAAGGGCTGAGTAAGTGACAGAGAAAGACACCGTTTGTTAGCTTCATTTAACCCATAATTCACTGTGCATTATTTTCAGCCTTTACATATTAATTGAGAGCAAGCGGAGCCGCTGTTTTAATCTCACTGGTCTCCCACCAAAAGGCACCCGCGTGCAAACCACTTCCATCACTTCCACTTTGACATTCTGATTGTTGGGAACGATGGGTTTTCTACTGCGTCTGAGTAAATTTTGGAATCCCTTCCCCACGCCCTCACCTGGGGGTATTCCCTTTGTCTTGCTCCCAGGAGGGGACTACACACACGAGGGGCGCCCGGGGAACGCTCCTGCTTGGCAGCATTTGAGAATTCCTTTTTTGCAGCTCGCGCAGGAGCAAATTTTGACATGGCAATTCCCTGCCAACGATTTCCCTGCTTCAGGATAGAAAAGGTTCTCACATCACTGTTGGGGACAGAGTTGGACAATCTTATGTAGGTTCTGACAGTGATACTTTCCCTGGGTGATATTTTCCCTCTACCCAGGGTTGATGTGAATATCACAGCCATACAGTAGCACACATACTGTACGGTAGGATATCAGAGCGTATGCAACTACTATGGCAAACAAAAACACAGAAGATATGTCAGATAGCCCTGGCAGTGTATTATTATATGAACAGAGAGCTGTGGTGTGATATAGGATCATGTGTGGACATACAGTACAACACTGGCAAGCGGCATTCGACTGCAGACTCATACTTAGGGGACGTGGTTATTTTGCAGGATATCTTTGACAACGTTCTCCGTATTTATTACATTTGTCAGTTGCTTTGGCAAACTGAAAAGAAGCGTGCTGATCTGCCAATGGAGGACAGAGCTAAGTCAAGAGTAATGAAATGTCTAATATTCTGTCAAGATGGCTGTTGAGCCCTGAAGAGCCCACTGATAGGGGGCCCTGTGGTCCTTGTAGGATGACTTTAATGTTTGGGAAATGATCCATTTATAGTACGGTTTGATAGGCAGAAAACAGCGAGACCGAGAGAGACAGAGAGAGAAAAAAAGAGAGATATACATAACAACCACACACACACTATCTCTGCTCAGTAAGTCAGAATTGAGTCAATATGAAAATCAGTGGGCTGTTAGGGAAAAGGCGGCTGTTCCCTCTGAATATTCTTTCATTCTGTCCAAATGGCAAAAAATTGCAGCTGCGGCACTTTCTGGGTTATATCGGGGTTTCTTCCCTCTTTAAAAAAAAATGGAATCAGCACATTCAAAAGATACTCATCCAATTCTAGCCAGGGATGAACAGTTGATATAGCCTTCACATATCTTTAATAACAGCTATGATAACACAGTGAATAAACATGAATAAATAATATTATTTCATTTCAAAGAACCATGTGGGGGCACACAATCTAACAGATTCTGATTATGAGTTCATCTGCCATTAATTCAAACGGGGAAAGACGGACAGCCGCTTTGGAAATGTTACTTAAATCTGAATATTATGTGACCACATTTTTCTATCTAATGGAAATATAGTCTAGAGAACCAGAAGGGGACGCTGCCCTGAGATTCTTCTTCTGAAATCCACCTGTACTGTAAACCAACTACTAATCACTGAAGTTGGTTGCTAATTTCAGCACAATATATCTAGTACCGGGTCGGACCAGCCCTTTGCTTCCAGAACAACCTGAATTCGTTGGGGGATGGATTCTACAAGGTGTGGCATTCAAACGTTGGTCAACTGGTAATAAAGGACATAACGTGTGCCAAGAAAACATTCCCCACACCATTACACCACCTCCACCAGTCTGTCCTGTTGAAACCAGGCAGTATGGGGCCATGGACTCATGCAGCTTACACCAACAATCATACTACGCTCAAAGTTGCTTAGGTCACATCTTTCGACCCATTCTAATGTTCAATAGAACAGTAAATGAATGACTAGATGTCTGTTTTATATAGCAAGCCACGACTCACTGTCTGTAGGAGAGAGCTATTCTTGTGAATGGGGTGGTGTACCTAATAAACTACACACTGAGTGTACATCAGCCAAATTGGAACAATTGTGTAGCTTTCTAGCATAAGTAGCCTTGCGCGAGCCGGAAAGGCTCATCAAAGCAGTATCCAGTGTCCTGTTTCTGTAGTTTGAGGCAGCTTGATGTACAAGTACACCCCCTGGAAAAGATGCCAGTCTATCACAGGGCCTTACCTCCAATATATCTACTAAAGCTGGCATAGAAGTCAGGCGTCTTTGTCTTCATCTTGTCGTGTATATATATATATATATATATATATATATATATATATATATATATATATATATATATATATATATATATATATATATGTACAAATATTCTTTTTTTTACCTCAACTTCAACATACACTCATGCAACCCGCCTCACCCAATGTGGTATGGATCAGGTATTTTCTTTACTTTAGAACCAGAACCCCCAACAGAAGCTAGCCAGCTAACTAGCTACTAGCAAGTAGTCAGCTAGCTACTGCTAGCGGTCAAAAGCTAACCTTTAGCCCGGACAGTCTTCACAGCACAATTCAACCCAGAGCATATCGGACTTCTTTTTCTCCACATCTCCGGATTCCTACCGCAAGCTCTGAACCTTTTCACCTGGTTCATCGCAGCTAGCTAGCTGCTATCCGAGTGGCTACTCCTGGCTAAGTCTCTGTACCGAAGCAAGTACCAATTAGCCTGGAGCTAGTCTATGCTAGGCCCACCTCCCGGCTAGCTGAAGAGGTCCATCAGTCACTCCTTGGGCTACAATACTTATTTTTCCAATTGGCCTGGACCCTTTTTACTGCCAAAACAGAGCCCCGCCGATCCATCACAACTGGACTGCCGACGTAATCCACCCGAGGGGGTTTTCAACAGGCTCCTCCGTCGCAACGTCCCCTGAATGCCCATCTGCTAGACTGCTAGGCGTGGCTCGCTAGCTGTCTAGAGCATATCGGACTGTTAGCTGAAGAGGTCCATCAGCCAATTTTATTGCGCGACAATACCTATTTTGCAGAGCCCTGCCTATTCATCACGACTGGTCTGCTGACGTAACCACACGAGGGGGCTACAAGAGACTCTTCCGTCGCAATGTCCCCCTAAGGCCCTTCTGCTAGCCCCGGCCAACTAGCTGTCTGAATCACCGTGTCTCCAGCCCGCCTAGCTACTCACTAGACCCCATGATCACTCGGCTACGCATGCCTCTCCCTAATGTCAATATGCCTTGTCCATTGCTGTTTTGGTTAGTGATTATTGTCTTATTTTACTGTAGAAACTCCAGCCCTGCTCAATATGACTTAGCTAACCCTTTTGTTCCACCTCCCACACATGCGGTGACCTCACCTGGTTTACATGGTGTCTTTAGAGACAATAGCTCTCTCATTGTCACTCAATGCCTAGGTTTACCTCCACTGTATTCACATCCTACCATACCTTTGTCTGTACATTATGCCTTGAATCTATTCTACAGCATCCAGAAACCTGCTCCTTTTACTCTCTGTTCCGAACGTACTAGACGACCAGTTATTAGACTTTAGCCGTTCCCTTATTCTAGTCCTGCAGTGCTTAGCTCCACTCCCACTGCCCAGGCGCTCTCATGCATATCATGCATGTTAACATTAGAAGTCTCCTCCCTAAGTTTGTTTTATTCACTGCTTTAGCACACTCTGCCAACCCGGATGTCCTAGCCATGTCTGAATCCTGGGTTAGGAAGGCCACCAAAAACCTTGAAATTTCCATCACTAACTACAACATTTTCCGAGAAGATAGAACTGCCAAAGGGGGAGGAGTTGCAATCCACTGCAGAGATAGCCTGCAGAGTTCTGTCTTGCTATCCAGGTCTGTGCCCAAACAATTTGAGCTTCTACTTTTAAAAATCCACCTTTCCAGAAACAAGTCTCTCACCGTTGCCTCTTACTATAGGCCACCTTCTGCCCCAGCTGTGCCCTGGACACCACATGTGAATTGATTGCCCCCCATCTATCTTCAGAGCTCGTGCTGTTAGGTGACCTAAACTGGGACATGCTTAACACCCCGGTCGTCCTACAATCTAAACTAGATACCCTCAATCTCACACAAATTATCAATGAACCTACCAGGCACAACACCAAATCTGTAAACACAAGCACCCTCATAGATATCGTCCTAAACAACCTGCCCTCCAAATACACCTCTGCTGTCTTCAACCAGGATCTCAGCGATCACTGCCTCATTGCCTGCGTCCGTAATGGGTCTGCGGTCAAACGACCACCCCTCATCACTGTCAAACACTCCCTAAAACACTTCAGCCAGCAGGCCTTTCTAATCGACCTGGCCCGGGTTTCCTGGAAGGATACAGAAAAAGTGTTTTACTCACCATCTTAAATAAGCATGTTGAACCAGGAATAGATATAGCCCTTGGTTCACTCCAGACCTGACTGCCCTTGACCAGCACAAAAACATCCCCCCACGATATGCAACTTTTCAGGGAAGTTAGGAACCAATATACACAGGCAGTTAGGAAAGCAGTTAGGAAAGCGAAAGGCTAGCTTTTTCAAACAGAAATTTACATCCTGTAGCACAAACTCAAAAAAGTTCTGGGACACTAAAGTCCATGAAGAATAAGAGCACCTCCTCCCAGCTGCGCACTGCACTGAGGCTAGGAAACACTGTCACCACTGATAAATCCATGATAATTGAGAATTTCAATAAGCATTTTTGTACGGCTGGCCATGCATTTCACTTGGCTACCCCTAACCCGGTCAACAGCCCTGCACCCCTCACAGCAACTTGCCCAAGTTACCAACCTTTCAAAGCACTTCATGGCTATGGACGTGAGTGCTACGGGTCTGTAGTCATTTAAGCAGGTTGCCTTTGTGTTCTTCGGCACAGGGACTATAGTGGTCTGCTTGAAACATGTTGGTATTACAGACTCAATCAGGGACATGTTGAAAATGTCAGTGAAGACACCTGCCAGCTGGTCAGCACATGCCCAGAGCACACGTCCTGGTAATCCATCTGGCCCCGCAGCCTTGTGTATGTTGACCTGTTTAAAGTTCATGTCGGCTTCGGAAAGCGTGACCACACAGTCGTCCTGAACAGCTGATGCTCTCATGCATGCCTCAATGTTGCTTGCCTCAAAGCGAACATAGAAGTGATCCAGCTCTGCGCAGACGACATCATTCTGTATACTTCTGTCCCTTCTTTGGACAGTGTGTTAACTAACCTCCAGACGAGCTTCAATGTCATACAACTCTCCTTCCAATGCCTCCAACTGCTCTTCAACGCAAGTAAAACTAAATACATGCTCTTTTATCGATCGCTGCCCCACCTGCCTGCCCATCCAGCATCACTACTGTGGACGGTTCTGACTTAGAATATGTGGACAATTATAAATACCTAGGTGTCTGGTTAGACTTTAAACTCTCCTTCCAGACTCACATTAAGCATCTCCATTCCAAAATGTAATCTAGAATCGGCTTCCTATTTTGCAAAAAAAGCATCCTTCACTCATTCTGCCAAACATGCCCTCGTAAAACTGACCATCCTACCAATCCTTGACTTAGGCGATGTAATTTACAACATTGTAAAGATCTTCGTCTGTTGTTTGTAGAAAGTCAGACCGAAATGCAGCGTGTAGGTTACTCATGACTTTTAATGAAGCTAATACGGTACATGAAATAACGGAAGAAGAAAACAACAAACGAATGAAACTAATACAGCCTATCTGGTGACTAACACTAAGACAGGTACAATCACCCACGAAATACAACGCACACTCAAGCTACCTAAATACGGTTCCCAATCCGAGACAACTAGAATCAGCTGACTCCAATTAGGAATCGCCTCAGGCAGCCAAGCCTAACTAGACACACCCCTAATAATACACACTCCCAATTAATACAAACCCTAATACGAAATACAACATATAAACCCATGTCACACCCTGGCCTACCCAAACATATAACAAAAACACAAGATACAATGACCAAGGCGTGACAGAACCCCCCCTAAGGTGCGGACTCCGGGACGCACCTCAAGAGCATAGGGAGGGTCCGGGTGGGCGTCTGTCCATGGTGGCGGTTCTGGCTCGGGACGTGGACCCCACTCCATAAATGTCCTAGTTCCTCCCCTACGCGTCCTAGGATAATCCACCTTCTCCGCCGACCATGGCCTAATAGTCCTCACCCTGATCCCCACATAACTGAGGGGCAGCTCGGGACCGAGGGGCAGCTCGGGACCGAGGGGCAGCTCGGGACCGAGGGGCAGCTCGGGACAGAGGGGCAGCTCGGGACAGAGGGGCAGCTCGGGACAGAGGGGCAGCTCGGGACAGAGGGGCAGCTCGGGACAGAGGGGCAACTCGGGACAGAGGGGCAACTCGGGATAGAGGGGCAACTCGGGATAGAGGGGCAACTCGGGATAGAGGGGCAACTCGTGAAACCTATTACAGCCTATCTGGTGACTACAACACAGAGACAGGAACAAACACCCACAAAATACAACGCGAAAGTCAGGCTGTCTAAATACGGTTCTCAATCAGAGACAACGACAAGCACCTGACTCTGATTGAGAATCGCCCCAGGCAGCCAAGCCTAACTAGACACACCCCTAATAATACACACTCCCAATTAATACAAACCCTAATACGAAATACAACATATAAACCCATGTCACACCCTGGCCTACCCAAACATAACAAAAACACAAGATACAATGACCAAGGCGTGACAAACATAGCCTCTAACACTCTACTCAGCAAATTGAATGCAGTCTATCACAGTGTCATCCGTTTTGTCACCAAAGCCCCATATACTACCCACCACTGCGACCTGTATGCTCTCGTTGGCTGGCCCTCTCTTCATGTTCGTCGCCAAACCCACTGGCTCCAAGTCATCTATAAGTCTTTGCTAGGCCTTATCTCAGCTCACTGGTCAATATAGCAGCACCCACCCGTACGTAGCATGCGCTCCAGCAGGTATATTTCACTGGTCACCCCCAAAGCCAATTCCTCCTCTGTCAGCCTTTCCTTCCAGTTCTCTGCTGCCAATGACTGGAATGAATTGCAAAAATCACTGAAGCTGGAGACTCATATCTCTCTCTCTAACTCATCCAACTACCTCATCCCCATACTGTTATTTATTTATTTTTTGCTCATTTGCACCCCAATATCTCTACTTGCACATTCATCTTCTGCACATCTATCACTCCAGTGTTTAATTTGATAAATTGTAATTATTTCGCCACTATGGCCTATTTTGTTATGCAGGTGAATGAGGACCCAAAAGCGACTTGGCGAAAACAGAGTCTTTAATCCAGTTTAAGGAAATAGCAATACTCCTAGACAAATCGGAGCGGTAAATAAAGCATAAGAAACAATTTCACTCGTAATCACGAGAACTGACTGGAGACTCGATAATGAACTGCAGGTTGCCTCGGGAAGGCACTTGACCGTAGCAGACTCAGACACCTGCTCACCACGCAGCATCTGAGGGAAACACGACACGACAGGGCGATACAAAGACACAGCACGGTGAACAGTATACAAGGATCCGACAGGACAGAAACGGAAAACAAGGGGAGAAATAGGGACTCTAATCAGGGGAAAAGATAGGGAACAGGTGTGGGAAGACTAAATGATTGATTAGGGGAATAGGAACAGCTGGGAGCAGGAACAGAACGATAGAGAGAGAGAGAGGGAGAGAGAAAAAGGGGAACGAACCTAAAAAGACCAGCAGGGGGAAAACGAACAGAAGGAAAAGCAAAATGACAAGACAATATAAGACAAAACATGACATATTTATTGCCTTACCTACCTTATCTTACCTCATTTGCACACACTGTATATAGACTCTTCTATTGTGTTATTGACTGTATGTTTGTATATTCCCATGTGTAACTGTGTTGTTGTTTGAGTCGCACTGCTTTGCTTTATCTTGGCAAGGGCGCAATTGTAAATGAGAACTTGTTCTCGACTGGTCTACCTGGTTGAATAAAGGTGAAATAAAAAAATAAATAAAAAATAAATGCTGAGTGCCAAACAGACACACACCGGGTCCCATTTTTGCAGTTTTTGGTTTGACTCTGCCAGGGCTCAAACTCCCAACCTCCCAACTCTAACCACAAGGCCACTGACATGGCCAGTTACCCATACACTTTCTGTCAAAACCAAAACACCTAAATGCATGGAGCAGTAAAGAAGATTGGATATAGCCAACTATGAAGGTATTCATATGTGAGCAAGTACAATGAGCAATAGAGGTTACACAAACCATCAAGAAGGTGGTGTTTTCAACGCTCTTAGTTTGATTGATTTCCACAGCAGACAACTTGGCTGACTGCTTGACGACATTTCAAACGAACTGCATCACCCATGGAGTGAGTGCCAGTTTTGACTCCTTAAGCAGAGAGCACTCCATAATACTACTGGGAGATGGGTGTATTACAGCAAAGCCAATAACACTTCATGTAAGTATGCAGGTATAATGCATTATGATGCAGCTATTATACATTGTAAGACTTGTCATGGGCTAGCATGAGCCTTATAAGACATTAAAAAGGCTTGTAAATGTTTATGATTTAGGAAGCCTTATACTGTACATGCAGGCTTAAAGTGTTACCGCAAATCCTTTAAAAAGTAATGACTAAGACTAGCCTTTCCTTACGGAAATGCTAGTTATTAACTAAACATTTCATGGGCAGTCAACCAATTTGCCAAGCACATACAGGAGGTCAATACAAAGATGTATCATGGCAGAAATGCCAGACTGCTTGACTGCACAATGATGAATCTAGCAATTTAAGTGTCAAACAGAAATGAGCTTGAATTATGCAATTAACTAATCAGTTGAAAAAGGTTAATCTAAATCGATGTCAGCCTTTCATAGAAAGAGATAGTGAGAAGAAAAGACAAAAAAAATGTAGAATGTTGGATCCACAGCAGATAAAAGAGAGCACTGACATGAGTTCAACTAGGCAAACTCATTCACAGGAAATGGTTTTCTTCAGTGCTTCAATGAATGTTCCTTAGCTTATTTTCTAAATTACTACAATGGCAGTGAATGGATCTACATTTGGCTACTACTACGTTTTAAGACAATTATAGCATACTGTAAGTGAACATTCTGCAATTTAAATAAGTCTTAATCTGTGAGTGAATGTTTGTAAACATTCACAGTTGTTTACCTTGTTGACTGCACATCAGCTTTATTTGTGGATGTCATTCATTATTATTAATTCCTTATCATTCAATTGCAGCTGTCATGACGTGGCCCTCTGTGGGTATAGCGAGTGTCTTCCTCCTCTCCTACACCCAGGTTCTGTTATCTCAGGTCGTAAATTCCTGGAGGAGACTCTCTCCTCCTGGCCATGCAGAAAGAGGCACATAGAGAGAACAAAGGAACTTCTTCGACATCACAGAACTTGAGAACTGAACAATATCCATGTTTTGGAGAATGTGTAAACGGTAGGTGGAGAAGCCAGCTACTACCCGGTCCATTTCGTTTCATGTTTGTGACCTCATGAATATGGCTGTATATCCAGGGATAAATGAGCAGACTTGGCTAGCCACACACGCATGGTAGTGTGAAGGTCACCATAGGAAAGATGGGAAGAGTCCAGCGAATGAGAACAAAGTCATGTTGTCCAGAGAGTAAAAACCAGGTTGGCACCAGCACACAGCTTGGTGCTATATCAAACAGAACAGTGATCTTCCCTCCAGGGGAGCTACACTTCAGTAATAGCCTTTGCTGTTGGTGTGTGGTATACAGCACCATTCACAAATTAATCAGGAAATTAAATCACCTGGTTATATCATTCTACTGTTGGCTCCTTTTTGCACTTATTGAGTTAATAACGAGTTAATTCAGATCCATCACAACAACTCTAGCATTTTCGGATGGAACCTTAGTTGCCATAGAAGCACATGCACGTCTTGTTGCTATAGTTATGTCCGCAATGGTCAAACATATTTCCACAATACCTCCCTTTTCTCAAAAAGCAATCATCTATCATTTAAAGGTTTGTGCAAGGGCATGTGTGTGTTTGCGAGTGTGTGACTGTGTGTGTGTGTGTGTGTGTGTGTGTGTGTGTGTGTGTGTGTGTGTGTGTGTGTGTGTGTGTGTGTGTGTGTGTGTGTGTGTGTGTGTGTGTGTGTGTGTGTGTGTGTGTGTGTGTGTGTGTGTGTGTGTGTGTGTGTGTGTGTGTGTGTGTGTGTGTGTGTGTGTGTGTGTGTGTGAGTGTGTGCGTGTTGGGGTTCTACACCTCTCTACCAACCTCTGCTCTCCAACATCTCATTTCTCCTCAGTAGAAAAAAAGCTAAGACTATATGTGTAAAGGTATCCATCTAGCATTATGATTCGAATCACCTCTGTTCTGGCCATAGAAAAAAAGCTATCCATCAATGTCTTTCATGGTCTCTCAGTATTCAATCCTTTTTCTGGGATTGCTCCGTAAGATTTCTTTTTATACTGTATACAGCATGGGTGCTGCGTTCAATTATGAATACCTGAACAGCCAAACATTTCCTGCTTCGATGCAATAAATAAAATGATTCATGAAGGCCTGGGGTCTAAGCCCTGCAGACAGATTAATTGAAGCCTTGCAATGAAAGGTGTTATCTACATTCTCCATGTATTTATTTAAGGTCCGTGTTCCTTTTACTTTATTTGTAATTCTACATTTTATGGCACTGCAACAAAAAAAACATTACTTGAGGATTGTGGGTGGGAAATTTGTAAATTCCTTTTGTATTGTGGTGGCAGAATTTGGGGTGAGCTGTTGTAACATCTCAAGGGATATGTTCTGTGTTGGACTGTGATGTAATGCCTTTCATAGACTCCTGATATGTCTACACCCTAACACAAGGCCAATGCAGAATGGTTGCTTGTATAAAATAACTGTTGGGAAACAATATTATTGTATTATCCCCCCCATCCCCACTATATAAGAGACGTGTAAGAATATGTCGAAGATAAATACACAATGCAGAGACAGAACTACATGCTGTCCCTTTGTTCTGTGGAGAGAATTACAGGAGAGAACCACAGGAGAATCACTGAGGACAGGGGAGAATGACCATCTATCTCCCCGTATGATTTGTCCTCTTTGAATAAACCTATTTTCCTCCCGCCCTGATTTGCTTTGGAGTTTGTGTTATTGAAGAATAACATAAATTGCGAACATTTGGTGCCATAACCAGGATGAATTGGTCTCAACAACAACAAGAAAAACTTTGTGTTGATCCAGGAAAAAGAGAGAAGGCTGAGCGCAACTCAGATGGGAGTCAACTCTTAATCTCCTGATTGATGGCATAATTGCTGGGTGAGTCTAGACCAATATAATTTTAAAAGAACCAAATCAGGTTAAAATAAGTGCATGCAATGAGTGATATGTATCTGGGATGTAGAGGTTAAACATCTGGGATGTGTAACCTCTATGAAAAGGTTTGAGGCCTTTGTCTTTGTTCTCTACTAAAGGGGTTCAAGTCCTCTATTAAAAGGTTAGAGCAATTTATTTTTGTGAAACCTTTTTGCATAGAAGCAAGTTGTTAGTTGAGTAGCAATTTTTACACTTGTGGTTAATGTAAGTCGTCAACAAGCTTTTTGAAGTGAACATATATTTTATGGGTAGCCAGGCCCTACAGAGACAATTTGTGTTCTAGAAGAGGTTTGAGTCCTTATACATACATATACACACACACACATATATGTATATATATTGGGGTTAAATAAATATATAATCATAGAGATATACATTATACAACTTTAATGTTAATATAATGCCATTGTTAAGTAAGAAAAACCACCCTGGAAAAGGGCAGGACAGCTCCTCTGGATGTGAGCATGAACAATATTTTAAATTCACTGTCTAGTGATATGATGAACCATTTCAAAGTAGAGAAGTGTAGGCAAGAGATAAAGAAATATTCCATCATTGTTGACAAAGATGGAATATGGAATCTGTCTGATACACAAAAAGCTTAAAAATACAGAGAATGTATGTCTAATTCCTTGACAACAAAAAAAAAACCTGAGCTGACAAGCTAAAAATCTGTCGTTCTGCCCCTGAACAAGGCACTGTTCCTGGGCCGTCATTGTAAGTAAGAATTTGTTCTTAATTGACTTTTCTAGTTAAATAAAGGTTCAATCAAAAAGACACGATGGTCTTTAACTGTTTTAGCCAAGGTAAAAAAACGAGATTAGAAATTCTTTCTGGAGAATGGATGACAGGACATTATGGAGAGAAAGAAGTTTGAAAGAAGTTTGAAAGCTCTTGCTGAACAAATCAAAACCTTGAAAGAAGAGATTCAACAATTACAGGCAAGGGTCGTAAAAACCGACTTGGCTACAACACGTGGAGGACCATTTGTTCATTACCCTCAGGCTGAGTTATGCAAGGATGATTGGGTTTCAAGCATCTGGTCAGATCTGCCTGGCTTTGAGTCAACAGATACTGACAGAGGTGACGAGCGATGAGTTAGGCCATCCAGAACACAGGCTGTAAAAGGTAGTAAAGACAAACCTCTGGTGACAGTAATCACACATACATCAGCATCTCCAAAACAGTTAGATGAATGGTAGGCAAATTTTAAACATCCCCGAGAAGTGGGTATGAAAACGTGGGACCATTCGAAGTGTTATAAGAAACTCTACAATCTACATCCTTATGATGGGTTACAGCTGTTAGCCTTTGTTTTGAACAACCGTGAACCTGGTGTACTTGAAGGAAAGGTTTATAGATCTGTGGGTGTTGAAGTGCAAGATGTGGCCGATGGATGGAGAGCCATACATGTTTTCCTTAAGGGTCTGACCAACGCAACCACCAATTGGGTTAGAGATAACCAAATGGGTTCAAAAACCAAAAGAACTGTTTGTTGAATTTACCGGACAAGGAAGATGAAGATACACCCAATTCCTCCAAAAATGGGGCAATCACTCATCAGCGGATGCCATCCATGCATGATGATTAGCAAAAAATGTTTGTTTCCACAACTAATGACTGGGAGAGAACTACGGCGACGTCATCGACAGGTTGTCACGACTGGACAGAGTCATCAATCAATGTGATAAACCGGCTGTTATCAGAGTTGTGCAGGTTCCGAGAGAAACCAATAACATTATTCGTTCAGCAAAAGAGAAACCTGGTGTATGTCATTATTGCGGGATTTCTGGTCACTGGCAACGAGAATGTGAGAAAAGAAAATGTGTTCTCATGCGGAATGGCCAGGGGAAGCAGGGTCCATCTAAGGGAAAATGGAATCAAGACAACAGAGTTTGCTGGATGCTGTGGAGGTAAACTAATGGACTCCCTCTTACGTCCCATCTCAGCTGATGTACATATGAAATCAGATGGAATGTATTTATTTTATTTATCCTTATTGAACTAGGCAAGTCAGTTAAGAACAAATTCTTATTTACAATGACGGCCTAGGAACAGTGGGTTAACTGCCTGTTCAGGGGCAGAACGACAGATTTCTACCTTGTCAGCTCAGGGGTGTGAACTTGCAACCTTGCGGTTACTAGTTCAACACTCTAACCACTAGGCTACCCTGCCGCCCCAGGTGGAATGTATGTGAACATGATGGTTTACCAACGTTGCAGTAGATTTTTTAGTAGATAAATACAGGTGCTGAAGTCCCTCCATTTCACATATCTTGTGCAAAACATATATGTCCTCAGTACACGTGCAAGATGATGAAAGCAACAGGAGTGGGGGAAGACAGATATAAAACAAACCATTATCAGTTGCTATTGGTCCAATGAAGATTGATGCAGGAATCTACACCTTGCACAAAACAATACCCCATTAGAAAGGAAGCTATGGCCGCTACTAAAGTAGTGATTAAAGATCTATGGGACATGGGTATAGTTGAAAAGACACCATGTCATCCAGCTACTCTGATGTATCCTACAGATATCACATTACTTGAACATGATTGTTGTGAGTTGGTTTTGGATCAGCTCTCTGATGGGTTTATAGAGTAATTTGTTGGAAAACCCTGAGTTTATCTTACACACAGACGGTTCAAGCATAGTGGAGAGGGGGGGGGTATGAGGAAGGTAGGCTGGGCAGTTACTACAATGGACAATGTCACTACCAGGCACGTTAGATTTGAGAAAAGCAGACATTCACTTTATGCTGACTTAGGGAAATCTATGTGAAATATCAATTTATTTTGAATCCAGGACATGTTACTTTCTCTTTTTGCTTCCTTGGTTACAGGTTATGACAGTCTACAGTCTGACGCTGCAGCAATATCCGTTGACTGTACCTGAAATGATACAAGATCACCGGTGAAGTGCAAACAGTGGAACGGAAGAAGAATTCCTCACTACCGGCAGACTGTCAAAACATAATTTAATACCAGTGTGGAAGAGCTGGTCACTTTTAAAGGACTTGGTGAATGATTACCTTGCCAATAGGATGATTGAATACTGTCGTGTAGACATTTTTTTGTGTGTGTGAGTTTCCTTATAAAACAGGATGTGGTAGGAATCGTAAGAGACATCATTACACCTGTTAATACTTATTTTATATAACTTTGTTTGAAACTTATTTCTTATTGTAAGAAGAATATGCCCTTTGTGTTTTATAGAAATGCAAGGTGTTTAATGTGAATGATTTTATGCTTAATGGTAATGTTTTTTATAGTCTATTTTTTCATATTTTTTTTCTAAAAATACATTTTAAAGTATATTTATTTTTCAAATTGTCATAGGGGGAGTGTAAGAATATGAAGATAAAAACAACGCAGAGACAGAGGCCGAGAGGTCGAGAGAGCTAGAACTAACGATCGATGGAAATAGTGTTTTTTCTGCAATAAGGAAATATTGAGCAATGGGACATGAGAGGAATATGTCTTCTGAAATAGGATACTTGTTATTTGGCCATTGGCTAGTTTTACTGCAAGGAATTCTAATTGGTCAACCACATATCAGGGATCAAGGTAAGACCCAGATGCAGACTGCCGAAGTAACACTGTTTATTGTAGCAAACAGGGGCAGACAAAGACAGGTCAAGGCAGGCAGGTGTCAAAAATCCAGGGTAAGGCAGAGGTACAGGACGGCAGGCAGACTCAGGGTCAGGGACAGTCAGGGTTCAGTAATCCAGAGGTGGAGTAAAGGTCCAGGATGGCAGGCAGGCTCAGGCAGAGAGGTCAGGCAGGCGGGTACAGGGTCAGGGCAGGCAAAGGTCAAAAACCGAGAGGACTAGCAAAGAGAGGCTGGGAAACAAAATGAGCTGACAGGAAAACCACTGGTAAGCTTGAATGAACAAGACAAACTGGCAACAAACAGACAGAGAACACGGGTATAAATACACACGGGATAATTGGGAAGATGGGCGACATCTGGAGGGGGGTGGAGACAAGCACAATGACAGGTGAAACAGATCAGGGCGTGACACCACAGGCAGGGCTGGGTTATAAAACTACATGCTGTCACTTTGTTCTGTGGAGAGCATCACTGGAGAGCATCTCTGAGGACAGGGGAGAATGACCATCTCCCCGTACGATTTGTCCTCTTTGAATAAACCTATTTTCCTCCCCCATAATTTGCTTTGGAGTTTGTATTATTGAAGAATAACAAATCAAATTAAAGTTTGTCACTTGTCCCGAATACAACAGGTCTTACTTCACCTTACAGTGAAATGCTTACTTACAGGCTCTAACCAATAGTGCAAAAAAAGGTATTAGGCGAACAATAGGTAAGTAAACAAATAAAAACAACAGTAAAAAGACAGTGAAAAATAACAGTAGCCCATGAATTGCTAAGACATGTAACCATTCCCTCTTCGAGTTCGTCCCTGTCAAATCCTAGATAGATCTCCCCTGCATTACATTTACATTTACATTTAAGTCATTTAGCAGACGCTCTTATCCAGAGCGACTTACAAATTGGTGCATTCACCTTATGACATCCAGTGGAACAACCACTTTACAATAGTGCATCTAAATATTTTAAGGGGGGGTGAGAAGGATTACTTTATCCTATCCTAGGTATTCCTTAAAGAGGTGGGGTTTCGAGTGTCTCCGGAAGGTGGTGATTGACTCCGCTGTCCTGGCGTCGTGAGGGAGTTTGTTCCACCATTGGGGAGCCAGAGCAGCGAACAGTTTTGACTGAGCTGAGCGGGAACTGTACTTCCTCAGTGGTAGGGAGGCGAGCAGGCCAGAGGTGGATGAACGCAGTGCCCTTATTTGGGTGTAGGGCCTGATCAGAGCCTGGAGGTACTGAGGTGCCGTTCCCCTCACAGCTCCGTAGGCAAGCACCATGGTCTTGTAGCGGATGCGAGCTTCAACTGGAAGCCAGTGGAGAGAGCGGAGGAGCGGGGTGACGTGAGAGAACTTGGGAAGGTTGAACACTAGACGGGCTGCGGCGTTCTGGATGAGTTGTAGGGGTTTAATGGCACAGGCAGGGAGCCCAGCCAACAGCGAGTTGCAGTAATCCAGACGGGAGATGACAAGTGCCTGGATTAGGACCTGCGCCGCTTCCTGTGTGAGGCAGGGTCGTACTCTGCGGATGTTGTAGAGCATGAACCTACAGGAACGGGCCACCACCTTGATGTTAGTTGAGAACGACAGTTTGTTGTCCAGGATCACGCCAAGGTTCTTAGCGCTCTGGGAGGAGGACACAATGGAGTTGTCAACCGTGATGGCGAGATCATGGAACGGGCAGTCCTTCCCGGGAGGAAGAGCAGCTCCGTCTTGCCGAAGTTCAGCTTGAGGTGGTGATCCGTCATCCACACTGATATGTCTGCCAGACATGCAGAGATGCGATTCGCCACCTGGTCATCAGAAGGGGGAAAGGAGAAGATTAATTGTGTGTCGTCTGCATAGCAATGATAGGAGAGACCATGTGAGGTTATGACAGAGCCAAGTGACTTGGTGTATAGCGAGAATAGGAGAGGGCCTAGAACAGAGCCCTGGGGGACACCAGTGGTGAGAGCGCGTGGTGAGGAGACAGATTCTCGCCACGCCACCTGGTAGGAGCGACCTGTCAGGTAGGACGCAATCCAAGCGTGGGCCGCGCCGGAGATGCCCAACTCGGAGAGGGTGGAGAGGAGGATCTGATGGTTCACAGTATCGAAGGCAGCCGATAGGTCTAGAAGGATGAGAGCAGAGGAGAGAGAGTTAGCTTTAGCGGTGCGGAGCGCCTCCGTGATACAGAGAAGAGCAGTCTCAGTTGAATGACTAGTCTTGAAACCTGACTGATTTGGATCAAGAAGGTCATTCTGAGAGAGATAGCGGGAGAGCTGACCAAGGATGGCACGTTCAAGAGTTTTGGAGAGAAAAGAAAGAAGGGATACTGGTCTGTAGTTGTTGACATCGGAGGGATCGAGTGTAGGTTTTTTCAGAAGGGGTGCAACTCTCGCTCTCTTGAAGACGGAAGGGACGTAGCCAGCGGTCAGGGATAAGTTGATGAGCGAGGTGAGGTAAGGGAGAAGGTCTCCGGAAATGGTCTGGAGAAGAGAGGAGGGGATAGGGTCGAGCGGGCAGGTTGTTGGGCGGCCGGCCGTCACAAGACGCGAGATTTCATCTGGAGAGAGAGGGGAGAAAGAGGTCAGAGCACAGGGTAGGGCAGTGTGAGCAGAACCAGCGGTGTTGTTTGACTTAGCAAACGAGGATCGGATGTCGTCGACCTTCTTTTCAAAATGGTTGACGAAGTCATCTGCAGAGAGGGAGGAGGGGGGGGGAAGGGGAGGAGGAATCTGCATCTGCTTGATAAAATATTTTTCTACTATACAATTAAATTGTCTCTGCCTTAATTGTTGTATCTACTTTTCCACCACAATATGAAACTGTTGGTATTATTCAACCTTGTATGTTTCCATTAACTCAGTACATTTGATTTCTATAGAGAGAATCAAACATTTCGATTTTTAGGGCTGGCACAATTACCGTATAACCAACGGTTATGGATGAAGACTGTCATGAAAATAAAATAACCGTCATAACCGATGATATATTATTAATTTTGTGGAAAGAAAAGCTGACAGAGAACAGGACAGCTGGGAATTTGTGCTGTTGAGACCATTTCTGAGGTAACATGGACTCTTAAAAGAGTAGTTCACTATTTTACAACTTGATGGTTGAGATGGTTCCTCACCCTGAAAGTAGTCTATGTACCAGGAAGAGCATCTATCCAGAAACAGTCACTACAAACGTAAGCTAACTTTAGCCACCACAAGCTAACAATCAAGTGATGGGGGAATGTGTTTGCTTAGCTAGCTAAGCAAACAATGCGTGTCATTTAGCTCGCTTCATCAGATTAGGTTTTTGGAAAGAACTTGACATCAGCAAGTCCTCGTCCTGGTAAAGTTGCCAGTCAGACTACTGTCATCACCACTATAGATGGCAAGCAAATATAGCCAAAGAGGTTATCCCCTGAAAGTTAGCTTGTTAGCTAGCTATATTGATATGATTTGTTATTAGCTAGCTAGCCAATTTGATGTGGTCCATCATACAATGTAGCCTATCATGTCTGTCAGCAGCAATCACGATTAAACCTTCAAAAATTAATTGTTGAAAAGGGGATAATGTTAGCTAATTTTGCTAGGTAGGCCTAAATTGGTTGATGAAAAATTTGCATTTGGGCTACTTACCATTATGCTTAGCCAACTGAACAATGTCTCTACCGGTAGCTTGCAAAGTAAACATTATCAGCTAAAAGGTGACCTTCTGCTGCTCGATAGGCATAGCCCACAAAGGATGGGAAATTAACCTAAACCACTCATACTTGTCAGGTATAGTTCACTTATTTTATATCACTCAAATATCCAATTAATGGTGGTGAATATTGAGACATATAAGTCTACCCTCATGTATCGGAAATGAAACCAATCCGTGCACCCAACGTGCTAACGAGCTATACATGCTAAAGTCCACCCTCAAAACATAAATGGAAAAACAAAACCTGTAACACCATGAAAAAACATATTTTCCGCTGACATACTGTCCTTATATAGGATTATCCTGATGTAAACCTAGGAAGCATTTACAGTATCCATAAAAAGCACAAACCGAGGGATTGAATAAACAATTAAACTTCTGCACATTCACAAATAATCACCAATATTTCATAAAGGCGGAAAACTACAGTAAAAGTCAAAGCAGGCAAATTAGAACAAAAAAACACAGACTTGCACCTTTGCACAGATATCAGATATCCCTTTTTGCATTCCTACCAAGCCATCCCACTTGGGAAAACAATTGAATCCTGATCTGAGAGAGAAACCAACGCCGAATTGTGAGAAACCATGTTGAGCGGTGTTCGGGCGGCCAATTGAGTGTTTGCACATACTTCTCTGTGTGTCTGTGTTTTTGCCCATTTTACAGACCTTTTAACAAAGAAAAGGGTGCAAGAGCGAAACAAGGCAGTGTTTTAGTATATGCGATACAGTGTGACTCAAGAAAAGGTAGCTTCAACTGGTAAACAATCCTTGACTTGACTTTGTCTGAAACAGTTGGACCTCTGTAGGCCACAATCAACTGCATCAGCGGTGATACTGTGAAGGATGCTGTGCTGATACTGTGTAGGATACTGTGCCCAGGCTGCAGTGTTTTCCCGATCTGAATATTAGCTCTAGCTATTAGCAGCTGACAGTATATTAGAGTAGATCATTAAAAACCAGAGCATGACTCCATCTCCCAGCGTCAACAGACTGCCATGGCATTTTGCCCGAGTCAACAGACTCCGCCATGACATTTGAAGTGGGTGCATTCGCACTCCCTCCACTGCCCTTCTCCCTCTCCGCTATTAATAACAACCATGGGGTTAAATGATTTTGCATCACGGTGGCAATCTAATTAATTGTTGACCTTTTTAACTTTGTAGCTCATCTCTTAAAATGACTAGCGGTGGTGGACCTATTTGAGCTAGACCCTAGAAAATCATGATTCATGTTCATATTTGAAAATACACAAGTACTCCTCTGCACAGGGCCATACATACTGTATAGGGCAGGATTATACAAGGCCATGGTTAATATTCAACCAGGAGCCGAGACAAGCAATCTTACACAGCCACATACGTCAGTGGAGGTTCCTCAGAGGAGGAAGGGGAGGACCATCCTCCTCAGTGAATTTCATAAAATAAACAATTGTAAAACATTTAAAAAGTAATAATTTTTAGATAAAACTATACTAAATATAATCACGTTACCAAATAACTGATTAAAACACACTATTTTGCAAAGAAAGTCTACAGTAGCCTCAACAGCACTCTGTAGTGTAGCGCCATGGTGTAGCTGGAGGACAGCTAGCTTCCATCCTCCTTTGGGTACATTGACTTCAATATAAAACGTAGGAGGCCCATGGTTCTCACCCCCTTACATGGACTTACACAGTAATCATGACAACTTCCGGAGGACGGCAAAAGGGCAATAACGTAATAATTAATCTAGTACTGAAAGCATAAAGTACAGCTAGCTAGCACTGCAGTGTATAAAATGTGGTGAGTATTTGACTCAAAGAGAGAGAAAGACAATAGTTGAACAGTTTTGGAACAAATGAATTTTTTCTTCCAAAATGAATGAGAAGCAAGAGAGAAATAGAGAGAGAGTGTGTGTCATTTTTTTCACTTTCAGTTTCATTTACATAGCAAATGCAAATGCAGATAGCAAATGCAGCTAACTAGTTTAGCCTACTGAAACACCCTGCTCAAACAGAGGGATGCTATGTTAGCTAGGTGGCTTTGACTTTCCAACACAACACTGGAACTCTTCCAAGTTAAGGTAAGCATTTGGTATTACTAACTTATTGCCACAGTGGCTCCCCCCAGTGTAACTGCTTACGGACTGTATACTAACGTTACTGCATGATTGTAGCGAGTCCCCCATCACTTGATTGTTAGCTTGTGGTGGCTAAAGTTAGCTTACGTTTGTAGTGACTGTTTCTGGATAGATGCTCTTCCTGGTACATAGACTACTTTCAGGGTGAGGAACCAATAGAACGCGTTAGTTCTATTAGCTATTAACTGACTATGACGTTACTTTAATTAATATGGTGACAACGATGTAGGCTGTGTGTAGCAGTCTGGCTTGGAAAGGTTTTTTCGCCTAATCACATACAGCTGATGTGTTGTGCATCAGCTGTAGTCCACAAGTGAAGGGAAGAGAAGGAATACAACGTGTCTGTTATGAGAGTGAACTGTTTATGCGTGATCAGGGGTATATTCATTCAGCCGATTCTGTTGAAAAACTATTCTTAAAACGGAAGCAAACGGAACAAAAAGGGGATACACATACCTGAACTTGTCCAATAGAAACTCTCCTGTGCAACTGTTGGACTAATGATTGCACCCTATGTCAGCTAGATGCAGGCAAGAGTGTGCAAGATGACTGTCTGTCACCTGAAATTTGTCTCTCGACATGTGTGCACCTACATTGTAAACTTTTATTCATAGGCTAGGTTGTAGCAATCCCATGACGGGTATAGGGAAAATGAAAGTATCACGTAGTAGCCTAAACCTAGCACTGTTACATTGAACTGGGTGAATAGAATATGAATGAGTCATCCAATATGCTGTAATAGAAATAAGGCCATGGTCATGAAAAAAAAATAGTCCTCCCTCACCTTAAACAGCACTGACTGCCACTGATGGAGATATGGATTTGGACTTGTGGTTTTACTTAATTCTCCGTACTGGCCAATCATTATAACAGCAATTCTGATCCAACCATTAATTCATACATTGTTGTGCCCCTGGCCTGAGAGAATGGAAGTTCAATATGTAGCTAGATGTAGAAGGCTAATGTTATCTAACGTTGCCCATGACTGGAAGTTAGGCTAGCGAGCAAGCATTTAGCCAGGTAGCCTAGAACAACAAAAAATAAGCGTGTAGTGTATGACAGAGTGATAGACCGTTTCGTCAACATGAAAGAGAAGAGGATGGCAGTGGGGTGAGTCAACATGTTTTTCTACTTTCATGAAGGCGCACGCACACACACACAGAAATCAGAACCATGGACAGCCACATTGTATTTAGCTTACTGTTGATTGGACTAAATTGTTCTTGGTATCTTTTAGTTGTCACTGTATTAGACTAAGCTAACTAACTATGATTTGATGATGTTGAAATGTTGTAGTTGAAATGGTGCTGGAATAGTGAAGGCAGCTCCTGTTTTCTTTGCGACTTGCAGTAACTCTCTGTGGTTCTAAATCAATAGTTGTTTAGTGGTCCGAAATTGTCGGAAACATTAACTTCCTTGACCATGCTGTAGGGCATGTAACTCTGTTACTGTACATGCAATATGCTTTATGGACCTCACCAGACAGAGGTTGCTATCCGGTTTTGTGATAAAACAAAGGTGTGGTTGAATTTATTCTGACACTGTGTCTTCTTATTATTTCGGCCTTTGGGCCTATATATCACAGTCGCAAGGCATATGAATTAACAGGTTATAGAGCAGACAACACAATTACCACAACACATAGGTTGTAATATGGGTGGGGTGGCTTCCCAGTGATTTTACCAACGCTACTGACTTACGTTATTGCCCTTTTGCCATACTATATGAAACATGTTAGCATTAGCATCAACCGCTTGGTTTAAAGGTGTGAAAATAATGTAATCATACTCAAATATGAAGAGCATACATTGTTAAATGTAGCATAGTGTGGGATTTTCACTGTATTGTACATTCCATATGTCATACATGTACTACATATGTACATGATTTATTTCTGAATCTGAATACATTTAAAAAAGCAAATTTGAGGAAAACTCTGGTAATACACTCGACCACTGCTACTCCCCCTTTCGAAATGCTTACAAGGCCCTCCCTTCGGCATATCAGATCACAACTCCATTTTGCTCCTACATTCCCATAGGCAGAAACTCATACAGGAAGTACCTGTGCTAAGGTCTATTTAACGCTGGTCTGACCAATCAGAATCCATGCTTTATATTGTTTTATGTTCCAGGATATGAAAAACAGCTTCAATCTCAAGATCCTCAGACTGTTAAATAACCACTATTCACTAGCCGGCTACCACCCGGTTACTCAACCCTGCACCTTAGAGACTGCTGCCCTATATACATAGACATGGAATCACTGGCCACTTTAATAATGTTTACATACTGCTTTACTCATCTCATATGTATATACTCTATTCTATTCTACTGTATTTTAGTCAATGCCACTCCAACATGGCTCAATCTAATATTTATATATTTCTTAATTCCATTACTTTACTTCTAGATGTGTGTATTGTTGCTTTTTTGTTAGATACTACTGCACTGTTGGAGCTAGGAACACAAGCATTTCGCTACACCGCAACAGTATCTGCTAAAAATGTGTATGTGACCAATAAAATGTGATCTGATTTGATTTCAGGCTGGGCTTCTACTAGGCTAATAAGACCTAGGTGAATTGTTGTCATGGGTGATACGATATGTCACTCTTTATTCCATTCAGCAGCTGCCATATTACAGTCAACAAGAGATCTGCTCATAAACTGACAGTCAAAATGACGTGTAAATTAATAAATACCCATAATCTTTATTCCTTAGACTCGAAGTAGAGCAATTTTGTTGCTAAATGCATCTAGATATTACGCTAAGTAGCCACATCCACTTAAACTGCCACACATGGCGCTTCCCTTCACTGTTTAGTACTTCAGTGCATTCCTACAGAGATAGAGGCAAAAATGTGAGTAATCTCAGATGAGGGGAAAACGCAAATGTCCCCCTGGCGCAAACAACTATTTTGTACCCAGTTATATTGTAGACCCTTCAAATTCAAATCTGGACCTCGAAGCCAGTTCCTCTTCTTAAAAATAAAAAAAAATCTCTCTGGACAGGGACTGATTTAGACCTCTGACACCAGGTGTATGCAATTAATTATCAGGTAGAACAGAAAACCAGCAGTACTCTGGACATCTATGGTATGATTTGAATACACCTGTTGTAGACTATCAAAGTCTGATTGCAAAACCTCTATCGCATCTGTTTATGACGTTGATGTTCAAATTTATGTTGTTTTCCTGTTGACGTTTTCTATCCAAATATTGTAAACTGACTACAAAGATTTTTTTAAAGTGCTGTTCCCTGGTTTCTACAGTATGGCTGGGGCATATCTGAGGTACAGTAAGTTAAACCAAGTACGAGCTAAGTAGACAGACCTGAGTCTGTCCAACTGAGGTCTTCTATATGGTTAGTAAAAGTTGAAGCTCTAGAAACACAAAATTGGGTATTAAAGTAAGATAAACAGAAATAGCTAGCCAAGTAATATAGGCAAGGAAATGCACAACAACCAACAGAATTCTATGTGGACATTATAAAGTTAGTGCATCTCATATTTAAGAGAACTAGAAAGTGCTGAGCTGATAAGATGCCGCTGGACTCTGGCTGCCAGACGTACCGACTCATAAAAAAGTGGCACCTCTTTGCGATGTGATATCCTTTCATTTCAGTGAGGCTGTTAGGATGGGAAACCTTATGTCGTTGCCACAGGGGAAAAGGTCTGGATGGACAGAGCCATTATAAATGCACCGTACTGCCTTATAAAATAAGACAGGGGGGACAACACTGTGACCATCTAACTGCATCATAAAGTATGGGAGGGGGGGGTCATAAATAATGTTCCACTCATTCCATTGAACATCGCTGATATGGTAGCTAGCCCAAAAGTGATTTTGTCAGGTGTCAGATTGGTGTCAAACGTGTTTGTTTTCCCACTAATTAAAACAAATGGTCAATTCATGACATGATCAACATGTTTATTCAAGCCATGCCATGGAAGACTCACATTATAAGTATTGACAGGAGGGGGGTAGCAGTGTCAAATGAAACAATCACCATGGTAGCTTTTACCTTATATGATTGAGCCCCTCGACTGTTAATGAACTGCAGAAGAGTTATGATTGAAAAGTCATGTTTCAACAGACACTGTGGATGATTGACAGTGGGTGGGTGTGTGGGGATATACAATGTAGTGTGAACACTTTCCTTCGTTGACCCAAAAATGATCCAAAAATGATCCAGGGACCGGAACATGTCACTTTGTTCTGATTTAAGTTGAACAATTCGCCAGTCCCACCATGACAAATGCTCTTTGAAATGTTTCCAAAGCAATGTTTGTGTGAATGGAAATTGAAAGAATATTTCAAAAACACTGCCTGAATGCCTTGATAGCCTGGCACACGTTCAAAAAGAGTCGAGAAATGAATTGGCAGTCGCACCATTCATCATGAAGATGGGGAGAGGTCCCTCCCTCCCTCCCTCCCTCCCTCCCTCCCTCCCTCCCTCCCTCCCTCCCTCCCTCCCCTGTCTGGGGAACAAAGTGGCCTTCGCTAAATGCACTCAGGCAGACGTCTGATAACATCTAAAGTCAATACTCTCATTATGCATTTGTGTTGTTTGTTTTTCTTCTTGACCTGCTTATAACCCAACATGACACTGAAACTACTGTTACCCAAAATAACACTTTCCAACAGACACTGGGAGACAAATTCATCTTTCAGCAGGACAATAACCTAAAACACAAGGCCAAATCTACACTGGAGTTACTTACCAAGACGACATTGAATGATCCTGATTGGCCTAGTTACAGTGTTGACTTAAATCGGCATAAATCTATGGCAAGACTTGAAAATGGCTGTCTAGCAATGACCAACAACTAACTAAACAACTTGAATATTTTTTTTAAATAATAATGTGCAAATACTGTACGACCCAGGTGTCCGAAGATCTTAGAGACTTACACATAAATACTCTCGGCTGTAATCACTGCCCAAAAAAAACATGTTTTCAATTTGTCATTATGGGGTAGTGTGTGTAGATGGAAAAATGTGGAATAAAAGTGAGGAGGCTGCAATATTATCTCTGGCCAACAGTGTATTATAGTGACACAGCTGTACTCTGACAGTAGAGTAAAGGCTCTGTTTGTAGTGTGTCTGCTAGCAAGCTAGCTTCACAGAGCCAGAGAGCCCAGGCATGACTCCTCAGTTGCTCTGTCATATACTCACCTCTACCCCCCCACCCTCCCATTTCCCTAAACGAATCAACAGCAGTAGAGTAAACAAATGCACTGCGGGGCCCAGCACGCCTAATCCACTGGCCCAGCCCTTGCTTCCCTTTCCCTACCGCTTCACTTCCATCTCATATCCTGTTAGCTCTCTGCTGACTCCCTGCTTCCTCTTATGCTGCAGCCCCAGTCCCTCTCCCCCTATCACAAATCCTCCCCCCAATCCTCTTCTCCTCTCCCCCCCAAAATGCGGAGCAGAGCAGATAGACTCTACACTGTGATTAATGCAGGTGCCACATTGTGCGGCACGGGCAATATGGAGCTGCGATAGTTTCCCCCGCAGTGGACTCTTGCTCAGACACGACCAGACTGATGGGACAGGAGGGAGGGCGACAGGGAAAGGGGGAGGGAGGGGGACATTTTTTGGCAATGCCAGTTCCGCGAGACTTACGGCCGGGATAAATCTTTGCAGGCATGTTTGTGAGGCAGGGGTGCAATAATGGGGGAGGGGGCAGCTTCGACAGCCATTGCTCAGTGAATGGGGATCAGTTTCCTTCCTCTCTTGTGTCATACTGACCTCATCACATAGGGCCATATCTTCTATGAGCTAATGGCTAGGCTACTGTACGCTCTCTGTCACTGTCTGAAGGTCAAAAGCGAGTCAGAAACCGAGATGGTTATTTCCATCAACAGGGGATAAGTGATGACGGCTTTCTGGCAAAAATTGTATTTTCTCCCATTTAAAGATATGCATCACAATTGTGATCCAAGCCGCCAATAAAAGTCTCAAAAGGAAATAGATCTTAAATAGCGGATTGATTTCTGACTATAAATAGCCAAAATTTGTTTGACGGAAGTTGAATTAAACTGTAACCCTCTCAAACAAATGCTTATGTCGAAGACAACTAATTATAAAAAGTGCAAGCCAAGTTTGAGTATTCTCAAACGAATCATTGTAGGGGTAGTCACACATCCACAGCGGGGTAGAAATGATTAATTTACAAGATAACACCACAGCCTCTGCGGTACTGCCTAATGCAATTGAGAAATATCTTTCGGAGCTCCGATAGCGAGTGATCAAAAAAAAAAAGCCCGAAAAATATGATTATAATGCTAACTGAATAACAAAGAAGATCAGACGCGTTTCACTTTTCTTCCCGAGCGATATACTTCGCGCTCAAGGACACAGCGGCCAGGTTGTCTGGCAGGGCCCACATTTAAGACGATGGATAGATCCCTTTAGAGAAGCATTACCTGGGCCCCCAGAACTATTCAGCACAAGACAATTAGATTCCCTATTTGCAGAGCCTGTTGCCAGTGCTCTGATCTGATTGTGGTGTCACCACACACCCTATTAGATTGATTCATTCAATTTGAAGATACAAGCAAAAACCTCTACAGAAGTCATAGGGAAGTGATCACTCTTGGTACGGAGTACGACGGGGGACACATACCACCAGCGGCAGATGGCAAATTGGATGTCCTCAAAGAGCACGTGCGTTTATTAGTTCACTCGGAACCCAACCTCTTTGTAATATCTTATTGCTGAAACGTAAATGGTGAATGTACAATTTCGTTTCGGTAGCTAGTGTGCTGTTAACTTTGTTATTCTCAATCATCACAAAAGACGATACAGTTGAGGTCATAGAAAGACCGCCGTATCAACGTATATTCATCTCTTATCAACTGTCCGATGTAGAGTCCAATGCGGACAAGACACATTTCAAGGTTTATTACAACAATGTTGATTTATGCCGATACGGATAAAAGATTGGAGTTGATAAATTCACACCTTTTTATAATCCAAACGAAGGGGGCTCATCGCTACTCATTAGCTACTAAAATATAAGGTGGTTGTTGTAGGCTGAGAGTTGAGAGACGAAAAGGTCTAACAGTGTGCTTCAAACGTGAAACAAAAACGATGAGCGCCAGAAAGTGCTTTATGGAAGGCTATACATCAAGCCCTGAGCAGAGACTGCCCTCAGAGCAGCCTTTTTCGGAAGGCCTGTTTCTGAAAACGGTGTGGGGCTGGAGACGCATACTAAGTGGGCCAACCGACTGGCAGGGAGGGCAGTAAATTCAGGGCCTGCAGTAAACTAATTCGTGGTGCCGTTATTCTGTGGCTGTGTGGAGGAGGAATACTACTATCTCCAGACTTCATGGCCTGTCCGGTTTGAGATATTACACCTGCTGTTGCTCACCTCCCCCAGATCCACCCCACTCAGGATCATGGCCAAGCCAGGAGGCGACCAACCCAGCTCAGATTAATGCTTCTCACCGGCCGCTGGTGAGAAATTACACTTTAAGGTGGGCCACACAAAGAAAATGAGCCATTCCGTGATCAGCTTTGCTGCTTCCAAACTCCCCTCGCTATGCTTGTTATTAAGATAAGGAATACTAAAACATGCTGAGCATTTTATGCACAATCTAAAGATTTCCAGATAATAGGCTCCCTTAATCTGTTTTAAACAGGGTCTTAGAGAGATAAGAGACAGGTTACCAGGGTAATCAACACTTTGGGTCAATAGGTTGAGATTTTAAGTTCAAGAGCTTCTGAAGCTAATTTTTTGCTCAATAAAAGCGGGGAAGCATCAAATGACTTGTCTTGGATGCTGATGTTGAGAGGCCGGATGCTGATGCTTCTTATCTGGGCGATAGAGATTTTGCCTTCGTCAATCTAAGCCTTTTCTCTCTGAGGTAAATCCTCTACCATGGCTGAAACATGGCTGCATTTCAATAAGCAAGTTTACCTGCAGTGTTCCTAGGCCATCATTGAAAATAAGAATTAGTTCTTAACTGACTTGCCTAGTTAAATAAAGGTAAAATAAATAAATAAATAAAAAATCTAGACAAAGCTCTCCATATACTCTGATTTACAATTCTATATTACGTGCCCCAATCAAAGATTAAAAGGGTTTAGCAATTTTTACATATCAAAAAAACATTCGACTGGGGTTGAAAAAAACACTCCCAGAAATTGTGAACTACCCATTGATGGATTTACAGAAAGTGCTCATGCACATCTAGAGTACTGGGCTCGTTGTGTTTTCAACAATTGAGGTTGTCTTGTTCTGCAAGCACAGCAGATGACAATGGAGATAAGATCTCAAGGCACTTGATTATCCTTTTTTTCATGGCTCAGCATCCATCATTCGTCAATAGCATGTGCTTATTTTGGGAAGTGTCACTGGGTGTAAAATGGCTTTCCCCCGAGAGGAGAGTACTATAGCCAAGGGGACAGCCAGGCAGATCGAGTAAGGGTGACCTTTTTCACACCCCACTACTGCCTTCCCATCAACACCAGCTCCTCTCAAGCAGCCTGTGAAAACGGCATTTTGGAAAAGGCCTTGGCACAGCACACCAGAATGGCAGATGTACAGAGACATGGGAATAGTCTAGATATAGCTCCTATTAGAGATTTAGCCCCCCCCCCCCCACCATGAAGACATTGGAATGTTCCTGCTATCTGATGCTGTTGAACTTGGAAGTAATACTCAGACCCCCTTATATTACGCGGCCCATATCTCCATCCGACTCTGCATGAGAAGATAAACGAAGCGCCGTTTCGGGTATAACCCGGATATTTTAATTAGCTGCTCTTAAATTCAGCCTGACCCGGTTTCAACTTTGATTAGTTGGCAGTAGCAGTGATAAGGAGCTGTCACTCTTTCGGGGCCCATACACAGGGTTATTCAGAGCAAATTGTCTTCACCCATTCCACAGCTCCACAATACACTGTCTGCCATTGGGAGAAATGTTCATGACTCGGTACAGGCTTAAAGGTACAATGGAGAAAGGAAAGCTGGGTAAAATGTCACAGTGTTAACCTATACAAAACCTTGCTCTGTTAATCCTGAGGCTCTGACTGGTAGCTAGGCTACAGCCCAGATAGCAGACGACTGTGGGCCAGATCTGGTCACATTACCTGGTATCGGTGGGCTGGATTTGGGCCATAATAATTTTGCTATCTGGGAACTGCTTGCTCACTTAAATGTTCCACAGAAAAAGACAAAGCATAGATATGGGCGCAAAACCCCCCTTGCCCTCCTCTCCTTCACACCCTCCACAGCCCGCATCTCATCAGACTGCAATAATAGAAATACAGAACAAAGTGGTTCTATCAATCAGGCAAGAGGACATTGGCTTTTTACTGATGTTCCCCCCCCCTCCATCCTACATGGTGTTTACCAAGCTCTAGCAAAGCCACCCTTCACCACACTCCACTGGAACCAGATGCTACTGTAGCCTGGGCCCGACAGGCCTCTTCCCTCCACTCTACTCTGACTAGATCAGTAAGAATGGCATGGTCTCATTCTGCCCCTCCATTTGTCACTCTCCGTCTTTGTCTTTCTTCATCCCTCCCTCCCTCCCTCCCTTCATCCCTCCCTCCCTCCCTCCCATCCCTCCCTCCCAACCCCATCCCTCCCTCCCTCCCTCCCTCCCAACCCCATCCCCCTCCCTCCCTCCCTCCCTCCCAACCCCATCCCTCCCTCCCTCCCTCCCATCCCTCCCTCATCCCTCCCTCCCTCCCAATCCCCCCTCCCTCCCTCCCTCCCTCCCTCCCAACCCCATCCCTCCCTCCCTCCCAACCCCATCCCTCCCTCCCTCCCTCCCCCTCCCCCTTCATCCCTCCCTCCCTCCCTCCCCCTCCCTCCCAACCCCATCCCTCCCTCCCTCCCTCCCTCCCTCCCAACCCCATCCCTCCCTCCCTCCCTCCCTCCCAACCCCATCCCATCCCTCCCTCCCTCCCTCCCTCCCAACCCCATCCCATCCCATCCCTCCCTCCCTCCCTCCCTCCCTCCCTTCCCATCCCTCCCTCCCTCCTCCCTCCCTCCCATCCCCCCCTCCCTCCCTCCCTCCCTCCCTCCCTCCCAACCCCATCCCTCCCTCCATCCCTCCCTCCCTCCCATCCCTCCCAACCCCATCCCTCCCTCCCTCCCTTCCCTCCCTCCCTCCCTCCCTCCCAACCCTCCCTCCCTCCCTCCCCCCATCCCATCCCTCCCTCCCTCCCTCCCTCCCTCCCTCCCAACCCCATCCCTTCCCTTCTCTCTTTACGCATCTCGAGATGGTTCATTTCGTCTCTCTCCCTTCTCTCCCTTCTCTCTCACTCTCAAAGCAAACGTAAACACAAGTTGCTGGAAGACTCATTTACAGCAACAAGCACATCTACAGAGATGCAGCACATGGCCCCGGGTCAACATGCGGCCGAGGCAATTGTAAAATATGAATACACAATAGTACACCTTTTGTACTTACAGCCTTATTGAAATAGAAGGCAGTGCAGTGCACCTGCAGTGCAGGTTCATAAATATTAAAATGGCAACCGTATAGAAGAGCAAAGTTGTGGACTCTAGTCACATGACTTGGATTTGAGTCACAAATATTATGACTTGAGACTCGACTTGATATAAAATAACTTGTGACCTGACTTGGGCAAGGAGCCTCTGGACTCGACTTGTGACTTGAAATGAGCTGGCCAGGATTCGTAACGTTTTGTCACTCACTGTGTGACACAGAGTCTCTGTGGATTCCTCTCCACACAGCTGGAGACAGTAGCCGCAGAATCCCTCTTGCACACTCGATTGGACCAGCAAACTATCACTGAACACAGGTGGGTTAAATGTTTGCTGTTGCTTTTCACATGGGTAAATGTATAACGTGGCAAATCCAGTGGAGGCTGTTGAGGGGAGGACGGCTCAGGATAATGTCTGGAAGGGAGTAAATTGAATGGAAACTATGCGTTTGCTGTATTTGATACCGTTCCATTCCAGCCATTCCCACGAGCCTATCCTCCCCAATTAAGATGCCACCAACCTCCTGTGGGCAAATTTATATTCCCCCCATCTACTCCTAGAATAACTGCTAGTGTTTCATCAATTCATCCTGTACAGTTTATTGCAACACTTAGACATTTCTGTTTCATGTTTGATACGCTACATTTTAATTGACCATTTCTTACCATCTGAGTGGGCATGATGTTTATTGTGCACATGAACGTTCGCATGAGTTATGAGGTAGAAGTTCTGTTTATTTAATTTGAATCATTTGTATAATACTTCCGGGTTAGGTCGGAGTTCCATGTGTCTGTTGTCACGTTCAGAGTAACTGCGAACTGGTAAATCTCAGACTTCTGACTTCAGTGCTTTCAACCACAACTTGGAACTCGAGCTCCGTCTGGGGGAAATAATCTTTTGAACGGTCATCCAAGTTGGAAACTCGGGCATCTTTCTAGAGCTCCGACCTGAAGAACACTGATGTCATTATTCAAAGGTTATTTTCTTGTTGTTTTTTTCTGAAACGCACCGCGTCCAATGCTTCTGTCATTCTGGATGTGCACGCGGCTTACTCACCCACCACGCTTTGGAGTTGAATAAGAGATAATGATTGTTCCACGTATGAATGGTGATAAAACACCCTCAGGCTAATAATCATTAAGTATGGTTGAGACAAATGTATCAATGTAAAAATGGATGTAGGAATTGCTTTTTATATTGTAGAACCATTTTATTGGTTGTAATTGCCAATTGGGTAATTGTATGGTCCTGGGAGGGGTCAAGTGCTGATATGTACCCGTTTGAGCTCCTGTTAGAGAGATTTGATTTGGTTTCTCAAGGGAGGGCTGTGCAGTCTTGCCCTCTACCTGTGTCCGTTCAGCTAGAACAGGTTAAGCCTGATACAGAGTGGCCTGTTGCCAGTCCTTACATTGAAGCGGATCTGGCACCGCTCAGATTTGACTAGTTCGTTCCGGCACCTATTTGCCCGGATCCGGTACCTCTCACAGCATGATTTATTCATTGTTTCACTGTTCGCAACTGTGTAAACATTCTAATAAACACAATCAGTGTTAAATCAAGTTGCCACCTCGTTATTTCTCCCACCCGCCAGAAAGACCATCACGTAAAAGCACGGTGATCCTTCTGTGTAAATCATCCTATCTTGCTACACTGATTTACGACCTGTTCTCTTATTTGCACATAGAGGTTATGAGGAGGGCCGGTGGGGTTAGTAACTGATCTTGACACAGGTCTTGGTAGTGGTGGTCGGCTAGTGAAGAGGTTCCAAAGTAAACACGTCACGTAGCCTAGTCGTCTGCTTGCTGAATTTTAAACTGTGGGAAAGCCAGATTTAAAAAAAAAATGGATAAGAAAAGGCAATCGAGTTTGATTACCTTTATCAAGTCCAAAAATCACCACCGCCCTACTAGCGAGTCAGACTCTTTCCAGCGGGCACCTACACTAGCTTATAGGGTTACTAGCGAGTCAAGACTCGGTGAATAACCCCTGGCTTGTCATGCAGAATTCAATGCTGGGCTGTACAACATGCAAAAAGGTAAGGAGTTTGGTTCTAGAAACGACTGGAGGGATTAAACTAGCAAAAGAGTGGGCGGAATGTACATGAACAGTTCTGCCTCAGACGTCAAAAACACCAACAAAGAGCCCTCAGAAAGAAATGTTTTTTTTTTAACAGGCCAGAACCAAGGCACATTTGGTGGCAGCAAGCATTGTACACAAGGATAAAGAGGACACCCAGATTATAGCTAACACTCAAAATACAAAAAAAATAGACACTACAGCCAGAGTCTTCCCGAACAGCCTTGGAAGGAGGCTTAACCTCACAGCCACAGGCGCGCTTATAGCTTTGAGCAAGAAATTGACTGTCAGGAGTTAAATGGACTTGACACAGGAAGAGTCATTCTGGGAGATTTTGAAAACTAGGGTAGGTTTTTTTCCCCTTTACAAACGTGTTCCTGTACTGTGAAGTTGAACCTGAATGTGCTTTATATTATCAAATAGGCAGGAGGCCTATATATTCTCATATGTGTGTTCTGCTGTAGTCTACAATGATTTATTTTATTTGAAGTTCTATTCTGAAATGGTGATATTTGTTCTACTGCTATATTGATTATAGCCCACAGCTAAGTGTGTGTGTATATGCATATGGTGGGTGTTCTGCAATGACATCTAAAAATGTTGCTGTACATTGACGTCTCGAAAGTTAGGCAATAAGAAATTCTGGCTTGTGAAAGCCTCACAGCTGTACTCAAGTATGTGGGCATCCTTTGAATTAATCAGCATATTACACATTGCAGAGGGCATACTCTTGTGAATTACATGGGGTATATAGGAGTACACATTGCAGAGGGCATACTCTTGTGAATTACATGGGGTATATAGGAGTACACATTGCAGACGGCATACTCTTGTGAATTACATGGAGTATATAGGAGTACACATTGCAGAGGGCATACTCTTGTGAATTACATGGTGTATATATGAGAGACAGCAACAGCACAACAGTAACACAGGTCATATATTTGAAGTGGTTTTCTAATGAGTTACTCAAGGTCAACATCTCTTGAATTCGCAAAAGTTGATGAGTTTCAGTGCGTACACGTACGCTCATCGCATACCAATCACCTTGATTCTGAATTCCCCTATACAGTACTTGTCTGTACTGTGTATTTAATGTACAACACAGGCAGAACTTGGATAGCTGGGAGTCATGTCTCAAACTGGTCCTACTCTCCTAATTTCATTTTCCGCTAGACTTGTCAGAGTGTGAGAGGACAGGAACACTTTAAATTCCACTGATGAAGCCAAACAGCCAGGCATCTTAACAATTGGGTCCACAAATATTGAGACAGCTATTTAAACAGCACTGATCAAACATAAGTGAATAAAACTGAATTTCAATGGGCAATAGGACGATCGCCTGGAAGGACAACAGAAACCTCAGCACAACCACGAATAAGCACAAGCTGAGCATCTGTCTGAAAATATGATCTTTGCCTGATAAGAAAACTGACAGTGAAATTTAGGGAAATGGCATGATGGGTGGAAGCGAATCGGTGACACGCACTCAGTCCGCATGACTCTCTCTCCCGTGCCTTTTGCCACTCGCTCTCTTGATGAAGTGAGAGAACTTGCACTCTGTGACCAAAAAAAGGGTGAAAACGGTTTATAGCAGCAGTAAAAGCTACTGATTACACAGCCTTACCCACAAGTCAATGACCTTATGCATTAATCCAAGCCTTGACAGGGGCACAACTGGAATGATGACCATGTAGCCATTCTGGGAGGACACCACACACACACACACACACACACACACACACACACACACATGCACACACATGCACACACACATACACGTCCGCTGTTTCTCATTCAAATGGTATTCTGAGATAATACGTTTCTCTCTAACAACACTCACAGTGCTCTCTCTGGCCAGCCCAGACATCCCCTCCAGTGATTCCTGTGTCATTGATGCCCGTCTCACAAAATAATCTGTTACATAGCAGCAGACAAAAATCAGTGTGGCTTATCTCCAACTCTCAGGTGCATGGATAAAGGCAGGAGACCCCAGCGGCAGACTGGACCTGATGAGTTCAGTGAACACACACTGCAGGATAGGCTGGAGAGATTCAACTCCACCAGGCTCTGTTTGCTGCACGGCTCACACAGGAAAAAGTTTGAGGATGGAGCACCACAATGCTGTTACTGGAGCATCGCTGAGAGCGGTTAAAATGATTTTGTATTTGATTTTATTGAACCTATATTTAACTAGGCAAGTCATGGTAAACAAAGTTGAATGGTAAACAGTATGAAGTATGGCCATTTTTAATGAAGATGATAAACACGCTTGAGTAAAAATAAATTCACTCTGGTGATTTAGGATCCGATATAAAAGCAGAGGTTTATGTACAGTGGAGGGATATTTTTGCAGGATCTGCAGCAGAGTGATATACGTGCACGTCATGCAAGAATGCATACAGTATGCTATGAAATTGAAAAATATCTGGGCCAAAGTCGGCTAAGTCAAATTCAGTTCCCAGTGGATTTCACAGGGCCAGTACTTCAGAGCGATGCCATGCTTTCTGAGCAGACTGTGTATTCTTACATTTGTATTCAGACCATACCAATGCAGTCTGTTGGGAGGACTGGGGCTACTTAAAAAAATATATGAAAAGGCTGTCATGCAGTGCATTAATTTGTATTGAAATTTCATCCACAAATACAGTAAACAGTTTGTTCCACGCTCACTTGCCATATTTTCTTCAAGGCAAGTGAGCGTGTGTGTACGTCTGTGTGCACATCTGCATCTGTGTGTATGAGGAAAAAGTACATAACACAATGCATGCTGGGTGAAAAGTTCACAGGTGAGGAAGGCAGCTCTGAAATACTTAACCCCTTTCACTGTGATTGACTCCACATAAACATTGTTTGCCATCTGGAAGATACAGTATCTGCAGGTTTGGGGAAATTCAGATCCTCTTTGTGTCAATCTAAGCTTCCTTTGAATGTGGTTGTTTTTCCCTGGCCCAGAACAGCAGGTGGATAATGGAGACAGCCTCTGTATGATCTGCCGGCTGCATCATATTATTGCATCATATTATTTTCCCGTGAATAAAAATTGCCTTTGTATAAAATCCTGATCTCCTGCTACACTCAGCACCATATGTGATTTTGAACAAAGTCCCTTTCTCAACAAATAAAACTGTAACTGAGGCAATTTTGGTTCTGTTTCTTCAGACTCATAAGGGCTTTTCACACTACTGAGCCAATCCAAGCCAAGCTGTACAGAGCTGGTGACATTTAAATGTTTACATTTTACCAGACACTCTTATCCAGAGCAACATACAGTAGCAATCCAGGTTACGTGACTTGCTCAAGGGCATATTGACATATTTTTCACCTTGTCAGCTCGGGGAATGGAACCACCGAACTTTCAGTTACTGGCCCAAACGCTCTTAACCGCTAGGCTACCTGCTGCCCTCATTGGCTGGAATCATGCTGAAAAGAAGAATGTGCAAATAAGATATGCGAGGCAGCACAGTTTGGTTTAGCTCTGCACAATAGTGTGAAAAGGGTAATGGCTTGTTTTGGCGTTATACTACAGCAACAAACACATGCAGGAAGATTCCGACAGAAGAAAACAAAGTGGAAAAGTCAAGAGGGAGAATATCTCTGTCACGGCCGTCGAATGAATAGGACCAAACAATCCACAATAACAGTGCCGCTTAAGCGCTTATGTGCCACAAACAACGTTAACTTCCCACACTGAAAGGAGGGAAAAGGGCTACCTAAGTATAGTCCCCAATCAGAGACAACGATAGACCGCTGTCCCTGATTGAGAACCATACCCAGGCCAAAACATATAAATACTAAATCATAGAAAACAAAAACAGAGAAAGCCCACCCCAAATCACACGCTGACCAAACCAAATAGAGACATAAAAAGGCTCTCTAAGTTCAGGGCTTGACAATCTCCAGCGAATACTGATAGTACAGTACATCTCACCCATGTTTAAACTGTAACAACTGTGCTTCACGGAAAACAAATAATTTCCTTCCCTCCGGCACTTCAGAGGTGGTGCTTCAGTATATTAGTCCTCCCATCCCTCCCATGCAGCTTGCTTGCAAGTCAGTGAACAAGAGAGCTCCGTCTTCCTAAAAAAAAGGGTTTCCTGTGACCAGGTAAGGTCCTGTCTGCAGTCCTGTCTTTCTTAATTCCCCATCCTTGAAAAGTGTGATGTCTGCAGCACAATTTACAGCATTAAAGCAGCCTGGCTCTTTCTCTCAGCCCCCTCTGGCACATTCATACATGTTCAATGGGGAGTAATGGCCGACCACAATGTAGCCCACTGTACTACACTAGACAAACAACAGTGGGACTTCACACTCCCTCTGTTGCTCCTCTATACTCCTCTACTCCCGGGCCAAAGCCTTATTGAGGAGAGCAGTGGAGCAGGGGCTGATTACGTTACATAACGTACCTTTGATCTCCGGAGGCGTTAGTCTCTAATCCATCTTGAAGCGGCACAGGAAGCAGACGGCGTTGAGGTGAGGTGCCCACTCAGCTCCTATACAGCTCTCCGCATCCCAAACACCACCCTGCAGGATGCTGGGTCACACTGCTGCTGACACGCTGCAAGACACAGGGGACAACCCAGGGATAAACAGTCTGGTGATAACTAAACATCACTTTCGAAGTGGTAGTCTGCCATGTCACAATATCAACTGCATGAAACGGCCTCATAATGTAATGTCCTCATAATAAAGAATTAGACACTATTAAGAAAGTATTAAATACTGTGTATTTAGGATTTTTCACTGTTTCACATGGGTCTAGAATAGGCTATGCCAGATTAAACCTATGCCAGATTACACCTATGCCAGACCAAATAAACCATGCAGGATAAAGAACATCCTTTTTTTTTAAACATTAATTGCATTCTGAAATATGACCCTAATTATTTTAGAGCTTTTTAATTGAAATTCAGTCAATTGCCAAAACATTGAAAACAAAAATCCATTGTCTCTAACAACACAGAATAAAGCAGCTAAAAGTACAATATGCAAAAATATGTTAAAAAATAATAATAATAATGGAAAAGTTATCTTAATTTCAGTTTGTGACAAAACAAGCAATGCATGGAGTACAGAATCACTGTACCATCTAAACCGCTGTGAAATATATTGTCAGCAGTTGGAAGCTGGTGTACAAAACCGAAAGACGCAAAAATTAAATTCAATAACGGAAAGCATAGAAATAGCACACATAGAACATGTCTACGGCTTCTTGGACTTGCCTTCAATGAGAATGGTCGGGTCGCCCATAAAGTTACATGCTGCATCTTTAATGAGAGCCCCATGATGGTAGTGACTGAGCATTACTGCATATCACTTATTAACCATCATTTATTCACATGACTTTACTTTCAGTTGTGTATAACTTTTTTTAAAATTAAGACTTTTCCTTCATTTCTTAGTCAACATCTCATCTCTGCTCAGGTAGTAGCAGCCAGACATCCAGACAACCATCTCACATTATTTATGTGCTCCCCTTGGCTAGTGAAAAGAGTAGCCCCTGATTATTGGTTGCCACCGCTGCAAATGCTGCAAGGCTTCTGACAAAATAACTATTTTAGTAGTTCTTCAAAGTATATAAGGCATACTTTCAAGACTTCTACAACCAACAATTGGGTAGAGCTACAGTGCATTCCGAAAGTATTCAGATTGTTTTTCCCCCATCAATGTACCCACAATACCCCATACTGACAAAAGCAAAAACATTTACATTCGTTTTCAGACCCTTTACTCAGTACTTTGTTGAAGAACCTTTGACAGCAATTACAGACTCGAGTCTTATGGGGTATGGCGCTACAAGCTTGGCACACCTGTATTTGGGGAGTTTCTCCCATTCTTCTCTGCAGAACCTCTCAAGGTCTGTCAGGTTGGATGGGGAACATCTACAGAGATGTTGAATCTGGTTCAAGTACAGGCTCTGGCTGCGCCACTCATGGACAATCAGAGACTTGTCCCGAAGCCACTCCTGCGTTTTCTTTTGGTGTGTGCTTACGGTCGTTGTCCTGTTGGAAGATGAACCTTCACCCCAGTCTGAGGTCCTGAGCTCTCTGGATCAGGTTTTCATCAAGGAGCTCTCTGTACTTTGCTGCGTTCATCTTTCCCTCGATCCTGACTAGTCTCCTAGTCCCTGTTGCTGAAAAATATCTCCAAAGCATGATGCTGTAACCACCATGCTTCACCGTAGGGATGGTGCCAGGTTTCCTACAGACGGGACCCTTGGCATTCAGGCCAAAGAGTTCAATCTTGGTTTCATCAGACCAGAGAATTTTGTTTCTCATGGTCTGAGTCCTTTAGGTGCCTTTTTGGCAAACTCCAATTGAGCTGTCATGTGCATTTTACTGAGGAGTGGCTTCAGTCTGGCCACTCTACTGTAAAATACTAATTGGTGGAGTGCTGCAGAGATGGTTCTCCCATCCCTAACAGAGGAACTCTGGAGATCTATCAGAGTGACAATCAGGTTTTTGGTCTCCTCCCTGACCAAGGCCCTTCTCCCCCGATTGCTCAGTTTGGCCGGGCGGCCAGCTCTAGGAAGAGTCTTGGTGGTTCCAATCTTCTTCCATTTAAGAATGATGGAGGCCACTGTGCTCTTTGCAACCTTCAATGCTGCAGACATCTTTTGGTACTCTTCCCCAGATCTGTGCCTGGACACAATCCTGTCTCGGAGCTTCGACCTCATGGCTTGGTTTTTGCTCTTACATCCACTGTCATCTGTGGAACCTTAGGTAGCCTAGTGGTTAGAGCGTTGGACTAGTAACCAGAAAGTTGCAAGATCAAATCCCCAAGCTGACAAGGTAAAAATCTGTCGTTCTGTCCCTGAACAAAGCAGTTAACCCACTGTTCCTAGGCTGTCATTGAAAATAAGAATTTGTTAGTTAGTTAAATAAAACATAGACAGGTGTGTGCCTTTCCAAATCAGGTCCAATCAATTGAATTTACAAGAGATGGACTCTAATCAAGTTGTAGATGCATCTCAAGGATGCACCTGAGCTCAATTTTGATACAAATGGTCTGAATACTTGTAAGGTATTTCTGTAGTGTTTTTATACATTTGCAAACATAAAATAAACAGCTGGCACAGAGGTCTAAGGCACTGTATTGCAGTGCTTGAAGCATCACTACAGCCCCGGGTTCGATCCCAGGCTGTGTCACAGCCGGCCGTGACCGGGAGACCTATGCGCACAAATGGCCCAGCATCGTCTGAGTTAGAGGAGGGTTTGGCCGGCTGGGATGTCTTTGTCCGATCGCACTCTAGCCACTCCCTGTGGTGGGCAGTGCGCCTGCAAGCTGACTTCGGTCGCCAGTTGGACGATGTTTCCTCCGACGCATTGGTGCGGCTGGCTTCCGGAATGAGCGAGCAGTGTGTCAAGAAGCACTGCGGCTTGGCAGGGTCGTGTTTCGGAGGACACAATTATCTCACATTCCCCTCTCCCGAGTCCGTAGGTGTCACGAATATTACCGAAGGTGGCTCCCCTTCTTGTTCGGGTTGTGCTCTGCGGTCGTCGTCGCCGGTCTACTACCTGCCACCGATCCTTTGTTCTGTGTTCGTTTGGTTTTGTCTAATTGGTTTCACCTGTTCATTGTTTGGTTGTTAGGGTGGGGTTATTTAAGTTCGTTTAGCCCGCTTCTGTTTGTGCGGGCTTGTTCTTCTGTATTTGTGAGAGGTGTTAGTGTTTTGTTGGGTTTTCTCACTGTCCCTAGTATTTCACAATAGGGTACTATTTTGTTTTATAGTTACACTTGTGTTGGGTATACTATTTTGTTCCTGTGAATTTTTGGACATTTAAGCGTGTTTTTCCCCGCATCCTTTGCTCTCTGCGCTTGACGCATTCACTCATTGAGCGTTACAGTAGGGGAGTTGCAGCGACGGGACAAGACTGTAAATGCCAATTGGAAATCACGAAATTGGGGAGAAAAAGCGGTAAAAGTACCAAAAAATTATTAATAATAATAATAATTCTAAAAACCTGTTTTGGATTTGTAATTATAGGTTATTGTGTGTAGAATGATGAGGATTAAAAAAAAATGTAATCCATTTTAAAATAAGGTTGTAACATAACAAAATTTGGAAAAATGGAAGGGGTCCGAATACACTGTATACCTCCAGAACTGTCTATATCCCTCTCATTGCTGTGTTGTGTACATTCTCTCTCATGTCGTCTGGGTGTGGTGCCAGGAAGAACATGCGCAATGTATTCTGGTCATCGTAGTTAATTACCACATTTCTAGCGCTGAACTAGGTAGAATATTTGCGTATTAAAAACTACAACTCCCTACAGCGTCCCATAGTTCATTCTTGATTTGATGTCTCTCGTGCTTGATAGGATTTCTCTCTAGAGAAATGGCTCATTGAGCTCATTAAAAAAACTAAATGGAATTCAAGTAATTGATCCGATGTCAGAAACAACATGTTGGTTAATTGCTCAGCACTAGCCAATATCCTGGATCTTTGAAACTGATCAGCATCTTAAAGAAGACTACGCCACAATATTGCAAATCGTTTCATGGTAAATGAGAAGGTAAATGTAATTTACAAGACAAACATGAATCAAATGTCATTGCATTTTAATAGTGCATCTTTCTCTGAGGAGAAATATTCAAATTCCTTAACCTAACCTGATCACTTAGAACTGTGACAAAAAAAATGCTCGACACAGCAACATCTGTGACTTATTCCTTCATGCATTCTTGATTCCTTCTGGACTCTACTGATAAATTACACTCCCTGGTTTACTGATTACCCTATACCATTACAAACATCGAAGCATGATCTGAAGGAAAGCGTGCACAGTAGGCCTTCAATAGGACTATAGGAAACATGTCAAACAGATTAATATTACATAATTTGAACCAGGAATCTCAAACCTGGTTCCTGGAGAGCTACACTCCTGTAGTTTTTGCTTCAACCCCATTGTAACTAACCTGATTAAGCTTATCAACCAGCTAATTATTAGAATCAGGTGATTAAGGTTGGAGCGAGAGAAAAAACTACAGGACGTTAGCTCTCCAGGAACAGGGTTGGAGAGCCCTGGTCTAAGCCAATGAAACATAATCAAAGGGCCAAAGAATACATCAAACACTGTTACTTCAATAGCCTTGGCATGTATCCAGATCCTAAACACAAGTCAAAGAAGGCGTGCCATTTGACTGGTATCGTTTAAGACAGAGCATCCTAACCTGAGGTGTTTTCAATTCTACTGGGGTTGGATAGTGGAGAAAAACCCCAGAAAGTTTGCGGTTTTCAAAATGTTTTTGTTCGGGCTAAAAGTTGTCCAATATGTCTTGTTAAGAGATTTAAGGTATCTATCAAGAGACTATGTACAGTAAGCATGGAGGAGATAGATCCAAATGAATATTTGAACAGCTTTAATACGGTTCGAGGATATGAAAGTAAAAATAAGGAGAACTTTTGCAAGTGCAAAATGTACTTGTCCTGACAGATCCAAAGTCTCAGAGGAAATTATATATTGATGATAAAACTTCCCTCTGGTCTTCATAGACTGTGAAACATTGAGATAGCCCTTACAAAAGGGAGTTTGTTGTGGCAAACCTCCCTCAAGTTTGTGGCAGATTTGCTGCAAACTACATAGTTTGCCACAAAATGTTGCCAGAAGTTTGCAAATGTTTGTCACTAGTGGTGAATCTGCAGTAAACCTGAAGCAACAATATTTATTCTCCACTAGTGGCAAACAGTTTACCAGAAGTCATTTCTGGTGTACACATAAGTTCACCAGAAGACCAGTAACCTGGTCTTGGAACTAATTAATTAATTAAACATATGAATTCAACTTCCTAATAAACATTTAAATTGTGTTAGCTAATTGATGCCTAGTTAGCAATGTCATATTTTATGTCGATAGAGTGAAACACATTTTGTTGATACCAGTTTCAAATCTGTCAGCACCACTGACTGGCTAGCGCTTAGCTAGCTAACATTAGCTATCATATTTTTGCTAAATTAATTCAAATCTAGGAACAGATTTAAGGGTTGATTTAGTAAGTCCCAGTTGATGCTAGCTACATGGTTTGTTTATATAGCATTTATACAAGGCAGAAATATTGTTTCCTTGCTGAAAAATATATAGAATACCAGTATCAGTGAGAAGCAAGCAACCTCTTGGCAACTTTGTAACAGCTGACCCCATTTGTCCAAAGACAAACCCTCCCATCAGCCGCTAAGTCTACCTTTTAAGATGACAAAATATAACATGTTTTCAGTGATTGTTTTCAGTATGCTAATTTGTTTTTTGTTTTCTGATTGTTTCAGTGCATGCATTCAACAAGCTTTGAACAAAGGACTTCCACAGGGCCGTTATCACTCAAAAAGGCAATAGGGTTTGATTTAGTTTTCATTTTTATCTGTTAAGGCATTGAATACATGTTTAGTGTATTTAGTACATTTAGTTTTCTCTGTGAGATGCAAGTTCATTTAAAGTTATGTGATTTGGTTTATGCAGATACAACATTTCAATGGTGTTAACACACAGTAACCAAAAACCTGATCTAATTTGCATATTCATACTGAGTTTGAAGAAAGTTTGCCGCAAACAGTAGAATGTTCGCCACAAAATTCCCCTAATTGTTTGCCAGATATTTACAAGTTGCAAGTTTGCCGCAAAACCAATTTGCATGTGAAAATATGAGCTTGCCGTAAATATATGGCAAATGGGCCAAATATTTGCCACAACTGTTTGCATTTTTTTGGTAAGGGACCTACAGAGCTAGTTTAACTTTGTGTTTTTTGGCCCAACAGCTACTGACACCATTCGGCCTTGTATCACTCATCCCAAAGGACAACTTCAGTCTTTTACAGCTCACCTACCCATACTGTTGAAAAGTTTACTGTACAGCATGCTTTGACCTCTTCCTGCTTAGTAAGCCAAGTACAGTAATACTAAATCTACCACAGCAAAAAATGGATTATACTTAGCCTGCCAGTGGCTCAAAGCATAGTGTGACAAAACATAAAGAAAGGGAAGTATGAGATTAAATGTTGGGTGAAATAATGACACAAAGGGCTGTAGATGTACAGGCTAAAAGCATCAGGACTGGCTGAGTGCAGTACATTAAAGAGGTTAAACTTCTCCAAACTGCAACTCTATATGACAAAAGGGTTTCTGAGTACAGCACAAGTTATAATCTGACTGGGGTTGGCATTGGGGGTTTAAAGGGACATGGCCCTCTGAAATCTAAGTTTGTTTGATGTTGCCAGACCTCCAAAGCAGTGTAATGTCAATATGAGTCCACATCCCACGTCATTGGATGTGTAGATACATGTCTACATGTGTTAACCCCAATTAATGGAAAATATAAGCACCGTAACATTACATGGGGTTTACGTTTCACATACGTTTCACATTGCGGCATAAAGCTGGATATAAAACAGACGACCTGGGTTGTGTACACATCATGACATTAGAACACTTTTCAGGTCTGAAAACATCTGATTTTGGACTGTATTGTCCCTTTAACTTCTCACCTCATTTTAAAGAAAACATTAACCAGCCAAGTCATAAACCTCTTTCATCGTGAGCAAATGGTTCAGTAAACTTTCCTTTTGATTAGATGCAAGATGCAAGCGAACTTACATAATAATAATAATAATAATAATTTGATTAGGCGTTAACATTTGGGTTGATTAAAGAGAATAAATCAAACTAACATTTGGGGTGTTTGAAGAGATGAATATCAAACTTGTTTCCACACTTCTGCCAATACACCAAGACGTATGCATGCAATTATGTTTTGGGGGAAAATCAACAATTACTGATAAGATAAAAATTGACTGCCGTGTTCGTTGACAAATATCTGCAGTTGGTTTATTCATGAATTTCGTGAAGGCATCATTGCCTGGGTAGCTGCGGGGCATGTTTTAAAACACACATAACTGGTGCATTGCAAATGCTATATTAAAAGAGACCTTGCAAAATTGTGTTCATGCATTTTGTACCATCTGCACAGAGAAACCACAGCCTCGAGGCTCATTGACTCGCTGTAAACTGATTTTAAAAAATCATTCTCCGACTGAAAGCTAGTCTTAACATGACAGTGTAACTATCTATTATAGTGCATGTGAATCTCGTCTATCCAAGTCATTTAAGAACCATACCGGACTTATGCACAGTCAAGGTCTTTCCCACCAAAATAACATTGACCCTTGGGACCAAGTGAAGCACGGACTCCCCAGAGTATATTTTACCACTAGTCAGCGAGACAAAAATGTCCTCTCTCTCTCGCTGTCTCTACGGGGTCATAGAAAACACAATGACAAAGAGGACTAGACTCCCTGTCGTGTTCACTGTCTTCAAACTCCCTGTCATAGATGAGCCAAGGCGCAGTGTGCATGTAATTCCACATCTTAAAGTGAAACTTTCACAAATAAAAACAGGTAAACAGAAACCGAATGTGACGCAACCGTGGCGCACACAAACACACACAGAAAATAAATAATTACCCACAACATTAGGTGGGAAAAAGGCTGCCAAAGTATGATTCCCAATCAGAGACAACGATAGACAGCTGCCTCTGATTGGGAACCACACTCGGCCAAAAACAAAGAAATAGAAAACATAGAATTCCCACCCAAATCACACCCTGACCTAACCAAATAGAGAAATAAAACAGCTCTCTAAGGTCAGGGCGTGACACTCCCAGTTTCCTCACAGTTGACACGCAGGGGAACGATGAAGAATTCTGTGAAACAAACTGTCAACTTACTAGACATTATTTGCCCTTTATCAAGTGAACTTCTGAATTTCCAGGATGACTTGATGACAGCAGATCAAAAAATGTTTAATCCATATTAATAGCAACACAGCAGTGTCAGTGACTGGTAAATTACAGGCTGTGAAAGCTAAAACATTTTTGACATGCAGGACTTAACATGTTCAAAGCTAACAAGGAATGCCTATAGAGGTTGATTGAATTTTGGAGATATATTTTGTTTTGCCATAGTTGCCAACGGTAAAGTTGGCCTCCAGCCCCTCCCAGGACCATTACAGGTCTACTCTCTCCTCAATATTCCTAAATGTGTGTGTTTACAGGGGGAATTAAAGGAGGCTCATTAAATGTGTTTTTACTGCATGTCAGTGCAGGGATGATGGATTTTCAGCAGGCCTTCGGTCCTTAATGGCTTCGCATAAAACCAGAAGTCTTTTCAAGCGGAAGAGTAAAATGCTCCTATAAAAAATAGCATTTTTCTTTCTTTCTCTATGTACAAATATGCAGTGAATTCAGAAAGTACTCATACACCTTGACTTATTCCACATTTTGTTGTTACGGACTGAAATAAAACACTTTTTGATTTCTTTGCAAATGTATTGAAAATTAAATACAGAAATTTTAATTGACATACAGTACCAGTCAAAAGTTAACACAACTACTCATTATAGGGTTTTTCTTTTTACCAATTGAGATAGTTTGGGATGAGTTGGACAGCAGAGTGAAGGAAAAGCAGCCAACAAGTGCTCAGCATACTCCTTCAAGACTGTTGGAAAAGCATTCCAGGTGAAGCTGGTTGAGAGAATGTCAAGGCAGTGTCATCAAGGCAAAGGGTGGCTTTGAAGAATCGCAAATATAAAATATATTTATTGGTTACTACATAATAATATAATAATATATGCCATTTAGCAGACGCTTTTATCCAAAGCGACTTGATTCCATATGTGTTATTTCATAGTTGTGATGTCTTCACTATTATTCTACAATGTAGAACATAGTAATAACATAGTAATAATAAAGAAAAAACATGAATAGGTTTCCCCAACTGTTGACTGGTACTGTAAGTATTCACACCCCTGAGTCAATACATGTTAGAATCACCTTTGGCAGTGATCCTTCCTAGACAGACATTTTCAAGTCTTGCCATTGATATTCAAGATGATTTAAGTCAAAACTAAGTAGGTCACTCAGGAATATTCAATGACGTCTTGGAAAGCAGCGTATTTATACTCCAGTGTATATTTGGCCTTGTGTTATACAGTGGTTTCTCCTTTAAAAATTGCGCACTTACACCGCAGGACTTGGAGGTCATTTATGGTTTAGTACGGTACCCTGCGCCACCACTTCATTGCTCCAGACCAGAGCAAGGGGGAGTTAGAGCACTGATTATGCATTTGGGTCCTACTGTGTCTCTAACTGACAACGAATGGGCGACAAAAAACAAAATAGAAACTGATAATTGTGCACGACTTCAGTAATACTTACTAAAACTGTTGTTACACTAAGGTTTTTATTATTTTATTTTGTTGGGATTATTTTGGTTTTACTGTAGTAGTGTAGGCCACTCTCGACTAGTCATGTTGTGCAGCGCCTGTTGTGTTGCAACAGTTGCTGGCTCAATATCAGTGCCGCCCTAGACTGGGCGACCCATGAGATGATCGTAGGTTTTTGGTTTCTCTCCCTCTAAAAACAGAAATAAATCATTCAAAATAACAAACTGGTTTTATTTACAAATTAGTAACAATGTCTCACCCCATGTTCAAGAATGGCCTTATTCTCGCTCATTTTACGTTATTTGAAAATGAAATGATCTCAAAAATGTTAGTTTTTAAACAAAGTGATTATTATAATTGTTAGTTTTCATTCAGAATTATATTAAAGCCTGTTGGATATTCTCACAGATATGTTATGAACCCTGTTATTCGCAGGACAATATATATTGGTCATATTGTTTATGGCTCCCGAGTGGCTTATTGTTCATGGCTATTGTCCTGCGGACTGAACCAGGTTTTCTTAAGATTTTGCCTGTGCTTTGCTCTATTCCATTTAATTTTATGTTTAAAAAAAACTCCCTAGTTCTTGCTGATGACAAGCATACCCATGCAGCCACCACCACCATTTTTTTAAAATATGAAGAGTGGTACTCAGTGATGTGGTGCGTTGGATTTGACCCAATCATAACGCTTTGTATTCAGGATATGAAGTACATTTTTTTTGACGAATGTCTAGCATTTGTTCCAGTTTTAATTTAGTGCCTTATTGCAAACAGGATGCATTTTTTTGAATATGTTTTATTCTTCACAGACTTTCATCTTTTCACTCTATCATTTAGGTTAGTATTGTGGATTAACTACAATGTTGTTGATCCATCCTCAGTTTTCTCCAATCACAGCCATTAAACTCTGCAACGGTTTTAAAGTCACCATTGACCTCATGTTGAAATCCCTGAGCAGTTTTCTTCCACACCATTAACTGAGTTAGGAAGGACACTGGTATCTTTGTAGTACCTGGGTGTATTGATACACCATCCAAAGTGTAATTAATAACTTTATCATACTCAAAGGGATATTCAATGTCTACTTTTTATTTTACCCATCTACCATTTCGTCTTTACAAGGCATTGGAAAACCTCCCTGGTCCTTGAGGGTGAATCTGTGTTTGAAATGCACTGCTCGACTGAGGGACCTTGCAGATAATTGCATGTGTGGTGTAAAGAGATGAAGCAGTCATTCAAAAATCATGTTAAACACTATTGCACACAGAGGGAGACAATGCAACTTATTATGTGACTTGTTAAGCAACCTTTTTACTCCTGAACTTATTTAAGATTGGATACTGACTCAAAACATTTCAGCTTTTCATTTTTAACTAATTTGTAAACATTTCTAAAAAACAAAATACCACTTTGACATTATGGGGTATTGTGTGTAGGCCAGTGACACAACATTTACATTTCAAATTCAGGCTTCAACAACAATGTGGAAAAAGTCAAGGGGTGTGAATACTTTCTGAAGGCACTGTCCACAAATTCATATTTATGAAAAAAATCAATGGCACATGTAAAGGGTTGAAGAAACTAGAAAGGTTTAGGCATTGTCATCAATCTCCATTGTTAATCCATAAATTGGGAAAAATGAGGCAAAGCTGCGGCAGGTTGCGAGTCGCTTTGATACCACTGCGACCGCCTGCCAATCTGGTCTGGTGGCCACAAGGCGCGTTGCCGCTGGAATCCATAGCTCTACCCCTCCAGTCATGAACATGAAGGACTACAGTTTCCTATCAATCTGAACCGTAACCCCAAAGAGGCCTATTCAATGCAGTGCACAGTATGAAAACAGACTCTGAGTCCAACCAAGCTGCAGGGGTCCGATAAAGTCATTAGCATTCAACTCATCCCCCCCCCAACCCCTTATACTTACTCCCTATGTGGAATTAGTGACTGTATGAGTTACCATCTCATAAAATAATGTACACCACAACCAAACACACAGGCGTGGACAGACAGACACAAACCAACACATAGACCCAGAATAAACAGATAAATAGACTCACAGAGACACAGACTAGGCTTGGGCGGTATACTGTATAGCAAGGTATTTGGAAATAGCCACAGGATGTTTTTTCTAAGAGCACCAATACCGTTGAAACTATTTGTTTGAAGTTTTTTTAATACATTTGAATATTTGTAACTAGTTTTTTAAGTAAATACCTGCAGTCAACTTGTGCAATAGGAGATAAAGCAAACTGCATTCTTTGTTTATTTCTAGTCCCATTATAAAGTCCCATTATAAATTTACCGGTAGTGACCAGTCACATTATTTGTTTACAAGCACACAAAGGTGAGAGACCATGGCCTTGTGAGTCACTCACTGTTGTGCAGCACCCACCAGGTGATCTAGTTACAGTATGGAATTCACAACTAAATGTTTGCCACCTAGATATCTTATAACTATTAAGTTAACTGTCTAAAATGTGCTAAATGTTCTACAGTGCTAAATTAGTAGCTAATTATCTAGTGGTTAGCTTCTTGCAAAATCAAGCTTCTCTTGGTAACAGCAGAGAATCCCCTCCTGGATCAAGAGCCTTGCTATCTAATATTTTTTGACTTACTTGTCTGCCCTGCAAATAGTTTGTCAGAGACTGTGTAACATTTTCGCTATGGGATTTCACATGTACTTGTCAGCATGGCTAATCTTCAGATTACAGAGGCTAAGTGAGGTTTGAAAACAGGGCCCCTTGTGTTCAGTGCCGGTATTACCAAATATCACAGGATGGCACAATGTCGGTATGGAGGTATGACAATCTGAAAACCCCCCAAGCATAACCAGACCCAAACATAGAAACCTAATACACAAACAAATACACTCACATAGACACAGACCCACACAGACACAGAATACACAGACAAATAGATAAGCGCATACAGAACAAACAGAACATGTGAGGAATTAATATCTGTCCCTAGCTTGGGAACAGCAGCACAGCAAGACTCACAGGGAGACATGTTTCTTCAACATCTGGCCTGATCAAAGTAACGGGGAGGAACCTGGGTTGGCCACTTCAACGCATGGTTAGGTCGGCTCGTTTTGTCATCACAACAGCCAAGAGATCAGAGATTATTATTAACTCTGTCAACTCAGTGGGGGAATATCCGTCTCTGGTTGTTTACCTTAGCGTGTACGCATGGTGTTGTGAAATTAAAAACAGTACACTGATTGAAGTGTAATGTATCAGGGAGTGGTGTGTACTTGTGTGTGTTTGTGTGCTTGTCTGTGTGATAGCGAGTGTGTGTTCAGTGCGTTCGGAAAGTATTCAGACCCTTTGACTTTTTCCACATTTTGTTACGTTAAAGCCTTATTCTAAAATTGATTAAATATAACATGTTCCTCATCATTGTACACACAATACCCCATAATGACATAAGTACTGTACATACATTTACATAAGTATTCAGACCCTTTGCTGTGAGACTCGAAATAGAGCTCAGGTGCATCCTGTTTCCATTGATCATCCTTGACATGTTTCTACAACTTGATTGGAGTCCACCTGTGGTAAATTCTATAGATTGGACATGATTTGGAAAGGCACACACCTGTCTTTATAAGGTCCCACAGTTGACAGTGCATGTCAGAGCAAAAACCAAGACATGAGGTCGAAGGAATTGTCCGTAGAGCTCCGAGGCAGGATTGTGTCGAGGCACAGATCTGGGGAAGGGTACCAACAAATGTCTGCAGCATTGAAGGTCCCTAAGAACACAGTGGCCTCCATCATTCTTAAATGGAAGACGTTTGGAACCACGAACACTCTTCCTAGAGCTGGCCACCCGGCAAAACTGAGCAATCGGGGGAGAAGGGCCTTGGTCAGGTAGATGACCAAGAACCCGATTGTTACTCTGACAGACCTCCAAAGTTCCTCTGTGGAGATAGGAGAACTGTCCAGAAGGACAACCATCTCTGCAGCAATCCACCAATCAGGCCTTTATGGTAGAGTGGCCAGATGGAAGCCACTCAGTAAAAGGCACATGACAGCTCGTTTGGAGTTTGTCAAAAGGCACCTAAAACTCTTTGGCCTGAATGCCAAGTAGCACATTTGGAGGAAACCTGCCACCATCCCTATGGTGGTGGCAGTATGATGTAGTGGGGATATTTCTCAGCGACAGGGACTGGGAAACTAGTCAGAATCGGGGGGAAGATGAACAGAACAAAGTACAGAGATCACTGGTGAAAACCTGCTCCAGAGAACTCAGGACCTCAGACTGGGGCAAAGGTTCACCTTCCAACAGGACAACGACCCTAAGCACAGAGCTTAAGAGGATCTGAAGAGAAGAATGGGAGAAACTCCCCAAATACAGGTATACCAAGCGTGTAGCATCATACGCAAGAAGACTCAAGGCTTTAATCAATGCCAAAAATGTTTCAAGAAAGTACTGAGTAAAGGGTCTGAATACTTATGCAAATGTGATATTCAAGTAATTTTTTTTTACAAGTTTGCCAACATTTCCAAAAGTGTGTTTTTGCTTTGTCATTATGGGGTATTGTCTGTAGATTGATGAGAAAAAAAAACAAATCAATTTTAGAATAAGGCTGTAACGTAACAAAAAGTGAAAAAGCGAAGGGGTCTGAATTCTTTCCAAATGCACTGTATGGGATTACATATGTGTGTGTTTCTGAACCATTTGGATAGTAAATGAAAGCTTTAACTAAAGCGATTGTTTGAGTTTTCAGGGTTTGTAAGAGCAATTCTGTTAAAAACCAATAAAGCACAAAAACCATTCATAGAGAGAGATATCAAGAGAATAGAGTGGGGTAGGGAACATAGAAAAAGAAGCATACAATGTCTTGAAGAAAAAAGAACATTGGGTTACTGGGCTTTCTATAGTAAAAGGACAGTAATTTATCACAGTTTAGTGGTGGGGCAGGAAGCAATTGGAATGAAGTGCCACAGAAAAGGAAATCTTGTGATCTGGGGAGTGAGAGGGAGAGACGGAGGGAGAGAAAGAGAGAGAGAAGCAGTGGAACGTTGCCAGGGCCCGTTGCAGGACAGAACAGACTCATTTAGGCGTCTGCAGAGCTGAATGGCAGTAGTGCTTCCTCTAGCCGTGGCTGAAGGGACGTGCCTGGCGTGTCGAGCAGTCCCTTCCTGTGGCCAGGGTCCTTAAATCAGCAGAGCCTGGCCAGGTCCTGCCAGCAGCTGCCTCAGTCTCTGCCTCTCTCTCTATGCTCATTCTTGTCCACTATTTCTCTCTCTCTTTCTAGGCTCATTTTCATCCACCATTTCTCTCTCTCTTTCTAGGCTCATTCTCATCCACTATTTCTATTTCTATTTATCAAATTTTCTCTGCTCTCTTTCAGCCCTCTCCCTCTCTTTCCTCTCTGTCTCCCTCTTTATCCAATGTCCTCTCAATTCAATATCAATTTAAGGGGCTTTATTGGCAAAGGAAGTGAAATAGATAGTAAACAGTTCCAAAAGAATAAAGACATTTTAAATGTCATATTATGTCTATAAACAGTGTTGTAATGATGTGCAAATAGTTCAAGTACAAAGGGAAAATAAATAAAGATAAACATAGGTGTTTGTTCTTCACTTGTTGCCCTTTTCTTGTGGCAACAGGTAACAAATCTTGCTTCTGTGATTGCACACTGGTATTTCAACCAATAGATATGGGATTTTATCAAAATTGAATTTCTTTTCAAATTCTTTGTGGGTCTGCTTTTGGCGGCCTTTCGCAAAAGCAAGGCTATGCTCACTGAGTCTGTACATGGATTTCCTTAATTTTTGGTCAGTCGCAGTGGTCAGGTATTCTGCCACTGTGTACTCTCTGTTCAGGGCCAAATGGCAGTTTAGTTTGCTCTCTTGTTTTTGTAAATTATTAAGTAATTATCTTTTTTTTTATCAAGTAATTATATTTTTGTTTTCTCATGATTTGGTTGGGTCTAATTCTGTTGCTGTCCTGGGGCTCTGTGGGGTCTGTTTGTGAACAGAGACCGAGGACCAGGTTGGTTAGGGGGCTCTTCTCCAGGTTTATTTTTCTGTAGATGATGGCTTTGTTATGGAAGATTTAGGAATCGCTTCCTATTAGGTGGTTGTAGATTTTAACTGCTCTTTCCTGGATTTTGCTAATTAGCGGATATTGGACTAATTCTGCTCTGCATGCATTTTTTGGGTGTTTCACATTGGACATGGAGGATATTTTTGTAAAATTCTGCATGCAATTTGGTGTTTGTTCCATTTTGTGAATTCTTGGTTAATGAGCAGACCTCAGACCTTACAACCATAAAGAGAAACGGGTTCTATAACTGAAAGTATTTTTTTGCCAGATCCTAATTGGTATGTCAAATTTTATGTTATTTTTGATGACATAGAAGACCCTTCTTCCCTTGTCTCTCAGATCGTTCACAACTTTGTGAAAGTTACCTGTGGCGCTGGTGTTTTGTCTAGATTGAATTTGTATTTGTGGTCCTGGAAACTGGACCTTTTTTGGAACACCATTATTTTTGTCTTACTGAGATTTACTCTCAGGGCCCAGGTCTGACAGAATCAGTGCAGAAGATCTAGGTGATGGTGTAGACCCTCCTTGGTTGGGGACAGAAGCATCAGATCATCAGAAAACAGTAGACATTTGACTTCAGATTCTAATAGGGTGAGGGCGGGTGCTGAAGACTGTTATAGTGCCCTCACCAATTTGTTGATATATTGAAGAGGGTGGGGCTTAAGCTGCATCCCTGTCTCATCTCCTGGCCCTGTGGAAAGAAATATGTGTGTTTGTTTGCCAATTCTAACCACACACTTGTTGTTTGTGTACATGGATTTTATAATATCATATGTTTTATCCCCAACACCACGTTCCATTAATTTGTGTAGCAGACCCTTATGCCAAATTGACTCAAAAGCTTTATAGAAATCAATAAAGCATGAGAAGACTTTGCCTTTGTTTTGGTTGGTTTCTTTGTCAATTAGGGGGTGCAGGGTGAATACGTGGTCTGTCGTACGGTAATTTGGTAAAAAGCCATTGTTTTCACTGAGGAAATGTACGAATCTCCTATTAATGATAATGCAGAGGATTTTACTAAGGTTGCTGTTGACGCACATACAGTAGTTTTTGGGGGTCAATTTGTCTCCACTTTGGGGTGATCAGTCCTTGGTTCCAAATATTGGGGAAGATGCCAGAGCTAAGGATGATGTTAAAGAGTTTAATTATAGCCAATTGGAATTTGTGGTCTGTATATTTTATCATTTCATTTAGGATACCCACATGCCCTTTTAGGTTGCAGGGTTTGTATTTTGTCCTGCAGTTCATTCAATGTAATTGGAGAATGCAGTGGGTTCTGGTAGTCTGTAATAGTTGATTCTAAGATTTGTATGTTTTTGCTGTTTGTTCTTTGTTATAGAGCCAAAACGATTGGAGAAGTTGTTTATCCATACATCTACGTTTTGGATAGATAACTCTTCCTGTTGATCTTTGTTGAGTGGTTCCAATTTTCACAGAAGAGGTTAGATTCTATCGATTCTTCAATTACATTGAGCTGAATTCTGACGTGCTGTTCCTTCTTTTTCTGTAGTGTATTTCTGAAATTTTCCTGGTCTCTATGTTTTTGGTTGGAAAGGTTTCTCAATTTCTTTCTAAGCTTACCATTGACTATGTTCATACCCAGCGTCCGACAGAGCTGCAGGAGTTGTGACCCGTTTTTGTTGGTTATGATGCCGTAGTTGTGTCTAGGGGGCAATTGGGGGAGGGAATGCTGTCAGCTCCAGGTAGGTGTTTGTCCCCCTTTGTGCTGAGGGTGCCAGGTTCGTTCCAGTTCTGGCATTTAGGTCGCCACAGACTAGTACATGTCCCTGAGCCTGGAAATTGTTGATCTCCCCCTCTAGGATGGAGAAGCTGACATTATTAAAGTATGGGGATTCTATTGGGGGGATATAGGTAGCACACAAGGAGGTTTTTCTCTGTTGAGATAATTTCCTTATTAATTTCTAGCCAAATGTTCCTGTTTTGACTAATTTAATAGTGTGTTAGGTCTGCTCTATACCAAATTAGCATACCCCCTGATTCTTCCCTGTTTCACAAGTTTGGTGGATGGGACTACCAGCTCTCTGTAATCTAGAGGACAACCAGTGGGTCCGTCTCCTTCATACCATGTTTCTTGTAGGATGACAATGTCTGTATTTCCAATTTCTTTGATGAAGTCTGGGTTCCTGCTCTTTAGGTCAAAGGAGGACGACCTCAGACCTTGTATATTCCAGGATGAGAGAGTAAAAGCTTTTTGTTCCATAGTGTCTAGTGTTTTTTGTGTGGTTTTAGGCCTGGACCATCACAGTAAGTGTGATCAGAGCATGTTGAGCATCTGATACATACCTATAAGGTCGCGGGATGGGGCTTGGGCAGGTGTAATAGTGAGGGTTGGGCCTGCTGCTCTGCTCGCGGCCTGGGCATACAGTATGTCCTGCTGTCATGTTGAGGTCCTTATGGTGGGGCCTATATAGGGTGTGGCCAGGGTATGCTTGGGGTGGTCTTAGCTGGTTGGGGTGTGACTGGTGATGCTCTCGCTTTCCCTCTGTCTCTCTCGTTCGAGGGGAGAGGCACAAGCACCACAATCAGCCCCAGCCCCCAAAGACAGACCCCAGCCAGATGCCCTGACCCTTGACCCTGGCTAAAGGATCTACACTAAGTGTGTCCTTGTGGGAATCCCAAAGGTATCCTACAAATGTACATTAGGTAAGCAACATGACCATGACTTTGAATCCTCCTAGGCCAATTATAGAACACCACTAGGTGTTCATGCAGTGTACTTGTTCGTGTACATTTGGTGAATAATCTTGGTCCCAGGGGACATGAATGCATTTAAACTGTTTTAACCACGATGTGAATTGTGACTAAAACAATGGCAGTGAGTTTGGTGGACCACAATATTGCTGGTGGTTGGATCTCAATAGCGGAAAACATGGTAAAATACCTACTTTTAAGAATTGCTTCCAAAGTATACTTCTGTAGCAACATTTCCATCGGTTTCAGTTTGATAACCCACTGTCCAGTGGCCATATCCAAACATCCATATCAAGCAACATATTTCAACATCGGATGAGTACTCAAAGCAAAAATATCTTCATCCCATGAAGAGTGGAATGGAATGCTGATGTGCGCTTTTCGCAAAGAACCAATACACTTCATACAAGTAAGCACATTTCCACAAGTGCATCTAAAAAATGCAGACAGACACAGTCACTGTACTATCTCTCTCCAACTCCTCCACCAAAGATTATTTCAGTATTCAAAGAGAGTAGATATACTGTAATTAAATGGTGGGCAAATTTAATTCAGTTCCCCATTTGGGTGATAGTCGTCCAATGGTACTTCTGGAAATGGAGGCAGAAAGTAAACTAAACACCCCTGGGTAAGGAATGACAGCCATTAGCACTACATCTCACACATTTACCAGCTAAGTGTGGACAGGCAGAGATTAATGTATAAATCATAACTATCACAGTTCTGGTGGAGAAATTGCAAGATTATGTTATAATGCTGTTATTGCATCAAATGGTTGTTTCATGCAACAGAATAAGGGGTTGCTAGAACGCTCATCTGTGTGTGTTCTTACTGAGGATGGGCCTCTGGAAGATTTACCATGTCTTTGGGTGATACCGCATTCCAGAGCATGAGTTAATGTTTCTGTTCTACAAGGTACCAGGGAGAGATGACTCTATCCAGGGACAGACGCTGGTCTCTACACAATGAGATACTGTCTGCTGTGAATTATAAGTACCTTTCATACAAATCTTAACCGTGCGACCCATTCCATACAGCTGTTGTTTGTCGTGTAGCCTGAAGGGGGTGTATCTTGGCTATAAAATGCCTTTGTACTTTTGTTTCGGGGCTCTCAAAGAATCATCTGAGGGTGATTCGTCGACCAGCCATCATTAACATAGAGCACTCAATCGATTTACTTTATATGCGTGTGTTGTATTGACCTGCTCCCTTATTAATAAGTGTATAAAGATTTAGTTTAAGTATAACTCTGACTTGTGTGAAAAGTTTCTCTCCTAATTGATGGTAAAGAAATTAACCACCACACGGTATATTCCTCCTCTTTCATCAAATGTTTTTACACCATTCTAAGATATAAAATATGAATATCATGAAACGGCAGCCATTTGATGTATATGACTTTAAAAATGGCAGAGATATTACAATTTCAAATCAAAATCAAATCAAACTTTGTCACATCAGCCAAATACAGCCAGTGTAGACCCTAACATGAAATGCTTCATTACAAGCCCTTAATCAACAAATTAACTAAGAGTAAAAGATAATATAAAGTAACACAATAAATAACAATAACGAGGCTATATACAGGGGGTACCGGTACTGAGTCAGTGCGCGGGGGTACAGGTTAGTTGAGGTAATCTTCACATGTAGGTAGGGGTGAAGTGACTATGCATAGATAATAAACAGCAAGTAGCTACAGTGTAAAAAACAAATGGAGGGGGGGGGTGGTCAATGTAAATAGTCTGCTGGCTATTTGATTAATTGTTCAGTAGTCTTATGGCTTGGGGGTAGAAGCTGTTGTGGAGCGTTTTGGTCCTAGACTTGGCGCTCCGGAACCGTTTGCTGTGCGGTAACAGAGAAAATTGTCTATGACTTGGGTAAATGGAGTCTCTGAAAAATGCATGGGCCTTCCTCTGACACCGCCTATTATACAGTATAGGTCCTGGATGGCAGGAAGCTAGGCTCCAGTGATGTACTGGGCCGTACGCACTACCCTCTGTAGCGCCTTACGGTCAGATGCCAAGCAGTTGCCATACCAGGCGGTGATACAACTGGTCAGGATGCTCTTGATGGTGCAGCTGTATAACATATTGAAGATTTGGAGAGCCATGCCAAATCTTTTCAGTCTCCTGCCCTTTTCACGACTGTCTTGGTGTGTTTGGACCATGATAGTCTGTTTTTGATGTGGACACCAAGGAACTTGAAAAACTCTCGACCCGCTCCACTACAGCCCCGTTGATGTGAATGAGGGCCTGTATGGCTGTACGGTTGTTGTCCTGTCACCACATTTCCAGTTCTCTGACCTCCTCCCTATAGGCTGTCTCATCGTTGTCGGTGATCAGGTCATTGTCAGTGACCACTGTTGTGTCATCAACAAACTTATTGATGGTGTTGGAGTCGTGTTTGGCCACGCAGCCGTGGGTGAACAGAGAGTACAGGAGGGGACTAAGTACACACCTCTGAGGGGCCCCAGTGTTGAGGATCAGTGTTGCAGATGTGTTGTTGCCTACACTTATCACTTGGGGGCGGCCCGTCTGGAAGTACAGGATCCTGTTGCAGAGGGAGGTGTTTAGTCCCAGGGTCCTTAGCTTAGTGATGAGCATCGTGGGCACTATGGTGTTGAATGCTGAGCTGTAGTCAATGAACAGCATTCTCACATAGGTGTTCCTTTTGTCCAGTTGGGAAAGGGTAGTGTGGAGTGCAATTGAGATTGCGTCATCTGTGGATCTGTTGGGGCGGTATGCAAATTGGAGTGGGTCTAGGGTATCCAAGAGGATGCAGTTGATGTGAGCCATTCAAAGCACTTCGTGGCTACCGACGTGAGTGCTTCATGGTGGTATCATTTAGGCAGGTTACCTTCGCTTCCTTGGGCACAGTGACTATGGTGGACTGCTTGAAACATGAAGGTATTACAGACTCGGTCAGGGAGAGGTTGAAAATGTCAGTGAAGACACGTGCAGTTGGTCCGTGCTTGCTTTGAGTACATGTCCTGGTAATCCGTCTGGCCCTGTGGCTTTGTGAATGCTGACCTGTTTAAAGGTCTTGCTCACATCTGCTACCGAGAGCGTTATCACACAGTCCTCCAGAACAGCTTGTGCTCTTGTGTAAGCTTCAGTGTTGCTTGCCTCGAAGCGAGCATAAAAGGCATGTAGCTCGTCTGGTAGGCTCGTGTCACTGGGCAGCTCACATCTGGGTTTTCCTTTGTAGTCCGTAATAGTTTTCAAGCCCTGGCACATCCTACGAGCATCAGAGCCAGTGTAGTAGGATTCAATCTTAATCCTCTATTGACGCTTTGCTTGTTTGATGGTTCATCTGAGGGTATAACGGGATTTCTTATAGGCATCCGGATTAGTGTCCCGCTCCTTGAAAGCGGAAGCTCTAGCCTTTAGCTCGATGCAGATGTTGCCTGTAATCCATGGCTTCTGGTTGGGATATGTAAGTACGGTGACTGTGGGGACGACGTCGTCGATGCTCTTATTGATGAAGCCAGTGACTGAGGTGGTATACGCCTCAATGCCATTGGATGAATCCCGGAACATATTCCAGTTTGTGCTAGCAAAACAGTCCTGTAGGGTAGCATCCGTATCATCTGACCACATCCTTATTGAGCGAGTCGCTGGTACTTCCTGCTTTAGTTTTTGCTTGTAAGCAGGAATAAGGAGGATAGAATTGTCAGATTTGCCAAATGGAGGGCGGGGGAGAGCTTTGTATGCATCTCTGTGTGTGAAGGAAAGGTGGTCTAGAGTTGTTTTTCCTCTGGTTGCAAATGTAATATGCTGGTAAAAATTTGGTAAAACTGATTTAAGTTTGCCTGCATTAAAGTCCCCAGCCACGAGGAGTGCCGCTTCTGGATGAGCATTTTCTTGTTTGCTAATGGCCGTATACAGCTCATTAAGTGGGATCTTAGTGTGTGGTGGTAAATAGACGGCTACGAATAATATAGATGAGAACTCTCTTGGTAGATAGTGTAGTTTACAGCTTATCATAAGGTACTCTACCTCAGGTGAGCAATACCTCGAGACTTCTTTAATATTAAACATTGTGCACCAGCTGTTATAGACAAATAGACACACACCCCCACCCCTCGTCTTACCAGACATAGCTTCTCTGTTCTGCCGGTGCATGGAAAATCCCGCCAGCTCTACCTTATTCGTGTCATCGTTCAGCCACGACTCGGTGAACCATGATATTACAGTTTTTAATGTCCCGTTGGTAGGATAATCTTAATCGTAGGTCATTAATTTTTATTTTCCAATGAGTGCACATTAGCCAAATGGGGCAGTGGGAGTTTAATCACTCATCTACGGATTCTCAGAAGGCAGCCTGACCTGTGCCCCCTTTTCCTCAGTCTTTTCTTCACGCAAATGATGGGGATTTGGACTTGTTCCCGGGAAAGCCATATATCCTTCTCGTCAGAGTTGTTCAAGAAAAAAGATTCTTCCAGTCCGTGGTAAATCCCAGTTCTGATGTCCAGAAGTTATTTTCGGTCATAAGAGACAGTAGCAGCAACATTATGTACAAAATAAGTCACAAAATAAGTTACAAACAACGCCAAAAAATAAAACAAAACAGCACAGTTGGTTGGGAGCATGTAAAACGTCAGCCAACCTCTTATCTAATACACATAAAGTTCAAATGACTTAGTTGGCAGTTCTAGTGTTTAAAAAATGTCACCTCCAGAAAAAGATAGTCACTGAACAGGCTTTTGGAGTTAGTTTCTGAAGTATCCTCAGGGAGACTGCAAAAGGTTAGACAGAGAAGAGAGCGATAATCTCACTGAACTCAGTTCAGTTCAACCTTTGCCAGACAGATCTTTCCAGTCTGTACCTTTAGCAGCCAAACCTTTTGGAACTATCCCTGGGGTAACAAGTTATTGTCTGTCAGGACATGAACCTCTGATGCAGTTCTCTTCCAATATTATGTTTGTAGATAAATGTCAAAGAAGAGTTTACTTGACATTTATTTCCATATGGCAGTCGAATACACGGGGTATTTCCATAAAATAAAATGCATAACAACAATAGTGACAATGAAACAAGATAACTCAGGGGAATGTCTCTTGAGGATCATTGCTACAGAAGGAGAGATATCTTGTAGAAGGCTGACAGTTTGAAATGCATAATTACAGGACTTTGTGATGGATAGCTTGTCAAAACCACTCTAACGTCAATATAATTCCAAATGCTGTGAGGTAGTGGCTTATACCGTGTGGAAGTTAGAAGCCAGATTCCTAAATTGTAGCTTAGCAGACCAATGTTCTCCAGCATGGGAACCAATCCCTGGAGTGTCAAGAAGAGACATTATTAAGAACTACAGAGGACACCCACAATTACAGACCTAAGATAGGTATCACAAGCTAGGGGTCACCAACCGCCGAAGAGCTATGTGGATATCAAGTAGGCCCAGACAATAAATAGTGCTTCAATTAACGATTTTTATTGTTATGAGGGAAGATATTTAATCTCCCCCTACTTCAGCTTCAGTGTCAGAACCACTCTCTCATTAGAAGCTCTCCGCGTGCCATAAACTAATTTATATGGTTCCTGATCATTATGAGATAAATGCGCCAAGGGCTTCATAAAGCATCAATGTGTCTATTGATTTCAGCATGTCTCAGTTCTTTTCATTTTTCCCAGAGCTCGATTTCAGGATATTACATTCAGTTCCCAAACCTGCTGTTCACCTCCTGGCTAATAAAATGTAACGTGGCTAGAAGGTGACAGCAATTGAACCAGACGCTGAACCTGACATCGAGGCCTCGGGTTGGCCCCTGGCCAGTGCCACTGCCTGAATTTTCAGTAATTTATTCATCCATAAAAATATTGCCGATGATGTCGACGGACTCATTACAATGCACTATGAAGATTCAAGAGCGGAACAGTACAGAATGAGGTATCGGTCATTTCCGATTTTACAGGTTGAAGGCAATGTTGAAGTGCCTCACATTAGATTGCAAGGACCACGGTTGTATACTAAATCAATAGTCTCTCACACACAATGTACATCGACAAGTGCACAAGCACGGCAGCAGCCTTGTGCTCAAAATTTACAAATTCCACTCCGTCTCGGTCGTTACGGAAAAATCAATGTGGGTGAAATTGAAATCTTATCAAATCAAATTTTATTTGTCACATGCGCTGAATACAACATTTCACCTTTACCGTGAAATGTTTATTTACAAGCCCTTAACCAACAATGCCGTTCAAGGAATAGAGTTATGAAAATGTTTACCAAATAAACTAAAGGAAAAAATGTATTAAAAGTAACACATTTAAATAACAATAACGAGGCTATATACAAGGGGTACCGGTACAGAGTCAATGTGCAGGGATACAGGTTCGTGGAGATAATTTGTACATGTAGGTATGGGTACAGTGACTATGAATAGGTAATAAACAGCGAGTAGCAGCAGTGCAAAAAACAAAGAGGGGGGGGGGGGGTCAATGCACAACTGCACATGGGGACAAAAATCATACTTTTTGGAGAAATGCCCCCTGGTCGGATGAAACAAAAATAGAATGGTTTGGTCATAATGACCATCCTTATGTTTGGAGGCAAAAGAGGGATGCTTGCAAGCCGAAGAACCGTGAAGCATTTGGTGGCAGCATCATGTTGTGGAGGTGCTTTGCTGCAGGAGGGACTGGTGCACTTCACAAAATAAATGGCATCATGAGGTCGTAAAATTATGTGGATATATTGAAGCAACATCTCAAGACATCAGTCAGGAAGTTAAAGATAGTTCACAAATGGGTCTTCCAAATGGACAATGACCCCAAGCATACTTCCAAGTTGTGGCAAAATGGCTTAAGGACAACAAAGTCAAGGTATTGGAGTGGCTATCACAAAGCTCTGACCTCAATCCTATAGAAAATGTGTGGGCAGAACTGAAAAAGCATGCGTGAGCAAGGAGGCCTACAAACCTTACACAGTTACACCAGCTCTGTCAGGAGGAATGGGCCAAAATTCACCCAACTTATTGTGGGAAGCTTGTGGAACGCTACCCAAAACATTTGACTCAAGTTAAACAATTGAAAGGCGAAGCTACCAAATACTAATTCAGTGTATGCAAACGTATGATCCACTGGGAATGTGATGAAAGAAATAAAAGCTGAAATAAATCATTCCCTCTACTATTATTCTGACATTTCCCATTCTTAAAATAAAGTGGTGATCCGGACTGACCTAAGACAGGGAATTCTTTATTAGGATTAAATGTCAGGAATTGTGAAAAATGTATTTGGCTAAGGTATATGTAAACTTCCGACTTGCAACTGTGGGTCCAGGATGGCAGGAAACTTGCCCCTTGTGATGTACTGGGCCGTACGCACTACCCTCTGTAGCGCCTTACAGTCGAATGACGAGCAGTTGCCATACCAGGCGGTGATGTAACCATGCTCACGATGGTGCAGCTGAACTTTTTGAGGATCTTTTCAGTCTCCTGAGGGGGAAAAGGTGTTGTCGTGCTCTTTCATGTCTGTATTGGTGTGTTTGGACCATAATAGTTTTTAGTTGATGTGACTATTTTCATTTTTGGAAAAATAACGTTCCCAAAGTAAACGGGCTATTTTGTCAGGACAAGATGCTAGAATATGCATATAATTGACAGCTTAGGATAGAAAACACTCTAAAGTTTCCAAAACTGTAAAAGTATTGTCTGTAAGTATAACAAAACTGATATTGCAGGCGAAAGCCTGAGAAAAATCAAATCAGGAAGGGACTCTTATTTAGAAAGCTCTGCGTTCCTATGTGTCCCTATTGAGCAATTTTTCTATTGCTTCCCTAATGTGTCGAGTGTCACAATACATAGTTTCAGGCTTATATTTTGAAAAATAAGCCTGAACGACAACATTGCGTCAGTGGTCAGCTGGAGGCTCTCAGAGTGTTTTGTGCGTAAAAGACAAATGCGGCCATTGTTTCTCTCTTTCCTACTAAGAAGCCACCTGTCCCGGTTGATATGTTATCAAATAAATATTTGAAAAACACCTTGAGGATTAATTATAAAAAACATTTGCCATGTTTCTAGCGATATTATGGATCTAATTAGGAAATGTTTCGGCGTTGTCGTGACCACAGTTTCCAGTGGATTTCTCAACCAAACGTGAAGTACAAACGGAGGTGTTTTGGCTATAAAATAATAATCTTTATGGGACAAAATGAACATTTGCTGTCTAACTGGGAGTCTCGTGAGTGAAAACATCCGAAGCTCATCAAAGGTAAACGATTGCTTTTCTGATTTTCATGACCAAGCTGACTGCTGCTAGCTAGGCATAATGCTAAGCGAGGCTATCGATAAACTTACACAAATGCTTGTCTTGCTTTGGTTGTAAAGCATAATTTCAAAATCTGAGATGACAGTGTGATTAACAAAAAGCTAAGCTGTGTTTCAATATATTTCACTTGTGATTTCATGAATATAAATATTTTCTAGTAATATTTTTTGTATTATAATATTATTAATATTATTATAATATGTTTTGTCCGTTGTGTTATGCTAATTAGTGTCAGTTGATGATAATTCCAAGAGTTAATTAAAGGGTTTTTCTTTATTTGCTATTTTCCTCATTGTATAATAATAGTGAAGACATCAAAACTATGAGATACCACATATTGAATCATGTAATAAGCTAAAAAGTGTTAAACAAATCAAAATATATTTTAGATTCTTCAAAATAGCCACCCCTTGACTTGATGACAGTTTTGCACACTCTTGGCATTCTTTCAACCAGCTTCACCTGGAATGCTATTCCAATAGTCTCGAAGGAGTTTCCACATATGCTGAGCATACCATCACTCTCCTTCTCGGTCAAATACAGCCTGGAGGTGGGTTTTGGGTCATTGTCCTGTTGAAAAACAAATGAGAGTCCCACTAAGTGCAAACCAGATGGGATGGCGTATCACCGCAGAATGCTGTGGTAGCCATGCTGGTTAAGTGTGCCGTGAATTCTAAATAAATAGCATACAGTGTCACCAGCAAAGCACCCCCCACACTATCAAACCTTCTCCTCCATGCTTCACGGTGGGAACCACACAAAAAAAAATCCAGGTGACTACGATGGTTGAGAGAATGCCAAGAGTGTGAAAAGCTGTCATCAAGGCAAAGGGTGGCTACTTTGAAGAATCTAAAATCGATAAAATCTCAACAAGCCAAACAGAGCTTCTTAAAACTTCTTATGGCTTGAATCCCGCTAACGAGATCGATATGACAACAGCCAGTGAAAGTGCAGGGAGCCAAATTCAAAACAACAGAAATCTCATAAATAAACTCCTCAAACATACAAGTATTTTACACCATTTTAAAGATAAACTTGTTGTTCATCCGACCACAGTGTCTGATTTCAAAAAGGCTTTACGACGAAAGCACACCAAACGATTATGTTAGGTCTGCACCTAGTCACAGAAAAACACAGCCATTTTTCCAGCAAAGAGAAGAGTCACAAAAAGCAGAAATAGAGATAATGAATCACTAACCTTTGATGATCTAAATCCGATGACACATAGGACTTCATGTTTTGTTCGATAAAGTTCATATACAAAAATCTGAGTTTACATTGGCGCATTATGTTCAGTAGTTCCAAAACATCTGGTGATTTTGCAGAGAGCCACATCAATTCACAGAAATGCTCATAATAAACATGGATAAAAGATACAACTATTATGCATGGAATTATAGATACACTTCTATTTAATGCGACCGCTGTGTCAGATTTCAAAAAAGCTTTATCGAAAAAGCACACCATGCAATAATCTGAGTACAGCGCTCAGACAACAAATCAAGCCATAAAGATATCTGCCATGTTGTGGAGTCAACAGACGTCAGAAATAACATTATAAATATTCACTTACCTTTGATGATCTTCATCAGAATGCACTCCCAGGAATCCCAGTTCCACAATATATGTTGTGATTTGTTCGATAAAGTCCATAAATTATGTCCAAATACCTCCTTTTTTGTTCGCACGTTTAGCCCAGTAATCCAAATTCATGACGTGCAGGCGAGACGAAAAGTCAAAAAGTTCAGTTACAGACCGTAGAAAATGTCAAACGAAGTATAGAATCAATCTTTAGGATGTTTTTAACAAAAATCTTAAATAATTTTCCAACCGGAGAATTCCTTTGTCTTCAGAAATGCAATGGAACGCAAGCTAACTCTCACATGAACTTACGTGACCAGCTCATACCACTCTGCCAGACCACTGACTCATTCAGCTCCCATTCCCCTCTCCCTCACAGTAGAAGCATCAAACAACATTCTAAAGACTGTGACATCTAGTGGAAGCCTTAGGAAGTGCAATTTGACCCCATAGACAGTATATTCGATAAGGCAAAGAGTTGAAAAACTACAAACCTCAGATTTCCAACTTCCTGGTTGGATTTTTTCTCTGGTTTTTGCCTGCCATATGATTTCTTTTATACTCACAGACATCATTTAAACAGTTTTAGAAACTTCAGAGTGTTTTCTACGAATCTACTAATAACATGTATATATTAGCAACTGGGCCTGAGTAGCAGGCAGTTTACTCTGGTCACCTTATTCATCCAAACTACTCAATACTACTCCCAGCCATAAGAAGTTAACCCGCTTAACCCATAATTGACGACCCCTTAAAGATAACAAGCATACCCATAACATGATGTAGCCACTACTGTACTTGAAAATATGGAGAGTGGTACTCAGTAATGTGTTGTATTGGATTTGACCCAAACATAACACTTTGTATTCAGGACAAAAATGTAATTGCTGAGGTATTACTTTAGTGCTTTGTTGCAAACAGGATCCATATTTTTATTCTGTACACGCAATCTTCTTTTCACTTTGTCAATTAGGTTAGTATTTTGGAGTAACTCAAATGTTGTAGAGACTTCCTCAGTTCTCTCCTATCACAGCCATTAAACTCTGTAACTGTTTTAAAGTAACCAATGGCCTCAATGCTCGACTGAGGGACCTTACAGATAATTGTATGTGAGGAGTAAAGAATGAGGTAGTCATTCAAAAATCATATTAAACACTATTATTGCACACAGAGTCCATGTAACTTATTATGTGACTTGTTAAGCAAATGTTTAAGCCTGAACTTATTTAGGCTTGCCATAGCAAAGGGGTTGAATACTTGGGGTATGTACAGTCACTGTGTGGACGACGTCATCAATGCACTTATCGATGAAGCCAGTGACTGGTGTCGTGTACTCCTCAATGCCTTCACAAGTGCTTCATCTGACCACTTTTTTATTGTCCGAGTCACTGGTGCTTCAAGCTTTAGTTTTTGCTTGCAAGCAGGAATCAGGAGGATATAATTATGGTCAGATTTGCCAAATAGAGTCTGTGGAGTGGTCTAGAATTTTTTTCCCCTCTGGTTGCACATGCTGGTAGAAATGAGGTAAAACAGATTTAAGTTTTTCTGAATTAAAGTCCCCGGCCACTAGGAGCGCCGCCTCTTGATGAACGTTTTCCTGCTTGCTTATGGGTGTATAGAGCTCATTGAGTGCGGTCTTAGTGCCAGTATCAGTTTGGGGTGGTAAATCGACAGCTACGAAGAAGATAGATGAAAACTCTCTTGGTAAATAGTGTGGTCTACAGCTTATCATGAGATACTCTACTTCAGGCGAGCAAAACATTCCTTCCTTACTATTAGATTTTGTGCACCAGCTGTTGTTTACAAAATACATAGACCGCCACCCCATGTCTTACCAGAGGTGGCTGTTCTATCCTGCCAATACAGCGTAAAATCTGCCAGCTGTATGTTATTCATGTTGTCGTTCAGCCATGACTCGGTGAAACATAAGATATTACAGTTTTTAATGTCCCGTTAAATGTACAGTTAAAAATAAAGAATATAATTCATGATATAATCATAAATACTATATTGGGACACTACCGCCTGTATTAAAATTTCATAGTTAAAATTTGAGTGTTGGTGATGAGTAATAAAAAGTGATGCAAAATTTAGGCAAAAGAGAGAACCAAGGCTTGTTTGGGGACAATCTTAGTAAAGGTCATTTGTATAGCCTGACACATCCTCCATTTAATCCTTCCTCTGTGTAATGTGTGTGCTTGTCTTAGCTTAATGGAATTTATAATGAATAAGAGTAACAGTCTTTTCAGAAACCTCTCAAAGTGAGAGAAGATAATGAGGTAATGTTCCCTGTCTGACAAAACCTGCCTAGCGCTATCTTGGGGAGATGCATGTACAGTGTCTCTAGAAAGTATTCACACCCTTCGACTTTTCCCATATCCTGCTGTGTTACAGCCTGAATTTAAAATGGATTAAAATGTAGATTTTGTGTCACTGATCTACACACAATAACCCATAATGCAGCAGTGTGTGAAGAAGCAGTGACGCTTGGCAGGGGAGTGTTACAGAGGACGCATGGCTCTCGACCTTCCGTAGGGAAGATGCAGCAATGAGACAAGACTAACTACCAATTGTATAAAACAAAATTGAAGAGAAAAGGGGTTAAAATTAAAACATCTAAATATGTTTACAAATGAATAACAAATGAAAAGCTGAAATGTCTTGAGTCAATAAATATTCAACCCTTTTGTTATAGCAAGCCTAAATAAGTTCAGGAGTAACCGATTCAACCACACAGACTAGGGAAGTTAAACAATGGTTCACAAAGAAGGGCACCTATTGGTAAAAATACGACATTGAATATCCCTTTGAGCATGGTGCGGTTATTAATTACACTTTGGATGGTGCATCAATACACTCAGGCCCTAAAGAAATACAGGTGCCCTTCCTACTTCAGTTGCCGGAGTGGAAGGAAACCGCTCAGGGATTTCACTATGAGGCCAATGGTGATTTTAAAACAGTTACAGGGTTTAAAGGCTGTGATATAAGAACATTTAGGGAGGATCAACAACATTGTAGTTACTCCACTAAACTAAAATAAATTAGACTTATTTTTAAAACCCTTTTAGGCCTCACTCCCCCCTATCTGAGATATCTACTGTCACATTCTGTTAAAGGTCCCCAAAGCACACACATCCCTGTGTCGCTTGTCTTTTCAGTTTGCTGCAGCTAGCGACTGGAACGAGCTGCAACAAACACTCAAACTTGGCAGTTTTATCTCAATCACTTCATTCAAAGACTCAATCATGGACAGTCTTACTGACACTTGTGGTTGCTTTGTGTCATGTGTTGTCTCTACCTTATTGCCCTAGTGCTGTTCTCTGTGCCCAATAACGTTTGTGCCATGTTTTGTGCTGTTCCCATGTTGTGTTGCTACCATGTTTTGCAGCTGCCATGTTGTGTTGCAACCATGCTGTGTTGTCATCTGCCTTGCTATGCTGTTGTCTTAGATCTCTCTTGATGTAGTGTTGTGTTGTCTCTCTTGTCGTGATGTGTGTTTTGTCCAAATTTATAAAAAATATAAAAAACTATCCCAGGCCCCCTTCCTCGCAGGAGGCATTTTGTCTTTTGGTAGGCCGTCATTGTAAATAAGAATGTGTTCTTAACTGACTTGCCTATTTAAATAAAGGTTTAATAAAAGAAACGAGTGAAAAGAATAAAACAAGAGTGAAAAGAAAACAGCCTGTACAAAACATGTGGGAAAGAAATTACCTTTTTTGTCCTGAATACAAAGTGTTATGTTTGGTGTAAATCCAACAATACACCACTGAGTACCACTCTATATTTTCAAGGTGCCTGTGTGGTTGTGCCTGTATCACGTTATGAATATGCTCGTCATCGGCAAGGACTAGGGATTTTTTGTTGTTGTATAAAAATAAACGCAATAGAGCTAATAAAACAGCCTGCTTTGAAACAGACACTGGTAGACAATTTCACCATTCAGCAAAAATATGACCCAAATCACAAGGCCAGATATACACTGGAGCTGCTTACCAAGACGACATTGTATGTTCATGAGTGGCCTAGTTATAGACTTAAGATCGTCTGATCTATAGAAAGACTTGAAAATGGCTGTCTATCAATGATAAACAACCAACTTCACAGAGCTTGATTCATTTGTTTAAGTATAACGGGCAAATATTGTACAATCAAAGTGTGCAGAGCTCTTAGAGACTGACAGCAGAAAGACTCACAGCTGTAATTGCTGCCAACAGTGATTCTATCATGTATTGATTCAGGGAGTTGAATACTTATCTGATCAAGATAAGTGTTTTATTGTCCATATAAAATAATGTAACAACAAAATGTGTAAAAAGTCAAGGGGTATGAATACTCCGAAGGCACTGTATCAATAGTTCCAAAGCTCTTGATCAACACAGACTGCTGAATAGGTCTACTGAGACTTCTGCCTCAGCCCAAAGCTACATACAATATGATACATCTATTCGAGGATAAATATCTCAGCCCCTTTCTCCACTAGAGAAGCCAAGATATACAGTGCCTTTGGCATGTATTTAGACCCCTTTGCTTTTTCACAATTTTGATACGCTTATCTTATTCTAAAATTGGTTAAATAAATAAAAATCCTCAGTAATCTACACACAATACCCCATAATGTCAAAGCGCAAACAGGTTTAGACATTTTTGCTAATTTATTGAAAATGAAAAACAGAAATACCTCATTTACATAAGATTTCAGACCCTTTGCTATGAGACTCGAAATTGAGCTCAGGTGCACCTGTGGTTAATTCAATTGATTGAACATGATTTGGAAAGGCACACACAGGTCTGTCTAAGCCATGAGGTCGAAGGAATTGTCTGTAGAGCTCCAAGACAGGATTGTGTTGAGACACAGATCTGGGGAAGGGTACCAAAAAATGTCTGCAGCATTGAAGGTCCCCAAGAACACAGTGGCCTCCATCATTTTTAAACGGAAGAAGTTTGGAACCACAAAGACTCTTCCTAGAGCTGGTCGACCGGCCAAACTGAGCAATCGGGGGAGAAGGGCCTTGATCAGGGAGGTGACCAAGAAGCCAATGGTCACTCTGACAGTACTCTAGAATTTCTCTGTGAAGATGGGAGAACCTTCCAGAAGGACAACCAACTCTGCAGCACTCCACCAATCAGCAGGCCTTTATAGTAGAGTTCCTATTGGGCAAAACATAATCCGAAACAAAACAAACTGCAAACGCATCCAACAAGTTTGTAGAGTCACAGGGTTGATGTAGTCATGGGACCAAATACTACTAATATTTTACCTTCACTGTTTAAATAAATACAGAGTGTGTGTAGATTGGACTTGACTGCTGGGGTAATTAGACATCTTTTATGACGGTATTTGCATTAAGTCTGAACATTAAAAGCGTTCATTTTAAAAAGTGGGACAAGATGGTCACAGAAGTGCTCTCTCTCTCTCTACTCTTATGACTACCATGCCTTTGAAAATGTCATTCTTGCCCCTCCATTAATAATAGAAGTTGGGACAACATCCAATCCTCTGTATGACCATCGGATTGAAGTGGATAAGGCTGCTCATATTTCAGGGCACAACGTCATGTTTAGAATCACACAATGACTTCCTCAGTGTCATTTATAGATTAAAAGTTATAGCGTCTTAAAGGAGGCCTGGATATCCCTACTTTAATCATTTATTTAAAAATGATATATATTTTTTAACTAGCCTATATCGCCAGACATATGTGATTATTATCATCACTCAATTTCACACAGAACAACCCCATTTGTAGCATATATTTTAAATAATGAATCAAGTAGGAATCAATGATGATGAGGTCACTCTCCTTTCACTCAAAATAGTCCAGTAAGAAACATCTTTGAGACTTCTTTAATTGTCCAGCTCTTGACACCAATTCCTCCCATGCCAATTCATTTCTGGGAAATTCCCAAAACATGTCAATTAAGTCAGGAGAGTGCCAATGAGCTGATGACCACTTCGGATATAGATATAAAACCGGAGACGGATGAGGATGGCAGTGTAGAAACAGACATTAATGAAAAAGAGAGAGAGCAACAAGTTGATTAAGGGGTGGGTAAGTGAGTAGCCTGTGGCACAACCTGTCACTGAGATGACACCGTACCTCCAAACAAACACCTGCAAGTGTGCAAGCGCGCACACACGCACCCCACACTCTGAGTGTTAAAAAAACATTAGGAACACCTGCTTTTTCCATGACATGAAGACATTGAATGACCAGGTGAATCCAGATGAAAGCTATGATCACTTATTGCTGTCACTTGTTAAATCCACTTCAAATCAGTGTAGATGAAGGGTAGGAGACAGGTTAAAGATAGATGCTTAAGCCTTGAGATATTTGAGACATGGATTGTGTGTGTGTCATGAATGGGCAAGACAAACGATTTAAATGCCTTTGAACAGGTTATGGTAGTAGGTGCCAGGCGCACCGGTTTGAGTGTGTCAAGAACTGTAATGCTGTGGGTTTTTTCACGCTCAACAGTTTCCCGTCATGAATGGTCCGCCAGCCGAAGGACATCCAGCCAACTTGACACAACTGTGGGAAGCATTGGAGTCAACATGGGCCAGCATCCCTGTGAAACACTTTTGGCACCTTGTAGAGTTCATGTCCTGATGACTTGAGGCTGTTCTGAGGGCTCAAGGGGGTGCAAGTCAATGTAAAAAAAATGTGTTCCTAATGTTTTGTACACTCTGTATGCATGTCCAGTTCTGTACGTGCACACGCGCAGACACAGACACAGACACAGACACAGACACAGACACAGACACACACACACACACACACACACACACACAGACACAGACACACACACACACACACACACACACACACACACCTGAGCTTGTAGACAGACTGCTCAGCACACCCCCCACCTACAACTAGCTTATGCCACAAGTCGACCACGCCCCATCGTACCAAACACAAAATAAAAGGGCATAAAATACCAACCTGTCGATATCCAACATATTTACATACTAAAGTCTGTTTTAGCAAATAAACTGTATGGAGACCAATCGATGACATCAGAGTACAAAAAAAAAGACACAAACCGCTCAATGATTGAATGTTGATTTCAGATGCAGGTGAGCATCAGTCGTTTAGGAGGCAACATCAAAGCTCTGTCTTACACACCAAGGCAAGTAGGTTGCATCTTTGAGATGCTGTGTGTGTGTGTGTGTGTGTGTGTGTGTGTGTGTGTGTGTGTGTGTGTGTGTGTGTGTGTGTGTGTGTGTGTGTGTGTGTGTGTGTGTGTGTGTGTGTGTGTGTGTGTGTGTGTGTGTGTGTGTGTGTGTGTGTGTGTGTATACAGTTTCATGTGCATGTACAGTTCTCATTTAAATTATGATAATGAAAGGTTAACTTGCTCGTCTATCATGTTTTATGCTGGTATCATCATATTGCAGGAGAGGAACACTACATTTCCTCCAGCCCTCCATCATTATATTTCTCCATGTTTGAAATGTATGTTGACTATCTAGTCGAGACCAGAGCCATCTGAATATATGGCTCTGATCTAGTGCTTCCTGTTGAAAATTCTCCTCCTCCCTCATCCTTGTTTCTCCAATGTCACATTGTTGTTTAGAGCATCACTATTTTTATTTGATTTTTTTACCTTTATTTTACTAGCCAAGTCAGTTAAGAACAAATTCTTATTTTCAATGACAGCCTAGGAACAGTGGGTTAACTGCCTGTTCAGGGGCAGAACGACAGATTTGTACCTTGTCAGCTCGGAGATTTGAACTTGCAACCTTTCGGTTACTAGTCCAACGCTCTAATCACTAGGCTACCCTGCCGCCCCTATGCTCCACTCACTTTGACACACACACACACACACACACACACACACACACACACACACACACACACACACACACACACACACACACACACACACACACACACACACACACACACACACACACACACACACACACACACACACACACACACACACACACACACACACACACACACACAATAATCTGTTCTTAACTGGCTTGCCTAGTTAAATAAAGGTCATATATATATATATATATATCTTATTTTTCCCCTTTTTTTTACCACTACAGTGTTCAATGGCTGTGATGGGAGAAAACTGAGGCTGGATCAACAACGTAGTGAGTCCACAGAGTGAAAAGAAGAGTACAAATACAGAGAATACAAATATTCCAAAACATGCATCTTGTATGCAACAAGACACTAAAGTAATACTGCAAAAAAAAACACAGCAAAAGAATACACTTTTTGGCCTAAATGCAAAGCGTTCTGTTTAGGGCAAATCCAACACAACACGTCACTGAGTAACTGCCTCCTTATTTTCAAGCATGGTGGTGGCAGCAAATAAAAAGGCCAAATCTACACTGTAGTGGCTCACATAGAAGACAGCAAAATAGTTTTAAGAAAGAATAAATGGGCAAATATTGCACAATCCAGGTGTGCAGAGCTCTCATAGACTTATCCAAAAAGACTCAAAGCTGTAATTGTTTCCAAATATGTTTCTATTGTGTATTGACTCAGGAAGCTGAATACATATGCAATGACTATGTTTTTTGTTATTTAATTTGCATACACTTTCCAAAAAATGTCTTCCACGTTGACATGAGTAGATTGTAAAAAACAACAACAATGAACAACAATGAAATAAATTTTAATTCCACTTTGTAAGACAATAAAATATGGGAAAAGACTTCTGAATACTTTTGCAAGGCACTTCAATGAAGGTGAGTCTGGCTCAGAAATCAGCGAGCTAACTTAGATAGCTATGCCAGCTAGCTAGGTCTTGTCATGTTTTGTCATTTATTATCTTGTCTTGTCCCTGTGCTTCCCATTCTATTCGTTTCCCTCTGCTGGTCTTATTAGGTTCTTTCCCTCTTTCTATCCCTCTCTCTCCCCCTCCCTCTCTCACTCTCTCGCTCTCTCTTCTCTCTATCGTTCCGTTCCTGCTCCCAGCTGTTCCTATTCCCCTAATCAATCATTTAGTCTTCCCACACCTGTTCCCGATCCTTTCCCCTGATTAGAGTCCCTATTTCTTCCTTTGTGTTCCGTTCCTGTCCTGTCGGTTCCTTGTTTAGAATTCACCGTGCTGTGATTGTGTATCGCCCTGTCGTGTCGTGTTTTCCTCAGATGCTGCGTGGTGAGCAGGTGTCTGAGTCTGTCTGGTTCAAGTGCCTTCCCGAGGCAACCTGCTGTTCACCTGCTGTTCAAGATCGAGTCTCCAGTTTGTCCTCGTCATTTCGAGTGAAAGTTGTGTTTTTTTGTTTGTAATTACTTTACTGGATTAAAGACTCTGTTTTCGCCAAGTCGCTTTTGGGTCCTCTTTCACCTGCATGACAGGTCTATACATTTTGAAATGTATGAATTGCATTCCATTGGATGTTATTGCCTTGAAATGCATTAATAACTTTTTAGCATTGGCTGTTACTGTACTGATACTTTTGTTGCCTTGACTCTTATCTAAGCTCTCCAGGTAGCCAAGGAAAGCACTGAGCCCCAAGTTGTCCCCACAAAACCCAAGTGCTTGAAATGTCCTCCTCTGCCTTCATCCCCAGACTGCTTCACTGACTGCTGACATTGCTGACAGGTCAGGACAGACAGAATTTTGATAAACGTTAGGGTTTAAACTTCTTGACATTGAGCATCTATCTATCGATCCATCCATTTATCTATCTATCACTTCACTCGTAAATAATAACAAAAAGGGTTATTCCTCCTGTTTTATTAAACACAGGGGTATGAGTGACAAAGTGTCATAGGGGGAGAAGAGGGCAAGTGACCTGGCAGAGGATGCTGAAACCTTATGGTAAGACATTGTGAATGTATTATTTAATATGACCATCGAAATGTTAGCTAATAAACTCAGATCCAACAATAATGTCAATTGTACACTAAAGATTCATGTTTTGTTTGAAATCTGCAATTTGGATCCCTCCACAGCCTCATAGAGGATCTAGATACATTTTCTAACATCTCTGGATTACAACCGAGTTATGATAAGTGTACTATATTATAGCATTAATATTATTATGTATTGGATCGCAAAAAATACAACTTTTCATTTACCGTCTAGTTTACCAATAAAATGGTATGTTTTACGGACGGTGAAGTGGACATTCTCGGTCATCATATTCTGGAAGAAAGAAAGACAGAGAGAAATGATTAAAGTTAAACAAAATAGATAAGATCTTGCTGTCATGGAAAGGACGATACCTGTCTATTTGTGGAAAAATCACCCTGATTAACTCTTTAATCATATCCCAGTTTACCTACAGCTGTATTTACTTATTGCACATAACTACTTGTTTTTTGGAATTATATGAGCAACATATAGTTCACTTTATTTAGAATGGCAAGCCAGACAAAATTAAAAGGGCCTATTTATATGATGAATATGATTTTGGAGGGAAGAAATGATTAAATATTAAAGAATTGGACCTCTCACTAAAGGCTTCGGTCATACAAAAACTATACTTAAATCCGAACTGCTTCTCTAGCAGCTTTTTCCCTGATTTGTCATATGCGCAGGATACAACAGCTTTAGACCTTACAGTGAAATGCTTATTTACAGCCCTTAACCAACAACACAGTTTAAAGACAATACCCCCCCCCCCCAAAGTAAGAGATAAGAATGACAAATAATTAAAGAGAAGCAGTAAATAAAAATACAGAATCAATGTATTTGTGTCGAGGTAATTGAGATAATATGTACATGTAGGTAAAGAAGCTGTTCAGAAGCCTCTTGGACCTAGACTTGGTGCTCCAGTACCGCTTGCCAACAATTTTTAGGGCCTTCCTCTGACTCCGCCTGGTATAGAGGTCCTGGGTGGCAGGAAGCTTGGCCCCGGTGATGTACTGGGCCGTACGCACTAGCCTCTGTAGTGCCTTGCGGTCGGAGGCCGAGCAGATGCCAAATCAGGCAGTGATGCAACCCGTTAGGATGCTCTCGATGGTGCAGCTGTAAAACCTTTTGAAGATCTGAGGAACCATGCCAAATCTCCTGAGGTTTCCTGAGGTTCTCCTGAGGTTTTGTCGTGCCTTCTTCATGACTGTCTTGCTGTGCTTGGACCATGTTAGTTTGTTGGTGATGTGGACACCAAGGAACTTGAAACTCTCAACCTGCTTCACTACAGCCCTGTCGATAAGAATGGGGACGTGCTCGATCCTCCTTTTTCTGTAGTCCACGATCATCTCCTTTGTCCTGATCACGTTGAGGGAGAGGTTGTTGTCCTTGCACCGCATGGTCAGGTCTCTGACCTCCCTATAGGCTGTCTCATCGTTGTCAGTGATCACACAACAACTGTTGTGTCATCAGCAAACTTAATGATGGTGTTGGAGTCATGCCTGGTCATGCCTATTCAGATTACAACCTCTCACTTTCGGTTATTTGAAAATTAAATCCTCTCCAAAATAACGTTATTTTTTAAAAACAAGCCATAGAAATCTGGTTGCAATTTCAGTTTAATCCACCAGAAAAGATAGATGAAATATTACATCAAATATTACGGTTAAACTGTAGTTTAAAAATTGTATAATATTTGTAAATGATATCATAAGACTGTCGGCATTATGTCACACATGCAGTTAACAAAAATATATGGATATGTCTGCTGAATCCAAAATTACAACCAACTGATTGCAGACTTGCCTCAAATATGGAGGAGGCAAATGGAAGGGGGAGAAGGTAAGGAACTTGTCTGTTGGCCCTGCATTAAAGACAAAAATAGGTCAAAACTAATTGTGGAAAATAAAGAAGTATACAAGTTTCATTTAAGGACCAAAAATGTACAGCTGCACCATATAGGTTGCAAAATAGTTGTGAAGAGATTTTCGATGTACCTATTCCACGGCACATGGTTTAGGAACTGATACACAAAACGATGCCGGATTAAAAACGTAGTTTTTCAATTACAATTAAACAAAATTCTTGCAACCAATAGAATGTTATTTATATATATATACACAATTGAAGTCGGAGGTTTACATACACCTTAGATAAATACATTTCAACACAGTTTTTCACAATTCCTGACATTTAATCCTAGTAAAAATTCCCTGTTTTAGGTCAGTTAGGATCATCACTTTATTTTAAGAATGTGAAATGTCAGAAAAATAGCAGAGAGAATGATTTATTTCAGCTTTTATTTCTTTCATCACATTCCCAGTGGGTCAGAAGTTTACATACACTCAATAAAGCATTGCCTTTCAATTGTTTAACTTGGGTCAAACATTTCAGGTAGCCTTCCACAAGCTTCCCACAATAAGTTGGGTAAATTTTGGACCATTCTTCCTGACAGAGCTGGTGTAACTGAGTTCGGTTTGTAGGCCTCCTTGCTCACACACACTTTTTCAGTTCTTACCAAAAATGTCTATGGGATTGAGGTCAGGGCTTCGTGATGGCCACTCCAATACCTGAACTTTGTTGTCCTTGAGCCATTTTGCCATAACTTGGAAGTATGCTTGGGGTCATTGTCCATTTGGAAGACCCATTTGCGACCAAGCTTTAACATCCTGACTGACATCTTGAGATGTTTCTTCAATATATCCACATCATTTTCCACATTCATGGTTTCATTTATTTTGTGAAGTGCACAAGTCCTTCATGCAGCAAAGCACCCCCACAACATGATGCTGCCACCCCTGTGCTTCACGGTTGGGATGGTGTTCTTCGGCTTGCAAGCCTCCCTCTTCTTCCTCCAAACATTACAATGGTCATTATGACCAAACAGTTCTATTCTTATTTCATCAGACCAGAGGACATTTCTCCAAAAAGTACAATCTTTGTCCACATGTGCAGTTTTTTGGCGGTTTTGGAGCAGTGGCTTCTTCCTTGCTGAGCAGCCTTTCAGGTTATGTCAATATAGGATTAGTTTTAGTGTGGATATAGATACTTTTGTACCTGTATCCTCCAGCACCTTCACAAGGTCGTTTGCTGTTGTTCTGGGAATGACTTGCACTTTTCACACCAAAGTACGTTCATCTCTAGGAGACAGAACGCGTCTCCTTCCTGAGCGGTATGACAGCTACGTGGTCCCATGGTGTGTAAACTTGTGTACTATTGTTTGTACACATGAATGTGGTGCCTTCAGGCATTTGGAAATTGCTCCCAAGGATGAACCAGACTTGTGGAAGTCTACAATTTATTTTCTCAGGTCTTGGCTGATTTCTTTTGATTTTCCCATGATGTCAAGCAAAGAGGCATTGAGTTTGAAGGTAGGCCTTGAAATACATCCACAGGTACACCTCCAACTGACTCAAATGATGTCAATTAACCTATCAGAAGCTTCTAAAGCCATGACATCATTTTCTGGAATTTCCCAAGCTGTTTAAAGGCACAGTCAACTTAGTGTATGTAAACTTCTGACACACTGGAATTGTGATGCAGTGAATTATACGTGAAATAATCTGTCTGTAAACAATTGTTGGGAAAATTACTTGCACAAAGTAGATGTCCTAACCGACTTGCCAAAACTATAGTTTTAATGACTCCAAACTAAGTGTTTGTAAACTTTCCACTTCAACTGTACATGTTCCTATGAACTTTACATGTTGGTCCTCATGGGTCCTTTTACATGGACATTACCTAATGGTTGATGTCAATTAATGATGATAAATTTAAATATAAGAAAATAAATATATTTAAATAATAATATAGGGGGGGGTCACGTGACCCTTGAACGAGATGGCCGAGTGAACAAAGAGCTCCGCACAAGTAGTTTCCAATTCCTAATCTTACCTCCATTTCAAGTTTAAACTCCTTTAGCTTTATTTAAAAAGTCATTGCGGCTACAAAAGGCAACACTACAGGTGACATTTTTACCCAGACTCGGAAAAAGCCTCCAAGAAGAAGCTAGCTTCAGAATAAGCTAGCGCCATTAGCCAGGAGCAAGAGGACCCGTTCCCCCCGAGGCCCAACGAATGCCAACCTCGCACTCTGTCAAAGACATCCTTTCTGAGTTGAGATTCCAACGTACAGAACTCACATTAAATTAGATGCCATTAACTCTCAGATCAGTGCGATAAGGGGCAAGGTGACAATCCTGGAAAACGTTTTGCCTGACATCAACAACAAGATAACCATAAACGCGGGGCGCCTGGACGAGGCAGAGGGGCGGAATCCTATCCATGGAAAACTTATTGACAGATGCCATGGAAACAATAGCATATGCTAAAAAGCAAATAGAGCATCTGGAAGAGAAAACAGAGGACCTGGAAAACAGGGGGCGAAGGAATAATTAAGAGGGAAACATGCCGCTGATCCGCTACCTGCAAGACAAACTTCCCCAGTGGCTCCACCTGTCCACCGACAGGCCCATAGTACTCGAGAGAGCTCACCAAACACTGAGGTGCCCACCATCAGCCAGACAACCACCGTGCCCAATCACCATACGTTTCCTGAGATTCACCGACAAGGAACAAGTCCTACAGGCGGCGAAAATCAACACCATCACAGTGGGAAACGCCAAACTCACTTTACACCAGGACCTGTCAGCTGGAATACGCCGAAAGTTTGACGAGGTGAAGAAATACTCCATTTACCGAGGCATCTTCAGGGGATTCAAATACCCAAACGAGCTCAGGATTCTTCACCAAGGAGCCCTGCGACACTTCAAAACTCCCGAAGAGGCAAAACGTTTTTTGAAAGACAATCCTGGTCAATGAGAAACAGACAATTGACTAAATGCGATTAACGCTATTACTAAAGGAGGTAAGACAACATATAGCCGATAACCAAAGACCCATTATAGCCTTCCAATCTATATTTATTTTCCTTTAGCTGAGGGATAGGCTCTATAGCGTAATCTAGGCCTACTAATGTTTCAGCCTACTTTTATTTCCCCTTTTTTTGCTATTATTACTTGTGGTTCCCTATGTCCCTTGGGGGAGGTATATGTAGGCTGGGCTATTGATTTTATTTTCTCCCTCTTTTAATGTGGTCTGGACGGGGGCTACGTTGTCATTTACTCAATGCGGGGCGGAGAGGACGAGGCATTTCTTTGGTGGGGAGGGGGAGACGTTGTGCGTTGCTAACTGTTCCCGGTGTTTGTTTTTTTGGAACTCAGAATTGAGACTGAGCGGGAGGGTAATAGATCCAACGGGATGTGTCGAGTTGTTTGGGAACTCGGCTGGGGTGTTCTGAGATTGTTATTTTATGTACACCATTTATTTTCCTTTTATGTGAGAGCAGCTGTAACTGTTTTCCATTTTTACCCAGAGATGACTTGCACTAAAGTTCGATTACTGCTCGATGACGATGACTAGCACCTTAAATCTATTGACATGGAACTGCCATGGTCTAGGGCATGCAATAAAACGGAAAAAGATATTATGTGCTCTAAAAAAGGAAAAAGCAGACATTGCGCTATTACAAGAGACACACCTCTGTGATGCCGAACATGCCAATCTCCGCAGAGCTTGGGTGGGACAGGTGTATTTCTCATCTTTCAAATCAAACAGTAGGGGTACAGCCATACTTATCCATAAGAATGTTCCATTCATAATTGACAAAAACATATCTGATCCGGAGGGGAGATTAATTTTGATAACTGGGTCACTGTATGGTCAATCAATTACTATCTTAAATATATACGCCCCTAACATAGATACTCCTGCTTTCATGTCAAAAATGATAACCCTGTTCAATGAGCATTGTGTTTCCTTTGGCGTGGTTGCCGGAGATTTTAATTTGACCCTTAACCCAACCCTAGACAAATGATCTCAAGTCCCCACCACAAATCCTAGATCTGCAAAGATGTTGAACTCTCTTACTAAAGAGATGGGACTGATAGATATCTGGAGACTAATAGCTATCTATGGACTATACATACTACTCTAATGTCCATAACACCTACTCCCGTATAGATTACATTTTTATCTCAAAGAGTTTCATAAATTCAGCCACGTGTAACAATCGGACTCATGGCACTTTCAGATCACGCCTTTGTCCACCTCCGCTTTGACCTCTGCAAAAACATCCCGAGGTCAAAGAGCTGGAAATTCAACACCTCCATGTTATCAAACGAAGCCTTCCATACATGGATAGACAACTACCCACAAGACAACAAAGATTCTCCTGTTTCTCCAGCCATGATGTGGGACGCTGCTAAAGCCAGACTAAGAAGTCATCTAATTGCATATGCTTCCTCTAAGAAACAAAGCAATGGAAGCAGGCTAGATCTCGAGAGGGAGCTGGAATGCTGTGAAAAAGTACATAAACAATCCCCAGACAGCACCTCCTGGATTCAACTTAAAGCAGCCAAAGCCAAACTGAATTTGGACTCCACTCGGGAGATTTTTAAAAAGTTTTCTTTACTAAACAGAAATACCATGAGTGTACCAATAGGCCTAGTAGATTTCTTGCTTACCAATTTAAAAAAGAGCAGTCAGAGCGTACAATCATGGCTATCCGAACAGCAGAGGACTAGGTCACATATGACCCAAAAAATATCAATTTAACTTTATGATTTTTACTGCAAACTATATACCTCTGAGAGAAAACACACGGCGGCAGAACTCTACTCTTTCCTAGAGGGAATCTCGCTACCTAAACTATCAGAGACCGACCAAGAAGATCTCAACTCCCCCTTCACTCCTGAGGAGATCCTGGTGGCAATTACCTCCATGCTACCTAATAAGTCCAGATGGATTCCCCAGAGAGTTCTACAAAGCTTTTTGGCCCCAGCTCAGCCCTATCTTCATGCCAATGCTGGAGGAGTTTTGCAAAAACGGAGTTCTCCCAGATTCAATGCACACAGCTTGCATTATAGTGTTGAACAAAAAAGACAAGGACCCTCTATCCTGTTCGTCCTTCCGGCCCATAAGCTTGTTGGATTTCGACTACTAAACACTCTTCCCAAAACAATAAAAGTGGACCAAACTGGATTTATTAGTGACAGATACTCTTCTGATAACATTCGCCATCTTTTTGATATTATTGATCATGTAAACGCACAGAAGACCCCTGTCCTGCTGGCTTCACTGGATGCTGAGAAGGCGTTTGACAGGATGGAGTGGAGCTTTCTGTTTTCAGTCTTAGAAAAGTTCAATATGGGCCCAAATTTTATTAAATGGATCAAATCACTATACTCTCATCCAAATGCCATGGTGACTACTAACGGACTGAACTCTGACAGATTCCCTCTGGAACGGGGCACAAGACAAGGGTGCTCGCTGTCCCCCCTGCTCTACTTGTTGGGGGCGGAGCCTCTGGCAGAGTTGATAAGGAGCAATCCAAGTATTATGGGTGTCTCTGCAGTCGGCCTGCAACACAAGATTTTGCTTTACGCTGATGATGTCTTGCTTTACATATCCAACCCTGAGAAATCCCTCCCATTTTAGACACAATTGCTCAGTATGGCAAGTTTTCAGGTTATAAGATCAATTTTACCTGCCCTCTCAATATTACACTCACCAGCTCTATGAAGACACTATGTCCATTCCCATGGAAGACACAGGGGTTTCAATATCTTGGGATCTTCATAACACGAGATCGGAATAGCCTTTTCAAGGAAAACTATCTTCCACTCCTGGATCGAATCAAGACCCATCTCCAAACCTGGATCTCCCTCCCAATTAGCTTAGTAGGAAGAATTAATGTCATTCGTATGAACATCCTCCCTAGACTGAACTATTTATTTCAGATGCTCCCATGCTATCTCCCAGTTTCCTTTTTCAAAACAACTAACCAAGGCATCGCCAAATTTATATGGGGCAATAAAAAACCTAGGATCAAGTTCTCCACTCTATCGAACCCTGAATCTAAGGGTGGTTTTGCCCTTCCCTCCCTTCAATTGTACTACTGGTCCCAAATCCACAACATGCTAACATGGATCACACAGACAAGAGTCAACGTGGATTCAGATAGAAGCCCAATCCTCTGGTTCATTGCCCCTAAGCTCAATTATATCCATTAATAGCTTTAGTGAAGTGGGTAACATAGCCAAAACCTTTGATTTACAGCACCCTACTAGCGTGGAGGGACTGTAAGAAATACCTGGGCATTTCCTCCCAAATATGTTCTCACTTGCTAAACGCCCTGAGGGATGCCAACTTTAATCTTTGGCATACTCTAGGAATCTTTTCAGACCTATTTCATCAGAAAACCACTACACTGAAATCCTTTCAAGAGCTCTGCAATGAATTCAATGTACCAAGATCCACATTTAAAAAATGTATATATCTTCAAATTAGACATGTCATTTCCTCATTTTACTTCCAAGAGGAAGTTTAGAACTCAGTTGAATGAAGTTGAAACCCTTCTTGTCACAGCACAATCTATTAAAGGCAAAATATCTTATATCTATAGACTCCTTTCTGAGAAAGGAGGCTCCTCCTTTACTCCTTTGAAAATAATCTGGGAAAAGGACCTTGGTCTGACTATCAGTGATGAGTTATGGACGGAGGTTTGCGACAGGGTATACTGCTCCTCTACTAATGTAAAAATGAAAGGATCGAATTACACATTTTTGTAAAAAATGTATTACACTCCTTTGAGACTCCATAGAATGAAAACAGACGTCTCCAAACTGTAAAAGATGTACCTCTGAAAGTGAAACCTATATGCATGTATTTTGGAGCTGTAGTGAGATTGCCAGATTCTGCACAGAAAATACTAGACGTACAGTTTGATATGACCCCGTGTATCTATCTTCTTAATGCCCAGCAGGACTTTGTTCTTGATCCTGACAGAGACAATATGCTTATGACTATTACATACTTTGCTAAGAAATGTATTGTTCTATTGTGGGCCTCTAATACCTCTCCTACATTTAAAATGTGGATTGACCAGATTGTTGACTTTCTCCCTCTTGAAAAGCTCACTTATGACCTTCACAAGAGGCAGCCCAAGTTTGGTAGACTCTGGTCTCCACTACTCAACTGTATTTCAAACTGTACAGAGTGAATGGGGAGATTAGGGAAATGAGCAGATACATTGTGTAAGGTGCTGTAAAATCTAAAAACGAATGATTTGCTCGTCGTCTCAGCGAAGGCTAGAAATAGCTAATAAGAACCTTGATAGTGCTGCTGCAAGTTTTATATATGTATATGTTTATTTTTTAATTGTTCTTTGTGTGTATGTACATGTATGTAGGATATGTATGTAGGATATGTATGTAGGATATGTATGTATGTATGTATGTATGTATGTATGTATGTATGTATGTATGTATGTATGTATGTATGTATGTATGTATGTATGTATGTATGTATGTATGTATGTATGTATGTATGTATGTATGTATGTATGTATGTATATATATATATATATATTTAAAAAAATAACTTATTTATTTATTTCTTTTTTAAATTTAAGCCTGTCACATCTGTGAATGTGGAATGTGTTGTGTTGGTTGATTTGAAAAACAAGAAAACTTGATAAAACTTTATATTGAAAAAAAAAATATATATATAGATAGGTTATTTAACCAGATATACAATGACCCATGGTTGGGTTACTGGTTGGGTTTTTAGTGAGATATAATCAATGCTATTATGGTTGGAAAGTCATTCATCAAGGCTATAACATCATCTTACAATAAAAGCCTCATAAGAGAACCATGCGATCCCTTTCTCATAGTTCCCCATTTTCACTGCCAACCACTCCAAACTGATTTCTATTTGAGTCGTGTGTGCTCTCTCACAATGTCCGTGCCTCGCTCGCATTTTTCTCGATCTCTGTTGAAAGGCAACAACGCTTGCCTTTTGAAAGAGAGGAAAGACTTCTGAGGAGGAAGAGATGACGGTAAAGTACATCACGTCTGAAAGAGTAAAAAGCTTGCTGACCTTGGGAGAGATCCCAGTGTGCTAAAGTAAAAGGCTTCTCGAGCCATATCCTCAACGTTTTCTTTGCTATATCCTCCACCTGGGACTAAAAGCCACAGAAATGACAAGGTGCAACCTCTGACTTACTACAGGGCTAGTCCGGCACAACTGTAGATCACTCTAATGCTATGTGACTGCTGGCAGAGTTGGATGAGGAGCAGATACCTCCAGCTTTGACTAGCTGGAGGGTCCTAACAGTCCTTTCCACATACCTGCCCATCACCATCACAACTGGGTGGTGTTCAGTAGGGAGAAAACGTTTTGAAACTAAGTGAAACGGGAGGTGCTACCTGAACTTTTCTAATATTAAACAAAAATGTTGGTATTTGTTGCAAAACCTTTTCTACAGTTTGCCTACTGAACATCACCCAGGTTTAGTGCAGGCTGGCATGTCGTAAGGGCTGACTGTGTCTACGCAAGGGAGTACATTTTTTGGATAGTAGGAGAGTATACAGAGACACGTGAAAGAATGCCATTGTTAGTTCTCCTCACGAGCTTGCCCTATTGATCAGAGACGATCTAGTTAATTAGACTAGTTTGGTTCAACACTACATAGGAGAGTCTAGATGCCTGGCATGACAGGGGAAAACAAAATACTTGGGTAGTGCATAAGGGTGAGGCCAAGACTCTGACGCTGAGCAAGTTGGTACCCTGCAGATTCATCGGAATCTACACATCTGAGAGGATAGTCTGTGAGAGCAGAAATCCATGTTGGGAGATTCACACATTATATCATATGCAAAGCACCAGAGAGGAAGTCTTAAAGCCCTATGACGTATAGAACTATGACTGCTCGAATTGATCAAAGTCAATAAATGCTTTCATCAACTTGCTTTGCCTTCCACCCCAAAAGCAGATGATGTGTGGGAAGAAAAAAAAGGATATAAAATACATTACAGCCAACCAGGTGGGCACAGCATTGCAAAGACATTATCGACAAATATGCCTTCAAATACCCATTCTCCATATCCTTAATCTGTTTTTGCATTCACATTGTTGTTTTTATTTTCCATTTACCAAACACAGGCGCCAATGAAGTGTGAAGGAGTTAGGATATCATACTGTTATGTTCCCCTCAAAGTAATCAACAAAGTCATTCCACTAACCATGTTTATCCATTAGAATTTTTAAAACTGGATAAAATAAATACAGAGGGAGCTATTCAATCAAGTCTGATAAGCAGGGTTCAAGAACCAGTTAAAACGACATTGGTCTTACACTGCAATGGTGTACGTTTTTAGTTATGTTCAGTAGGCTCCTTAACATAATATGTACTCTGTAAAACAAAAGAGACTAACTGCATGTACAGCGCATTTGGAAAGTATTCAGACCCCTTCACTTTTTCCACATTTTGTTACCATTACAGCCTTATTCTAAAATTGATTACATTTCTTTTTTAAATCCTCATCAATCTGCACACATCAATACCCCATAATGATGAAGTGAACACAGGTTTTTAGAAAATGTTTGCAGATGTATAAAAAAACAAAAACAGAAATACCTTATTTTCATTAGTATGCAGACCCTTTGCTATGAGACTTGAAATTGAGATCAGGTGCATCCTGTTTCCATTGATCATCCTTGAGATATTTCTACAACTTGGAATCCACCTGTGGTAAATTCAATTGATTGGACATGATGTGGAAAGGAACACACCTGTCTATAAAAGGTCTCCCAGTTGAGAGTGCATGTCAGACCAAAAACCCTCCCATGAGGTCGAAGGAATGTTTTATTTTTTTTACCTTTATTTAACTAGGCAAGTCAGTTAAGAACAAATTCTTATTTTCAATGACTGCCTAGGAACAGTGGGTTAACTGCCTGTTCAGGGGCAGAACGACAGATTTGTACCTTGTCAGCTCGGGGGTTTGAACTTGCCACCTTCCGATTACCAGTCATACACTCAGAGCTCTACGGCTATTGTCCGTAGAGCTCTGAGACAGGATTGTGTCGAGGCACGGATCTGGGGAAGGGTTTCAAAAAAATTCTGCCACATTGACGGTCCCCAAGAATACAGTGGGGTCCATCATTATTTTATGAAAACAAGTTTCAAACTGAGCAATCAGGGGAAAAGGGCCCTGGTTAGGGAGGTGACCAAGAACCTGATGGTTACTCTGACAGAGCTACAGAGTTCTCCCAGAAATGGGAGAACCTTCCAGAAGGACAACCATCTCTGCAGCACTCCATCAGGCCTTTATGGTAGAGTGGCCAGATGGAAGCCACTCCTCAGTAAAAGGCACAGAGTTTGCCAAAAGGCCCCTAAAGACTCTCAGACCATGAGAAACAAGATCATCTGGTCTGATGAAACCAAGATTGAAATCTTTGGCCTGAATGCCAAGCATCACGTCTGGAGGAAACGAGGCACCGCTCATTACCTGGCCAATACCATCCCTACGGTGAAGCATGGTGGCGGCAGCATCATGCTATGGGGATGTTTTTCAGTGGCAGGGACTGGGCGACTTGTCAAGATCAACAGAAAGATGAACGGAGCAAAGGTCAGAGAGATCCTTGATGAAAACCTGCTCCAGAGCGCTCAGGACCTCGGACTGGGGGCGAAGGTTCACCTTCCAATAGGACAACAACCCTAAGCACACAGCCAAGATAATGGAGGAGTGGCTTTGGGACAAGTCTCTGAATGTCCTTGGGTGGCCCAGCCAGAGTCCGGACATGAAACCGATCTAACAATCTCTGAGAGACCTGAAAAAAGCTGTGCAGCGACACTTCCGATTGAGGTGCATTTTCTGAGACATATCTTGGCCAGCTCTGTAGTGTCTTAATCTACACAGGAAGTCTGTCCGACCCTAGTGCAGCCGTAAGCAAGCGGGTCGGATCTACCGGCTACCCAATAAGTTGCCTCTCAGCGGTAAATCACCTCACCTTAGCGCTTCTATTTTGAGAAATGAGAAGTGATGTACTTGTGAGTTAGTTTCTATATAATAGCATTACTTACTGTGCAAAAATACCACAGCAGGTCATTCCACAGGACTTAAAATGCTTCAGAACATATTAACAATAATTAACCGCCTGAACTCTGCAGTGTAATTATGGAAGTACTGTAATTTAATGTCACATACACGGCATACAATTTTGTCACCAGCCTGACAGATGCATACAGATTTTACTTGGCATTCATGTCATTTGCCATTTGATTGGCATTAACAGGAGTAGATTGGGGAACATTTACATTTATTTTTTTTATTTTTTTTCACCTTTATTTAACCAGGTAGGCTAGTTGAGAACAAGTTCTCATTTACAACTGCGACCTGGCCAAGATAAAGCATAGCAGTGTGAACAGACAGCAACACAGAGTTACACATGGAGTAAACAATAAACAAGTCAATAACACAGTAGAAAAAAAAGAGAAAAAAAGAGTCTATATACAGTGTGTGCAAAAGGCATGAGGAGGTAGGCAATAAATAGGCCATCGGAGCTAATAATTACAATTTAGCAGATTAACACTGGAGTGATAAATGATCAGCTGATCATGTGCAGGTAGAGATACTGGTGTACAAAATACCAGAAAAGTAAATAAATAAAAACAGTATGGGGATGAGGTAGGTAAATTGGGTGGGCTATTTACAGATGGACTATGTGCAGCTGCAGCGGTCGTTTAGCTGCTCAGATAGCAGATGTTTAAAGTTGGTGAGGGAAATGGAGCATGCTGGAGCATACTGAATGAGAGGTTAAGAACTCCTTCAAATTAATCATTTCAAATAATTGTTGCACTCGCTTTGTCTAGGCCTGGTTACGTGGTCTGTAACATGAAAGAATGTGTGCATTCATGTGAGAAATCAGTGTTTGAGGATTGTGTTGAAAGTGCCCAGAGAAACTGCAACCTTACCTTGGTCCAGGGCCAGCTCTGTCTCTCTTGACCCCTTGGTCGGCCAGTCTAAGCAGATTATTATCTGCTCAGATGGTGGCGAAATAGAAATATGTTCAAAAAGGAAGAAAATAGGCATGACCAAACCTCGATTCAAAATCAAACGATAGGCCTCATGATCATTAAAACAAAAGCCCTATCCTCACGGCTTGCAAACTCAGACAATGACTGACAATCACCACAGACTTGGCTCAGCAACTAGACCTGGTTGCTGCCACCTGGGGGATTGGATGTGGAAGTGCATCCTAGAGAGTGTGTTTGTCTATGTCCTGAAACTAACCTTCCCACCATATCATAACAACACACATTCAACACAAATTAGCAACACCTGTTTAGGAAATATAAAGAAGCAGTGCTAGCCTCAGTCAATGAAAAATCTACCCTCGGTCCTCCCACCCATTCAGTTGACTTGAGAATTTCAATAGCATGTGAAATATTTTGTGTGAACAGTTATCTTGGCAGGGATAAGGTGAGAACTGTGTTGGCACAGTGATTTCTGCTGAAAGACTAGGTAACATCTGTGTATGGTTAAGCCTGTTCCCATTAGATAGGTCAGAACAGACCTGCTTCAAAGCACATCCACTAACACTGCTTTCTGGGTATCCTGTAGGATAGGAAATGATGATTTATTGTCAAATAGGTGCAATGAAATGTTTTACATGGTCAGCCATAGTAGTACGGCACCCCAGGAGAAAATAATGGTTAAGTACCTTGTTCAAGGACACATCAACAGTTTTTTTCACCTTGTTGGCTCAGGTAATTGAACCAACAACGTTTCAGGTTCTGGCCCAATGCTATAACAGGTAAACGTAAACACACACACACACCTATCTCACTCCTTTTGTTGATCATACCAGATGATTGGCAAGTTAACTACAACAGGTGGTTAAAAAGATTGCTAAAATATGCGACTTTGTAGAGCAACATTTTTTTACTGACTAATAAATACTATAAATAGTCCCTTGTGTTGTGGGGTAGGCCACAATGACATGGTAGCTCTGTGAATTGAAATGGAAAACTACTAATATGCCACTGTGCGGTCTGAACTCACCTTTGTAGGTCTGTTTTTCCTGAGGTGATAAAAACACTTGCATACCTGCCTCAGTCCTGAACATGTTTTTAAATTCTACCGCCTTTGCAGTGAAAAGTGGTGAAATGTTACACAAATGTTTATGGTGAAATAAAATAGCTACCAAATAATTTTCACAACAAGAGTAAAACTGAAGAAAAGATTTACTGGGGGAAAAAAGTGTTTAATGAAAACGAATACAATGATATACAATACAATACTACTACTGTACATCTATATGGTTACTGCAGAACCACTTGTATACCTGTGTGTTTCTCTCACCAGAGCTCCTGCATCAATGATCCAGTAATGAGCCATCTGTCACTGTCATTGTAATTAATCTGCTGGTATTTAGTGGATAATGAGATGCTGTTGTGTCGTTTTCTTGTGTAGCTAGCTACATTTTTTCAAAAATTCTCTCTTTTCCCCGTGTCTGAAGTGAATTGAAGGTGCCTGGGGATAAGTCAGAAGAAGCCTCAAGCCATGCCTGACCAGATGGGCTTCTTAGCATATTTACTTGACAGTTTTCCCCTGTTTGTCATTCTCATGTAGCTCTCTCTTACCAGCCTTTTTTACAATAGCTGAGCATATTGGAAATCTAGACGCTAGCATCATGCCAAAGACAGGGGAGGGGGGGCATGTCAGACGTTGTCTCAGCTTAAATGACAAAAGCCTTTGTCTTTCTGCATCTGTCGAGCTATAGTGTGATCATATGAACTGTTCTATATTTACCATATTGCTGGGACGAGGTGCCAATTTCACTAAGCTAATCTGACAGCAATGGCCCTGCCTGCTGCACACAGAGAAATATTTTTCAATCATGAGTGAAAATTAAATGCCGGACTGGATGGGCGCTCATGATTCTGAAATGGAAATTGCACTGCCACATGTAATATCTCACAATGTGCTATTGCCATTCACATTTAGATCATTTGCCCTCCTTCACTCTTAAAGCCCCCCCACCCCCCCCCACCCCCCCCCCCCACCCCCACCCCCCCCCCCAGAGGAAGCTGCTGCAAATATTTAGACATAATTTCCTAGAGAGGAAATGCACATTTAGGTTACTCCTCCGAAGAATGACGAAGGCTACTTATCAGTCATTAGTCATTTAGGTCAACATTGGATCATTCAGAGATCCTCACTGAACTTCTGGAGAGAGTTTGCTGCACTGAAAGTAAAGGGGCTGAATAATTTTGCACGCCCAATTTTTCAGTTTTTGATTTGTTAAAAAAGTTTGAAATATCCAATAAATGTCGTTCCACTTCATGATTGTGTCCCACTTGTTGTTGATTCTTCACAAAAAAATACAGTTTTATATCTTTATGTTTGAAGCCTGAAATGTGGCAAAAGGTCGCAAAGTTCAAGGGGGCCGAAAACTTTCGCAAGGCACTGTATATCATACTTTGACTAAAACGATGACTTATTGGCTTAAATTGTAGTGCAACATCATCGGTAAGCTCTGGCCATCGTCTTTCTGCTTGAAAAAGGGGATTTCTACTGGTGTGGGCTTTTAAAATGTATTCAAATATGTTTTACCTCTGTGGAGGATAACTATGTTTTACAAACCGTGGGGAACAGAATGTCAGAGTATGGAATATGTCAGGTACAGGGTAAATAGGTGACCTACCTCCTCTCCTTTTAATGGGAAAGAAGGGATCACAGAGTGATGTACCGCACGTTCGTTTGCCTCTTTTTCAACTCCCATGAGGACCACCGCCTGCATCTTAATGGCCTATATCTTGGCTGTCCATCTCAGGCCAAACGCAGGATTCAATTTGTACGGAAATTGGCTGATTACATGACTAACCAGAATCTCAGTAGGCCAGGGATACATTATGTTTGTTAGGCTGTTTACTTCCATTCATTATCCTCCTTATTTGCCGTCAAGGGCTTTCATTATCAGCAGTTTGATGCTAAGCCCATTCCAGTTGATGTATTCCCCTCAGGGGGGGGGGGATGGAAAAATAATTTGACCCAAGGCAAATACTTTATAATGAGTTAAGCAGTACTTGGTGGGGCGTTCATGAGGGCTATCTATCCGTGGATGGGTCCCAGTTGAGAGATGGATGTTTAGTGGTGAGTGCTGTGAGTGCTGTGGGTGGTGCAGTCAAGCATAATTTGGCTGACCATGCTTCCTAGGTACACCGTTAATGGCAGTTCGAGTGCAGTGTGAAACGGTGTGAGGCGCTCAATGAGGCTATACCACTAAAACAGATTTGCATAGCCGCGTTAGTCAGCCAGCCAGACAGCGACCAACGCCAACGGTGGGGAAGTCTTCATCTAAATCATTCAAATTCAATGTGTCACAGATCAGCGTTACCGAGAGACGAACCTCAGACAGATATCAAGCCCGTGCACTTCAGATTTCACTGTGCACCTTGTTTGTGTAATAGACTCAAAGCATCACCTCATACCATCCATGGCAGCTTGCTTGTGCCTCTGCACATTCATTTGACTATCAGTTCGGCTGGCGAGGATGAGTGATGTATGAGAGACACTAGGACATGTTCCTATCACACTGCCAATCACCCTGCCAGCTGGGGGTGTGTAGAGTATCCCAACATACCAGGAGAGGGAAACATGCCTGAATGCATGCACGCAAACACGCAAATCAAATCAAAGCTCATTGGTCGCATACACAGATTAGCAGATGTTACATATGGTGCAGCTAAATGCTTGTATTTATAACTCCTACAGTGCAGCAATACAATATGGAAATGACTCCAAAACAAGATAAGAAATGCATCCCCCAGTAAACATGTATCCAAAATGAACACATGCATGTATAGGCACAAACACGCCCACAGAAACAGTTCAGAGAAAGTCCCTAAATAAGTTCAAAGAATCCAGCCACCCAAGTCATAGACTGTTCTCTCTGCTACCGCATGGCAAGTGGTACCGGAGCGCCAAATCTGGGACCAAAAAGCTTATGAACTTATGAACCATAACACTGCTGAACAGTTAAGCAAATGGCTACCCGGACTATTTGCATTGACAAACTTTTTGTTTTGCACTGACTCTCTTGCACTGTCTCTATACACACTCACTGGACTCTACCCACACACTCACACATATTACACGGACACTCAAACAGTCAAACACACACACACGCATATCGTCGACTCACACATAGACACACTTTCACACACGCTGCTGCTATGCTGTTTATTATCTATCCTGATTGCCAAGTCACTTTACCCCTACCTACATGCACATATCCCCTCAATTACCTCAACTACCACGTACCCCTGCACATTGACTCAGTACGGGTACTCCTTGTATACAGCTTTGTTATTGTTATTTTATTGTGTTACTATTTTATATTTTTAGCACATTTGTCTTACTTTTTAACTCTGCATTGTTGGGAAAGGGCTCATAAGTAAGCAGTTAACACGCATGTGACAAATAATTCGATTCGGTGCGCATCTAGACACACACAGACAAAAATCACAAAGGAGAATTATATTACTTTATGTCCACACCACACACAATAAGAGCACATAAGAGCTTCTAACATAACAAAACACAACCTGTCCAAATCACTTCGATTCCTTGACCACAGTTAACAAAAATAGGTCATGTCCATGTAAAAGGACCCATGAGCACCAACATGTGAGCATGTCAAATTGGGTCTCAAATGAAAGCGAAGAGTCGTTTAAATTTTTTTTTTTTTAAATGAAGGCATACAGTATACAGTGCATTTGGAAAGTATTCAAACCCCTTGCCTTTTCCCACATTTTGCTACGTTAAAGCCTTATTATAATATGGATTAAATCATCATTTTTCCCTCATCAAACTACAAACAATACCCCATAATGACTGAGTAAAAACATTTTTTTTTTTTAAATGTTAGCTTTTTTTATTAAAAATAAAAAACGGAAATATAACAATTACATAAGTATTCAGACCCTTTACTCAGTACTTTGTTGAAGCACCTAAGGCAGCGATAACAGCCACGAGTCTTCTTTGGGTATGACACTACAAGATTGGCACACCTGTATTTGGGGAGTTTCTCCCATTCTTCTCTGCAGATCCTCTCAAGCTCTGTCAGGTTGGATGGGGAGCATTAATGTACAGCTATTTCCAGGTCTCTCCAGAGATATTCGATTGGGTTCAAGTCCAGGCTCTGGCTGGGCCACTCAAGGACATTCAGAGACTTGTCTCGAAGCCACTCCTGCGTTGTCTGGACTGTGTTTAGGGTCGTTGTTGAACGTTGTGAACCCCCGCACAGATCTCTCTGTACTTTGCTCAGTTTATCTTTGCTTTGATCCTGGATAATCCTGATCCTGGATAATCAATGGAAACAGGATACTCCTGGATAATCAATGGATAATCAATGGAAACAGGATACTCCTGGATAATCAATGGAAACAGGATACTCCTGGATAATCAATGGAAACAGGATACTCCTGGATAATCAATGGAAACAGGATACTCCTGGATAATCAATAGAAACAGGATACTCCTGGATAATCAATGGATAATCAATGGAAACAGGTTGCACCTGACCTCAATTTAGAGTCTCGTAGCAAAAGGTCTGAATACTTATGTAAATAAGGTATAAGGAATGCGAGGGCTAGCGAGGGCTAGCGAGGGCTAGCGAGGGCTAGGGGCATTCCCCCCAGAAATGTAGGTGCCTTGGTGGAAGAGTGGGGTAACAATCTCACAGCAAGAACTGGCAAATCTGGTGCAGTCCATGAGGAGGAGATGCACTGCAGTACTTAATGCAACTGGTGTCCACAGCAGAAACTGACTGTTACTTTTGATTTTGGCCCCCTCTTTGTTCAGAGACACATTATACCATTTCTGTTAGTCACATCTCTGTGGAACTTGTTCAGTTTATGTCTCAGTTTTGAATCTTGTTACGTTCATACAAATATTTACACATGTTAAGTTTGCTGAAAATGAACGCAGTTGACAGTGAGAGGATGTTTATTTTTTTGCTGAGTTCATGTCCATGATCTTTTCTGCATACTTTATGTCTGGTTTAAGTCATTTAAGTTTATACTGAAAGTGCTTTACCATCCCAAAATGGTATAAAATAAAATATTTCACACTGTAGGCGGCCCGCCGAAGCATTTAAATGGCTGACAAATCCTTGGTTTACTTATTTAGGATACAGCAACATAAAAGAGAATGACATCGATAATTATGCATTTCTGTTCAATAACCAAAATAGATTTTTTTACGAAGTCAATATGTCATGCCATTGTTGGCACCCCATTATTTCTGCAGACATCATTGACTCTTCATTTGGAGTAGCTTTTGGAAAACGGACACATAAACTGAGGGAGATTTTACTTAAATTCTATTACTAAACTTTGCATCTGCACAGTACTTCTAGTAATTGTGTGTTTTTGTCAAATGTTCAGTGTAAATTGTCAAAGCTGTTCTTGTCCGTACAGGTTTTTATGGTTTGTTAAATGTAAACTTTTTTGCTTGCCACAATTCCGTGACCGTGGAATTGCCCAAGAGACAGATCAGTCATTAGAATAATATGTGAGCCTTCTGTTTAGTGTCACAAGTGTATCAGGTTCCCAGATTAAACAGCTAAGACCCAGGAGATTCAACACAGGGTGATGTACTGTATTAAGCAACTGACCCTCTACATCTCCACGGGGCATAGTCAAGTATTGATTTTGGCAAAATAAAATATGGAGCACGATGAAATGGAGTGTGGGCAGTGTGAGCAGTTCCCTTGGCTCATAAATGTGTTTGTGTGTGCGATTGCTCCTGTGGTTAACACTCAGCCTGGATCTAAACCGGGGCCTATGAGTCATAGGCTGCTCTAGCAAGATGATGCTCTATTCTTCTGAAGGCCTAGGGTAAATAAACATGGCCAGGTCTGTCTGATCGCTCTCCAAACACTAGAATGACCCTCGTCCAGATACTGAAGGCCTAGCCACCATCTGTGTCAGACAGACAGGACAACACTGGCCTTCTGTAGTACAGTAGGTACTGCTCTGTGCTGCCCCATTCTCAAGATTATAAATAGAGGAGAGGGAAGGAGAGGAGGATAAAAGAGGTTGGAGAGGGGGGGAGAAGAGTATAGGGAAGGAGAGAAGATGAAGATAAAAGAGGAGAGGGGAGGAAAAGGAGAAGAGGCCTGCTTCTATCCCCTGTCTTGCATCCCAACAGAAAAAGGAGGAGGCCAGGAGGGCAGGAGAGGAGTGATGCGTCTTGTTTGAGATGCTGTTAACGATGGGGCTAAATTACACTTAATCGATCCATGTGAACTTCACTGCTGTCTAGGTCTCACTGACATTGTAATTACATGGTAGTGACAATTATGGGCATTAACACTAGCTAGCGGACGAGGCTAATACGCCAGCATTCACGCAAAGCACATCTCCCTTTCACACAATTTCATCTAATTTCCTGACACCACCATGTCAAATGGACAACTGTTCTCAATCCCCTCTTAATCTGTTTACTTGAATTGGCGTAAATCTTTAATCCGCCCCTTTTTTCCAATTTTCGACTAAAATGACATACCCAAATATAACTGCCTGTAGCTCAGGACCTGAAGCAAGGATATGTAGGAGAATTCATGTAGGAGAATATAACACATTAGATCTGGTAAAAGATAATAAATAGAAATAATGAAATATGCGTTTTTTTTAAATTGTTTTTTTACCATCATGTTTGAAATGCAAGAGAAAGGCCATAATGTATTATTCTAGCCTAGGCGCAATTTAGATCTTGGCCAATAGATGGAAGCAGTGTATGTCCAAAGTTGTAGACTGATCCAATGAACCATTGCATTTCTGTTCAAATTGTGGTATCAAGACTGCCCAAATGTGTCTAATTGGTTTATTAATACATTTTCAAGTTCATAACTGTGCACTCTCCTCAAACAATAGCATGGTATTATTTCACTGTAATGGCTACTGTAAATTGGACAGTGCAGTTAGATTAACAAGAAGTTAAGCTTCCTGCCAATATCAGATATGTCTATGTCCTGGGAAATGTTCTTGTTACTTACAACCTCATGCTAATCACATTAGCCTACGTTACCTCAACTGTCCCGTAGGGGACCCACCGATTTAAGTCAAAACTGTAACTAGGCCACTCAGGAACATTCAATGTTGTCTTGTTAAGCAACTCCAGTGTATTTTTGGCCTTGTGTTTTAGGTTATTGTCCTGCTGAAATGCAAATTTGTCTCCCAGTGTCTGTTGGAAAGCAGACTAAACCCGGTTTCCCTCTAGGATGCATGTTCTGGAGCATTTTTATTCTGTACAGGCTTCCTTCTTTTCACTCTGTAATTTAGGTTACAATGTTGTTGATCCATCCTCAGTTTTCTCCTATCATACACCATCCAAAGTGTAATTAATAACTTCACCATGCTCAAAGGGATATTCAATGTCGGCTTTTTTTCTTTGTGCCCATCTAGCAATAGGTATCGTTCTTTGCGAGGCATTTGAAAACCTCCCTGGTCTCTGGTTGGATTCTGTGTTTGAAATTCGCTGCTCGACTGAGGGACTTTACAGATAATTGCATGTTTGGGGTACAGAGGTGAGGTAGTCATTCAAAAATCGTGTTAAACACTATTATTGCGCACAGAGTGAGCAAAAGGCTTTGAATAATGACATTTCAGTTCAACATTTTTTGTGAATTTGTAAACACTTTGAAAAACATACTTTCACTTTGACATTATGTGGTATTAGTGTGTAGGCCAGTGACACAGCATCTCCAATTAATCCATGTGAAATTCAGGCTGTAACACAACAAAACGTGGGAAAAAGTAAAGGCGTGTGAATACTTTCTGAAGGCCCTGTCCCAAGCATCTTAATCTATAGATCCGTGTCTAATGTATACAGGATGAATGTACGTCACCCAGCATACACCCTTGAGTACAAGACTATTGATCTGATTAAATCATCCTCGTTTGGCTGATCACTCTCTTTGGAAGGCAGCATATCAATAAGAGACACACACATCTATATTCCTCTTATTACGGTGATTAACACTGTGAACCCACTCGTGAACAATGCCTACCGCTCACAAATAATTTGGTAGGTACTGGGCAGCGTGCCAATTATGTCGCCGAAGACAAAGGCAAAAGTCTTTGTAATTGTGCATCTCATTACCGAAGATGACTGACCCACAATTTCCATACCAAGGGTACCCTTTTGACGCCTGATAATTAGACGTATGGACTACTGTTTGTTTCATTGAGTTCATGCACATTCCATGAAAGATTGATTCCCAAACGTACAAAATAGGATCATAAATCAAATGTACACACGCTTAAGGGTTTAGGGTCTTCTTTTTTAAATCTTGTTTATCTTTTGCTTTATTCACACAGCGAGAAATCAACTAGCCAGATTTCAACTCCCTCTCTACCTGGTGTTTCATTGAACAATGTGTCTTTCTGAACACAACCACAGCCAGTTTTGATCTCTGCTCTCTCTAACTGCAGTTTAAGCTTTCATTCAAAACATTGTTGTTAATCTACCACTTGACCATGAGTCTTTCTAAACACAACCTGCTTGTCAGCTTTGATGCTCCAGTACTAGCCTTCCTCGGCCTTGCTCCTCTGCACAGCATATCAACTACCCCAAAGCCTCTCTGTCGGAAGCAGTCTGGCTGATGCACACAGCATGGTATCTGTACATCAACTCTATTACCCATTTCCCCTTGTTCTCTTCAGTTTGAGTGAATGCATTGGACTTAGCTACATCTCCTTTGGGACTGTGTGTAGGTGAAGGGTTAATAAACTGTTGTGACTTAAAACTTAAATGAAATCTCAACTAATGAAATATTGGCTTGTGGTTACCATGGAGATGGTAGAAGCAACCATAAACAATCCCGTTTACCAAGGCAACTCTGTCTGTATCGTACATTAACCTGAGTGAACTCCAGCTGTTTTTTTCTCTCTCAAAGTAGTCATTAGCCGTTGGGAAATAATTACCGTGCTGGATAGCACTTTCAACGGGTGACAAAGAAGGACAAATAATTTACCCCTCTATCTGACGAAATGTCTCCATCTGTGAAATCACTCCATGCAGGAGTAGCCAACGACCTGTGAAAAATCAGATGCAGTTTAGGTTTTAACCGCTATAGCAGTAGGAGGTTGTCTAGTGTCCCTGTGCATTACCGCCACAGCTCCTCATCGATACTCTTTTGATTCTTGCAGAATTAAAGTTTACAGGCTGGTGTTAGCTGTTCCATTATTACAGCATGTTCATGTCAAACCTTGCATTCCAACCCCTATGCTTGTAAAGGCCAGTACTGTTTCCTAGAGATAGGCTATACTACACAAACAAACAAGGGTTTCCTATAAGCTGAGCTAATAAAGATAAAGATAAGCCTACTATTGACTGGGATTTAGGAGTAAATGTCAGCTCGGCTCATTGAGATGAGAAGAAGCAAAGTTAACGGCTAGAAAAAAAGGAAAACACAATTCTCTTTATCCCCAGCTGATAGATGAGGCCATCTTTGTTCATGGCCTTCCCTAATAATCTGAAACAAGTAGCTAGTATCCTTCTTCTTCCTTCGTGGCCTGAGTAATCAGGGGAGAAAATACACCCCTCTCAGCTCTTTAGACAACATCATTAATAATTGTTGTGTAATTAAATTAAGTGTCCTCTCCCTTTTGGCGATGGGAGTGATTAGTCTCCCAAATGAGTGGCCCTGATGGCCAGCTCCCCGCGTCTTCACCGAGCTGCTGCTGATGGAAAGAGGGGAGAGACCATCAACAGGGGACGGGGGTGGGAGAAGACACACCAACACTTACTCCCTGTGGGAGGAGGTACAGTGGGAGGAGGAACGAAGGTACTGAAACCGCCACAGCAAAGAGATAAATAATGATGACCCCACTAGCGGACAACCCCACCCGCCCTCAAAAAAAAGAACTTGTTCCTATAAATCACTTTCTAACATGAAACAGCAATAGTCCAGTCTCTACCAAAATCATATCTCTTCCCCCTCTTTCCTTTAGCTCAACCCCCCCCCCGACCAAGGTCAGTCTGGGATGTGGGGTCTAGGCCTGGCTGCAGTCTAGAGGTCTGATAAATTGAATCCCCCAGGAGTCGCGGTGAAGGAGCTGGCCTGTCAGGTGTGTGACCCCGCCTGTCGCTCAGACAGCCACCACAGATGCTTGCCGCTCGCCGTCAGACAAAGAGATAGGGAGAAAAAGAGAGAACAGCCAACATATGCTGCTCTCCCTCATGCCAGGCTGTCTGGCTTGTCCATCCTCCCTCACCTTCCCCTAACAAACCACTGCCTTTTTCTTTCTAGGCACTGTATCTATATGAAGTAGTTCTGGAGTCACTGAATGTATCCCTCCCCTGCAAGCCATTCAAAGTCCTCTCACTGCACTTGTCCTCCCTCTGTGTTGACAACAGTTAAGTGCCATGGCCGTATTATTAGACACAGCCCAGCCAAGGGGAAACTGTAATTCTTTCCAAGCGCAGGCTTGATCCAAAATTCACCTTCAATATGATGGCAAGTCAAACTTACTGTCAATATAGGATGCTACAGTTTCCATTCTGATGATAATGTAGACTGCCATAATGCCAATGTCTGTGTTCCTTCCTCTCATTGCCAAAACAGACATTATCTACTGTTGGCCAACGACTAACGAAAAGTATCAACTCCGTCATAAAGTGTGACAGATTGGCTCGGTCTAAATCATCCTTGGGTTTTTTCCAAAAGCGTACTCCATTGTCAGGTATCTAACGATTAGAAATTAACAAAGCAGAGGGCCCTCTCTTCAATCTACCTCTGTTCACAAAGAATTAGGCTGTTTTTTCTCAGGCTGCCCAATTATTGGCAAAAAATCTGATCTGATTGGACTAATTAGTGGCAAAAGATCAGAATTGGGTTGCTTGTGTAAACGCAGCCTTACATCCATTAATGAAGAATATATTCTGCAGTAGGCCAGCAGGTTATAGCTACAGTCCCTCTGCATCTTTAGTTAAACCTTTAACTGCAGCAATAGCTTGACTGATCTCTTTCTGTGGCCAAAGCACCATTGAAGAAAGACCAATTCAATATACAGGCCCAACTAAGTGCATCCCTATTAATGCCGTTTTACCTTCCTTCCTGTCCCTTCTCTCAGCAAGGGCTTACTCGCTGTGACGATGGTACAACACCATTCCAAGTATACACTTTGGGGTTTAGGGTGAGGGGTTGGAATTAAATGGTTTAGGCTCCGTTTTTAATGGATCCTAACCAAACATCTATATTTATTACAACCACTCACCAAACAGAAACTGTTCGCAATGAAAGTTCTGTCATGTTTCTAGGACTGTAGTGGTGCATGACAGGTCCTGTGAAACCAGACACCCTCTACATAAAAGACTCCCCCTTTAATCCTGTGGAGTGACATCTCGAGCAGGAGCCGAGTTGCACAGAGTGGCACTTCTCTGGCTCTCTGATTTTTAGGATATCGGCAAAGCCTGCAGATTCATCTGACTGTGTAGCGCTGACTAGCAGTGCATTTCCACATAACACGATGGTGTCAGACCCTGATCAGTTACACCAGCCCTCGTTATTGTCTCCACCCCCTCCAGGTGTTTCTTGTTATCCCCAGTGGATTTATTCCTGTGTTTCCTGTCTCTCGGTGCCAGTTCGTCTTGTATGTCAACCAGCGTTTTTCCCCATTCTCCTGCTTTTTTCATTTTCCTTTTTCTAGTCCTCCCGGTTTTGACCCTTGCCCGTTTCTGGACTTTGTACCCGCCTACCTGCCTGCCTTGACCACGAGCCTGTCTGCCACTCTGTACGTCCTTGACTCTGATCTGGTTTTGACCTTCTTGCCAGTCCACGACCATTCTCTTGCCTACCCCTTTCAATTATTAAACACTGTAAGACTCCAACCATCTGCCTCCTGTGTCTGCATTTGGGTCTCGCCTTGTGCCTTGATAGATGGGGGCAATGAAACAACGGAGCCCCATTCATTTTCAATGGAGGGAATTGAAGTGAGCAGGGGGACCATTGGGCAATGCGAGTAAACTCCCACCTGGTACGACCGAATCAACAGTTGAATTATGGGTATTTCAGTTCCCGGACTTCCTGACCGAATTGCTGGTTACTTAAGGATTCTGGGAGGAGATGAGGAACACTCACTCAATTAGCCATAGTTAGGTAGAATGAATCATGTAAGCAGGGCTCATTTGAAATGATTCACTGACTGTGTACACCAAGGACCCATACCTAACCTCAAGTTCATGTTTACACAAAACCAGACATGTTAACAATGATGATACATAATGTAATGAATGTTCCTTCAGGATGCCATGTCATGGGCATTTGTCACAATTCATTTAATTTTGCATGACTTTCAAACCATGTGCTTTTTCTGGGATTTCTGGGATTTAAGGTGTCAAATGACAGTCCCCACAGACTGCTCACCCCAGGGCGCCATCTTGGTTTAGTCAATGAGAGGGCTGACTAACATCGAACACATCAAATACATCTTCTGCTAACTGCATGATACATTTCAGCTGTAACTTCTTCAGTGGATAAATATGGGAATGAATAACATTATTTGCAGAAAAATCCATCCAATTTGAGAGCAAGACACCCTGTGATAAGACATCACAGCAGGAGTCACATGCAGTTGCTAAGCATGGCCTCTGGCAATGTTCACTGTAATATTTTCACGTCAATACATGCACGCACACACACACACACACACACACACACACACACACACACACACACACACACACACACACACACACACACACACACACACACACACACACACACACACACACACACACACACACACACACACACACACACACACACACACACACAGATTCAGTCCACATCCTGTCATGGGGCAAAGAGATGGCTGATAATAACAGGCCACCTCTGCCTCCACTAAAACAATGTATCACAGGTAGCAGGATATGTACTTTTGCTGCCCTCGCCTCAGGATTCATTATCAACCCTCCCAACTCTCTCCCGGAGTGCTCTGTAATTTCAAAATAAATAAATCCTTACCGACTTTAGCAGGGGGATTAATCAAGTTGTGAACAGCTCCCCTCAAAATGGTCTGTCACTCCCACTAAATTCACATGAAGCATCATCAAGCATTGGCTTGCGATTGGCAGACATGACGGAGGGGATTAAACGTGGCAAAACTAGACCCTACATCCCAGACTGGCTGCTGATCGTTTCATCTCTTACTCCCTCTCTGTATCCCTCTCTCTTGATCTACCCTTTCACTCTACCTCTATCACAATTTCTTGTTTTTCTCTACTTCCCTCCCTCTTTCTCTCACTCCCTTTCTTTCCTTCTCGCTCCCTCTCTTTCCTTCTCCCTCCCTCAGCTAAATCAATACAGTGCTATCAGGGGGCAAACATACCACCATGTTTGTGTACAGTATATTCATATGTGAAGTTTTATCTATAATGAAAAATCAGGCTTTGTAGATCTAACTTTGGAAATGAGATGATAGCTGTATGAGGCGCTGTGTAATTTAGTCACCGAGTGGAGAGTTAGAGGGTAGGCAGGGTGGGATAGAGGGGAGGGGTGAGTAAGTGCTCTGCTGGATCGAATAAAAGAGAAGAGGAGCTCATCTCATCGCTCACCAAGCAGCAGCCACAGGAAAATCAAATGGCTTGCTTGTTTTTCTCAACAAAAATCTGATGCTTTTTTAAATGTGACATGGACTTATTGCACCGGCTAAACAGGAGGAATGGAAAAAATTATCCCAATTTTGTTTGTTTGTCTTTGTTATTGAATGCCCCCTCCCCCTCCCCTCCCTGGCCAATTGAGATATTGCATGTGACTAACACGTTTCACCAAACAGTGTAGTTGCTGGATCTCTATGGCAAGACACATCATTCACACACATTTTGTCAAAATCAGGCCAATGCTGTCCGTTTGACGAACGGACGGAGACAGATCCACAGTCCCCTCGACGATTTCATCGTGGGGGACAATTAGTCATATAATGACATCATATGACTATCCTAACTATTGTATTACATGCCTATTTTCCACACTGAATCAGCTGTACAGCAGGAGCTAAAGAAGAGAGCATTGTGCTTCACAATGAATAATAGGGAATCACGTTACTCATCATCAATCCCTTAGCTGTCCAGCACAACAACAACAGCAGCAGCTCGTGGGTGGTGTGGGTTAAGACGAAGACTATACTGCTACTGGGCCACTGTGAATCCCTCTGAGCCTGCGTCCCAAACGGCAAACCTATTCCCTACTTAGTGCACTACATTTGACCAGAGCCCATAGGGACTCTGAAATGCAGTTCCATGTCCAGGTCATATCTCTAAACAGCAGAGTCATGATGCAACACTATGGTTACTTCTCAGGACAAACCCACATCGAGTTCATTCATGCAGCTTGGAATTAATTCTGTCTGCTTATACTCCATACCGTTTTTAAATTGCCTACTCAGCCAAGCTCGCCAATCTTAAATTGAGAACTCAAAATTAGATTACTATTTATTTTATTTACTATTTGTTCTCTTGCTCTCTCTCCAACAAATCGCCGTGATTATATGACTGTGTGTTTTTAATCCAGAGAGATACTAAATTGTCTTTCCGCCAAATACTATACCAAAGCCACCGTGAATTATTCTCGTTAGTCCTTTGGCATCATGCACAATGACACTTTAATAAACAGGCAAACAAACTGCAACCCAAACTGGCATGTGTGAGGAGAATCAATCCGCTGATATTGGCAGTGGCCTCCTCTTCTCCCTCAGTCAGACTAGACCGAGTGCTTTGATTTCAGCTTCCCGTTCACATCCATTAAGACAGGCTTGTAAATGAAGGCAGAAATCAGAGGCACTGAATGAAACGGTTCGCTTTCGCCTCAGTCTATGGTGAATAGGCCGATTATTACGGAGGTTGAAGTGAACTGAAAACGGAATGTGCTAGCATTATGAGGGACATTTTGTTTGGTGACTGAAAAGGGACTATAGTGAAAAACAACTGATTGAGTTTAGAATGTATCTCAGACACATCACCTGGGTGTATCTGGGGCTGGCGAGGCGGAGAGAGCAGCAGTGTAGGCAGGCCAGGCCGGGGCTACAGACAGGCTACAGGCTACGGCTGGCTGTGAATGACTGACAGCTAGGCAGGTGAGATCTCCCGTTGAGTCCACCTCTTAAACAACTCCCCCTCCTTACGCCATAAACATTTGTGCACTGTACACACAAACACGTGTATACTCACGTACACAGGCAGGCTTTTGTATATGTTACGGGAGAGTTTTTACATACATGTCCTGCTGTTTGAATAAACCGAGGTGGTTCCGAACCACCTTCGCATCACAAGTAACCATCACAAGTAACCTGAGACCGGGAGATTTAGGTTGGCTCCCTGAACTAATGCCTATAGGGCTTTAGCTCAACAGGCCAACACAGACTCATGGCACCCGGGAAACCTGGTTTCGAAACTCAGTAGGTCCATATGCTTACCCTTCAGAGCCCATCCTAGTATCACAGTCAATTTGCTCTCACGCCACACATTTTACCTCATTCGCACTGCTCCCATCTCAGACGCGCTAACAATCTGTGCATCATTCATGATTATTCTAATGCCTCCCCTTTGATATAGAACATAAAGGCAGAAGCTTTCCAGGAACATTAATCCCTTTTTGTATCCGCGCTTGGATGAAGGGGAAAAAAAGAGTCATGATAAATAGGAGAAATCAAAGGAGCTCTTCCTTCTGTTACTGTGCTTACATTAGCAGCAGGAGCTCAAAATAGGATTTACACAAGATTAATAAGGAACTGAAAGAGGTTAATAAGGCTAAAATAGGAGGAACAACATTTGAATGGGATCTCTTACCCCATTTCTAAAGGTTTGGAGAGGTGTTTCATCCCAACATTTGTAAAGTAGTCTATACAACATTTACTGTATAAACTGAGAAGATACTGTCTGTGACAAATATATTACTAAGACTAAAATTGGCCAAATAAAGCAGCATACACAAGAGAGTCAGCAATGAGAAAAATACCATAGGATCATTGCTTTGTCATTACGAAGGGTTTAACAGTAGCTTATCTCTCTACCCTTACAGTACGCAAACATCGAGAAGGAGCTATATGACTGAGAAGGAATTAATACAAAAGCCCTGAACAATTTCCATAGCAGTATGATTATAATCACAATGTGATTTTCCTGTGTTTAATATATATTTCCACAATATGAGGTTGGAATAATACTGTAAAATTGTGAACATTTATTTTGGCCTGCCTGGTGACATCACCATGAGTTAATAGACCAATAAGAAAGAAAGAGTCCAAAACCTCTCTGCTAATAACAGCTAGTTTTCAGTTTTCCCCTCCCCACGCCCAGACAGTCCAAGCTAAATTCTTGCTTGAGAAATTGCTCTTTTCTAAGAAGCAATTGTTTCTTTTTGACCATTTTAATTGAAAACAATCACAGTAAGGTACTTCATTGTTACGCAGAAATGATTTGATAGTCGCTGAAGCTGGAGACTTACATTTCCCTCACTAACTTTAAACATCAGCTATCTGAGCAGCTAACCGATCGCTGCAGCTGTACATAGTCCATCTGTAAATAGCCCACCCAATCTACCTACCTCATCCCCATATTGTTTTTTAAAACTTTTCTGCTCTTTTGCACACCAGCATCACTACTTGCACATCTGCTCATCTATCACTCGAGTGTTAATCTGCTAAATTGTAATTACTTTGCTACTATGGCCTATTGATTGCCTTTCTTTTTCTCTATTGTGTTATTGACTTGACGCCCGTTTATTCCATGTGTAACTCTGTGTTGTTGTTTGTGTCGCACTGCTTTGCTTTACCTTGGCCAGGTCGCAGTTGTAAATGAGAACTTGTTCTCAACTAGCCTCCCTGGTTAAATAAAGATGAAATAAAAAAAATTAACAAAAAAATTGAGATAAAAATGGCTGCATTGGACAGTTAGTTAAATGTATCCATTATCAATACAGAAAAGGCTGTATAACTCCAGTCTTCTCAATGCCTGGAGCTATGAATAGTTATGTTTGCCAAACCATAATCAAGCACTTGAGGATTAGAATCTCCTTGCCGTTGCCTGAAGTTAGAGGGGAATTGTTTATAAGAAAAAAGAGATCTGAAGAGACCATGACAAAGAAAGTCATTTGATTGAACTACTGCACTATGTCACACACCAGTGTGTGTGAGCATGTGGGTTTGTGTGTGAAAGGGCGGACGAGATTGTGTGACAGTGTGTGTGGTGTGTTAGAGAATGACCGATAATCGTCCCCTTTAGAACACGAGCGCACCATGCTTCATGTCAAATTGCTGTGGAAGCTACAGCTGGCGTCACTAGCTCATTGTTGCTAGCTAGCTTATCCTGGGGGACCTCTGAGCGACAGCATCTTTTTACTAGCTACCAACTCATGCTGCACACAATCTATTTTACAGCTGAAGCTAACATCAGTTCACTAGCCTATGTGTGATAATATGCCAACCATGACTAGAGAGTCATGATTTGTTTTTTTCTGTGTCATGTTCATTTCAGTTGTTGTTTGACCTGCGCGTCCTAAAGCGGGATTGATACACACTACTCCGGCTCAGCGGCTCTAGAGACAAGCTCCGACCAACAACTGGCTGTCATATACAGTTGAAGTCGGAAGTTTACATACACCTTAGTCAAATACATTCACACTCAGTTTTTCACAATTCCTGACATTTAATTTAAATTAAGGAAAAATTCCACTTTATTTTAAGAATGATAAAATGTCAGAATAATAGTAGAGAGAATGATTTATTTCAGCTTTTATTTCTTTCATCACATTCCCAGTGGGTCAGAAGTTTACATACACTCAATTAGTATTTGATAGCATTGCCTTTAAATTATTTAACTTGCAAACCACAAACCAACAGTGAAACCCAGGCTACCTAAGTATGATTCTCAATCAGAGACAACTAACGACACCTGCCTCTGATTGAGAACCATACTAGGCTGAACACAAAAACCAACATAGAAAGACAAACAGACTGCCGACCCCAACTCACGCCCTGACCATACTAAAACAAAGAATAAAATAACAGAACTATGGTCAGAACGTGACACACAGTCAACTTAGTGTATGTAAACTTCTGACCCACTGGAATTGTGATACAGTGAATTATAAGTGAAATTATCTATCTGTAAACAATTGTTGGAAAAATGACTTGTGTCATGCACAAAGTATATGTCCTAACCGACTTGCCAAAACTATGGTTTGTTAACAAGAAATGTGTGGAGGGGTTGAACCATGAGTTTTAATGACTCCGACCTAGGTGTGTGTAGACTTCTGACTTCAACTGTATGTGTACAGGAAAATAGATCATGCTGCAGGCAGCATAGGAGAATAAAAAGACATGTTTAGAACTGATAATTGATCACATGGTGCAAGAATGAATTCAATGAATTCATTATTGAATGTTATGATGGACACAACTTTGTCTCTAACTCTGAATGATTGGCTATGAAGAGCCAACTGACATTTACTCCTGTGGTGCTGACCTGTTGTACCTTCTACAAACCATGTGATTATTATTATCTGACCCTGCTGGTCATCTATGAACGTTTGAAATTTCTTGGCCATGTTCTGTTATAATCTCCACCCGGAACAGCCAGAAGAGGACTGGCCACTCCTCAGAGCCTGGTTCCTCTCTAGGTTTCTTCCTAGGTTCTGGCCTGTCTAGGGAGCTTTTCCTATCCACCGTGCTTCTACATCTGCATTGCTTGCTGTTTGGGGTTTTAGGCTGGGTTTCTGTACAGCACTTTGTGACATCGGCTGATGTAAAAAGGGGTTTATAAATACATTTGATTGATTGATTGATTGATTGATTGATTGATTGATTGATTGATTGATTGATACACAACCAAAACATACACAGCCTCTGCTCAACAAACTCAAACACAAATACTTTGGCGGGCTGTAGTTCGCAAACGCTATTGTGCTTATCACCCTCACGGCAGTCAAGTAATGCATTCCGCCAATATCGTTCATAATCTAGTCCGGTATCAATATATATAATCATATTTGTATGCCTAGAAATCAAAGAATGTACAAATATACACTTTTAAAATTCTCAGTCAAAAATGACAGCTTCAATATGGTGAATGACATTTGAACCATGACTCTTTCTAGTTTTCAGTTCGTCATGCATGCTCTGGGCATTAGTGACTCAAATGAACAAAATTAGTTGTTATTTTGACTGAATGAGACTGAATGAGTCAAAAAGATTTGAGTTAGCAAAAAGAGCCAAACTTCCCATCAGTAGCAAACTGAGCTGTGCATGACCTCAGTAGTGACTGATGCGCAGTTCATCTTAAAGAGACGGCGCACACTTTTGTAAAATATATATTGTTTTTGTCATCTGTAGCCCCATAGAATCCACTGAGATCAGCAGAACAAGCTCTGTAACCCGATGCATGCACAAACTCATATCGAGTCATTAATATTACGTATAAGGATGGGCATGCGTAATTGAGTGCTTGAAAGGACGTCAAAGCTCGATCTTTAACTAGAGATACAGCAAAAAAATGTAAATGCTGTAAAAACTACTTGGTGGAATGTGCTTTATGGCTGCCCAAACAGGCAAGTGACATTTTGTCTTGACGAAAACGTTAATTTTGCTTTGACTCTAGTGTTACATTTTGTATATGTGCATTTCTGGGGCACAGCAAAAAAGAAACCGAGCCAAGGATCACTCAGTTTATCCTCCTTAAATTCACTCATTTGCATTCTGACTGCTCCCTACACAACTGTGTGCTGAGTGCACACACAAGCTCCCGTTAGACCTACAGAAATAAATGCCAATAAAAACGTATCTAACTGATGGGATACACAACCTACATTCCTTGCCAAATGACGACAGTTTTATCACAAATGCAATGTGCTCCAACAATGAGCTGCAGTTTTGGAGTAATGTTCCACTTAGGCTACTTTGAAGTGTTCGTGCCATTAAAACCCCCTTAAACATAAACAGGTTCCACACTGAAAATACGCAAAAACATTGGTTTGATACAGTCAAAGAGCATATTTCCACCAGAATCATGAAGCATAGGCCTACTCACCAAACAGATATCATGGCCATAATGAATCACCCATGCAGTGTTCAATGTGGAATTGTTAATCCATTAAGAAAATTCCAAACAACAGTCAGAATAAACTAAATTGAACGTCTGTATATCGAAAAGACCGATTTTGGTTTGTAACCCTGAAAAAAATTGTCTTTCAAATGATCAATCTTTGAGAATAGCTGTTCCAGACAAGGTGGTCTTATTTCCAGAGCCCTTATCACAGTCAATACAGCTATTTAACAGTCAAATAAAATGTGATGTAATATAAAATATTAAAATAGAACGGAATATTTTTTTCCAGAATGAAAGTGAAAGTGATGCAACTTTTGCTACTTTTTTCATACTGTAAAAAACGTTGTTCTTTTTTATTCTGGAAATCACATTTAATTTTACTATTAAATAGCTGTCTTGACTGTGAAAAGGGCTCAGGAAACAAGACCACCTACATCAAATATCCTCATAGTGCAGACATTAGTCAGTTGTACAACTGAATGCATTCAACTGAAATGTGTCTTCTGCACTTAACCCAACCTCTAAGTCAGATAGGTGCAGCTGCCATAATCGACATCCATGTCTTCAGCGCCCGGGGAACAGTGGGTTAACTGCTTTGCGTAGGGGCAGAATGACAGATTTTTACCTGGTCAACTCAGGGATTTGATCCAGCAACCTTTCGGTTACTGGCCCAACGCTCGACTCACCATGTCACCTGCCGTGACATGTGTGACACCACCCCCCCCCCCATGCCCAATATTTTATTTAAATACTTAAAACAAGACAACTAGAATTAGCTTTTAAGTATTACTTAATACGTTTTTAATAAAAACTGATTAAATGGATTTTTACACACTTGTGGGAAGCGCTATGCCATAATCGTCTACCGGGGCAACTGCCCACCCCCTGGGACTTAAAAACAATGCCAATTTTCATTAAATATATATATTTTTAAATGTAAACTGTAGCCATTTATTTCCCTTCATAGATTATTCGCCAAAGCATGACCTACCTCCACGTACCATTTTTTTTCAAAACATTGCATTGTTTGTTTTTTTACATTGTTCTAGGGAGGGCTAGTTACCCAGTTTAAGCACCGCCTTCACCCAATCCTGATTCGTACAAATAATCAATGACAAAAACCCAAAACCAGGAACTACTTCTGCTCGTAATCACAATTCCAACAGGTCCCAGACATGCTCAATGGGATTGAGATCCGGGCTCTTCACTGGCCATGGCAAAACACTGACATTCCTGTCTTGCAAGAAATCACGAACAGAACGAGCAGTATGGCTGCTGGCATTGTCATACTGAAGGGTCATGTCAGGATGAGCCTGCAGGAAGGGTACCACATGAGGGAGGAAGATGTCTTCCCTGGAACACACAGCGTTGGGATTGCCTGCAATGACAACAAGCTCAGTCCGATGATGCTGTGACACACCGCCCCAGACCATGATGGACCCTCCACCTCCAAATCGATCCTCAGTGTAACTCTCATTCCTTAAATGCGAATCTGACCATCACCCCTGGTGAGACAAAACCGTGACTCGTCAGTGAAGAGCACTTTTTGCCAGTCCTGTCTGGTCCAGCGACGGTGGATTTGTGCCCATAGGCAATGTTGTTGCCGGTGATGTCTGGAGAGGACCTGCCTTACAACAGGCCTACAAGCCCTCAGTACAGCGTCTCTAGGCCTATTGCAGACAGTCTGAGCACTGATGGAGGGATTGTGCGTTCCTGGTGTAACTTGGGCAGTTATTGTTGCCATCCTGTACCTGTCCCGCAGGTGTGATGTTCGGATGTACCGATCCTGTGCAGGTGTTGTTACACATGGTCTGCCACTGCGAGGACGATCAGCTGTCCGTCCTGTCTCCCTGTAGCGCTGTCTTAAAATCTCACAGTACAGACATGGAATTTATTGCCCTGGCCACATCTGCAGTCCTCATGCCTCTTTGCAGCATCCCTAAGACACGTTCACGCAGATGAGCAGAGCATCTTTATTTCTGTGTTTTTCAGAGTCAGTAGAAAGGCATCTTTAGTGTCCTAAGTTTTCATAACTGATTACTTTAATTGTCTACCGTCTAAGCTGTTAGTGTCTTAACAACTGTTCCACAGGTGTATGTTCATTAATTGTTTATGGTTCATTGAACAAGCATGGGAAACAGTGTTTAAACCCTTTGCAATGAAGATCTGTGTAGCTATTTGGGTTTATATGAATTATCTTTGAAAGAGAATTCCTTTTTTTGCTGAGTTTATTAGGGAGTATGCTGTACATATTAGGAAATAGAGTCTACGGTGTACATATGCGGACATTCACGCTGTAGTGTACATGCTACATCAGACATCCATTGAAAAATATATGTTTGATAGCCATAGACCGGCACTGAGAGCGACAATCAGGGTGCCAGAATGTCAAATGATAGAGGAGAGAGAGACATAACTGAAAGCCTCCATTTAAAGGGAAGAGTAACCATGAAAGAACATTTAATTACTGTTCTGAATTTATGCGAGGGACCAACTCTGAACTCTTAACGTAGGCTGGAATTCAAGTCTCAGCTAAGAGGCTGCGAGATAAGGGTACAGAGGGATGGATGGATGAAGGAGCGGTGTAGTCGGGGAACAATGGAAGAGGGATAAAGAGAAGAGGGGAGGGGTAAACACCACGGGGTAGAGACAGAGGAGGAACAGGAGAGGAGAAGAAAGAGAGGGCACTGGCTTAAGAACAGAGTAGTGTCTACAATCTACATTTACCACAGGCTAACATCACACTAAGTAGCCCCTTCCATGGGCTAAGAACAAACGCAGTTCGCATTCGCCTTAATAGAATCACAACCCACCCAGTCCTTTTGAGCCTTTGATGTAGTATCAAGCATTCCAATCAAAGCCACTCTGAAATGTCACTCAAACAGGGAACGGTGACAGCATCTGAAACACGTCGGCCTATGTTCTCTTTACTCTGGTATACACAAAGCTATCCTCACTGAGGTATATACAGTACAGTGACTAGGAGGGTGCACAAGCACTCAGCCCCCACTGGAATTGTCTGGTTATGCTGTCAATCAATATGACCACAAAGCCGAGCACATGACATAGAGGGGTAACAAGAGAGTTGGATGGGTGGTGTGATGGGAGAGAAGATAACACAGCTTTCAGGGAGACCCGACAAGAGCCAGCAAGATTGTACTGCGGTTTAGGTACAATAATAGGATGTCAGTGTGGAGGAAGATTGCAGTGTAACGCTACCGAAACAGAAACTTTACTGATGCGAATCCCGAGCGTGGTATTATAATATATATTTGTAATTTTATTAAGCAAATTTAACAAGTTGCACTTCATTTAACAGCCGGAAAGATTGCCTCAAAATGTGTGAAATTGTGTGTGGCAACCGCAAAAGGTCATTGTGGGACCCAGCCAGATAATGATGTCAATATCACAATTGGAACGTCGTACAGCATCGACAGCAACAAAAAACATCAATGCAATTAACAAAATCACAAATATGCCTAATCGGTTCTAAATGACTTTTGGCCAAACTTGAAGAAGCCATCTGGCACGACGACGTGTAAACAGCAGGAAAGGTTTGATGGAAACAGCTAATCACATCAAGATTGAACTGTATCTGGATCATTAGAAATGTTTAATTGCCATATGTTCAGAGTGCTGTTATTTCCTTGGCCCTTCTTTGTGAGGTCTTCGTCACGTCTATTAGCATGATGTATTTGTATTTTTTTGTATTTATTAGGGATCTCAATTATTCTTTCTAGGGTACGAACACATAAAAGGCTTACATTACACTTAAAACAAAAGATAAAACATATGACATTATTACACCACTACATATCTACAATATAAAATGTATAATACCACCATACAATGTTATTTTAATGTACGTGTGTGTGTGTGTGTGTGTGTGTGTGTGTGTGTGTGTGTGTGTGTGTGTGTGTGTGTGTGTGTGTGTGTGTGTGTGTGTGTGTGTGTGTGTGTGTGTGTGTGTGTGTGTGTGTGTGTGTGTGTGTGTGTGTGTGTGTGTGTGTGTGTGTGTGTGTGTGTGTGTGTGTGTGTGTGTGTCTCTTCACAGTCCCCGCTGTTCCATAGGGCGTATTGTTATCTTTTTTAAAATCTGATTCTACTGCCGTTACCTGATGTGGAATAGAGTTCCATGTAGTCATGGCTCTATGTATGCATGTGAGTTCATGCGTGCATATGTGCGTGAGCATGGGGGGAGAAAAAGGCTCTGGCCTTGCTACTTGTCCAAATCTCACCGATGACTCAGACTTGAGTCATTGCCAGTTACCATTCCGTAAAATCTCTTTCCCACTACTCTATTGATATTCTCATGGCTGTATAGACTGGGTCTGGAATTCTTCCCCTGAAAAACATTGGCAGGATTAAGCAAGACTGAGCCTGCATCTTGGACCGCCTACAATGGATCGCCTACACATTAATGGCATGATTCACTTCTTCTCACACATGGGTGTTTATGAGGGATTTAGGCAGGCTCGCCAGCTCTGAGTCGCCCGCGGTGAGCTGCTGAAGGACACATCTTGTCACAGCGAGCTAATTCATTGAAATCCTGCAAGGACCAAACACATTGGCATAACACACGTTGAGTATGTTCTGTCGTTTGACTGATGGTATGCTGTTTGTTGATAAATGGCGTCCAATGAAATGTCTGCATATGCTGTCGCAAAGGTATGCATCTGTCATTAATCTGAAACTTTAAACCTCAATAGACAGAAATAAGGTACATCCTCTCTGCTATTTTTTTTAATAATGTGTCATGACTATATGATGTGTGTTGTGTCATACAAACACATTTTATTGAATTATCCCCTCAGAACAAATTGAGGCATTCAACCCCTTCTGTCTCAAAGGTTATACACGACAGTGCCATTTTTGGTTTTAAAAATAAACCATTAAAGGGGTTATTTTGCCTCTCAATAATACAATGCAGACTGAAATATAGCCGCGGGACATACTATTGCCTTTAATGAATTTGAACAGGAATCAGGTACACAGGGTTGAGCGGTGAGCTGCGGCTAAGGGTTCTGATCCGTCCTGAGGCTAGCCAGTGGGAGAAGGTCAGACACGGGCCTGTGCAGTGGAAATGTCACTGTGACTAGGAGACAGGAGACAGGTTAACAGAGGAACAGTCTCACAGTGGAGGTGGAGCGCTAGCTGCCGACTCTCAGGGCTGATTGAGCCAGGCTGTTCTAGTGGACATTCTTTCCTGCCAACCTATCTCTTCTCCCCAGCCATGATTATAACAAGTGGTAGGAGTATTTCTCTCTACCCAACAGTGCTTTGTATCAGTGTTAGCTCCTTATCAAAGTATTTATGCATTCAACTAGCCTGTAACGTAGAACTGATAGGCCCTATGGACTTTTCTTCACAAAATTAGGCTGATCAGTTATCAGTGGCTGCTCGGCATTACATGGGCGGAGGGATACGCAGGCAGATGGTGGAGATAGACCCACCAGGCTATAAAAACATCCACCAATAGCATATAAGGCCTGGGGCATTGTACTACCAACAGAGTGGCAAGGGATCTACACGTGCATGCTGGAAACGTGAGAGAGATAGCTAGTGTTCCCATGACACGGCGAGTGTCCATGTGACTAGTAAATCAAATGACATTTTATTGGTCACACACAGTTTAGCAAATGTTATAGCGGATGCAGCGAAATGCTTTTGTTACTAGCTCCCAACAGTGCAGAGAAATGTTCAGCTTAAGTTTAGTAGACCCTCCATTACATATGTGAAGGGACGAAATTGAGAAAAATGATACCCAGTCAGGCGGACAGGACCTTCTCCCCAAGCAGTTGATCTACAGTGCAAGTCACCTTGCGTACCCACATACAGTACGTACTGTGTGTAAAAACCACAACACAGATCACACGTTTGTGGCGGATGATGAATTTAGAGGTCAATCTGATCCGACGATCCTCTCCCCGTTTATCCCCAACATGATCTGTGTGATATTTTACCTTAAGTTAAGCAATATTAGTCCAAAGTGCCCGCCTGCAACAGCAAAACGGAGCCAACCGCTAGAGAACAGCCACCATTCATTCACCCCTGGGTGGTACAAATGTATTACTCCCAATTATCTTTGTATGCAGACATTCACTTTTAATTAAAGGCACACCCGTTTTCTTTGGCTTTAAGCCGTCGGAGGGTAAAAGCGTAGCTTTAAGAAATACCGCTGGGAAAGAGACAGTAAAAGAGCGCACAAAGACATAAAGCACTGATCTATTCATAGGGCCAGGGCATTTATCTTCAGCTAAATGTAGTAACATCCACAGCACTGTCTGGAGCAGTAAAACACAGCCTCACTACTTTTATTACACCAATTTGAGCTAGTTCAATGAAACATGGGACCTTAATCTGGCTAGGCTAAGGAGCATGAAATAGGATGGATGGAACTCGACTGGCCTGGTAGTTTGGTCAGGTTGAACTGCCATAGCATGCCTGGATAGAATGGGGCTTACATGGTTTGTTATCCAAATGGCCTGAAACGAACTCATCTTATTTACAAGGGATCTTGGGCTCGACATCAGGAAAGGTGATAACATAGCATGGTTGGGTGCTCTGTTGTTCAGTAACTTTACTTTGATTAGGTTAGACTGTGATTTTACCATCAGCACTTCTAGATGAAGGTTGGGGCTTAGCAAGGTCAAATCTTTTACCAATAACAGTCCTGAACTTATGCAAGATGGTCTTACCCCCTCCTTGTCTGTTGAATGACTGTTGTTTGCATTCCTTCTTCAGTGCTTAGGATCTTTCTCAGCTGAGATATTGCTGTAGGAGCAGATTGTTGGAAGCTCTTGAGGAATTCCAGTACTTGAGGACTGGGGCATTTCTGGTAGGGTCAATAAAATTCTCACAAAAGAGAGTAGAAAACTTATCAAAACGTCAGTCAAAAAACTGCCAAACACGGTCATGAACACAACAATCCAAAGGTAGCAGATGGCAACTTTACAAACATACACTGAACTAAAATATAAAACGCAACATGCAACAATTTCAAAGATTTGACTGAATTACAGTTCATATAAAGAAATCAGTCAATTGAAATAAATTCTTTAGGTCCTAATCTATGGATTTCACATGACTGGGAATACAGATATGCATATGTTGGTCACAGATACCTTCAAATAAAATAGTAGGGTCGTGGATCAGAAAACCAGTCAGTATCTGGTGTGACCACCATTTGCCTCATGCAGCGCGACACATTGCCTTTGCATAGAGTTGATCAGGCTGTTGATTGTGGCCTGTGAAATGTTGTCCCACTCCTCTTCAACGGCTGTGTGAAGTTGCTGGAGATTGGCGGGAACTGGAACACGTTGTCGTACATGTCGATCCAGAGCATTTCAAACATGCTCAATGGGTGACATGTATGGTGAGTATGCAGGCCATGGTAGAACTGGGACATGTTCAGCTCCCAGGAATTTTGTACAGGTCCTTGTGACATGGGGCTGTGCATTATCATGCTGAAACATGAGGTGATGTCGGCGGAAGAATGGTACGACAATGGGCCTCATGATCACATCACGGTATCTCTGTGCATTCAAATTGCCATTGATGAAATGCAATTGTGATATGATATGCCTGCCCATATCATAACCCCACCGCCAACATGGGGCACTCTGTTAACAACATTGTCATCAGCAGACTGCTCGCCCACATGAGCATTTGCCCACTGAAGTTGGTTACAACGCCGAACTGCAGTCAGGTCAAGACCCTGGTGAGGATGACAAGCACGCAGATGAGATTCCCTGAGGTGGTTTCTGACAGTTTGTGAAATTCTTCAGTTGTGCAAACCCACAGTTTTATCAGCTGTCCGGTTGGCTGGGGCTCAGATGATCCCACCAGTGAAGAAGCCGGATGTGGAGATCCTGGGCTTACATGGTTACACGTGGTCTGCGGTTGTGAGGCCGGTGGGACGTACTGCCAAATTCTCTAAAACAATGTTGGAGGTGGCTAAGTCGCTCTGGATAAGAGCGTCTGCTAAATGACTTAAATGTAAATGTAAATGCTTATGGTAGAGAAATTAACATTAAATCAGCATGCCAATTGCATGCTCCCTAAAACTTCAGACATTGTGGCATTGTGCTGCGTGACAAAACTGCACATTTTAGTGTGGCCTTTTATTGTCCCCAGCACAAGGTGCACTTGTGTAATGATCATGTTGTTTAATCAGCTTATTGATATGCCACACCTATCAGGTGGTTGGATTATCTTGGCAAAGGAGAAATGCTCACTATCAGGGATGTCAACAAATTTGTGCACAACATTTGAGATAAATAATATTTTTGTGCGTATGGACAATTGCTGGGATCTTTTATTTCAGCTCATGAAAGATTGGACCAACTCTTTACATGTTGCGTTTATATTTTTTTGTTCACTGTATATTTACTGGATTCCACATCCGACTTTCAGTGCGCAAAGACATGAGGAAGACATCTTGTTAGAGGCCACGCCTATTAATAACACCTGACCTGTCCCATGGTGTGCAATTTAAAAAGTCTGTAGTATGTAGGTTTAGGGTTAGGGCAAAGACTCTGTTATGCCACAAAGTGCACTGCCAGGGTTTGGTCCAGGCTACAATCTCTACCACAGAGAGACCAGGTGAATCATAAATGTACAACAACACTCAGCCTGAACAAAATAGGTCCATGATGTTGATGCTCATAAAACATCCTATCCTATCTGTCTGTCTTTAAGCCACTTAGTTAAAATCCCCTGTGATTATGCCCTTATATTATGCACAGTCCATTAATTCTCACTTCGTGAATAGGAATGAAAGTACCTTGGTCATTTCCAGAGAGAGGAATTAAACAGTCCAACAATATTGAGTCAATTGCAGATCAGGATATGATAAGGAAAAGCTAATTGAGAACATTTAAAATTAACTAGTCAATTGCATTTCAGAAAAGCCATGAGAGAGAAGAGAGTAGCCAGAATACACAATTTCACTCAGGTTCTCATTTAGATTGTTTTTTATTACTAACGTATTTAGGATCATATCTGCATATATTGAATACTGAAGAACTAGACCATAATTACTATTATTGTCACACCAGGCTGCTCGTTATGGCGGACACATGTCACCATCGTTACGCTCGTTGGCGCGTCATCAGACTCACCTGGACTCCATCACCTCCCTGATTACCTTCCCCAGGCATTATTGTTTCTGTTCCTATGTCATGTCTGCGCACGGTTTGTGTTACGTGTTGGTTTAATTTATTAATTGAAACTCACTCCCTGAACTTGCTTCCCGACTCTCGGCACACATTGTTACAATTACATAACTGTGTGAACTAAATAAATTGTCTTAGTTTGAAATGTAATGACTTGAGCACTTGACTTTTGGTCTTTTTGTTGTATATTTAGAGCTTCCACTTCACTTTTGTGGTGCAGTATGTGATACAAAGTAAAGCAGTGCCGTGTTTCAATGTCAAAATAAAGAGACACTGATTGTAGATCAAGGTGGTTTAAAAGCTTAGGCCTACATCTTCTATAACTACTATTTCCATACCCTTTCGTTGTGCCTAAGAATCCAACTTGAGTGGAGATTGTATCTCTCGTTACAAGGCATAACATGCGCCATTGGACTAATCCGTCAAACACTGGACCTCTTATTAATCCCATAGTGATTGGGAGGATTGGGGAAGAAAAACTATTTTTTTTCCCACTGTGAAACATCCTATCATCCTATTGGGGCTTTGATGATTGAGTCATTGTGCTTTAAGAGTTGACACTGCTCAAATGAGATGTCAGTCTGTGGTTTTGTTAAGTTATTAGGTTTCCTTAGTTCCCACAACACTCTCAGACTGCACTGTACCCAGATAATGACCAGGATTCTTACTGCAGACTGGCACCTCATCCTCCTCTCTAATTGGTCAGACCAGGCGTAACAGATTAATTTGGCATTGAACCGTGGGTCAACAAAGTGAGATGGTTGGTTTGAGGTCACATGTACAAAGTAGTACAAAGACTCCCTTGGTTCTTCTTTTTTTTTTTGGGGGGGGGGGGGGGGGGGATCACTTTTTTCAATAGAGGAAACAACAGACACTTCCATAGTATAGCATGTGTACTGTATGTGTGTATGGCTGATTGCATATGCAGATAATCTCTGTAGCATGTCTCTATCTATCACCCTGGCCAATTATTTACTTAAAAATCATACAATGTGATTTTCTGGATTTTTGTTTTAAGATTCCGTCTCTCACAGTTGAAGTGTACATATGATATAAATTACAGACCTCTACATGCTTTGTAAGTTGGAAAACCTGCAAAATCGGCAGTGTATCAAATACTTGTTCTCCCCATGCGAGATGAGTAATGCGAGAAATGTAAACTTTCTGAAAGTGCCATTATTAAAGTGACTAGTGTTCCAATTATTAAAGTGGCTAATGACATCAAGTCTGTAGGTAGAAAACCGCCTCTCTGTCTAGTGGTGGCAACCTCTTAAGGATCTGCCACTTTTTTATTTTTTTTTGTCTAAAATGACATAACAAAATGTAATTGCCTTGAAGCTCAGGCCCTGAAGCAAGGATATGCATATTATTTGTACCATTTGAAAGGACACACTTTGAAGTTTGTGGAAATGTGAAAGGAATGTATGAGAATATAACACAATAGATCTGGTAAAAGATAATACAAAGAAAAAAATTGTATTGTTTTTGTACCATCATCTTTGAAATGCAAGAGAAATGCCATAATGTATTATTCCAGCCCACTAGATGGCAGCAGTGTATGTACAAAGTTTTGGACTGATCCAATGAACCATTGTATTGCTGTTCAAAATGTTATCAAGACTGCCCAAATGTGCCTATTTTTTTTATTAATAACTTTCATGTTCAAAAATGTGCACCCTCCTCAAACAAAAGCATGATATTATTTCACTGCAATAGCTACTGTAAATTGGACAGTGTACAGTCATGACCAAACGTTTTGAGAATGACACAAATGAATTTTCACAAAGTTTGCTGCCCCAGTTTATATGATGGCAATTTGCATATACTCCAGAATGTTATGAAGAGTGATCAGATGAATTGCAATAAATTGCAAAGTCCCTCTTTGCCATGCAAATGAACTGAATACCCCCCAAAAAAATCCACTGCATTTCAGCCCTGCCACAAAAGGACCAGCTGACAGCATGTCAGTGATTCTCTCGTTAACACAGGTGTGAGTGTTGACGAGGACAAGGCAGAAGATCACTCCATCATGCTGATTGAGTTCGAATAACAGACTTGGAACCATTGTTCTTCCTTGGTTAACCATGGTTACCTGCAAGGAAACACGTGCCGTCATCATTGCTTTACTCAAAAAGGGCTTCACAGGCAAGAATGTTGCTGCCAGTAAGATTGCATCTAAGTCAACCATTTATCGGATCATCAAGAACTTCAAGGAGAGCGGTTCAATTGCTGTGAAGAAGGCTTCAGGGCGCCCAAGAAAGTCCAGCAAGTGCCAGGACCGTCTCCTGAAGTCGATTCTTCTGCGGGATCGGGGCACCACCAGTACAGAGCTTGCTCAGGAATGGCAGGAGGCAGGTGTGAGTGCATCTGCTCTCACAGTGAGACAAAGACTTTTGGAGGATGGCCTGGTGTCAAGAAGGGCAGCAAAGAAGCCACTTCTCTCCGGGAAAAACATCAGGGACAGACAGATATTCTGAAAAAGGTACAGGGATTGGACTGCTGAGGATTGGGGTAAAGTCATTTTCTCTGATGAATCCCCTTTCCGATTGTTTGGGCATCTGGAAAAAGCTTGTCTGGAGAAGACAAGGTGAGCGCTAGCATCAGTCCTCATGCCATCAGTAAAGCATCCTGAGACCATTCATGTGTGGGGTTGCTTCTCAGTCAAGGGAGTGGGCTCACTCACAATTTTGCCTAAGAACACAGCCATGAATAAAAAATGGTACCAACACATCCCCCGAGAGCAACTTCTCCCAACCATCCAGGAACAGTTTGGTGACGAACAATGCCTTTTCCAGCATGATGGAGCACCTTGCCATAAGGCAAAAGTGATAACTAAGTGGCTCGGTGAAACAAAACATCAATATTTTGGGTCCATGGCCAGGAAACTGCCCAGACCTTAATCCCATTGAGAACTTGTGGTCAATCCTCAAGAGGCAGGTGGACAAACAAAAACCCACAAATTCTGACAAACTCTAAGCATTGATTATGCAAGAATGGACTGCCATCAGTCAGGATGTGGCCCAGAAGTTAATTGACAGCATGCCAGGGCGGATTTCAGAGGTCTTGAAAAAGAAGGGTCAAGACTGAAAATATTGACTCTGCATCAACTTCATGTAATTGTCAATAAAAGCCTTTGACAGTTATGAAATTATACTTCAGTTGTCCATAGTAACATCTGACAAAAATATCTAAAGGCACTGAAGCAGCAAACTTTGTGGAAATTAATATTTGTGTCATTCTCAAAACTTTGGGCCACGGCTGTAGTTAAATTAATAAGAATTTAAGGTTGTGCCAATATCAGATCTGTCTATGTCCTGGGAAATGTTTTTGTTACTTACAAACTCATGCTAATCACATTATCCTGCGTTAGCTCAACTGTTTTGTGGATGGGACACCGATCCCGAAGAAGATCATCTGATGGTCTTGAGATTGAAAAACATCTCTCTGTCCCAGCTTTGATGCACCTGTACTGACCTCGCCTTCTGGATGGAAGCGGGGTGAACAGGTAGTGGCTCGGGTGGTTATTGTCCTTGATGATATTTTTTGCCTTACTGTGACATCGGGTATTGTAGGTGTCCTGGAGGGCAGGTAGTTTGCCCCCGGTGATGCGCTGTGCAGACCGCACCATTCTCTGGAGAGCCCTGCGGTTGTGGGCGGTGCAGTTACCGTACCAGGCGGATGCTCAACTGTGCACCTGTAAAAGTTAGTGAGGGTTTTCAGTGACAAGCCACATTTTTTCAGCCTCCTGAGGTTGAAGAGGCACTGTTGCGGCTTCCTCACCACACTGTCACAACCAAGACAAATTCGAGACGTGTGTGATCCTGGTTGTGAATCCCTGTTTTCTAGAGCACCAACGATAAACTGATCTCAGCTTAAGGTAAACGACTTCCTTGGCCAGAGAGAGACATGATTTGGGAAAAGAGCACAACAGATGCTTGTATTAGGTATTTTCAGTGTTCCATCATAGCATACTAAAGGGCAGGCAATCCCTCAACAATTAGACATTATTGCCTGCAGGTGCTTGCAGATGCTGCTTCTGAAGTACATAATGGCAATGAGATTGTATTTAGATTGCATATCATTTAATTTTATAATACAAGTGCTAATGATTCATTCAACAGAGTGAAGAAAAATGACAAGCACACTAATAAAAGGTGGTCAGCAAAGAAAATGTTTGTAATTGAAAAATAAGTCATACCAACTCCTTGATAATACTGAATACGGACTAAGTAGAAACCCAACATGCTTGCAGTATTTATTCTGTAGGTAAGTGATTGCACAGTACCTATGACTTTTTCCCTCCCGTCTGAGTATAGAAACGTCATGTCAGTTGTGTATTTTTAGGGAGTCTGGGTTGTCTTGTGGCCGGTGCAGGTCAGGGAGAGGAGCAAGACAAGCTCAGACTTAAGCAGCACGGCTGAGTAATCGCCCACTGCAGCTTCCCTCCTTCTCTGATCAATAGGAGACACAAGTTCACACAGCCAGGCGGCACACGGATCCCTGTCTCTGCCCTTTAGCGGATTTGGCCGTTGCAGAGGTAAGGCGAGTAAATGCTAGTGCCCCCAAACTTGTTTCTCACTCAATTAATTAGGCTAAATAAGATTCTATTTTGAAGCTCAGAAGAGCTAAGGAGACATCTCAGGCCTACTGTACTCTATGTCCTCTGTCTGTTTCTTCTCCTTTATCGTTCTCTCTCTCCTCCAGGCCCAGGATCATACACCATAGGGCCCTCCACCAGACAGTGGTTGTGTCACAATGCACTCGCATACTCCCCATCATGGTTTTAAATGCATTAGATTGGTGTAAGCACTGGCTAGAGAGACTTTCCACCATTGTTAAATCCACAAGGAGGATGTATGCAGGAGAAATGGATACTTTGGGCAGAAGGGTAGAGAACTGGAACGCTTCCAAGGCTGGAGAAGCTTACCGACAGTGGTGGTGTCCATGGTCGGACACCACCACCACTGTCCGTGGTTTGTTAGCATGGAGTGGGCGGATGCAGGATGAAAACATTGTCTTACGCCAGACTTTGTTTTGCACTTAGTCGAGGGACTAGCACTGTGATGCCACCTGTCAGAAGACAATGGGCTGACAGTAAAGCCACCCATGAAGCCACCCACATCACCATCACCACCACTTGGCCGGCCGACAGGCAGCAAGTCTATCTCTGACTCACTCCACCCGGGGAAAATGGAGACAGTAAATCTGACATCATGAGAATAATAACTAAGTGGGTTCGGCCAAGGATGACAAAAAACTGTCAATCTCCATCGGCTCGCTTGGTGCCCCCATCAAAATTAATGAATACATCTTGATTTAGCACGGTGCCCCTCTCGACTCTCGTTCTCAAAGGGCTTCAGATAGTAAAATGTCCTAGTGTGTAAGACAATAGATAGTCAAATATGCAGGTAGGCACGTTGTGGCTCGAGGACAATTCTAGCGTCAGTGAGTGACACGAAGTCTGGGTAAAATGGACTCAGTGAGGCATGAAGCCGATTGAGAAGAAGGTCTGATGCAGTTCCTCGACTCCGGTGAGAGTCCTGAGTACAAAACAGAACAGATGCCTGCTTATCTCGGTAGTGTGTGTCCTCCTGCCATTCCCCCTCACACACACTGCCTTGATGACTCCGCTCTCAGCCCCAACTCAAACCGTAAATAACCAGGTTTGCACACAGATAGGGACGTCATGGGATGGGCTACTGGGACCTTGTCTCGGGGTAAACGAACGATCTCTCATCCATGCACCGGATCTACATCAGCCAATTATGCCCCCAGTGTCTGTCTGGCAGCACTCTGTTTTAAGGAGCTGATGTGATGGACAGGTATGGACAGAGGAGAGAAAACAAAAGGCGGGGGAGGGAGTCTTAGGAATGTGAGTTTCTTCGTGATGCTTTCCTTAACTCTGTTTGAGTTGTTCTGGTTGGTTGTTTGTGATTTTCTTTGATCGGATATTTCATTTCGCTGGGGAACAGATGCCAGTGAGTGTGTAGCTCAGATACTTCATCGCATAACAGGAAAACAAGTTAGGGGTGATTATGGATCATGTACACAACAACACACAAATACATTTCTGACTCAAATTAAAAAGATTAATCCTAATTGAAGTTGGCAGAGCAAATCAATCCGATTCATCAAGGTAAGGTACACCTCTAGAATACATAAAACAAAAGCTTTGACATTTCAAAATGTACTTCAGCTGTGCTTCAGGACCGCATAAGCACTTTCTCCTGATTTACGCTTGCTGACATTTTGTTCTCTGGAAGTTTCAGATGTCAATTTAGAAGGATTGTAAAAGGCAAAACATTTAATCCTATCACCTTCCTCCAGGATTTTCCTGTTCGAGAAACGAGACTTCAAATGTATAATTCACAAAACGAATCCAGTGTCTCACCCCTGTTTTACAGTGTGTGATGTACTACATAATGTATGTCCCACATATAGCACTGACTGCCAATGTGAGACACCATTAGCTGCTGAGCTAACAAGTAAAGTTTTGCCTTTCATGCATCACTATTCCTAATGAAATACTGTAAGATATGAAGAAAAATCATCCATGACACACTAGAAAAGGTCAAAAAAGAAAAGAATCTAACGAACGGTCCTCATTATAGCATTGCGTGTGTAGAGCTTGTGGAGCCGTGGCAAAGACTACAGACTAAAGAGTCGTATACCGTTTCACACACACTGCGGTTCCCATGAGCACATCTGTAATTTTAGAGTCAATCCCACTGACATGTTTTCTACCTCAACCGATGTTTGCCTTTACGGAGCTAATGTCTATGGGGCATATCAATTCAGACCAGGGAGGGTGAGAATATAGAAACACGCCTACAGTACATGTCAGAATGGAAAAGCAGACTGAAAGATGAGACACTTCCTCTCGCCACTGTAGTGGCAAACATGTCATTAGAGGTGATGTGAATAGGAACTCAAAATCAGGAATATATCTTACGAGTCCTTGTCTTTCTTGAAGGGAACGGGAAGGGCCAACTGTCGAGCAGTAATCTTGGGCTCATGGTCTGTCATGCTGAGTTGATAATCATAGCATCTCTCAGTGCGGCACATTGCCAGCAAATGCCTGAGGAGATGGGATTCCTGTCACAATGTTTATTTAAGTAGGTTGAGGATAGGTCACCCTCGGCCATTACCCAAAGAGGACTTGACTGCTCGGCAGAACGTCAACGCACCACCCCATGCGGCTAGAGATACTAGATCCCACTGCTGCCACCAAATGTGACAAAGTAAAGAAGAATACATCAGTACAAAGGACTGTCATGTATTCCCCACCAGTGCAACAGATTGTGCTACTACTAGGATGCTGCTAAAAAAAACAATCATGAAATTGCCACACATCAGAGGGACATTGTTCACATTATACTTAGTGAAAAAGCAGTTCAATGAATACCCTGACATGGTAAGTTCCTGGCTCCCAAAACTTTCCACTTCCTTACCCTCCTGCTGCTGTGGAATGAATACTGATGTCGTCCTTCCCTCTGACGGAGGGGAACAGTAATCGCATGGCCCGGTGCAAGGACGTACTCCTTAAACCATAATCGCAGAACATCTCTTATCGGCACTGCTCTACGACATGATTAAAAAGTGGCACCAGACGCTCCACCTTCTCCACCCGGGATCTCCTCTTGCTCCGTGTCAATCAAACCTGAGCTCTGGCGTGTCACCACCGGACTGTCCAATTAGAACGGCTGGACAATCACTCACTACCACTACACTACACATGAAGGGAGCCCTGGGTTTGACATGTTAAGCCCGGAGTATGGAAATGAGGGGGCATGGGAAAAGCTAAGCAGGCAGATTGGAAGATACCACTGACGTGAAGGAGGAGACGAGGAGCAGGGGAGAGTGTTCGCTGGTGTTATATAGCAGAGGTCTCCAATTCTTGGTCCTTGGTGAGGAGCCATTGAAACTGTGAAAGCCCACAGCACTGAAAGGCTCATGCTCTCATTTCAGACACAGCGCCAGCTCAAGTCAACCAGGATGGGAGCAACAGGGATGAGTCCAGTAGCAGCCACACATTCATGCATGGATGCAATTAACATTAGGTAAGGAATAAAGCAGTGAACTAAGACAGAGAGCAGTAGACTCAGAGATTGTGTTGGACAATGGGTTGGTTGAATGGAGGCCACTGTCACTGCAGTGGTGGAGGAGGAGGAGCATGTTAGGTGTGGTTTGCATTGCTTGGAAGCAGCAACAGGATCTCCTGGAACGGCGGGGACTGTGAGGGGAGACACACACAAGCACACGCACACACTCATTATTTTTGTCGATGTGTTGTTTGTATTATTTTAGAGTTGTATTGTTTGTATATCGTTTATTTGAAATGCATGTGACTGTCCTTGTCTGTCAGTGTATCAGTGTTTTGTTACTTGTCATGTTTTGTGTTTTTTTGTTGTTGTTGGGGACCCCAGGAAGAGAATCTGCTGCTTCTGCAAAGAACTAATGGGGATCCAAATAAACAAATTAACAAGAAACATGACCAACCAGGTCCTTTTGTCACAAAACAAATCACACTAGTTGCTAAAAGCTATGTGAGAAAGGGTGTCCAATTTGTTTGCCATGGATTGCTCACTGGAGGTCAGGGTAAACTAACCTCATCCCCAGGTGGTGTGGGAGACTGGTAGCATACAGATTCCGTCCACATGTATAGTGTACTTAGTGCAGATGCACTCCAACACTAGCACATGGGCAGACTTCTTATGATACACCAACAGGGTAAACTCTGTCTTACGCTTCGAACACACTGACAAGTGTCTTTGCGCAAAATAGTACGCAGCATCATCTAGATATGTATCTGCTAGCATTTCTGTCAAGCCACCTACACGTACAGTTTGACGCATACATTCGATAAATCCACCTTATGCACCACACTGAGCGCACTGCGACTGCCTCTGCAACGCAACAAGGCAAACGCCTTGTTCCGGAGTTCTAAATTGAGCAGCTGCTGAAAAATGAGCTCCTGTATATATTGAGATTTAAATGGTTTTTTAGAGTGAAGTACATCAAAAAAATCAAGAGAAAACTGCAAGACTCAATAGAAGACAAAACAAGGAACAAACCAAAAAGACAGGCTTTTGAAAAATTAACTATTTTTCATAAAATTGTACAGTTATCTTAGCTAGCTGAATTGCTAGCAGAATTGTTTACTTGTTGCTAAGCAGTTGCTAGGGACTCTCCTGGAAGAAGCTAGCTAGCTTACAAAGAATAACAACAAAAAATATCTAGTTAACAGAAGAAAGGAAGACAAAATAAGGACAAAAGAAGGACAGAAGAAAAAGGAAAAGAAAGAGGACAACAAAGTGAAACAGTCAGCACTTCTATTGCAACTTGTATTTCGTCGTCCTAACGTAGTCTACACTGCTATCTGCTCAGCAGCTAGCCAGCTAGCATACGTCCACCGTCTACCGAATAGCAGCACTGTAAAAACTATTACACTCAACTGAACGACTTGATTAGTGTAGTGTTAGCTAGCTACATAGTTGTCTTTGCTGTCTTCGTATCCAAGATAATTGTGTAGTTTAGAGCGTGTAGTCTTAGAGTGATTATCTTAATTTACTGAGGTTAGCTAGCCAGCTATTTGTCGTCCTTAACGTAGGAGACACTGCTAGCTAGCCAACAGCTAGCCAACGTCTACTGAATAGAACTTCCGCACTCAACAACCCGGTCACATTCCGCTTCGCTCCACAGGTAGTATCACATTTTTCATTTCATTTCATTTCATTTCATTACAGCACAACGGTTTGATTTGTTTGATCGTAGCTAGCTACATAGCTAGCTACATAGCCGTCTGTGTATCAAAGATAATTGTTGTCGTTCTTTTAACGCAACGTAACGTAATCAACACTGCTAGCTAGCCAGCTAGCCCCGAATAGCAGCACTGTAGAAACTATTACACTCAACGGAACAACTTGATTAGTGTAGTGTCAACAACGCAGCCACTGCCAGCTAGCCTACTTCAGCAGTACTGTATCATTTTAATCATTTTAGTCAATAAGATTCTTGTTACGTAAGCTTAACTTTCTGAACATTTGAGACGTGTAGTCCACTTGTCATTCCAATCTCCTTGCATTAGCGTAGCCTCTTCTGTAGCCTGTCAACTATGTGTCTGTCTATCCCTGTTCTCTCCTCTCTGCACAGACCATACAAACGCTCCACACCGCGTGGCCGCTGCCACCCTAATCTGGTGATCCCAGCGCGCACGACCCACGTGGAGTTCCAGGTCTCCGGTAGCCTCTGGAACTGCCGATCTGCAGCCAACAAGGCAGAGTTCATCTCAGCCTATGCCTCCCTCCAGTGCCTCGATTTCTTGGCACTGACAGAAACATGGATCACCACAGATAACACTGCTACTCCTACTGCTCTCTCTTCGTCCGCCCACGTGTTCTCGCACACCCCGAGAGCTTCTGGTCAGCGGGGTGGTGGCATCGGGATCCTTATCTCTCCCAAGTGGTCATTCTCTCTTTCTCCCCTTACCCATCTGTCTATCGCCTCCTTTGAATTTCATGCTGTCACAGTTACCAGCCCTTTCAAGCTTAACATCCTTATCATTTATCGCCCTCCAGGTCCCCTCGGAGAGTTCATCAATGAGCTTGATACCTTGATAAGCTCCTTTCCTGAGGATGGCTCACCTCTCACAGTTCTGGGCGACTTTAACCTCCCCACGTCTACCTTTGACTCATTCCTCTCTGCCTCCTTCTTTCCACTCCTCTCCTCTTTTGACCTCACCCTCTCACCTTCCCCCCCTACTCACAAGGCAGGCAATACGCTCGACCTCATCTTTACTAGATGCTGTTTTTCCACTAACCTCATTGCAACTCCCCTCCAAGTCTCCGACCACTACCTTGTATCCTTTTCCCTCTCGCTCTCATCCAACACTTCCCACACTGCCCCTACTCGGATGGTATCGCGCCGTCCCAACCTTCGCTCTCTCTCCCCCGCTACTCTCTCCTCTTCTATCCTATCATCTCTTCCCTCTGCTCAAACCTATCTCCTGATTCTGCCTCCTCAACCCTCCTCTCTTCCCTTTCTGCATCCTTTGACTCTCTATGTCCCCTATCTTCCAGGCCGGCTCGGTCCTCCCCTCCCGCTCCGTGGCTTGACGACTCATTGCGAGCTCACAGAACAGGGCTCCGGGCAGCCGAGCGGAAATGGAGGAAAACTCGCCTCCCTGCGGACCTGGCATCCTTTCACTCCCTCCTCTCTACATTTTCCTCCTCTGTCTCTGCTGCTAAAGCCACTTTCTACCACTCTAAATTCCAAGCATCTGCCTCTAACCCTAGGAAGCTCTTTGCCACCTTCTCCTCCCTCCTGAATCCTCCTCCCCCTCCCCCCCCTCCTCCCTCTCTGCAGATGACTTCGTCAACCATTTTGAAAAGAAGGTCGACGACATCCGATCCTCGTTTGCTAAGTCAAACGACACCGCTGGTTCTGCTCACAGTGCCCTACCCTGTGCTCTGACCTCTTTCTCCCCTCTCTCTCCAGATGAAATCTCGCGTCTTGTGATGGCCGGCCGCCCAACAACCTGCCCGCTTGACCCTATCCCCTCCTCTCTTCTCCAGACCATTTCCGGAAACCTTCTCCCTTACCTCACCTCGCTCATCAACTTATCCCTGACCGCTGGCTACGTCCCTTCCGTCTTCAAGAGAGCGAGAGTTGCACCCCTTCTGAAAAAACCTACACTCGATCCCTCCGATGTCAACAACTACAGACCAGTATCCCTTCTTTCTTTTCTCTCCAAAACTCTTGAACGTGCCGTCCTTGGTCAGCTCTCCCGCTATCTCTCTCAGAATGACCTTCTTGATCCAAATCAGTCAGGTTTCAAGACTAGTCATTCAACTGAGACTGCTCTTCTCTGTATCACGGAGGCGCTCCGCACCGCTAAAGCTAACTCTCTCTCCTCTGCTCTCATCCTTCTAGACCTATCGGCTGCCTTCGATACTGTGAACCATCAGATACTCCTCTCCACCCTCTCCGAGTTGGGCATCTCCGGCGTGGCCCACGCTTGGATTGCGTCCTACCTGACAGGTCGCTCCTACCAGGTGGCGTGGCGAGAATCTGTCTCCTCACCATGCGCTCTCACCACTGGTGTCCCCCAGGGCTCTGTTCTAGGCCCTCTCCTATTCTCGCTATACACCAAGTCACTTGGCTCTGTCATAACCTCACATGGTCTCTCCTATCATTGCTATGCAGACGACACACAATTAATCTTCTCCTTTCCCCCTTCTGATGACCAGGTGGCGAATCGCATCTCTGCATGTCTGGCAGGCATATCAGTGTGGATGACGGATCACCACCTCAAGCTGAACTTCGGCAAGACGGAGCTGCTCTTCCTCCCGGGAAGGACTGCCCGTTCCATGATCTCGCCATCACGGTTGACAACTCCATTGTGTCCTCCTCTCAGAGCGCTAAGAACCTTGGCGTGATCCTGGACAACACCCTGTCGTTCTCAACTAACATCAAGGCGGTGGCCCGTTCCTGTAGGTTCATGCTCTACAACATCCGCAGAGTACGACCCTGCCTCACACAGGAAGCGGCACAGGTCCTAATCCAGGCACTTGTCATCTCCCGTCTGGATTACTGCAACTCGCTGTTGGCTGGGCTCCCTGCCTGTGCCATTAAACCCCTACAACTCATCCAGAACGCCGCAGCCCGTCTGGTGTTCAACCTTCCCAAGTTCTCTCACGTCACCCCGCTCCTCCGCTCTCTCCACTGGCTTCCAGTTGAAGCTCGCATCCGCTACAAGACCATGGTGCTTGCCTACGGAGCTGTGAGGGGAACGGCACCTCAGTACCTCCAGGCTCTGATCAGGCCCTACACCCAAATAAGGGCACTGCGTTCATCCACCTCTGGCCTGCTCGCCTCCCTACCACTGAGGAAGTACAGTTCCCGCTCAGCCCAGTCAAAACTGTTCGCTGCTCTGGCTCCCCAATGGTGGAACAAACTCCCTCACGACGCCAGGACAGCGGAGTCAATCACCACCTTCCGGAGACACCTGAAACCCCACCTCTTTAAGGAATACCTAGGATAGGATAAAATAATCCTTCTCACCCCCCCCTTAAAATATGTAGATGCACTATTGTAAAGTGGCTGTTCCACTGGATGTCATAAGGTGAATGCACCAATTTGTAAGTCGCTCTGGATAAGAGCGTCTGCTAAATGACTTAAATGTAAAAAAATGTAAAACGCAGCGTTTCATTGGAAATGAATGTAATTCTTGTGTACCAAAATGCAGTGACGCGGTCTGTGTGTTCGAAACGTTAGTCATTGACAATGGGGTACATTCAATACACTGAGTACAGGCAGCGCTGAATGAAATAATGTCTTGCGGGACTATAAAAACAATGTGGATATATTTCAGAGGGAGAAAGAGAGTCTTTTTTTACGCAAATCAAAGTGATGTGAGAGGCGATGAGGGCTTTGTCTAGGAAAAAATATTTAAAAGTGGAGTACCAAGAATCGATCCTTACAATGTTCATTTTCAGGACCGGCCAATAGGAGAAATTAGTATCGCAGGAATAAACAAATATCACATTCTTCAACTCAGAAGGTCAGATGGAGTGTTGCCGTCTATTGGTATGATCAATATTCATAACGGATAAATCTAACAACTCTTCACTGTGTCCTGATGGAATAGTATGCGTTATTCTATCATATGAGCAAGATTGCTCCTCCATCCACCATTCACAGCCCGAATCATCACATGACAATGTACGGTAAAGAAATTGTGCTGGGGAGGCAAATTATAGCAAGATAAATCACTGGCATGTCGCATGCGACAACTGATAATGATAGCAATCCTTCCTCCCTTTCACATTTCATGATCAATTAAAGATTATTGGCTTTGAAGTTCACTGTACATTGACACAGGGCTTTCGGATGTAGCTTTAGAAACATGAACAATCAAGTTTATAGAGTGTGTGTTTGTGTGTGTGTGTGTCTTTTGTCTGTGTCTGGTTGTGCTGAGTATGGTGGACAGTGGCGCTTACTGTATTTTCTTGATATGATATGAATATTCGGGATGTCTGACTTCACACCGTGTGACCATACAGAGATAGAATCGTGTTAACTTGTTTTTTCATTATTCTTTTTGTCATCTTCAATTGCACGCTCTGCTCTCTGCAAGAGGTCAGTATCTCCGTTCTCCCCAGAAGTAAACAGAGGCACTAAAAGCTGTATTCAAGTGCTGCTGAAACTGATTCCCAGAGTTGACCAGAAGCCTGTACAGGTCATTCTAAAAGTATTGCGATGTCTTTCTAGAGCTCTGCTACCTGTCCTGAGCCCGACGTGTCACGTCGCTATTGGGTTAGGGCCGGTAGGGCCTATTGTTTTTTTTATCAATAACTGGGGTACGGATAGGGCTCAGGTATCACTACATTGATCACTAACATTCTGAAGCTGAGCCATTGGCTCGTGCTCTGCTACGCAGTACAGTGATATCTGACTAAGATAGAAGTACTAGAAGTGTTAGAAGTACTTAAACTTCGTCAAATCTAAGACAGGAGAGATTTAATTTTGTATTATAATGTACCTGTTTTGTCTGAGTTTAGTGACCAAAAGTAGCTAATAGCCAACTGCTCTCTCATATGTCTTCCTTCGTTGAGCAGAGCCGGAGATACTTTAGAAGAGATCTGAAACTCCATTGAAATCAAATGAATGCCCATTGTGTACCTTGCCCATGCAACGTGGCATTACAGGCGATTCTGGGACAAGGAGAGCTCTCCTTTCAAGGAGTGAAAAGCCAACATTAGCATGAATTTTGTGAACAAAAACTACAACATTACAAATCATATCCAAGATGTGAGATAATCTGGAATATTGTATAGCTTTGGAATACCCTGATTGCATGATGGATTAGTTTAGTAATCACGTGACAGAGCACGACAGCGTGAATGTGTTTGGTCGACAGTCTGCTGGGTGAGGTGTTATACGTTCATCCATTTACTGCCCAAAAGGTCTCCTCCTTTCTCTAATATATCTGGCAGACCAGCCCAAGCAGCACATTCGAGTGACAGAGTGGAGCAGTTAATGGATTTACTAAAGGAAGGAGTTCTTTCAGATTTCGGATGGTGGGCAGGGCCAGGCCTTAAAGTAATCGGGCCTGGGTAGGGTAGGGCCTGAATGTCGCGGGCGTGGGTAGGGTTCGGGCTTAAAATTCATAGCCGTACAGGGCTCTGTTTCTTTCCTCTTTCATACTTCTATCTACAGGGCAAACTAACATATATCCCCAACATTGTCTTTTGTCAAGGGCCCGACACAAGGTGCCAGGTAAGGGCTTGCTGTCATGGCAACTAGTATTGTGCACAGGAAAGAAATTAGGAATTTCTAGCTGAATCAGAGCCAAATATAGATCTCTATTCATGCATTATTGACTCAAATAAAACTGACCTTTTTGAGTGGATGGTAGATGTCACCTTTAAACTACCCCATTAGTTCATGGCAAGAAGTTACAAATCAGGGACTTTTTCTGCCATTGAAATCCTTGGGGGGCTGCCTAAGCATTTTTTCAGGCCACCTAAGTCCAAACAGTAAAAAAAGAAAAACATAAGTAAAGAAAGAACAAGTATAACCAGATATAAAATACTGTATGTTTTTATAATATAAATCATTGAGAACTAACAATCAGCAAAATAAAAGGTAGAAAGTCAGGAAGAATTGAAAATGGCAAGACAATTAATTTTGTCAGAGCAAAAAACAACAACAGCTTTAGCAATAGCTAAATGCATTTAATTGCAGGAAATTAGCTTTAAAATTACAAAATTGTCTCATGGCTTAACAGAGAAATGTATAGAATTGCAAGAAATTGGCTTAAATTCTAAACATGTCTCTTTTCCCCCCAAGTTGGGGGGCTCTATAATTCTGCCACCCTGACGTCCTGACACACCTTTTTTGAGGGGCCATTTTGATCCAGAAAAAAAACCTGCAAATCTTTTTTTAAATATATATTCACAAGGAAACCTATCAGAGACCTTGGACATACTACCAGGAGTTTTTCTTGAGCATGAATAAAAAAAGTTAAAGGCTATAACATATGGGCCCAGAGATTTTCCTGCTTTTTTCCCGGTCACATGATCAGAGAAAACTCCTGTCCATGCCATGCATCTATTATGTATCTATTATTATGTATTATTATGTATTGCGTACATATGTATGACTGACCTCAGACCACTGCCATAATCGACTCTAGTATTTCAGTCAAAAACAAAATCCATACAGATTGAACAATGTATGATATAAAAGGTTAATTAAATATTATTAGGACTGTGTATGCCAGGTAATACGATTCCTTATTAGTTTGCAACTTTTAATATGTTATTGATTGGTTGCAGAGGAAAATAGTAAACATTGCTGAATGGTAATGAAGGTGAGGCTATGGCAAATGCAGACAATTTATCTATGTCAATGTGCAACAGGGAAATTAAGCATCCCCATGACTCGTGCGAAAGCCCAAGATTCAGGAACATCCAATTCAGAGATAATTTGCATTCCGAGGCCTTTGAAATGTGATGCACTGCTCAGTAGGGCAAGGAAAGGTTCAACTCTACAGGCCACAGAATCTAAATGTCTTGCGTCTTAACATTGTAGATCCCACATATGAACGGTTTCAGATGTTCATTTCATTGATCATAGCTTTTACGTGCAAACATTGTAAGACATACCTGTGTACGTTAGATTGCATACGAGCACAATGTGCATAAGATTGTTGGAAATATGAACACAGAAACAACAAGATGAGATTCAGCCATGGTGACATATTTGTTATTATAAACTGTCTGATCTGAGCCCTGAATGCTGATTGGCTGAAAGCGTGGTATGACAAAAAAGTACTTTGTCCTGGTCTAATTTACGTTGGTAACCAGTTCATAAGAGCAATAAGGCACCTCGGGGGGTTGTGGTGTATGGCCAATATACCACAGCTAATGGCTGGATCCAGGAACTCCACGTTGCGTCGTACATAAGAACAGCCCTTAGCTGTGCTATATTGGCCATATACCACACCTTCTTGGGCCTTATTGCTTAACTATATCCTAACATATGTTATAGCTAGGCTATATAACATATTTAAGTTCATTGTTCCACAAGCGTGACTGAGACCCAAGTGACCCAGCTGATAGGAGCAGAATAGAGACTATCACTGTCACCCGTGGCTGACATGGACTTTTAAGGATCGTCTTAGAAAGCCAGTCATCCGAGCTGAATAATTTTTTAGAGAACACACAGTTTTCAGATGAATTCATTCATTCATTCATGTATGTTAAATATTTTCAAAGCCTGAAGCGCCCAATCCCAATTGCTAATAGTCGAATCAGCTTTGGAAACAAGCAAGTAATCATGCAGCAGTTGAAAGATCGATTGCTGCAAACTCAAACTCCCTTTTATGTCCTCCATAATAACATTTCTATCACATGTATAAAGGGTCCAGAGTTTCTCCTGAAACGTGACCTGACCAAGTAAACTACAGGGCCCAAAGTTTTTTGCTGGTCAGGTCATGTGGTCAGGAAAAACTACCGGCTCTACACATTCGTGGCTCGCCACAAATTCGCAGAGTTTATCTCACTGACAAGTTTGAAAGCCTATTTCCATTAGCTGAGTCATAAGCTTCTCAAACAGAACTTGTCCCCGGTGTAATGTTTGGATTGTCAAATGCTCTGAAAGTGGCCCTTGAAGTTAAATGTGGTGAATGATTGTCCTTGTCTCAATTCTGTAGAGATCACCCTCCATCAGATGGTGAACGATGGATGCAGCAGGCCTGTCAACCTTCACTACACTAGGGAGTTGTGCCTCTGTGTTCAATCCATCAATTGATCAAGCATTCAATGAGATCATGCATCTTACTTCACTTTTCTGTCAGCCAGTGCAAATTGCAACAACACACAGGTGTTTGCTCATGCAGTCATTCAGCAGAGGAAGAGCTGAACTTCATTTGGATTGTGCGGGTTTAGCTGTTTATTATCGTTATACTCTGAGGAATATTGGGGAATATTTCGCAAAAAAATTCCTGATGAAGATAACCCAAGAATGCCCCAGAGTCTCCGCTAGTGCACAAATGGTGGTCAGAGAGTTGGACCCAGGGCCATTAAGATGCAGTGTCAAACACATGAGGGACATTGTTAGTGTACCCTTGAGAAAATGACTCCACCTGAAATTCAACAGCAAACAAACCGGCATAATGATTGCGCTAAATGTGACCTGTTGGAGCCGCCCTGAATGATGGTGTCGGCTATGCAAATAGATAAATAATCTCAGGATAAAAAAGGCCATATTTAATGCATACGGGATGCATGAATCGTGTGTGTGTGTGCTTACTTGAGTGTGGTGCGTGTGTGTGTAAATGCCTGCATATGTGTGTGAGTGTGTGTGTGTGTGTGCCTGTATGTGAGCACCCATGTGTGTTTTCAGCAGTCCGCCTGAGAGAGGGGAATGCGGATGGCAGGCTAAATGAATTGAGACGATTCTGAGCACAATAGAGCTGCCCCCTGCCCACTCAGAGGAAATGGGACTTTGTTAAGGACTAGTGATTGTCACTCTGTCCCTAACTGTGCAGGGGAGAGTGGGTGATGATAATTAAAAAATTCAACACAATCATCCCGGATAACAATGTCATGGGCACCCCGTGTGGGCCCTCACATCTAGTCCACCACACACACACACAAACAAACACCTATCCTGGCAGTTCTAGGTTTTCCAAATGGTGGCTGGTGGGTTGCAGCCTCTCTTGGGTCCACAAGGGGATGCCAAAACATCTCTCTCTCTCTGTCCCTCTCTCCGTCTCTCTCTCCGTCTCTCTCTCCGTCTCTCTCTCCGTCTCTCTCTCCGTCTCTCTCCGTCTCTCTCTCAGTCTCTCTCTCTGTGTGTGTGTAAAATGTTGCGCTACACAGCATTCCAAGCTAATAGCAGTGACGCTATTACTGTGTAACTCTGGTAGGGCAAGTCGCTCTGGATAAGAGCGTCTGCTAAATGACTTAAATGTAAATGTAAATGTAAATGCAACATGTATACCGGTGCTCGGCCAGTCGGCGAAAGACAACATCACCCACGACAGAGAACGGTTGATGGTCAAGGGCAATGAATTTCCATTATCTTCGCGTTAATGGATTTCGCCTTTGTTGTCTCACTGAAATGTTCTTACTCTTTCAAATGACTGCTCGACTTGTTGACTGCTCATCCACACAGCAGACATTGTAGGCTAGGTTAGGAATGAATGCCGTTTGGGTCTTGCGTGTCAAAAAAGATACAAGTCAAAGAACACTGTTTGACGAGTCAAATAACATTATTTGACATGTTCAATAAGCTTTTAATTTAACATGTAAAATAACACAGTCTATTATAGAATGTTGTGTGTTCTGAATGTGCATGTGCAAGCCAAGCACCACCACCACCACTATCAGTAGCACTGTCAAAGTTGTGCAAAAAAATTCTGCAAACATCGGCCACGAATGATGTGTTTACAATACCACATTGGTAATCAAGCATTATTTGTTCGAACGCAACTTTTGTGGTCGCTATCTTTAGTTTGGTACCTAGCTAGCACCAATACAACCAGCCTGAAAACAATGAACAGTTGAATCAAGTATTAGCTGAAAACAACCAGCCTGAAAACAATGAACAGTTGAATCAAGTATTAGCTAGGTAGCCACTTGTTGTTCGCCGGAACAGGTTATGGTGTGAAGCTAGCCACAATAAGGATTAGGCACAATAGTGGAATTTGCGTTTTGCCTTCAAAATTAAAGTACCTCTTTGAAAGTGATGCAGTGGAATCATGCATATTTAGACTAGATCATGTTAAACAATGTTGGAATGTGAAGCAATGAAATGGGGTATCAGTCTACTCGGTGACACCGAGACTTCACCAACTGTGAAGTTGCGTTGTTGCTCTTATTGCGGGACTGTGACTGTGTGAAATCACCTCCCCAGTCAGCCTATTGTGTGTATTGACATTCATATTGCACTGTACAGCTTTACCCTAAGGATTGGAGATCAATGAAATGGGGTATCAGTCTAGTCAATACCCAATATATTTTTTCCCAACGTCCTCCTCTGAGTTATCAGACTCCAAAACCTCCACGCAGTATTGTTTTTCCTCTGGAATAGTGTTCAATACACATAGGTTGACAATAAATGTGGCTCAATTCACAGTTGTTTCAGAGTCTCGCAATAAGAGCTACAAAGCTAATGTTCTCTGGGTGTCACTGAGTAGACTGATACCCCGTGTCATTGATCCACAATCCATAGGTAAGGCTGTACAGTTAAATAAGTATGCTCCCAATGCTATTCTAAAGTATAATACATCCAGTGTGATTACAGATTTTTTGTCAAATTAACAAATTATTGTCTTTTGTTGATTTTATATAACAACATTCCAACTTCGTTTAGCATGATCTATTCAATTATGGCATATTTCTACTATTTGTATTCATTTCCATCCCTGTCAATGTAACGGTGTTCTTCATTTGTCGAAAGAAAGTCGGACCGAAATGCAGCGCGGTGGTTACTCATATCTTTAATGTAGAAGAGCGCGATACATGAAATAACTTAATAAATACAAAAACAACAAACGGAACGTGAAAACCTATTACAGCCTATCTGGTGAACACTACACAGAGACAGGAACAATCACCCACAAAATACACAGTGAAACCCAGGCTACCTAAATACGGTTCCCAATCAGAGACAACGAGAATCACCTGACTGGTTGAGAACCGCCTCAGGCAGCCAACCTATGCTACACCCCTACTCAGCCACAATCCCAATGCCTACAAAACCCCAATATGAAACACAACATTTAAACCCATGTCATACCCTGGCCTGACCAAATATATAACGAAAACACAAAACACTATGACCAAGGCGTGACAGAACATCCCCCCCCCCCCCTAAGGTGCGGACTCCCGGACGCACCTCAAAACCATAGGGAGGGTCCGGGTGGGCGTCTGTCCATTGTGGCGGTTCCGGCTCGGGACGTGGACCCCACTCCATTAATGTCATAGTTACCCCACTGAACTGAGGGGCAGCTCGGGACTGAGGGGCAGCTCAGGACTGAGGGGCAGCTCAGGACTGAGGGGCAGCTCGGGACTGAGAGAAAGCCCAGTACTGAGAGAAAGCCCAGTACTGAGTAGGAAGCTGGCAGGCGGATCTGGGAACTGGCTGGTTGACTGGCAGATCCAGTGGCAGATCTGGAAGAGACTGGTTAGGATCTGGAAGAGACTGGTTGACTCAGGCTGGTTGACTGGCAGATCTGGAAGGACTGGCAGATCTGGAAGAGACTGGTTGACTGGCAGATCTGGAAGAGACTGGTTGACTGGCAGATCTGGAAGAGACTGTTGACTGGCAGATCTGGAAGATTCTGGTTGACTGGCAGATCTGGAAGAGACTGGTTGACTGGCAGATCTGGAAGAGACTGGTTGACTGGCAGATCTGGAAGAGACTGGTTGACTGGCAGATCTGGAAGAATCTGGTTGACTGGCAGATCTAGAAGATCATGGCTGACTGGTGGATATAGCTGCTCTATGCAGACTGACAGCTCTGGCTGCTCCATGCAGACTGGCAGCTCTGGCTGCATCATGCAGACTGACAGCACTGGCTGCTCCATGCAGACTGACAGCTCCTTGCAGACTGACAACTCCTTGCAGACTGACAACTCCTTGCAGACTGACAACTCCTTGCAGACTGACAACTCCTTGCAGACTGACAACTCCTTGCAGACTGACAACTCCTTGCAGACTGACAACTCCTTGCAGACTGACAACTCTGGCTGCTCCATGCAGGCTGGCAGCTCCTTGCAGACTGGCAGCTCCTTGCAGACTGGCAGCTCCATGCAGACTGGCAGCTCTGGCTGCTTCATGCAGACTGACAGCTCTGGCTGCTTCATACAGACTGACAGCTCTGGCTGCTTCATACAGACTGACAGCTCAGGCTGCTTCATGTAGACTGACAGCTCTGGCTGCTCCATGCAGGCTGGCAGCACCTTGCAGAATGGCAGCTCCTTGCAGACTGGCAGCTCCTTGCAGACTGGCAGCTCCTTGCAGACTGGCAGCTCCTTGCAGACTGGCAGCTCTGGCTGCTTCATGCAGACTGACAGCTCTGGCTGCTTCATGCAGACTGACAGCTCTGGCTGCTCCATGCAGGCTGGCAGCACCTTGCAGAATGACAGCTCCTTGCAGACTGGCAGCTCCTTGCAGACTGGCAGCTCCTTGCAGACTGGCAGCTCCTTGCAGACTGACAGCTCTGGCTGCTCCATGCAGGCTGACAGCTCCTTGCACACTGGCAGCTCCTTGCAGACTGGCAGCTCCTTGCAGACTGGCAGCTCCTTGCAGACTGGCAGCTCTGGCTGCTTCATGCAGACTGACAGCTCTGGCTGCTTCATGCAGACTGGCATCTCAGGCTGCTCCGAACAGGCAGGAGACTCCGGTAGCGCAGGAGAGGAGAAAGGCTCTGATAGCGCTGAACAGGCGGGAGACTCCGGCAGCGCAGGAGAGGAGAGGCGCACTGTAGGCCTGATGCATGGTGCTGGCACTGGTGGTACTGGGCCGAGGACACGCACAGGAAGCCTGGTGCGGGGAGCTGCTACCGGAGGACTGGTGTGTGGAGGTGGCTCTGGATAGACCGGACCGTGCAGGCGCCCTGGAGCTCTTGAGCACCGAGTCTGCCCAACCTTACCTGGCTCGATGCCCACTCTAGCCCGGCCAATACGAAGGGCTGGTATGAACCGCACTGGGCTATGCACCCGCACTGGAAACACTGTGCGCTCCATAGCATAACACTGTGCCTGCCCGGTCTCTCTAGCCCCACGGTAAGCACAGGGAGTTTGCGCAGGTCTCCTACCTGGCATAGCCATACTCCCTGTAAGCCCCCTGAGCCCCCCCCCCCCCCCCCCCAATACATTTTTGGGGCTGCTTTTCGTGCTTCCTTGCCAACCGTGTTCCCTCGTATCGTCGGCTCCTATCTCCTGCTGCCTCTGCTCTCCTAAGTGCCTCCACCTGTTCCCATGGGAGGCGATCTCTTCCGGCCAGTATCTCCTCCCAAGTGTAACAACCTTTGCCATCCAACACGTCTTCCCATGTCCATTCTCGAATAATTCATCCTCCCTTCGTTGCTACTGCTGTCGTTGCCTGTTATCACACCACTCGGTCCGTGTGTGGTGGGTGATTCTGTAACGGCGTTCTTCGTTTGTCGAAAGAAACTTGGACCGAAATGCAGCGTGGTGGTTACTCATATCTTTAATGTAGAAGAGCGCGATACATGAAATAACTTAATAAATACAAAAAAACAAACGGAACATGAAAACCTATTACAGCCTATCTGATGAAACCTATTACAGCCTATCTGATGAACACTACACAGAGACAAGAACAATCACCCACAAAATACACAGTGAAACCCAGGCTACCTAAATACGGTTCCCAATCAGAGACAACGAGAATCACCTGACTCTGAGAACCGCCTCAGGCAGCCAACCTATGCTACACCCCTACTCAGCCGCAATCCCAATGCCTACAAAACCCCAATATGAAACACAACATTTAAACCCATGTCACACCCTGGCCTGACCAAATATATAACAAAAACACAAAACACTATGACCAAGGTGTGACAGTCAATGACATACTTTGGACATACATGGACGACGCTGGGCTAATTGTGCGCTGCCTTATGCGACTCCCAATCACGGCCAAATGTGATACAGCCTGGATTCGAACCAGGGACTGTAGTGACGCCTTTTGCACTGAGATGCAGTGCCTTAGACCGCTGTGTCCATGTGTGTGTGTTAACTATTTAACTGTACTAGAATGCTTAAAAGGCAGCTAAAATTTTAAATATCGGTATCATGTTTTTTGGCAAGGAAAATATCAGAATCAGCCAAAAATGTAATATACTGTATGAGGCTCTCAGCATCTGCAAAACACAAAAGTATAAACTAATCAATAAAATGTATCAGTGAATAACAATCAATCACTCTAGCTGATTAATCTCTTATTCTAACTCAGATGGAGTTGACATTCATCAGAACATTGTGAGCATAGAGGCTGTCACAGGTGTAGCTTCCTAATCAGATTTATGCCATCTGTGGTTAAAGCCGGTAGGGGGAGGGGGGGTCACTGACAGTCTCAATTAGCCCATGTCAGCTAAATATTTTTAGATTGGCAAATTAGTCTAGCCAGCTATCTAAACCTTGTAGTCATCATGGCCAAAGGGGCACTGACCTCTAGGGGGGCCCCATTGATTTTGTTAGTCACTCACTCAGATTTCATATTAACATGGCACAAGTCACGGCAAGATGTGTAGAATTGCAGGAAATTCGTTTTTAAACTGCAAAAAAATGTCTCTCCACCCCATGGCAAAATTGCTGAAAATTTGCTGAAATTGTGTAAATGTTTCTCTCTGCCCCATGGCAGAGTATAATGCAAGGAAGTTAGTTATACAATTGATACATCTTCTCTACACCCTTTTGCAAAATGTGTAGAATTGCAGTAAATATAATTTTAAACTATAAAAATCCCCTCTGTTGTCAATTTTTGGGGCTGCAAGGTGGGGCACCCAACCAAATCTCGCTTAAGGCCCCTAAAAGGCTAGGGCAGCCCTGTCCATGGTCTATGGAAAACGGCCCTGAATGATATTTACATCCCAAAGAAAGACAGTATGTATTCAAACCAATTTTGTGGCTGGAATTTTCCTTAGATTATTTTTTCAACTCCATATGATATGCCTTCATGCCCCAAATATCAAATATGCTTAGCCTACCTCAGTTTAAAACCCCAGCGAGGCTACGTTACAAAAGCACAAATGCAACAATTTACTTTTCGGAGAGGATAGGCGTTTGAGGCAATTCCTGTAGAAAGACATTTGATCAACTTAATTAACCATAATTGAGATAGAAAAAAAGATATAGGGAATTAATTAATTAAGGCGGGCGGGCGGATAAATCATGTTATTCAATTGATGCAACGCAGACCTCAATGACATTTGAGGGATCGATAAGGCATCTTTGCATACATAGGCTATTGACATGACATGATGTGGTCTTATATTTTCAATAAATCATATTAACCATAAACAACACATAATGGAAGTCAATTGCCTACCATTCCTCAAAATGATTCTCAGAATAGTGCACAAGCAGACATTGTAGACTTGTACACTTTCTTACCTGGCTCTTTAACATCAATCGACGTTGTTGCTGTTTTTAGCAGTGCTTCTCCTTATCTCTTTTGGTATAATTTCTCCTTATGGAACAGGTGTAGCCTCGGTTGGCTATATCGGAAAGGAAAAAACGGCAGCCGTTTGTACAATGCAATCCCGAGTTTTCTATTGCAATGGCTCTTTCAAGCTGGTTTAGGGAGAAATCATAACCTGCTATTTGCGCGTATCGACCAGGCTACCCACTCAAGGACCATTTAAAAATCGGTTCCTTTTTCGTATATCCTTGCGGTACCAGTTATATGGGGCATTGATTCATTCTCTTATATCCGCATCCAAACAGTTGGAAATGATCCTCTACTTTTCTTTGAAGAAAATTACTGGTCCAATTTCTCCAAAGCTGAACAATTGTCGTTTCCTGAGAGTACTTTCTTGTCTTGAAATTGACAAGTAGCTTGAATTTCTTTCAGCCTATCTAATTCAGGTTATTGCCAAGAAAAAAAATGGTATTTCTTTCTTTCCCATTGCTCCTTCCGCCGACCGGCCGTAGTTGAAAATGCTTTTGTACAGCTTGAGCTTCAGGGAGGATACGGAACGCAATGCATCCACACGGTTAATTAATTATTTCGAAATCTAGATCATGCATTAACCGAATAAACAATCTGAAATTTCGTTTTTAAGAATCAAAAGGACATCAAGTGCCGTCCGGAGCGATTCTGGAGAAAGACGCAGATGGTGTCTCAGTGAAGTGAAGTCCCCCTCACAGACTAGCTTTTGGCCCCTTACTACACTACATCCAATGTTAAAGGAACCAGCACTTGTGTTTAAAGGAACCAGCACTTGTTTCTGTGCAGTGAGTTTACAGGTGCATCACTACACAGTCCATGGTGTGTAATCCCAGTAAGCACATGTAATTCCTTGGAAGTTGTGGAACATAAATCATTGGTTTCCCATTGGTTCTGGGAATGAAGGAAGCCATACGTTTACTGACCGGTAAAACATTACGTAAGCGAAAATTTAGCCTGTTCTGGGCACATACGTTTTTACGTTTCAGGGAGGTTCTGAAAACGTTTTACTATGGTTCCCTGAAAGTTTTTCTGGGAGGTTTTATAAAAATTCTGAAAACAGAAATTATAGGCTATTTGAAGGTAATGAAATAACTTAAGCTAAATGTTGTGAATGTTTTGAATAAATGCAAAGGTTATTTCCGGTTTTTGAATAACTTCCTTAAAACTTTCACTGAATGTTTCAACAACAAAAACTTATCAGCTTATCAGCTTTAATATTGCAGATAGATTGTGGCCTCTATCAATGTAATTGTCTGCATAATTTCCAATCCACCATATATATTTTATTTTGTAAATATATATATTATTTTAAATACATATATTTTAATATATTTTTTCCTTTATTATTTTCCCATAACCCTACCAACCCTCCCCTGATTGGAGTAAACTAATTCAATATATTTTTCTTCTTTATTATTTTCCCCTAACCCTACCACAGCAGGTAGCCTAGTGGTTAGATTGTTGGGCCAGTAACCGAAAGGTTGCTAGACCGAATCCTTGAGCTGACATGGTAAAAATATGTTGTTCTGCCCCTGAACAAGGCAGTTATAACCCACTGTTCCTAGGCCATCATTGTAAATAAGAATGTGTTCTTAATTTGTTCTTCTGACTTGCCTAGTTAAATAAAAACATAAAAACCACCCCTCATTGGAGTAAACTAACAGACAACAGTACATGCTGACCAGACTGCATGCGCAAGTTGATTTTGACCACCCACATCAGACATGATCAGGACACACAGGTTGAAATATCAAAACCAACTTTGAACCAATTATATTAATGTGGGGACAGGTATTTCGGTGTTTCATTAAATATTTATGACAATTTAGCTAGCTAGCTTGCTGTTGCTAATTTGTCCTGGGATATAAACATTAGGTTGTTATTTTAACTGAAATGCCCAAGGTCCTCTACTCTGACAATTAATCCACAGATAAAACGGTAAACCGAGTTTGTTTTTAATAATCTCTCTTCCTTCAGGCTTCTTCTTCTTTGGACTTTATATGGCAATTGGCAACCAACTTTAAGGTTTGTTACCACAACCAACTGGACTGGAGTGTGGACCTCAGTTCCTATTTTAATCACCCACATGGGTATATGCTTCTCAAAACAAATGAGGAGATGGTACATGGGTATATGATCCTAAAATTCAATGAGGAGATGGGTAAGGCAGGACTTGCAGCGCATCTTGCGTCACAAATAGAACATTCTATTTTAGCGCCTGGCAACGCGCGCTAGCTGTGTGGGTGCGATGATTGAATAACATGTATGTGTACATTTATTTTTGCAGCACTCACGTATGCGACGCAAGTGGTGTGGTCAGCATGTTAGGCTTCCACTTCCAGCTTATACATACAACATACATTTCACAGACAGTATATTTTACATGAGTTATCTTTTATTTGTTTTTAGTTCCAACTTTCAGCTACCCTCAACCCCTCCCATCTATCTCTAGCTGTCATGTATTTTCCCATTGTGCTGTGATGTTTCACACAAGTTCTGAATCTTTCTATTCTCATAGTTTCTACCCTCCCCTGAATTTAGTCACTGTCACTAGCCGGCTACCACCGGTTACTCAACTCTGCACCTTAGAGGCTGCTACCCTATGTACATAGACAGGGTATCACTGGTCACTTTAATAATGTTAATATAATGTTTTATTAATTTCATATGTATATACTGTATTCTACTTTGTTCTAGTCAATGCCACTATGACATTGCTCATCCTAATATTTATAGATTTCTTAATCCCATTGTTTTACTTTGAGATGTGTGTATTGTTGTGATTTGTTAGATACTACTGCACTGTTGGAGCTAGGCACCCTAGCATTTTGCTACACTCGCAATAGCATCTGCTAAGTATGTGTATGTGACCAATACAATTTTATTATATTTGGATAAGTATGGGCAGCACCAAAACAAGTGATCTAATGATTCTGTCTCTTTGCAGCAAAATCTGCAGAGCTGGGATGTGTCACGCTGTATAAGGATCAGAGACAGGTGCAGGAATACGTAATAGGGTTTTCTATTACTCCACTCAAAATACAGCATGGGGACGAAGCCAAAAACATACACGTATATAAAATACACAGGGATGTAACCCAAACAAAAGAGCCAGGTTTAAACCTCTAAAGATTACACGGGACGAGACCTGAAAATAACAAGTGCACAATAGATGTAGCGCGAAAGCCGAAACAAAGCACAGGTACCCACAAGACCAACGGACATGGGAACAATAACCAACAAGGACAATGGGGAACATAGGGCCCATATATAACATACTAATCAGAGGTAATAGGAACCAGGTGTGCGTAATGAGACAAGACATACCAGGGTTGGTGGTAATGAATCCGCCTCGAAAGCCGGTGACTAGGCTGGTGATGTAGAGACCTCCAGAGCTGGTGCACGGAATGAGCAGCAGTACTGGGGAATCCATGACAGGATGGTTGTATCCCACATATACAGTGGGGCAAAAAGTATCTAGTGAATGACCTGCAGAGAGCTGGGACCGAAGTAACAAAGCCTACCATCAGTAACACACTATGCTGCCAGGGACTCAAACCCTGCAGTGCCAGACTTGTCCCACTGCTTAAGCCAGTACATATCCAGTCCCGTCTGAAGTTTGCTGGACAGCATTTGGATGATCCAGAAGAAGATTGGGAGAATGTCATATGGTCAGATGAAACCAAAATATAACTTTTTGGTAAAAACTCAACTCGTCGTGTTTGGAAGACAAAGAATGCTGAGTTGCATCCAAAGAACACCATACCTACTGTGAAGCATGGAGGTGGAAACATCATGCTTTGGGGCTGTTTTTCTGCAAATGGACCAGGACGACTGATCCGTGTAAGGGAAACAATGAATGGGGCCATGTATTGTGAGATTTTGAGTGAAAACCTCCTTCCATCAGCAAGGGCATTGAAGATGAAACGTGGCTGGGTCTTTCAGCATGACAATGATCCCAAACACAACACCCGGGCAACGAAGGAGTGGCTTCGTAAGAAGCATTAAGGTCCTGGAGTGGCTTAGCCAGTCTCCAGATCTCAACCCCATAGAAAATCTTTGGAGGGAGTTGAAAGTCCGTGTTGCCCAGCAACAGCCCCAAAACATCACTGCTCTAGAGAAGATCTGCATGGAGGAATGGGCCAAAATACAAGCAACAGTGTGTGAAAACCTTGTGAAAGACTTAAAGAAAACGTTTGACCTCTGTCATTGCCAACAAAGGGTGTATAACAAAGTGTTGAGATAAACTTTTGTTAGTGACCAAATACTTATTTTCCACCATAATTTGCAAATAAATTCATTAAAAAAACCTACATTGTGATTTTCTGGATTTTTTTTCTCATTTTGTCTGTCATAGTTGAAGTGTACCTATGATGAAAATTACAGGCCTCTCATCTTTTTAAGTGGGAGAACTTGCACAATTGGTGGCTGACTAAATACTTTTTTGCCCCACTGTATATAACATTCTACTGATTGAAATAATTTTTAAATTACGTTTTGAATCCGGCATCGTTTTGTGTATCAGTTCATAAACCATGTGCCATGGAATCGGTACATCGAAAATCTCCTCCCTACTCCTTTGCAACCTATATGGTGCAGCTGTAAATTGTTTGGGCCTTAAATGAAAATGTTATACTTTTTTATGACAATTTTTTTTGCCAATGTGTCTTTAATGCAGGTCCAACAGACAAGTTCCTGACCTTCTCCCATTTCCACTTGCCTCCTCCATTTTTATGGTAATGCTGGAATCAGTTAGTTGTAATTTTGGATAGAGCAGACATGTCCATCTATTTTGTTAACTGCATGTGTGACATAACTCCATCAGTCCTATTCATGATATCATTTACAAAGATTATACCGTTTTTAAGTTATGGCTGCATCCCTTTGTTCTCAATTTCCGCCTGAAGACATGCCCAAATCTAACTGCCTGTAGCTCAGCCCCAGAGGCAAGGATACCAATAATATGCATATCATTTGAATGGAAACATTCTGAAGTTTGTGGAAATGTTAATTGAATGTAGGAGAATATAACACAGGAGATCAGGTGGAAGAAAAGAGAAAGAAAGAGCGTACGTTTTCTGTTTTTTATTGTTGTGGCATCATCTTTCACATGTACTAGAATAGCCACACAGTCAGATAGGATGCTGGAGATAATGTTGATGGATAACACAAGAGGGCAATTGTAGGTGTGCAAAGTTTCAGACTGATAACTTCAGGAATGGGTGAGCTACATGACATTTAGCATGAAGTCACCCAGGTGTCCCACACAAGTTGCCAAATGTATCCAAGTGGCCGAATTGGTGAAATGACCTATAACTATATACAGCAGTGCAAATAACTATATACAACATATCAAAAAGCAATTCTAACACACACACACACACACACACACACACAAAATGTTTAAAAAATATATTTGAAATAAAAAATTAAAATTAAAAAACAGTACACACCACTTGGAAGTCCTCGTCATAATATTTTGTTGCCTGTGCCATGTCCCATAGCAGTCTATTTCTGATGTAAAGCAGAGGCAAACTGAACAAGTGGTGCATTTCATGCGACACAGAACACAACGACGCCTCCATGCTGTGCCCTTTTGGCCCTGAGGCACAGTCATGCCTGCAGTAATGAACTGTGGCATATGAATACCACTTGGGGCACAGGTAGAGCGGGCAGCTTGGTAGAGCGGGCAGCTTGGCACCGGGGCCTCCCAGTCGGCTGCAAAACATTGTGTTTTAATTAGGTATTTGGTGATATGAATATATTTAGTATAATTTTACCTTAAACATTTAAAAAGATATTGTTTTAACTATTTATTTATTTTCTGAAATTCACTGAGGACCCTCCACTGTCACATGGAATGACGCTGGAGAGGCGAAACAGGTACTGGGAGTAAAACTTTTAATAAATAATGGACATGGAACGAGTAAGGAACAGAGTCAGCAAACAGGTAACACAAACAAAGAACAATCAATGCAGAAGCGGGGAACAGAGCTGGGGAACTGACATATAGGGGAGGTAATAACAGGTGATGAGTGAGTCCAGGTGAGTCTAATATCACTGATGCGGGTGAGGAGGGAAGGCAGGTGTGCTGTAACGGTTTTAACTTGAGGTTATTGTTTATAGGAGTGCCAGGTAGGTTGTGCCTACCAGAGAAAACATTGGTTTCTCCTTTTGGTTTGGGAGGGAATGAGTCCCATCTGGTCCGTCAAGTCTACACCAATACAAAGGACTTATGTAAAAGTCAGGATGGAAAAACACTTTTCATAAACCCTTAAAACATTGGAAAGAACTTTAAAAACAACTGTATTCTTTTGCGTGGGTTGTATTACCAACATATATTATTATATGTGTGTGTAATCATTTAACACAATGAGTTCTGGTTCCTCCAGAAATGTCCTGTACCTCGGGCCTAAAGAGAGTCCAGCCCGGTAAAGAAGTTCAGGGAACTCAAGTGACCCTAGTCACGCAATGTTTGTCCGTTCATACAAGTGTAGCGTACACCCAGTTTCAAATCATACAATCAATACAACAATTATTTTACCACACAACTATAAAGCATATCAACTCTTACTAGGTCCTCAACTATAGCTAACTACAAAAATCAACACAGTATACATCAAAACAAATGAAATACTGTATACAAAAAGGTTGTAGTCAGTCGGTCAGTCAGACAATCCAATCCGCCAACAGATCTCCAGGGGAGAAAGGCCACAAAGAACAGAGAGGTGTAGTCCACGGACGCAAAGAGTGGACCCGATCCTGGGTAAACACTATTAGGCTACAAAACACACGTTTAAAGGCAACAAAACAAACGGAATAGAGAAGCTTCAGAACTGAAGGTTGAACACATCCTCATTCACGTCTCCATCACAACCCCACTTTTGTGCAGCTGATGCTGGCTATTTAATTGGGAATTAAAGGGAAAGCGCCCTATTGGAAGGAGAAGCAATGAGACGGTTCAGAAAAATTCAGGGCCGTCACACATCCCCTCCCCTGGAAAAAGCCACTGGAAGGCACATCTTGGTCGGGGAAACCGAAAAAGGTCTCATCACTTTCCTCTACAAAAATATGAATTACTTTTTGGCGCTCATCCTCCTCAGATGAGGGGTTACAGGCCTTATGGTGGGAGACTTCTGGGTCTGGGAATCTGAGAAAAGTCTCCTCACTTTCCTCTTCCAAGATATCCAGGACCTTGCGGCCCTCAATCGCCTTCAATTCCTTAGCCGAGGGGTAACAGGCCTTAAGGTGTGAGACATGGACAACGTGCATATCTGTGTCCTCTTTCACCACTCGGTAGTTCAGAGGGCCCATCTGCTCCACAATCCTATATGGTCCTTGCCATTTAGGAGCGAGCTTGGCAGAGAAAAAATGTTCAGCTTTCGAGTAAGGATGAGAGCGAAGCCACACCCGATCATGAAGCTTGAACTGCATTTATCGTCTGTTCTTAACATATTTTTTCTTCTGCTTGAGTCGAGCATGTATCATGTTCTTTGAGACGAGCTCTCAAGTCGTGGAGATGGACTACCTGTCCTCGGAGGGGACGACTTAGGTTCAGCTCTGCAGGTGTGACTCCAGTGGACTCTTGCACAGCAGAATTCAGGGCAAATCGAAACTCGTGAAGGTGCTTGTCCCAGTGTTTGTGCTGGGTCCCTACATAGGAAGCAATCATTGTCTTCAAGGTTTGATTTACTCTCTCAGTGAGGTTGGTCTGTGGGTGATAGGCCGTGGTCAACTTCTGTCTCAGGTTCCATCTTTGGCAGGTCTCCTCAAAGAGATCAGAGACAAATTGGGAACCTCAATCAGACAGGATGTAATCAGGCACTCCCCAGCGAGTCAGGGTCTCCTTTGTAAGGATGTTAGACGGTCCTTGCTGTGGCCTGACGCAGGGAAAAGAGCTCCGCCCACTTAGAATAGTAATCATCAAAAACAAGCATGTACACATTCTGATTGGAGTTTCTAGGAAACGGAACAATCAAATCCTCTCCTACCATTTCCCAAGGCCGGGTAACCACCGTTTGCTGCAACTTGCCAGCAGTCTTTCTACCTTCTGGTTTGTACAGTTGACAAACCTGACAGTTTCGGATGTGTGACTTCACATCCATGCTCAGATGTGGCTAGGATAGTAATGCTTGCAACCGCTTGTAGGTTTTGAACCTGCCCAAATGACCAGCTAATGGGTCTTCATGGAAATGTTGCAGCAGTTGAAGGCGTAGAGTTTCAGGTATGTACATTTGGTAGAGGGTTCTGTGAGGTAGTTGTACAACACGGTAGACTTTGTCTTCAATGATGGTCAGCTTTGTGGTAGGAGTGACCATATTTTATCCATCTTCCAGGATAGTCTGGTACAAAGCCTGTACTTCTGGATCATCCTGTTGGGCTTTCCAAATGGCCTCATCAGAGATGGGAAAGTCAGTTTTGGGTGAGTCTCGACTGCTTGACAGGACAGTAGCACATGTAAGATGAGGGCCACCATTACCACCAGCAGGAGCTCTGGATAAAGCATCTGGAACAGTGTTGTATTTTCCTTTCCTGTATTCTACTGCCAAGGTGAACTCTTGCAACCGTAGAGCCCATCTGATGAGTCTGGTGCTTGGTTTGTTGGTCTTGAACACCCACACAAGGGAGGACCACAGTGAAGTGTCTTCCCTCTAGGTAGTACCTCGACTTTTCCAAAGCCCAGACAACTGCAAGGCCCTCTTGCTCGGTTGTAGAGTAGTTCCGTTCTGCTCCATTCAATGTCCGACTGGCAAACGCTAGCACTTCTTCAGTGCCAAGTCCAGTCTTTTGGACTAGGACAGCACCAAGTCCAACATCACTTACATCAGTGTAAACAACAAAAGGGCAATCAAAGTTGGGATGACCTAAAATGGGAGGTGTGACGAGGTGTCGTTTCAGGGTTTCAAAGGGTGTCTGGCACTCTGCCGTCCATAGGAATTTTGCTCCTTTTCGCTTCAACGCGTTGAGGGTTTCTGCCACCTGGGAGACTTTGACACAAACCAATGGTACCATCCAGCCATCCTAAGGAACCGTTGAAGAGCCTTGAGTGTGCTGGCACAGGGAAGTCTTGTACAGCCTTGGTGTTTTCAGGATCCACATGAATGCCGTCAAAAGACACAATATAGCCTCCCGGGTGGCGCAGTGGTTAAGGGCGGCACCAGCTGTGCCACCAGAGACTCTGGGTTCACGCCCAGGCTCTGTCGTAGCTGACCGCGACCGGGAGGTCCGTGGGGCGACGCACAATTGGCCTAGCGTCGTCCAGGTTAGGGGGGGTTTGGCTGGTAAGGGACATCCTTGTCTCATCGCGCACCAGCGACTCCTGTGGCGGGCTGGGCACAGTGCACGCCAACCAAGGTTGCCAGGTGCACTCTGTTTCCTCCGACACATTGGTGCGGCTGGCTTCTGGGTTGGATGCGCGCTGTGTTAAGAAGCAGTGCAGCTTGGTTGGGTTTTGTATCAGAGGACGCATGACTTTCAACCTTCGTCTATCCCGAGCCCGTACAGGAGTTGTAGCGATGAGACAAGATAGTAGCTACTCAACAATTGGATACCACGAAATTGGGGAGAAAAAGGGGTAAAAGTCAAAAAAATAAACAATTTAAAAGACAATATGGCCAAGGAACTTCAGGGAGGTTTCAGAAGTTGCTCTTCTTCATATTCAAGGTCAGACCAGCTTCTTTTAGCTTGTCCAACACTGCTTGAAGATCTTGAAAGTGTTATTGTCTGTTCTGGGAGTAGATAATTATATCGTCCAGGTAGACGAAACAGATCTTCCCTTTGAGCTCACCTAACGCAATCGCCATGAGCCTTTGGAAAGTGACAGGTGCATTCTTTAATCCAAAAGGAATCACCTTAAAGGAAAACAAGCCCTCAGCACAGACAAAAGCAGTCTTGTCCTTGCTTTCCTGGTCCATCTCAACCTGCCATTAGCCACTATTGAGGTCAATGGTAGTGAACACAACAGCACCAGACAATGACTCCAGGATCTCGTGGATGGTGGGAAGAGGATAGGCATCAGTTTGGGAAACATTGCTGGTCTTCCTATAGTCCACACAAAATCTAGGAACATCTGTCTTTTTTTGGGATGACGACAACAGGAGCAGCCCAGGGATAGGAGGAACGTTCAATTATATCTTGTGTTAACATATCATTAATGAGTCCCTTTTGGATGATTAGCATCGCTGGGTACAAACGATATGGCTTTTGCTTGATCGGCATTTCCTGTGTAAGGAATATTTTGTGCTTCAGGAGCCCGGTGCGTCCTAGCTTTGAAGTACATACATCAGCATTATTCTGCAGCTGTTCCAACAGCCTTAACTCCTCTGGTTGTTCCAGCTGAGCTCTTCTCACAGCCTGTAAAAGGAGATCATCAGAAGGATTATCAAGGGTTAGTGGTACCAGAGCTACGGCAGAGAAGACTGCCACATTTGAACCCCAATCATGTAACTTTGTAGCTTCTGATTGGAAGAAATGCTTCTTGCTCAGATTGTATGGAAACCAGTAGCAATTGTGTGCGATATCAATCTGGACACCACTGAAGTACATGAAATCAATTCCCAACACGACAGGAAAAGCAAGGTTCTTGGTTTGTAGGTTAAGAGAAGGAATCAGATAGGAGCGGTCACACAGGCGGAACTCTACCTCACTCCATCCAAGTGGTCGTTTAGCCTCACCATCAGCCAGATAGAGTGGACCTTCTGTCCACGGCTTCAAGTTGTATTGTGGACCTTTAACCTCCTTCCACAGTTTCTCACTGAGCAGTGTGTAGGATGACTGGGTGTCCAGGATGGCTCTTCCTGTCCATGGGCCTACGGACAGGGGTAACACCAGTTGGTGCAGTATTAACTTAAAAGGGGATGTCGACGGGGGCGCGTAGGCAGTGACTCTTGGGGTTTCAGCTCTGGTTAAAGCACCCAGAGTAGGATGGTCATTCCTGCGAAGAGAGTTAGGTGTGTTGGCCTGTTGTGATTTGTTGTTTCTGGAAGGGTTTACTTGATACAGTCTTGGACATGTGGCTGAAGAATGTCCTTTTTGACTACATCACCAACAGAACATGGGAGGGGTCTTGGCTGGAGACTCTGGCTGTTGTTGATGGTCTGGCTTGGGTAACTGTTTGGGTGTCTGTTTCTTTCTCTGTTCATATTGCTGTTGGCATTCTCTGTCCTTCTCAAACTGCTGTCCCAGGCGTACCAGTCCATCGACAGTGGTGACTCTTTCTCTGAGTTGACTGGCTAGTAGAGGGGTGATGTTCTTCAAGATCAATTTAATGACCTTTTCCTCCTCAATGCCAGGTTTCCACCTTCTGCACAGGGAGTGGTAACCATAATCAAAGTCACGGATACTCTCTCTCTTTGCACTCGATTTCTGACTGTCTGCCAACTCATCTGTGTAGTCCTCAGACAGCGAAGCAGAGAGAAAACTTGGCCTCAAGGTCAGCCCAGGAGGTAGTGGTGAGACGTTCCACATCCCACCAGTCTCGAGGCGTCCCATGCAACACATTCCTCAATGTGGCAAGGAGTTCTTCGTCAGCCAGGGGATTGAGGGCAAGAAAGTCACGACATCTTTCCAGATACATTAGCGGATCAGGACTGTCATCCTTTTACTCAAAGGTGGGAAATTGCAATTTACATGACATCTACTCATATCACCATGAACAAGAGCTAGGAGGGATTGAGGAAGTAGAGGGTGAGGGAATTATCGAACCATGAAAATGAACACCAGGATGCATGGTGGATTGCATCCTGCAAGGGGTGGCTGCAGCATGGCCTTGTCTTGGCTGTTCGGAGGTGCCATCTTGGCCCTCAGTGGTCTGAACAGAAGTGGACACCAGAGAAACTCAGTGCAAGGAGTTGTGCCTAATGAAGGCCATGTCCACAGACACATCATCCAACATTTTAACGCAATTAGAGAGTTCTGTCTGCAAGTGGTCTACAGTGTTAACCATGGGAGAAAAAAACAAAATTAACACATTGGAGAGTGGCAGTGAGTTGGTTTCGTTGGTAGTCAAACTGCCTGTCCATGGCACCAATAATTTCCTGTCTTCCACTCTCACGGAGCTCTGTCAGTGTGTGGGTTAGAGTGCTCAGAGAGTTTCTGAATTCCATGGCACTCCGTTGTTGCTCTTCACTCAGACATTTGAATTTATGGTGGATTCGAGTTTGGAGATGTTGAGTCCGACGAATATCAAGGATGTCACCTTGAACCTCTGGAGATAAACCAGACAATGGAGGAAGATTGGGTGTCAGAGGGAGGGCTAGCTCAGTACTTCCACACAGATCCATGTCAATAAGTGAGTAACTGGTTAGACCTCCTGTGGCCTGTGGACCAGACCGAGCATTCAGATTCCCAGGGCTCTGGCCAAAATCAACTCCATTATTTCCATTCACAATATGATTTGTATTGTCAGCTTGATGGTCAGAATGTGGCCCTGTGTATTCCCATTGACAGGTAGAGCACATTTCCTTGGGGTGAATCCATTGTTTTAATTCTACACAAAAGATTTGCTTTGGTTAGTTCTCAAATGTTGAGCTGTCCCATCTGGGGTGCCATTTTTTAATCTAACGGTTTTGACTTGAGGTTATTATTTATAGGGGTGCCAGGTAGGTTGTGCCTACCAGAGAAAACATTGGTTTCTCCTTTTGGTTTGGGAGGGAATGAGTCCCATCAAGTCTACACCAATACAAAGGACTTATGTAAAAGTCAGGATGGAAACACACTTTTCATAAAACCTTAAAACATTGGAAAGAACTTCAAAAACAACTATTATTTTGCGTGGGTTGTATTACCAACATATATTATTATGTGTGTGTAATCATTTAACACCATGAGTTCTGGTTCCTCCAGAAATCGGGCCTAAAAAGAGTCCAGCCTGCTAAAGAAGTTCAGGGAACTCAAGTGACCTTAGTCACACAATGTTTGTCTGTTCATACAAGTGTAGCGTACACCCAGTATTAAATCATACAATCAATATAACAATTATTTTACCACACAACAATAAAGCGTATAAACTATTGCTAAGTCCTCAACTACAACTACATAAATCATCACAGTATACATCACATCAAAACAAATGAAATATACCGTATACAAAAAGGTTGCAGACAGTCAGTCAGTCAGACAATCCAATCCGCCAAACGGATCTCCAGGGGAGAAAGGCCACGAAGAACTGAGAGGTGTAGTCCACGGACGCAGAGTGGATCCGATCCTGGGTAAACTCTATTAGGCTACAAAACACACGTTTAAAAGGCAACAAAACAAACAGAATAGAGAAGCTTCGGAACTGAGGGTTGAACACATCCTCATTCACGTCTCCATCACAACCGCAACCCCACTTTTGCGCAGCTGATGCTGGCTATTTAATTGGGAATTAAAGGGAATGCACCCTATTGGAAGGAGAAGCACTGAGACGGTTCAGAAAAATTCAGGCCGTCAGTGTGTAAGGGATGATAGGAGTACGTGATGCAGAGCAGCATGGCGCCCTCAAGTGCCAGGGGGGGTAGGCGGGAGCAGACATGATAGCGCAATTGAAGTCCACTCAAGCTTTCATTTAAGTCCTATATGCTACTAGTAACAAGAAGCATGTTTTGTGACTTTTCACAGCTAAAGTTTTGTATATCTGTGATCTAATCCATATTCTTGACATTTGCTTCCTGAGCCAATTTGCACTGCTGGATAATAAAGAGAATGTCAGAGACCCTGACCTTTTACCCTCACACACAACTATCATGCTTCCTGTCTTTACAAGGTATTGGTACACACACCTGCCACTTAATATTGACTAGATTGATGCACACACACACCTAACCCTCAAAGAGGTAGACATATTTAATTGATTGGTATACAAAGAGGTAGAATAATATGAAATATATTGGTATAGGTACACACACTTTAAAAATTAGAATTATATTGAATATATCGGTATCTGTTCACACACACACACACACACACACACACACACACACACACACACACACACACACACAAAGATCTAAAATTATATTGAAAAGATTGGTACACACAACTGGCCCTAAAAGAGGTAGAATTATTGAATAAATCGGTGCACACACCTGTAGAATTAGGCTGATAAATAGATTGGCAGACACACCTGACCATCAAATGGGTAGAATTATATCGAAGAGCATCACATCCACTTTGAATAACTTGAAATGGCATTATAACTCCACTGAGATTAAGTGGATGGGACATTTGACATACAAGTGAACGGGAGAAAGCTTGTGTATATATTTTTGATGGTGGTACTGTATCTGGATATTTGTGATGCGTTATTCTCCTACCAATAGGACCTTCACGGGCTGTATTCGTCCGGTATGCTCCAAGTTTTAAAGTACTGACAAGCTGAAATAATACACAAGAGGCATGTTTATTACATGTGTACACATTTGATGTAATCTATATACACTGGTATTTACTTATGCAATTCACATTAATTATTGACATATATGATATTCTCCCAGCCAGTTGGGAATTTAGAGGAAGTTTCCTGGACACAGATTTAACCTAGTCCTGGACTAAAAAGCATTCTCAGTGGTGAAACTCCATTGAAATAACTTTTTAGTCCAGGAGAAGGCTTAATTTGTGTCTGGGAAACTGGCCCCAAGTGTCTTACCTTATCATTCATAATTCTGTTCAACTGAGCCTGCTGATGGTGTTACAGTTAATGAGGTATTTGGACCAAGACAATGAAACAACAATAGTACTTTTGGCCTGAGGGACAAACAAACACACGATGAGGTTTGCTGAATACATTTAGACATCATTTTCCTCTAATAATCTTCCTCGGGACAGAGAAAGAAGAATCTTCCTCAGGAGATATCACCAAACTACAGTTCTTCCATAACACAAACTATTAATGTCATACAGAATAATTGTGGGTTAGGGAACTTCGATATACTAGGAGCCAGGAAATTAAGCAATATACAGGGACTACGTTGAATACATTCATTAAAGGGGGCAATCAGGGATTCAAACAGTGTTGTAACCCCCCCACTTTTTTGTTAAACAACTGAGGGATGGTGATGGAGAATGTATGTAACCATTCTTAAATTCATGCTTTTACAGACTAGTCCCACTGTCTGAGTGTCTACCATCTCCTTTAAACATCTGCTACAGTATATCTAACATTTCACAATCTGCTAAAGGAATCTTTTTTTTTTAATGTTGAAATGTGAAGCAGGTTGAGAGAGAATGTCTCTGTGACCCGTCTCTCTGTCAAAAGAGTGAGATTTGAAATGGTGTGTTATCTATGGGTAAACTGACATATTGTAATTTAACACAGACAGGGTATAAAAATCGAGAGAGGCCGGCAGGCAGGCAGAGGTGTGTGGGTAGGAATGTGAATAGAAGAGTGCTGACGTGAAATTGCAGGACAAGAACATAGACGGAATGAAGTGAACAAGAGAGCGTGAACCAACTCATAATAGATGACACATTAATGCTGAAACCGGTGCGTCCACATTGACGTATTGATTGAAAGTGTTGGCAAAGGAAAGCTGTATTGGGGTAAAATGATTTTCCAGCACATATCAGAACATGTATTGTCAGCAATATGCCTCCTTTGCATTCAGAGCATATTCGATTGACAATTCAACTAACTGTGAAATTAACAAGCCTCCATGACATCCTGTAACCTTGTTAGCGGCAACACCTTTCTGAACTACACAACACTTGATTACAGAATCTAATACCATTCGATAAAATCAGGGTAGTGCAGTAAGTTTACGAATATCAAAAAGTGGGCTTGCTTCTGAATCTTTGTGTTGTGTCTTGACAAGCAAAGGTTGTCGTCGCCTTGCGTCTCTGCCCTGAAGTTCTCATAACAGTACAACCCTGTAATTAACCTAGAATTACATACAGGGTTCCCACACCTTCTTAAACATAAAATTCAAGGACTTTAAAGGCCCAATTCAAGGACCCAACACAGCATAGTTTGAGACACAGATCAAGGTTAATTACCGTTACAACACTGAGGAATTTATATAATGAGAACTTGCAGGCTGTACAGAAGCTCACAGACAACAATTAAAAAGAGAGAGGCTTGAATGTGTGAACACTTCTCAATTGTGCTGTGTTACAGTGACGGCGGACTACGTGGTCTCTTGCCTTCTCCAACACAACAAAACAATATATTGTGCAAGTTGAGCGATAGAGACTTATGAGTTGAAGAGCTAAGTAACTCATTTATTTCATTAGCACCAGATTAACACCACATGTCGCAGAGCAAAACCATGACCATGACCAAATTAAAAAAACACATGACCACACATGACCATTAATAAAATGTTTTACAACAATAAAAGATTAGATGAAAATGGATCAAAAATAAATAAAACATTTCCCCAACCACTGTGTTCTGGGGGTTGTTGACCTTTTGGTTCATTTTTTTTTATATATATTTTTTTATCACTTACTCATTGAGTAGTGTTTTGCCCATTCTCAAACTGTTAAAAGCACAACCCTTGATTTTTGCTGCTATGCCCCTTCATTGAGTAGTGTTGATATTTCAGCGAATTGTGCTCTTATCTTTAGCACCCGTTTCCAGGTTATTGGACTTGGCAATAAGAGTGAGGTTGCTTGTGCTCTCCGCTTTGAGTGCAAATTTGTCTGCGGAGGTCTCCAGAGCATTTATGTCATCTGTCAGTCTACTTTTCTTCCCTTTAACTTGTAATGGCTGCAATACCGATATCGGGATAAGTGTCATCAACAACCGCTGAATAGCATAGCGCTACATTCAATAAATTTACTACAAATATTTATATTCATGAAACCACAAGTGCAATATAGGAAAACACAGCTTAGCCGTTTGTTAATCCACCAGTTGTGTCAGATTTTGAAATTATGCTTTTCAGCAAAAGCAATCCAAGCGTGTGTAACATTAAATACACTTAGCATCAGGAAGCTTGGTCACGAAAATCAGAAAAGCAATCAAATTAATCGTTTACCTTTGATGATCTTCGGATGTTTTCACTCACGAGACTCCCAGTTACACAACAAATGCTCCGTTTGTTCAATAAAGATGATTTTTATATCCATAACACCTCCGTTTGTTTGTCGCGTGGTTCAGAATCCACAGGAAATTGCGGTCACGACAACGCAGACGAAAATTCCAAATAGTTTCCATAATGTCCACAGAAACATGTCAAACATTTTTTTTAATAATCCATCCTCAGGTTGTTTTTAAAATATATAATAGATAATATATCAACCGCAAATGTCTTTCACAGTAGGAGATGGGAAAACAATGGCTGTCCAAATTCTGTTGCGCAAGCAAAACTCATGTGACCACTTGACGCGATGTTATGACTCATTTTTCAAAATAAAAGCCTGAAACTATGTCTGAAGACTGTTGACACCTTGAGGAAGCGATAGGAAAAGGAATCTGGATCATAAATCCAGCAAAGGGAGGCTATGGAACATGACGTTTTCAAAATAGAAGCCACTTCCTGTTTTGATTTTCCTCATTATCAGTTCTGTTATACTCACATACAATATTTTGACAGTTTTGGAAACAGAGTGTTTTCTATCCAATACTACTAATAATATGCATATATTAGCAACTGAGACTGAGGAGCTGGCTGTTTACAATGGGCACCTTTTCATCCAGGCTACTCAATACTGCCCCTGCAGCCATGAAAAGTTAAGTTAATCTACAAGGCCTTTTCTCTTTCTGTTTTTTTTGCTCATCCATTCTTCTCTGTCCTTCTTGATGTGTCACATCTGCTGATTGATGGAGAATCCACGCTCTACTGAGGCTTGCCTGTGTGACAGTAAGAGGAGTTGGCGGCAAAGTCTCCATAGATTTCTGAGCTCTTTGTCCTTTGACATATACTCATGTAAAAATGTGTCCACGCTGTCTTGGACAGGATCCAAGTTTACAAACTCTGAGTGTTGGGCCTGGACAATGTCATCAATAAAATGTGAGTATTGTCAAATGATGTCATCACAATCTTCTTCCTTCACCCAATGACTATTTTACAAGGTAGGTCCTTCTTAAATGTAGCTTTACACAGCATCTTTCCATTTGTGCCTGTCATTTCCCTTGGATCCAAGAAAGAAAGATGCGAGACCAGAGACTACTTCAATGGGGATTTCAACGCAAGCAATTTTTAAGTCCAATGTTTTCTGTCCAATTTTTTCCACACGTACAAGTCTCTCACAATTCTTTGATTATTAAAGCCCAAGTCGACCTGTGATGAGTCGATATGATTGGATGACTCACTTCGACATCAATAATACGTTTTTGAGGGGTCTTTGCTTCTTTCATGAGGTCTAGCTTAATGAATCTGCTCATCAAGCTCTTCAGCAGCTTGAACAAGTCTGTAGAGAGAAATGGCACCATGGGCTTATCGGTCTGGTAGAGTGTGAAGAATGGTGTCACTTCTTTGCTCACTGACAAGATGAAATTCAGTTTTGCTGTCATGAGAGGGTCCTTAACAGCCTCCTGAATCACCTCAAAGGACTTTGTGCCTGGATTTGGACATCTCATCTCTACAGCAAACATATGTTGCCATATGGGGTAAAAACTATGAAGCTATGAAACTTAAGTGGCATTGAGGGATCTGATGATCCAATGATGTTAAAGTAGTCCTCCCTCTGGGCTGGAGTATCCTTCAGAAGTTGGTACATAGCATGCCGTACACTGTCGACTTTTCACTCCGTTTCTTCCACTCCCTTCTGAAATGCTCCATGTACAATATGGAAACTGCAACTTTGGCCAAAACAGTGTTTATAAAGTGGACATCAAAATCTAAGAGGGACTTCTCAACCTTTGAGTAAAATGACCAATTTACATTTGGTCCATCCATTGAGATCTGAACCATGTTTTTCTTTGGTAGATCTTCGGTGCTCTTCTCATAGATCACTTTAAGGTCTAACGCAGTCGCATGTCCCATAAATTTAGAATCATAAAATCTCATCACAACTTTGTCCTCATCCTATAGACAGATGTGAAAGTCACACTGTTTTGACTGTATTTCTTTTAAGGCTCTCATCAAAAATAAGCACACAGTCCTCCTCCCCAGCAGATAGTTTCTTAGAGAACATCTGCTTGAAATGAGGAGCCAAGCCACGTGTGCACACATAGCTGGACTTTTTTGCCCCGCATGCCAAGGTCTTGACTATTGCACTGTCTGGGAACATCGCTGAGAACAGCACACCTAAGAGTAAAAAAAAGATTGAAATCAAACACTTATTTCTGTTTCTAGCCTGTGTGTGAACATGTGTGTCACAGAGAGAGAATATGAAATATGAAAACAAACATGTTCCTAAAAATAATTTCACGTTACAGGTGACAGTTTATAAACCATACCCCTCATCCGTGTGTTCACTGGAGTGGAAAGAGTAGTGAGACTCAATCATATTCAGACAACACAATTTCTCAGCCCGCAATGTGTCATAACTGGGAAGGCCAGTTATGACGGACTGTCTTGAGGAGGTGGTGAATGTGGTAGTAGTTGTATTAGATTGTCTAGGTGGTGATGTAGATGACGATGACTTTTCCACATATTTTCTTACAGCTCCCAATCAATTGAACTAAGTGTACAAGTCTGATAAATGACTAGCTAGCTGGCTAAGGTTAGCTAGCATTAGTCATGAAATGTTGTCACTAACAACTCTAGTGAACGTCCTTTAACTAAATGTAAACGTTCAGCTAACGTTAGCAAACTGTCATTTATTTTAAATGTTCACTGTCCAGCTCTGCTTGCAGCAAATTAGCTAGCTAGCTATACATTGATAGATGTGATTGTGGGATAACTGACTGAGACATCTAGATAACGTTAGCTAACAACAACATAGCAAACTTTCATTTGGCCGAATAATTCTGTAACGTTAAAGTTAATTTACCCAACTACGAAGAGATTGAATAATCTAGCTACCTAATTAACATTAGTAACCAACTAAGTATGGTTGATGTATTCCTTTCTACATGTTACCTGGGGTAGGACCTACCTGTTTTTAACTTGCGGACTGCCGTCCTGTGTGATGCTCCAGAAGCGTGGCTCGTCACATCTGCTTCGCCCATGGTGTGAACTTTTATTGATTTGCTGCAGGCTCTCTATCGGGCTATGGATGTCCCGCAGATTTTTAACAAGCCAGTCTTTGTACATGTTTTTGGTGAGCCACGAGTACTGGAATTGACATTTTCCAGACATAGCTGAAGGTTCGGTTTCTCACTTGCTTGCAGCTGTCAAACCTGCATCATTCGACTCTTCAATCACTCATGCACGCACGTGACCGTCGCACTTTCTTGAGGCAGGTGGCGCGTGAAACAAAGACACACATGCAGACTTCGGAATGTAGCCTATTACTGACGTTAAATTAAATAGCACTTTCAATGACCCATTTCTATTTATGTATATTTTCAAAAAATTCAAGGCCTTGTTTTTTTTTCTCACAAATTCACAAACTTTCAAGGACCCATGGGAACCCTGTACATAACTCTGCTTATGAAATGTATTGTAGTGACCTGGCTAGATCATGAAGGAACAATTGTCCAGACAGAGGATTGCGTTTAAGAATTCACGGTTTATTAACCCAACTCCACACAGGCTACTGTTAGGCCCACGCCAAATAAATTAAAAATACCCTATAAAACAACCATGACATTCTACTGTGAAGACCAGACATTAGAATGAGAATAATGGCAAAACAACACGTGACATTCTCTTGTGAAGACCAAATATAAGAGAGAGAACAATGGATAAACATGGTCCTAACTTGCAATGCTCCATCCCCTTGCCACTCCACCAACCACCAGGATGCCTGGCATCAGAACATTCCAGGCATTCCCATGATTGGTAGATAACAGGTTGATTGGCATGTTGGACCCCGTGAACACTGGGTACTGGTAAGTACAACACAACCAATAGCATAACACATAACACACAGCTGTCTGTGCGAGTCGCTACAGTATGTTGATGCTGTATGGATTTATTTGTAATTCCTCTAAAGATCAACATGCACTTTGCGACAAAGCTTTCCGATACCTTGTCATCTAAAATGCTTTAAAAGAACTGCTGAGAGACAAATATGTTAAATAATAATAATTTAAAAAATGTTTATTTTAAATGTGCACTTACAAGGTAAAATGCACATGGCTGGTGGCCATATTCATCTCCATACTGTATCCCTTACAACATCATTTCTGGGATGCACTGATCAATATAATTTCTGTGTACATAAAACATGATTTCAAAGCTGATCCAGACTGAGCATAACTGTTACACTCAATTTCACCACCAGGGTATTCGAACTGAGCTGAGCATACAGTACGCATCAGAGCATAGTCAATGTTTCAGTGCAGGCTCCAGCGCACACATGTAGGCCAATGACCACCATGGCCCATGGAACTGCATGATAACCGGGCTCTCCATTCAAACACCTGGAGCCTGCTTTATGAGTAACCAAACAGACACCAGCCCTGTGAACCTCCTTAGCACAACGTTCCCCCTTGGGTGATGCTCTTGGCCCCTCTGCACCAATCAGAGAGCACACTGCCACCACACACGGGAAAAATTAGGCTTGGTGCTTCACCTGACAGCATTTTGTATGTTGGGAGAGTGATTTACAACTCACAGTCACCCAGTGGTGCAATACCTCCCTTGCCTTCTGTGTGCTGGAGTCTGGGCCTGGGCAGCAAGGTATAAGGATGGACCGGCTGGTAAATATTCATTAGGCATGAATCAGACTTGACCGCACAGGCACTGTGTTGTCTCCAGAGTCCCAATGCACTGCTGCTGTTTCTGATACTGTGGTGGTATTCCATTTGCATCAACTAACAGTATAGATTCCTGTCCTCCTACAGACAGACAGCTGGCTAATGGCTCTGGCACCCCTCCAGCATCCAGGGGGAGATGGAGAGAGAGCGAGAGAGAGAGAGAATGAAGGGGAATGTGTTTAGGAGCAGCAAACAGTGCTTTCCCATGTTACCGTCACAGCCCCGCCATCGAGATGCAAATGATATGTGACAATTCTTTAAACAATTACACCATTAGGTGGAGTAAGCCGTCTGGGTTTGAATTACCTTTACTGCATTTGCTCAAATTTGCCAACGAGAGAGGGTGGGAGTAGTAGGGGACAGGGTGGGAGGGGAAATCAGTGTTATGGTGCAACCATTGAGGCAACTTTCACTGAGGACGGGGGACATGTCCTCCCCACATTCTGAAAGTGCATTGATGTCCTCCCCAGTGTTATCATTGGAATGTGATACAAAACGAGGCAACGGTGTGCTTTAGGACAATGCGGACGCCTTCGAACGGTCGGGTAGGCTTTTTGGAGTGTTTACCCGACTGGATAAAAATAATACAAAAAAATACATATGCCCCGCCCCACTTCTAAAACCAAAGTTGTGCCCCTGGGTGCAACCCTTATGTTATTTGAAAGCTCATCTGTGGAAACAAACCTGAGGTGAGTGAGTCAGAAGTTCCCAGATAGGGAATCGGTCAGGATCTGGTTGTAGCCCGCATTTACCACCCATAATCCAATGCGTCTATCCTTCACACAGTATGTAGAACAAGATCAAATGATTGTACCTGCAATCCCTCTTGAACCCTGAACCAAGAGGGGCTGTAGTGGCATCTATCATTTAAACACCACAGAGGAACTGATTCTGTGACCCTCTGATTACTGACACAAACCTCTGAGAGATGAGGGAATTCAACCTCTCTCCCCTCCTCTTGTTTCTTCATTTCCACCATAAGTCCTCTGGAGGAGGTGTCAATCACTTGGCTCGGACTTTATTAGGGGTTAACCGGAGTAAACAGGCACTTTCCCTCTCCCGGGGATTGAATTCACATTGAGAGTATTTGTAATCAGACCACTACATCTTAGCTGCTGATGGGTAGGCCGGCTGTGGAGGAGCTACAGTATCAGTGAGTATCTTTTCAAACAGGCAGAGACTTAAACCTCCATTCCAGATTGGCAATTACCTAAATAAGGCTTGTCAAAAAGTGGTGGTGGTGGTGGTGCCTGAGAGGCAGCTTTAACCTTCAACATTAACCTAGAGGATTATTTGCACCGCTGGATCGGCTGCCTTTTCTGGCGCCAGCAGGACATTGTCAGATGTGCTAAACCGGTCAGCAGGAGATCCTCTGTCTTGAATGTTTCAAATGACTACTTTAATGTCTGGCCTGCAGGGGGGTTGTGGAGAATGTAGACAAACTATCAAAATAGTGATTTTTAATTCCTGTCAGGCTTTGGCTTTGTTATTCTTCCGGGCCTCTTTTTCTCGGGACGGATTCTCAACCGAGTCGACATTAGCATCGGACCAGTATTGATCACAGCTCGGTGGGAGTGGAGCAGAATGAAACAAGGCGCTCCAGGTAGATTAAATAACCTGACCTGTGCCTGGTCTCCCCCAGTAATTCATGAGATTCTAGACATGCATGCATTACCACTCCTTTATCTACAGCTAAGCTCCGAAACATCAGAGGTGGGAGAGAGGGGACAGGCTTGCCCTCTCTATACAGGGACACATTTATTTTCCTCCTTCGGAGTGTGGCAGCTAAATACCAAGGGTGATAAACAGCCAATCAATCACAGCACCAACTCTAGCGGCACCACAATGGAGTCCTCCTGACCCCTGTCACATGACTAAGGAGCGAGGAGACATCAATTGAATGGGAGAATATTATTAGACAGCCATTAGAAAGCACTGTTTAGCCGATTAACCAGTTTTTTTACTGCTGTAATTTTGCAGTGTAACTGCAGTTAGAGTTGGAGAGTATAACAGTATAACTGCAATTACTGAGTCCAAAATACCACAGTTGACTGCAGTTACTGCAATCTTTTTTTGTAAAGGACTCAATGTGTAACAACGCAACAGAAATCGCTCACATAGGAAGCTGACTCCACCAACATGTCCGGCTGCTTAATTATACACCCAAACACACACACAGGCATTTTCATGCACATTGTTAATTTGATGTGCCAAGGTGTGACGATAAGAGTATCCAAGGCTGAGCTGGCCTGACGACACAGCCTCCTTCTTATAACCAAATACACAGGCAGGCAGGCAGGCAGGCACGCACACACACGCACACCCACCGGCATGTACGCACCTCGACACCTCCTTGGCCACTGTAATCACCAAAGTGGGGAAGCCTGACAAAATTGATTTCTATACTGCCTCAGTGACGTGAGAAGCCACACCTGAATAGGACAGGCCCTGAAGGTTAAGTCCTCCCTGACCTCCTTTAGTCTACCTTTCTTTGTTGTTTATTTTATTTGTGTAATTTTTTACCCCCTTTTATCGTGATTATGATCTTGTCTCATCGCTGCAACTCCCAAACGGGCTCGGGAAAGGCAAAGTCATGGGGCGGCAGGTAGCCTAGTGGTTAGAGCATTGGACTTGTAACCGAAAGGTTGCAAGATCGAATCCCGAGCTGACAAGGTAAAAATCTGTTGTTCTGCCCCTGAACAAGGCAGTTAACCCACTGTTCCTAGGCAGTCATTGAAAATAAGAATTTGTTCTTAATTAACTGACTTGCCTAGTTAAATAAAGGTAAAAATATAAAAATTAAAATGCGTCCCCCAAAACATGACACATTAAGCTGCGCTGCTTAACCCGGAAACCAACTGCACCAATGTGTCGGACAAAACACTGTTTCTCTGACGACCAAGGTCAGCCTGCAGTCTCCCGGCCACCCACAAAGAGTCGCTAAAGCGTGATGAGCCATGTAAAGCCTCCCCCACCAAACCTTCGCCTAACCCTGATGTCACTGGGCCAATTGTGTGCCGCCCTATGGTCACAGCTGGTTGTGACAACGCCTGGGATTGAAATGCTTCAACACTGCGTTGCAGTGCTGAAGACTGAGCAGATTGAACCTGGGGGCCGCATGGCATACAGCCTACACACAGCCCCAGATGATGTATCGGCTTGGACTATTCATCACTATGTGGTGTGGGACAAGACAAGGGCTCAATCTCAATTTGTCTTTCTGCAAATCTTGTCCAATGTGTTTTGAGAAGCAGACGAGGATGTGAGGAAACCCGAATTGAGCTAGAGCTAAGGAAACTCAGAAATCTCAACTGGAAACTCAGAAATCTCTGACTTCTGACTTCAGTGCATTCAAGACAACTGGGAACTCTGGGGGGAAAAACATTTTTAATGGTCATCCAATTTGGAATTCCAAGTCTAAAAATCCAACTTTCCTACCTGAAGATCACTGACGTCATGATTTGACCTCAAGTTCCCAGTTGTCTTGAAAGCACCATTATCCCTCCCACTCACCAGTCAAGGAGAACATTGATGTCATCTCCATCCTACAGGAAATGTATGGGGATTCGCCAGCTGATATCCACTGGGCCACACCCACTCAGGGGACTGGGCCACGCCCACTCAGGGGACTGAGGCAAAGCAAGAGCCCTATTTCTGCCCAAAATCTGTCTGCATTAAGATCCTTAATTATTATTAAGCAGGTGAGGAGTTTTTGTATGAGGGGCAATGAGTGTTGAATTTAGTCAAGATAAACGTTAATTGCTACTTTGATACGTGAGGCTTATTTGATCTAATAGAAGTTAAGTAATGCTTAAATTGTTATGAGTGTACTGATATAAGTGTGATGCACGTGACATCCCGGCAACTTTGAGAAAAAACACTATATTAGTTGTCCCCTGTTGAAATCGAGATGGTCTAAGCACATTCATAAGGCTAGCATAGCATCTTACTATCTACTATACAGGCGGTTGAGATCAACACCCCACATCGAATATTTTTAACAGGTATTCAAATAACGAGATGCCTCCACTAATCCGAAGAGAGGAATAGGCGGGAGCTTGACACTCGCCGTTCCACTCTGTGGACAACAAATCCCATCGTTAGAGGAGACATAGGTATCTCGTCATTATATCCAATTCTCTGACTGAGCTGTCACTCAGACAGGATGTTACTGCAACAGTGACATGAGACTGCGTGATTACTCCAGTGTCCAGAGGAAAGATTCATCAATCTTTGGGGAGTATTGATCCACCTGACATTGGGGTATGTATTTTTTAAATATTTTTTTTGTCATTTAACAGACGCTCTTATCCAGAGTGACTTACACAAGCAATTATGGTTAAGTGCCTTGCTCAAGGACACATCGATATATTTTCAGTTAGCCGGCTCGGGGATTCAAACCAGCAACTTTTCACACTTAACAGCTAGAATACCTTCCGCTTTGTAATCGTTAAAGGTTAATGGTGTTCAGTGGTGAAAAGTACTAGGTAAAAATTTAAAGTAGTTTTTTGGGGTTATCTGTAGTTTACTTTACTATTTATATTTTGGCCAATTTTTACTTCACTACATTCCTAAAGAAAATAATGTACTTTTTACTCCATACATTTTCCCTGACACCCAAAAGTACTCATTACATTTTGACAGGATTTTGACAGGAAAATCACACACTTATCAAAAGAACATCCCTGGCCATCCCTACTGCCTCTGATATGGCGGACTCACTAAACACAAATGCTTCGTTTGTAAATTATGTCTGAGTGTTGGAGTGTGCCCCTGGCTGTCCATCAATAATTTTTTTTTTTTTATTGTCCCGTCTGGTTTTCTTAATATACAGAATTTGAAATGAGTTACACTTTTACTTTGATACTTACAGTGGGGCAAAAAAAGTATTTAGTCAGCCACCAATTGTGCAAGTTCTCCCACTTAAAAAGATGAGAGGCCTGTAATTTTCATCACAGGTACAACTATGACAGACAAAATGAGAAAAAGAAATCCAGAAAATCACATTGTAGGATTTTAAATTAATTAATTTGCAAATTATGGTGGAGTATTTTTAGTATTTGGTCACCAACAAAAGTTTCTCTCAATACTTTGTTATATACCCTTTGTTGGCAATGACAGAGGTCAAACATTTTCTGTAAGTCTCCACACACTGTTCCTGGTATTTTGGCCCATTCCTCCATGCAGATCTCCTCTAGAGCAGTGATGTTTTGGGGCTGTTGCTGGGCAACACGGACTTTCAACTCCCTCCAAAGATTTTCTATGGGGTTGAGATCTGGAGACTGGCTAGGCCACTCCAGGACCTTGAAATACTTCTTACGAAGCCACTCCTTCTTTGCCCGGCGTTGTGTTTGGGATCATTGTCATGCTGAAAGCCCCAGCCACGTTTCATCTTCAATGCCCTTGCTGATGGAAGGAGGTTTTCACTCATAATCTCACGATACATGGCCCCATTCATTCATTCCTTTACACGGATCAGTCGTCCTGGTCCATTTGCAGAAAAACAGCCCAAAGCATGATGTTTCCACCCCCATGCTTCACAGTAGGTATGGTGTTCTTTGGATGCAACTCAACATTCTTTGTCCTCCAAACACAACGAGTTGAGTTTTGACCAAAAAGTTATATTTTGGTTTCATCTGACCATATGACATTCTCCCAATCTTCTTCTGGATCATCCAAATGCTCTCTAGCAAACTTCAGATGGGCCTGGACATGTACTGGCTTAACTTCTTGGATATAGGGGGCGCTCTTTTAATTTATGGATAAAAAAAATGTTCCGGTTGTAAACAAGATATTTTGTCACGAAAAGATGCTCGACTATGCATATAATTGACAGCTTCGGAAAGAAAACACTGACGTTTCCAAATCTGCAAAGATATTATCTGTGAGTGCCACAGAACTGATGCTACAGGCGAAACCAAGATGAAATTTCAAACAGGAAATGCCTCAGATTTTGAATGCGCTTTGTTCCAATGTCTCCTTATATGGCTGTCAATGCGCAAGGAATGAGCCTACACTTTCTGTCGTTTCCCCAAGGTGTCCGCAGCATTGTGATGTATTTGTAGGCATATCATTGGAAATTGACCATAAGAGACTACATTTACCAGGTGCTCCGGTTGGTGTCCTCCGTTGCAATTATTGCGTAATCTCCAGCTGCGTGTATTTTACCATTTGCTTCAGAGGAGAAACCAAACTGCCTCGAATGACATATAATCGAATTAAATATGCGAAAAACACCTTGAGGATTGATTCTAAACAACGTTTGCCATGTTTTGTCGATATTATGGAGTTAATTTGGAAAAAGGTTTGGCATTTTCGCCAATTTTCGGGTTTTTTTCTTAGCCAAACGCGAAGAACAAAACGGAGCGATTTCCCCTACACAAATAATCTTGTTGGAAAAACTGAACATTTGCTATCTAACTGAGAGTCTCCTCATTGAAAACATCCGAAGTTCTTCAAAGGTAAATTATTTTATTTGAATGCTTTTCTTGTTTTTGTGAAAATGTTGTCTGGTGAATGCTAGGCTTAATGCTATGCTAGCTATCAATACTCTTACACAAATGCTTGTGTAGCTATGGTTGAAAAGTATATTTTGAAAATCTGAGATGACAGTGTTGTTAACAAAAGCCTAAACTTGTGAGCCAATATATTTATTTCATTTAATTTGAGATTTTCATGAATAGTTAACGTTGCGTTATGGTAATGAGCTTGAGGCTATAATTAAGCTCCCGGATACGGGATTGCTCGAAGAAACAGGTTAAGCAGGGGGACACGTCTGGCACTGCAGGATTTGAGTCCCTGGCGGCTTAGTGTGTTATTGATGGTAGACTTTGTTAATTTGGTCACAGCTCTCTGCAGGTCATTCACTAGGTCCCCCGTGTGGTTCTGGGATTTTTGCTCACCGTTCATGTGATCATTTTGACCCCACGGGGTGAGATCTTGCGTGGAGCCCCAGATCGAGGGAGATTATCAGTGGTCTTGTATGTCTTCCATTTCCTAATAATTGCTCCCACAGTTTATTTCTTCAAACCAAGCTGCTTACCTATTGCAGATTCAGTCTTCCCAGCCTGGTGCAGGTCTACAATTTTGTTTCTGGTGTCCTTTGACAGCTCTTTGGTCTTGACCATAGTAGAGTTTGGAGTGTGACTTTTTAAAGTTGTGGACAGGTGTCTTTTATACTGATAACAAGTTAAAACAGGTGCCATTAATACAGGTAACGAGTGGAGGACAGAGGAGCCTCTTAAAGAAGAAGTTACAGGTCTGTGAGAGCCAGAAATCTTGCTTGTTTGTAGGTGACCAAATACTTATTTTCCACCATCATTTGCAAATAAATTCATAAAAAATCCTACAATGTGATTTTCTGGATTTTTTCCCCCTCATTTTGTCTGTCATAGTTGAAGTGTACCTGATGAAAATTACAGACCTCTCATCTTTTTAAGTGGGAGAACTTGCACAATTGGTGGCTGACTAAATACTTTTTTGCCCCACTGTATCAGAAGTCAGAACCAAATACATATATCCTTGACGAATCAAAATATCAAAACGACACACAGATACATGCTCAATAGGAAAGAATGTACCAACTAGCTAACCAGCTACAACAACAAAGAATTATAATAAGAAACAACAGTGCCTCACAAGGTAATTCAATCACCAGAGCCAATGGACATGACAGGCAATACATACAACTGGACATTTATTCGGAAAAAAAATGGGCAAACTGTAAGATGGCTACCGGTCTGGACAAAAAGGAAGAAAAAGTCTGCATAGCAACTTTTCTAACCGTGATACAAAACGAATGCCTGAAGCAGAGAACTGACCCGTTAAAAATTATAGAGGCGCTACAGAAACACTTGGAGCCTTCCAGGAACGTGATCTACAAGAGGTACATGTTTAATGCTTGTCAACAAAGTCAACGTGAAACATCAGAGCAGTACACTGCAAATCTGAGGAAGTAGCAGACGTCTGTGACATGCTCAGAGAACCAAACCGTACACTGAACAAAGCCATAGACATGTCGTTCAAGTGAACAAGCACCAATGCAAATCAGGAAAATTGGTGGAGATGAACCAGTGAGTGACGTCAGAATCAAAAGGCCAAACATATGTTCGTAAACAGACAACACAAACTTCAACTCAATCTATTAGAGGAAGATAACGAGTCAGATGACCAAACAGATGCAATGGGGTACATCTCGCAGGTTATTCATTAACCTTAAGCTAGCTCCACTCAGTGATGAGCAATTGGCATACAGTATGACTCCAGCCATACAATTAAATGTCAACTAGACACAGGATCAACAGTGAATGTCATAATCTATGGGGACCTACAGTGAGTCATACAAGATGGCAATACAGTTGTCCTACCCAGCAAAGCTACCCACAAGCTATATGATGGCACACTGACAAATCCAATAGGACAATCCTATCTCAAAGCAGATCACCCCAAGCATCACATCCACTGAGGTCATCATAACAACTGAGATCATCTCCAAGTACAGGGACATGTTTGATGGGCTTGGCTTCCTTCATGGAGAGCTACACCTAGAAGTAGACAATGCCGCCCGGCCTGTGCAGTGCAGCAACTACCAAGACGGATACCTGTGAAGGAAAGGATCTTAAAGGCCATACATTCAATGGACAGTGCAGACATCACAAAAGTCACAGAGCCAACAATGTGGATCAGCAACATGGTTGTCATTGAAAAACCTGAACCTACGAATATGCATGGACCCCAGTGCACACAACAAAGCCTTACTGAGATCACACATCCAGATGCCCACAATAGAAAATATTCTACCAGAAATATCCAACGCAAAGGTTTTTTCAGTACTCGATGCCAAAGATGGACATTGGCAAGTCAAACTTGATGAAGTGAGCAGCTATCTAACAACATGCTGGACACCTGTAGACAGGTATAGATGGCTGAGAATGCCATTTGGAATCACGCCAGCAGCAGAAGAATACCAGTGCACACGCTGTGAAGCGCTACAGGGACGAAAAGGAGTGAATGTGATTGCAGATGACATTCTACTCAATGCATTTGCGAGACACACAGATGGCAGATTTTGACAGGAGAAGAAAAGAGATGTCAACCTGAAGCTACCAAGTGTGACATACATGGGTCATCTTCTCACCAGAGAGGGCCTTCGCCCTGACCCAGAGAAAATAACAGCCATTCAGAACATGGGTACACCGACCGATGTCAAGTCACTACAGCGGCTGTTGGGGTTTGTGAACTATCGACAAATTCATGCCAAGCCTATCTGATATGTGCGAGCCGCTCAGAAGACTGACTGACACGGACATTGTATGGACATGGCTACCACAGCATGACACAGCAGTTGAGACTATCAAACAGTTAGTCCCACAACACCCAGTGCTCAAATAGTAAGACCTGAATGTTAAAGTCATACTGCAGTGTGATGCCAGCGAGACAGGTTTGGGCGCAGGTTTGGGCGCAGAAAGGACAACTTGTTGCATTTGCCTCCAGTACATTGACTCAGAACAAAGACATGCACAGATTGAGAAATACTCTCTCCATTGTTTTTGCATGTGACAAGTTTGACCAGTATCTGCATGGCAGAGAGTTCATAACAACACACAGCGACCACAAACAACCACAAACCACTGGAGACAATCTTCAAGAAGTCACCTACCCGCAGCATCAAAGCGACAGCACCATAGCACTAAGGCTACAAAGATACCAACTCCACGTGCAATACAAACAAGGCAAAGAACTACATGTAGCGGACTTCCTGTCCAGAAAAGCTCAATTAACCACAGAGCACAGACAAATGCAAACACCAGCCATGGTCTACGCTATGGGCCTGGCCACAACTGACCTGGAACAAGTGGATCAGACCAGTGATGTCAACATCTCAACTAAGACAATGAAGTCAATCACACTCCTCCCAGGACCCACTGTTTCAGGCTCTGGGCGCACAAATAAACCACGGCTGGCCTGGAACCAAAGAGGCTGTGAGTCACACACTGAAAGATTTCTGGACATACAAAAGAGGAGCTCACCACAGAAAACTGATTGATATTCAAAGGAAACAGGGTCTTCATGCGCACTGAATTTCTCAACAAAATCCACTCTGGACTTGGTTGCGGTTTTCTGGCCAAGGATTACAGAGGACGTAAAGATCGTTATCAGCAAATGTCCCGCCTGCAACTCCATCCATAAGTGAGAACAAAAGAAGATCCTCATCCCCCAGCAAATCCCTCCCATCCCATAGCCCAAGGTCGGGATGGACTTGCACACAGTCAACAAAAGCAACCACATCATCGTGGTGGATTATTACTATGACTAGTGGGAGCTCGACGAGTTGACTGACACCATCATTGAATGCTACAAAAAGCAGTTCAGCAGACATGGCGTTGCCCACACTGTTGTTTCTGATAATGCCCCCCCCCCTTCTCCGGAATGGATTTTCAAAAACGTGCTGATGAGTGGGACTTTAGAAACCGTATCACAGCCAAAGCAATGGCAAAGCTGTGGAAATTGCCAAAAGTCTCCTAAAAAAAGGCTGCGATGGATGGCGAATAACCATGGAGAGCAGTGTTGGCATGGCGGAATAATCCAACAGACGGACTTAACAGTTCTCCTGTACAGCTTGTCCACCCACCATGAAAACAACTGCTCAAACCCCAATGTGGTACAAAATGTCATAGTAAGAAAACAAGCCAAAGGGTTGACAGCAAAACACCACGACGACACACATGCCTCTGACATGCCCGACATCATCCAAGGACAAACCGTACACGTCCTTTCCTACCCAAACAACTCAGCTAGCACTTGGATGCTGAGCATATGCACTGATCAACTCAGGGAGGGGTCGTATGAAGTACTAGTGAACGGTAAAAAAAATATATACAGCAGAAACAGAAAAGAGATTCATCCAGTGTCTGAACAAGAGACCCAAGAGAGCATATAGCTAGCTACATCTATGGGCTTCTGTCGTGCATAATGTGCAGTAGCCTGCAGTATATCACATATGTATTGGATAACAGCACAAGCATTGTCTTCTTTGGGCTTGGACTCATAAAATGTATTTAATGTATGGCTCATCAGGCAGAGGTAGCATCAGGCTTGAATTTTTTGATTAAAGCTCTAATCAAATCCGGACATAGGCCTATTTATATGCTTCATAATGCTTTTGAATGACATTTCCAGTTTCGGCAGGCAATACTGGGTTACATGGGACAAAAGTGATTTATTCTCAGGATGGATCATTTGTAAAATACTGGGAAAATATTCAATCCTAATCTGTACACAATTCCTGAAAACTGAAAATGTCCCAGTTCTTCCATGGCCCACATACTCACCATACATGTCACCCATTAAGCATGTTGGCGATGCTCTGAATCGACGTGTACGACGGCACGTTCCAGTTCCCGCCAATATCCAACAACTTCGCACAGCCATTAAAGAGGAGTGGGACAACATTCCACAGGCCACAATCAACAGCCTGATCAACTGTATACGAAAGAGATGTGTTGCTCTGCATGAGCCAAATGGTGGTCACACCAGATACTGACTGGTTTTCCACGCCCATACTTAAAAAACAGAAAAGGTGACGCATATCTGTATTCCCAGTCATGTGAAACCCATTGATTATAGGGTGTAATGAATTTATATCAATTGAAATATAAATTATATGAATTGTAACTTTATATTTTTGTCCAGTGTATATGTAGAGAAACAAGACAAACACTCCAAAAAGAGCCACAGCTCATTAAACAAAGGCAGTGTACCATTAACGACCATCTAAGTGGCTGATTCATTTAAAACCTTCATTTCAATTTCTGACAGCAGTCAATTGTGTGAGCAGCTTTCATCTTGGATGGGTTACTAAATATTGTCCCTGATGAGCACTGTTCTACCAGATTCAAGTCATTCAAATAATACAAAAACGTGTTATAGTTTATAGGCAAAACAAAAAGTGCGATGAATTCTTTAGAATAAGGTCTTAGTGGCTGATTGCTACATGTATGCAATAGTGAAAGTTGTCATCGTAAAGTGACAATGAACAACGTCACATCAAGATCAGCCTCAGTGGAAAACACTTGCGTGTGTCTTTGCGTATTCTGTGGGTATGTACGCATCTATAATATTCAGTTGCCTGAGTGAAAATTGCTTCACTCCAGGTGGAAGCATGCACGCACGAGTCTCCTGTGAAGCGAGTCATATCGTCAAAACATCCTTATCTTAGAATTAAGTCACACTTAAAGCACCATTATTACGCGCAATATCACAAACAGGCAACACTTCTAGGTGAAACTGAGCATCAAGCAACAGAAAATTGCATGAAAATCGTGAAGACGTGTGTCTCAACGAGACACAAATCTCCTTGTAATACACCTCGCAGGAAAAGGGCACTTTTTTGTAACTGATGCAGCAAAGGTGGTGCATGGAAATGACATTGAAAATACAATTGTATATTATTGGCAAGAAGAAACGGTCACTTGACGAGATCAACACACCTTTACTTAGATCAGAGATTCTATTTCCATCTTATACATTGGCACAATAACTTAATAATATGCCAAGAGGCAAAATGAGAAAAACAATGGCTTGTCGGTAGCTCAAACTGAAGTGACCCTCCTGAGATGTGACAGTGCACTCCTTTGTCTAGAACTTCAAATTAGGTAATTGACATGTTCATGTGGAAAATGTGACAATCAATTACCATCCCTCTCTTTTCTCGGTCTTCATTTCATTGCAGAACATCTTCAGGAGAGGCAGGAGATGTGTCACTCAAAGGAGAATAAGTAATTATAGGTTAATTAAGAGGCTTCTGTTTCCTCTCCAGCAAGAGTGTAAAAAAATCAAGTAATGTGCACAGCACACACTGTCAAGAAGTCTAGACTTAACTCAAAACTCTTGATAACTACATAAATCAAATTCCAAAGCAGATTTAGTTATTCTTCAGACATTGCTTTGCAGTAATAGGATACAATGTCATTTTCTCTCAGGTATATTTAGCTATCAACCTTTGACAGTAGCTAGGCTTTCAGACCGATGCCCGAAGAACATTTTTAATGAGATATGTTGAGCTGAATCAGATAATAACAGACTAGAAACACATTTAGCAGCACACTGACAAAACACTGATGTCATTGCATGTTTCAGGGTGGGTCCTGCTCATGTCTATCTGGTAGATGGTAAAAGCCTGGCCCCTACTGGTGTATGTCAAGTGAATGAATCTTCCTATAGGAGGAAAAGGACAACATGATTGCCTTGTTCTTGATGAATTAAGTGATGGTATTGCTGAATCCATTCCATGTAAAAACAGTTGACATCTGTGAAATACAAAACTACTGTATATGGGTCAAAATGAATTTACAGTTACCTAACAAAAGCTTAGCAAAATGTTCCTACATTGTCAAACTCATAGGCCACAATATTTTGTTCACTACCTACCTGATTGGTCAGTATTGGTCAAAACTGTAGAGAAAAAGCTGTACATTTACTATGACGGTTACATTTTATGAGTAGGCTAACTCCATGTTCCTCCAATAGTTAGCTCACACTCATGGAAAATGGTGCTGAAAAAACAGTTACATTAACTTTCTGTCCCATCTTGTCTCCTTGTTTATCAAATAGTTGTAGTGATTCATCTACAGGATCAGAAGTAAGAAAAGGTGAGAACAGTTAAAGTCTATCCCCACCACAAAGCCACATTGGGGGGGGGGGGGGGGCTAAGCAAAAAGAACAGGACTAAAGGAATAAACCGTGTTGAGTTTTAGAAATGTCATGGCATTTTTTATTAAAGTTATGCATAACCTTCCAACTTGATCATTTATAAATGTGTGAACTTTGTGACATTATCAGCTAGAATTGTCAGATCACTGGCACATCAGCAGTAGCATGGGCAGCACAGAGGGGGAAACCAGGCATTATTACCAACAGGAGTGGGGGGGTGCGTTTTAGTCAGGTGTAGAAATGCACTGAGGACCAGGGCAGAGCCCCTGACTTTGGCATGCTGCTTAAACGCCATCCTATGGGGGCTCCACGCAAAGTGCAACTCTATGCCCTCTCAGTCCAAGCATATTCTTCCTGTGTTCATTAAGGATAGGATAGCGTGTGCACCGACGTGGGTGGAGCAGCCTAAAAGGAGGTCCAAATGGCCAAAAAAAGCATGCAAGCAACATGGGAAAACACAAGAGAAAATAAATACATCTTGGGATTAAAAACAAAAAAACGTAATACATTATTTTAAAATGTTCCTTTTTCTTCTCGCTTTTTTTTGTGTATAATATATATCCTAAACACACAGCTTTGTACATTTTGGTATAGTTCTTTCTTGCAGGGATGACTAGGAGTAGAGAGAAAGGAGGGGAGACACTGGGCGACCCACCGCCATTGGAGTGGGGACACGCAGCAGTGGGGGGGGGGCAGGTTCGGGACAGTCCCTCTTCCTTGATTGCCTTGTGCTGACGGATGGAGCAGGGGGGCGGGGATCCAAAGAAACCACCCTTCCTCCAACTGTCTCTCGCTCATGCTCAGTCTCTCGGGGAGAACCATGGTAGGAGGAGGAAGAGGGTACTCAGCAGTTGAATGGACAAGCTAATAGAGGACATCCAGGTCAACGAGACAGCAGGGAGGCAGAAATAAACTCTTCCATCTTCACGTCCTCCCTTACGGCCTTGATGCAGGGGCCGGGGAGGAATGGGATTTCCGTGACTATCTCTTATCTAGGAACAAGATAATAACAGAAAAGGCCAGGGCAGTCAGACCATAAACAATAACTCAGCTGTCACACCTCGCATGCTCTTGGGTTTTCTAATAAATACTGAGACACTGAAAGGGAGAAAAGGAATCAGTAAGACTACAGCCATGTTACCTTTGTTATCATCCATGTCTGTTGATAACCTGGCCGGCCTTTGGCGTAGTAGACTGTGATACTTGGCCTCTACCTCCTGAGAGAAAACAAACAAGCAGGGATCAGTCTGCAATCAGATTTGATATGCACTAAAGTCATATTTACTAATGAACCCTTAGCCTACAATTTCCGTGGCACCGCGGAAATCAAATTAACATAACACAAAAATCCCCATCAAAATCGGTCTGTTTAAGCTAGAGAGATGTTTTTTTTTGTTGCATGGGCTGCATCTCAATCCACCCTTCTGAATCTGCGTGAGAAAGGTGGCAGAGCTAAAGCAATGATTATCAGAACATGAGACATCCCGGGGCGAAAAAAAATCTGTCTTCTCACAAAAATGCCTGTAGCATCCGAACAGCGTGGCATACATTATGAACACTCTATTGAAAGATGACTCTCACGAACACATTGGCCCGCTCTGTTTTGGTCTAGGATGCCCACAAGCCTCAAGACTAATCTGATTTCCCTGATACCAGTTAAGAAGAATGGAAGTATATATGGAGGTAGTTTATTACCTAAAATATGGGGATAAATACATGTAAAAAATGTTTTACAATAATTTCCTGATATTTCTTATATCTCTCAGATAAAGAAAGGACAGACACTTCAGATCAAACTTCCTTCTTATTTTTTTGGGGGACTGTTATTCAATGCGTTTCTATTGGCTAATAGCAGTAATGCCAAATTCAATGTTTCATATTCCCCGGCTTAAACAGGGCTCAGACTTTAGAGGGTTAATCAACCAACCAGTCAGTCAGTCAACCACTCAGTCGACCAACGTCAACAAATGAATCAATTAGTCAACCATCCAACGATCCATCCATCCATCCATCCATCCATCCATCCATCCATCCATCCATGTACCTTGAGGTGGTTGAGGTTGGTCTGCAGGTTGCGGATGTGGGACAGGACCTGTCGGCTGAAGCTGGAGATGCTGCCTGCCTGTGAGGCAGAGGAGAATCTCAGGCTGATCCCAGAGTCTCCTGCCCCGCAGCCCCGCGAGGCGCTCAGCTGCTTCCCCGTGGCCTGGAGGTCGTCGTCCGTGCTGCTCTCCCCCGAGCCCCCGTAGCCCTCCAAGACTAAGTACCCTGCTGGAAGACGCAACAAGGTCCAACTGATTAGGAACTGAATCAGGTGGGTTGGTGTTGAGCTAGAACAAAAATGTGACTTGTTACAAAACACAAGGCGTATGTCGCGCATCACTACTTCATGCATTTTTGGGCTGAAATGTGAACTTTTATGTGCCTTAATAACAAACTAGTATGCCATCTGTAAATATGAATAGAATTGTTAAATTACGAGCTTAGTTGGTATAGCCACAGAAAAAGTAAGCAACGTTCCCGCTAGCAATGATAGGCTGAGGTAATGATTGGACTGGCTGGACATGCCGAGAGATGAGTTTGGATTTGTCTGCCTTGTAGCACGCTTCTGTCTATTTGAGCTGGTCGGTATGCGTAGGTAATCCTGTCTAACGCTGCTTTAAAAAATATATATACAGTGGGGCAAAAAAGTATTTAGTCAGCCACCAATTGTGCAAGTTCTCCCACTTAAAAAGATGAGGCCTGTAATTGTCATCATAGGTACACTTCAACTATCACAGACAAAATGGAAGAAAAAAAATCCAGAAAATCACATTGTAGGATTTTTTATTAATTTATTTGCAAATTATGGTGGAAAATAAGTATTTGGTCAATAACAAAAGTTTCTCAATACTTTGTTATATACCCTTTGTTGGCAATGACAGAGGTCAAATGTTTTCTGTAAGTCTTCACAAGGTTTTCACACACTGTTGCTGGTATTTTGGCCCATTCCTCCATGCAGATCTCTTCCAGAGCAGTGATGTTTTGGGGCTGTTGCTGGGCAACACGGACTTCCAACTCCCTCCAAAGATTTTCTATGGGGTTGAGATCTGGAGACTGGCTAGGCCACTCCAGGACCTTGAAATGCTTCTTACGAAGCCACTCCTTTGTTGCCCGGGCAGTGTGTTTGGGATCATTGTCATGCTGAAAGACCCAGCCACGTTTCATCTTCAATACCCTTGCTGATGGAAGGAGGTTTTCACTCAAAATCTCACGATACATGGCCCCATTCATTCTTTCCTTTACACGGATCAGTCGTCCTGGTCCCTTTGCAGAAAAACAGCCCCAAAGCATGATGTTTCCACCCCCATGCTTCACAGTAGGTATGGTGTTCTTTGGATGCAACTCAGCATTCTTTGTCCTCCAAACACAACGAGTTGAGTTTTCACCAAAAAGTTATATTTTGGTTTCATCGGACCATATGACATTCTCCCAATCTTCTTCTGGATCATCCAAATGCTCTCTAGCAAACTTCAGATGGGCCTGGACATGTACTGGCTTAAGCAGGGTGCATGTCTGGCACTGCAGGATTTGAGTTTTTGGCAGCGTAGTGTGTTACTGATGGTAGGCTTTGTTACTTTGGTCCCAGCTCTCTGCACGTCATTCACTAGGTCCCCCCATGTGGTTCTGGGATTTTTGCTCACCGTTCTTGGCCAGTGTCAGTAAACATTGGTAAAAAAAGTATAAAATTGTTGCCCGCAGCACAGTTGCTGTCACCAACGCTTTGGAAAACATAAAAACAGCCTAACCAGCTCTGCTAGGGCAAGTAAAATGGTCAGTGAGCTGTTCTCACATTTTTGTCTGGAAGTAGCCTGCAAGCTAGCCAATGTTAGCTTGGGTGCTTGACTGCTGTTAGGACAGAACACTTAGATCAACCATTAAAGCAATGGGTGGGGCTATAGCTTAAGAGGGTGTGAATGATGCTGAATGTGTATCTCCAGTAGTAGTACCATTTTCTCAAAAGTGAGGTTACAACTTTATCAACTTTCAAAGCAGAATTTATTTCCCATTGTTCCTCAACTGTAGTGTATGTAATACCATTTTCTAGCTCTAAGTCTCTACTTTTATCCAATGTAAAAAACACTATTTCAAAATTTGCTACGCAAGACCGAATCGAGCCGGTCGTTCACAAATTTGCAACCCCATGGGTCCCCAAGACCAGGATAAAAAACACTGCTCTCTCACACACACACTGCAAGTTTACCATAATCCTCGGGGGACTCAAAGAAGCCCGTGTCCCCAGACACCAGGTCCTGAGCCGGGTCCTCAGGGTGGCTTGCCTGGGTGCACCTCCCTGAGCCGTTCTGAACCGCCACCCGGGCCCGGCTGTCCACGGGGGTCCTCAGGGACGTGGTCCTGAGAAGACGCCCGCCCCCTGCGGAGGAGCGCCCGGCGCCTTCGCCGTCCTCCTGTGACATGAGCTGGGTCACAAGGACTTGCTTCAGCGCTGACACTAGAGGACAAAGATACGGTTAAGACCAATGGAGGAGTGTGTGTGTGACATTTTAAATGAATCGATTCCCACCCACATAAAATCTATAATGCAATGTGTGTTTAGGGTGGAAAGCTATCCCTGACATGGTTCATAAAACTAACTATATTTTTTTCTGGTCAGAAAAGTCTTAACCCACTCCAGACTTGAGACCTAGGCAATTGAGGCAGATGTCCTTTCACTCACATGTCTTTAAGGCATCGTCAGCTCTCGAAGGACTGAAGCCCACACTGTCCGATTCGCTGAGCCCTTCTACGGCCATGCGGAAGGGCAGCCTATCTGCAAGGTCCGGATCCCCGTAAAGCCCCTCATCCCGGTTGGGCTCCTCTTCCGGCTTGAGTCCTTCAAATGGGTTGGCATCTGGGAGAGAGGTCTGCATCTCGCCTCCAGACGCAGCGCAGCCCTCTTTATCTGGGGAGCGAACAAAGAGACCTTGATGTGCATTCAGTCAATCTAGATGGATTCTACTGGAGCATGTTACTAGTGGAGGCGGGAACGTAATAGCTGGAATGGAATAAATGGTAAGGTATCAAAAGACATGGACTCTGTTTCATACATTCCAGTCCAGCCATTGAAAAACGCCTTTCATGTGTTCTAAAGTGACATCAGCTTCCACTGCACATTACACAATGTCCCTAACTGCTGCTGAAGAAGTTCTCAAATATCCCTATAGATGGGGGAACATGGAGAGATGGGGTGCTAGTTTAGATACCTATAGACTGGCTGCTTCCAGAGGAGATGCGGTCCGGGTCCTTACTGAGTTGGGCTATGCCTGCAGTGATGATCTCCACACCGTCTCTCTCTCCACTGACATGGTGGGAGAGAACACAGTCAGTATTAGGAGAAGCAAGTTCATGGTCATCATAAAATACATTTGCTGATTAATAAAACCAAAGACACCAAAGAAGTTTTATACTGAGAGGAGGAACGTACTCCGTTTGAGGTAAGGGGATGACGCTGTTCGGCTTCACTTTCATGGCGTCCGCTCTCTGGGTGATCTGCCGCTGCCACCTGGTGGAGGGAAGATGACAACACACAGACAGACGACAAAGATAAAAACAGATACAGACACACAGTGACAGAGGTGAGTAGACTGTGGGTAAAAGGTGTTCCTTACTAGACCTAGGATCAGATAACCCTACCTCCATTGCTAACCTTCACTATTAAGACAGGTAAGAAAAAGATCTGACCCTGTATCAGTGGTTAGGGTTAACTTCTACCTACTACAGTGAATTAAGCTAAACTGAATGAGGTTTTAAAGTTGTGGCTATAATGACTAAACCACAGTGTCAGGAGGACTCACATTCTCTGCTCTGATACGGTCTGGGCCATCAGCTCGTAGATTTGGGCCCCGTTGTCCGACATTGAGAGAACAAAGAACGACTTGTTGTCTGTTGGGAGAGGGAATAGCAGGAAAATAGGGTACTCCTGACTGTGCCTCACATTACACCCTATCCCCCTATATAGTGCACTACTTTTGACCACAGTCATATAGGGCTATGGTCAAAAATAGTCCACTATATAGGGGGATAGGGTGTAATGTCAGCTGGGAGTCACTGTGTTAACAAGGTTGGATCTACAGTACCAGTCAAACGTTTGCACACACCGACTCATTCCAGGGGTTCTTTATTTGTACTATTTTCTACATTGTAGAATAATAGTGAAGACATCAAAACTATAAAATAACACATATGGAATCATATAGTAACCATAAAAGTGTTAAACAAATCAAAATATATTTGATGTTTGAGATTCTTCAAAGCAGCCACCCTTTGCCTTGGTGAGTTTTGCACACTCTTGTCATTCTCTGGCACTTGGCTGCTTTTCCTTCACTCTGTGGTCCAACTCTTCCCAAACCAAAGCAACAACAAAAAAACTGGTACTCTAACAGATTTCAATAGAACACTAGAATGGACATCTGCATTCCAGGTAGCATGACTACAGGGTGGCCATCTTTGTCAGGGAAACAAATGGTATGACTGTATCTCTATGGCAACTCACCTGTGGCCACAGAGCGCACCAGCACCGCATTGAGCTTGATGATGGGGCTGAAGATGTGCTTGGTGTCGGCGGTGCCAGACAGGTTTTTGCTATGGCACTTGAGGATGAGCCGTTCGTCCTGCTTCTGCAGCAGCACCAGGATGTCCTCCAGGAGCAGGGTGTACAGCTCTGAGACCAGAAGAGGAGATTTAACCACAGAATTACATAGAACACTACGCTGGACATAGATGTCACAATTATATTAGTATTATATCTCATTAGGCAACAATGGTGTTTCTTTTATAATTTTTCCCATTACATCATGGAGTTTTTCCTGACCACATGACCTGACATTGAATTAGCCCAGGCTGTTTGCAGTTGTAGTCTACAACTAGGGCCAAGAGTTTTCCCTAGTTGGATCACATTGGTCAGGAAAAACCTCCTTGGTCCTACTCATCCACATAAATGCCTGATAAAGTCAAAAGCATACCAATAGTCTTGTCCTTGTTGACCTTCCATGACAGTGGTCCCTCATGGACCATCTTCTTCTTGGTCAGGTCCAGGTTCTGAGAGTGTAGGGTGGAAAGGTCAATAGGTCAGATTAGCTGGGCTTAGTTGTTTAGTCAGATCCCTATTAGCTTTCACTTTGGAAAAAAAATACTCTTCCACCCCAAAGAGCTGCATGATCTAGTCAAATTTTGAGCACTAGCAGCTGACATTTAAACAAATAATTTCCCCTTTTATAACTGCAGTGGCTCCCTTGCAGAAACCAAAACAAACTAAAATGTTGCTTAAAGACAATTGTGGCTGCAAACTAAAAGAGCTGTATTGTGAAGTCTTTTTGAGGGCAGGAGCAGAAAACACTTTATAGATCGCCTCACCTTGAGCTCTGAAATCATGGGGTTCTCTGTCTGCTTCAGAGACGAGAGGTCTAACCGCCTCTGGTAGTCCTCCAGCCTCTGTGGAAAGAAAGAGGGAGAAACAGAGAGCAAGAAAGAGAGGCACACAGAAAAACAGGCGTAAGCTGGATACTCTGCTGCTACAGGCACTATTACACTCTAAACAACAGACACAAACCCCATATTTTCCCTGCAATCCATCATCTCTGCATTCTCTCAGAGGAACAGTGGGAGAAAAGAGAGGACATATTTTCGGGGGACTGAGGCCCTGTAGGCCGAGCAGGGGTGAAATGAGATAAGAGAGATGTGGCTGTGCTGCCGTCCCCTCCGTTCCCAGATGACGCTAAATCACACCCACCTGCTTGTTTTCAGACTCCTTCACCGCTTGGTTGACATGATTGAGGATCTTCCTGCAGCAGTCGCCCGCCTTCTTTACCTTATCTTTCTCCACGGTGTCATCTGAAATTAAATTACGAGAGAGCTGAAGATTTTGTGGAGAAAAACAGAAGAAAAAAAACAGCCTCTTTTCCTGCCCCAATTAGCAGCCGATCACTCGGAAATGAAGACCAAGTAGAGGGCATTAACATTCCTAATAGCTGGTACCTACTTTATGTTCAGTGCATTTTATGCCCGGAGAACTAAACCACAGCCAAGATTAAAAACGATGGGAACCAAATCATTCGAGAACATCTCACAAAACGGGCATTACCGACTACGGAAAATGCCAAAACAATAATCTCAGTTTAACCGAGAGCACAGCTGTAATTCGCTAACAGGCTGGCGCAATGCCAGCTCTCCCGGGTCACTGAAAATGCCCTAGTTTAGACATGACATACATGTATCACTATTACCATTGCATACACAGTGATGAGCTGGGCTGGCAGCTCCCAACACACACACACGCACAGAGGGCGGTCACTGGGGCACCACAGCGGAAGGACACTGCTATCATTAACGCTGCTGTAAGTGCGCTGCCCTGCATCACCGCGATGGCCTGGTCTGCTTTGAGCCCAGCGCAATCATTACTCATTGTCAGAGTCTAGTCTTTTTACACTGTCATGCCAAACAGAACCGTACTGTGCTGGCAGCTCATTGTGTTGGCTCACCAGCACGGTTCCAGCAACTACCGTGGGTGTGTAGTCAGCCCAGTACAGCTTGGATTAATAGAGTGAAAGAGGTATAAGGAATGTGCATGTGGCCCACCTGTGTACTTGGCGATGTTCTCCAGTAGAAGAGGGTACTTGGTGAGCCTCTGCATCTCCACGGGAATGATATCCTTCAGTTGGAGTCTTCGACACAGTCGGTTACTCTCAGCCTCCTGCAAACGCACAGTGAAGTCAAGGAAAAAAGGCCGCAGGAATGATGAAAAGGGGCAACAAAACAGGCAAGATGCATCCTTTTCGCTCATGTACATACTTCGCCCACCAGTGACTTTAGCTTTGACAGAGCTAATAATAATAATAATATATGCCATTTAGCAGACGCTTTTATCCAAAGCGACTTACAGTCATGTGTGCATACATTCTACGTATGGGTGGTCCCGGGGATTGAACCCACTACCCTGGCGTTACAAGCGCCATGCTCTACCAACTGAGCTACAGAAGGACTAAATCATATTCCATGGTTACTTTCTACAACTTATGTTTTAAATGTGTCATTTATGTCAAACTCATTTGAACTTTGAACTTAAAATCAACAAATCATTTTTCAAATGCTACCATTTAACTCCTCTTGCTTCCCACAAACATCCCATACCCTGTCGCAGACATTGTACTGTAGAGTCTGCAGAAGTGAATTACAGTCAAATACCTGGCCTAAACCTCGAGTAACAGGCAGTGCACAATAGCCCCGTGTGTACTCCAGTCCCAGCACTGCCATGTCCTCCTCTTCTCTCCTCCATTCCTCCACTTACCTGCATGAAGGAGGTGAAGCGCGAGTCCTTCTTCTGCCTGCTCTTGATGAGCTCCAGAGCGAAGGGCTGGTTGCTGCAGAATGTGCCCACCGCCTGCTTGATCTTCTCCTCCTCGCCCCTGCTGAACTGGAAAACACAAGCGAGCCAGGCGAATCAGGGTCAGTCACCATGGCAACTGCCTGGTTGTTGCGTGTGTGTGTGTGTGTGTGGTGGCAGTGTGCCAGATCGAGGGGTCTAAAATCTACCACGTACATGCTTCAGCCAATTCCCTCCGACTATCAGTTGTCATGATTCTGTCACAGCTATATTTTGGTTATCATGGTTGTCTCCGCGTTCTGGCACGAATGGTTGCCGTGCACCACCCGAGTGGGTGCTTCACATTGCCGGTGGATAAGTGGAGCTTTCCCCTTTCTATGTAAGCACTTTGAGCACCTGGAAAAGCGCTTTATAAAGCCAACGAATTATCATTATACATGTATAGACAGAGGGGTTTGCTAAAGCACATATATATCTGGGACCAGGTTAGTGGATGGGTTCCGCCAGTCCATCTGTGCCACACGATCATGTCACAATTCTACTTCTATTCCGCAAAAACAGAGCAACCATCTTTTACCCTCCAGTTCAAAGCCACTTAAAAAGATAAGCAATCCCATACAAAAAAGTGGAAGTTTATTCTGCAGTGAAAAGTAATTTCAGACAATGGCACCGCTTTTGTGGATTGTGAGAGAGAGACACTTTTCTCCAACACAATTACTACATAAATCATATTCCGTTGGGGAAAAGGCTTCAAAATAAAAAAAATAAACGAGCTGTACTCACCCAGGACAGCAAGTCGTCTCCTATTTGGTCGATTACGGACGTCTCATTCCTTTTCCGAATTGTTACCATTTGCTCAGATATCCAAACTGAAATTCAAAATGAAAGGGAATGTAAGAGGGCCATTCTGTGTGTGTATGTGTGCGTACATGCTTGTACATGTCTGTGTGTGTGCGCGTGCTTATGACCATGCGTGTAAGTACCATGCAGTTGAACAATGTCCTCCAGGTTGGTGAAGATGTTCTTGATGTCGGCAGGAGGCAGTATGCCCTCTCTGGTGAGCTTCTGGTAGAAGATGTTGTCCAGCACTTTGAGCATCCGCAGGTGGGCCCTCTCAGTGTAGAACAGCTCTGTAGACACAGACAGCTCTAATCACTATTGCAGACACATACTGATAAATGACTACATGAGACAACCACAAAAGGCCGATAAAGATAATAAGATAATGAGAACGGTTATTTCAGCTTGTTCTTTGGGGGTTTTTGGCCAAGGTTCCAACTAGGAAAGATGCATTGGTAAAAGTGATATATACGAATAAAGTTTGCTTGATTGAGTTGTTTGTTTGTTCATTGCACTCTTAACTCATTACACTCGTACCCGTAGACGGGTTCAAATAATCAGTGTCCAAATCTGCTAAGTGCCTAAACTGGGACGCAGTGGCTATACAGTAACATGTTATACATGACGTCAGAGCTCAAGGTCTCCACTTCACAGCACAGTACTGGTTTTTAATTGACAGCTGGACTAAGAAGTTGCCCCCATCCCTCTCGCTAACGGGTCAACTTCTGCACATTTGTTGTTGTCTTGAGGGAGGGAAATGCTGTATATAAATGATTACATGAAGAGGACTTGATGTATTTTGAAAGATGAGACGTTGAGGATTATAATATATACACCACTTTAATGTCACACGAGCAAACCAAACCCCTTTTAGTCCAAATGTGCACTTCATATTTCCAAACTCATTTAATATACAATGCCATGACCACAATGCTTGATCTTGTACAAGATGACATGGCGTCATACTCTGAGTTGTTCTGAACAGAATGAGCCTATGTCGTATTGTGAAGAAATTTGGCAGCGAAAACACATCTGAATGGACTCGTGACTCTACGCGCACCAAAATTACAATACGCTTCTCTGAATTGCCTTGAGAAAGCCCAACACTGAGATTGTATTATGTAACTTAGCTGCCCATGTTGGCAATAGAACACACTTTCAAATGATGCCCACCTGACCAGATTGCGATATATAATGGAACCGTTATAGGCCTGATCACTGACAACAATGAGACAGCCTATAGGGAGGAAGTCAGAGACCTGACCATGTGGTGCCAGGACAACAACTTCTCTCTCAACGTGATCAAGACAAAGGGGATGCTTGTGGACTACAAGAATAGAGGACCAAGCACACCCCCATTCTTATCGACGGAGCTGTAGTGGAGCAGGTGGAGAGCTTCAAGTTCCTTGGCGTCCACAACAACTAACATGGTCCAAGCACACCAAGACAGTTGTGAAGAGAGCACGACAAAACCTATTCCCCCTTGGGAGAATGAAAAGATTTGTCATGCGTCCTCAGATACTCAAAAGATTTTACAGCTGCACCTCCGAGAGCATCCTGACGGGTTGCATCACTGCCTGGTATGGCAACTGCTCGGCCTCCGACCGCAAGGCACTACAGAGGGTAGTGCGTACGGCCCAGTACATCACTGGGGCCAAGCTTCCTGCCATCCAGGAGCTCTATACCAGGCGGTGTCAGAGGAAGGCCCTAAAAATCATTAATGACTTCATCAGCCCTAGTCACAGACTTATCTCTGCTACCGCATGGCAAGCGGTACCGGAGCGTCAAGTCTAGGTCCAAGAGGCTTCTAAACAGCTTCTACCCCCAAGCCATAAGACTCCTGATCATCTAATCAAATGGCTTCCCAGACTATTTGCAAAGAAAAATGTATTTGTTTTTTTGAATGCGCTAAACAACAATAGTAAGTAATTGTGTAAAGGCGGGGTTGCAGGGCTGTTATCCAAATAAAAACTACAAGTCTGCTTGCTCTCGTACCTCAACGGCACAGCTAGGAGAGCTCAAAATAGCACCTTATAGTTGAAGACTATTCATTGAGTTGAAATTACATAGGACCTGTTCACACTTTGGAGAAGTGTGTGGCCATTTGGAGACACCAGTTAGGCCGCACACAAACCCTTGTTAATTTTTTTTGTCTTATGGGTTAGGGTTACCTACCCCAAATTTTCCATTAATATTCTTATGTTACTGAATGCATCCAGATTAATTGAAGTTTTCGTTATCAACAAATACCTCAAAGTGTACAGTAAATGTAAAATACACATAAAATCAACAGTATAATGTTTGGATTCAGTCTTGTGTCAGATTAGCTGTTTTGTCCCCACCTTGAGTCTAATAATTTTACAACAATCTCCAAACTGTTCACTTTTGAATGCTACCATGTTTATGCATATGCTTTCCATATTTCTTCTGTAAGAAAAATCTCAATTTAGACTTATCCATATAGGCCAATTCCCTGGAGTGTAAGCGATTAACACCGTGATTATTCCTAGTGAACAATAATCCGCCTACTAAAAAGAGTAAACACAGACATACAGTATGTACAGGGCCCTGGGTATTTCCTAATCATGCAAAGCCAATCACTAGGGCCCAGAGTTTTTTTCTGGTCAGGTTAGATGGGCCCCATGTATTTATATTATGGTGACAATTCGAACAGGAAGTTACCGTTAATGACTTCCTGTCTCTTGATCTCGTGGGGCTGGAGTCCGGCCAGGACCTCTCGTCCCACCAGCTGCTGCCAGTTGAGGGGGTCATGCTCGGAGTCAGTGCCTCCTTGGTCATCTTCACTCTGCACCTCTGTAGAACCAAGGCCATCCAACCTGGGAGATAGGCAGCAGCAGATACAGGGCTGGTTACAACCTTAAATACACCATCCGAGATAAATGGAGTCACGAAATATAACAGAAACTCACAAGGTCTCTAACCACAGCACTTCTGATAAAAGTAATCCACATTTTGTCCAAAAGAGGATTAGGACACTGACTAAAAACTCTAATAAACGATCTGACCATTGCCTTTATCAGAAGTAGTGGTAGGCCAAGTAGGTCAAAACAGAGATCAGAAAACCCTCACCTTCTGATAGCCTTGGGTGTTCCTTCAAGAATTCTGAAACAAGAGGAAACTATTAACTACGTGGCCTGCATGACAAAGCTCCACATAGTCATACTCTGCCTGCATGAAACTACAATGTCAAACCTATTAAAAGAAAGGAGACACAATAGGTAAAAAATAAAAATAAAACATTTAGGTGACTGGAAAAAAAACTTTTCTATGAACTGGAATGGAATTGCATTTTATATACAGAGGGTAGATAAAAAAAGGGTCTAAAATGTCACCATATTCCTTATTTAGTGCACTACTTTTGACTGCATCCTAGGCCCTATGTTTCCCCTGCTTGGGGTCCATCTTACCCACTCTCCCTGTCCTCCTCCTGTAGTTGGTCCAGGCTATAGGGGCTCAGGCTGTAGTCAAAATGTGTGTTTGGAGTGTACTCTAGACTGTCCAGGTCTCCAAGACCCTCACTCAGTTTGGGGAAGGCAGAGTTAGGGGTCCCAACTGAGAGGAGAGACAGAGATAAACAGAGCGAATAGATCAGTTACACTGTACAACTATCAAGCCAGGTGGGAAGACCATTACTCCAGCTTAGAGCGGGGACGATAAACCGAAAATTGCCTTCCTCTTACCCAAGCATTTAGCGTCAGTCTTAAATTTTTCGATGATTTAGCTACACAACGTTTCTGTAGATTGTTCTAAAATCATTATTTGGTCGACAGTAATAGCCTACGCATTATGTTAATTCCTGATAAGAAAGTATTTCGCTGTTGGCTGCTGACTCTCACTCCTTCTCTCCACTGTGACATGGAGGTAGAAATGCATTCTGAGAAACACAAGCATATGACCATTGCTCAAAACGCTATTGCAGGGAAAAGACAGTTTTCAAAGCTACTACTGTTGTTCCAGTTACAGAGAGGACAATCATAACTTTGTGAATAGATTAGGTATTTCTCACCTCTTAATGGCAACAATTTACAACCCGAGTAGGATGTAGTGCAGTATGGTTTTGATGCGCCGCAGAGGGGAGACAAGCGCACCATTCACAATGAATAGGCCTACATCAAGTAGCCTAGGCCTAGCACTGGAAAGTGTTTGTCGGACATTAGCCTACATTTACGGATTCCAACTTCCACAAGTGGTGAATAATATACTGTTGCTTATAGGCCAATATGCACAAAGATGCCAGCAAATTCTCTGAAGAGCAAAAATGAAATCTGATAATTCTGGATTGTATTTTGACAGGTCGCAAAATATAAATAATTTCCTGGATATGTTCGATGAAATAGCTAACTTTAAAAAGAATCATACCATCTCCGTTGTCTTATTTGGCACTGGAAAAAAACTGCCACTAACATAAAGTACCTGTCCATAAAGACTTATTACTAAAAAAAAGTTTTAGCAGTTTAGCGCTATCACAAAAAAATAGGTAAATTGATCACAATTTTGGTACATATGGCCCAGCTCTACTACAGCTACAATGACCCAGAATTAATAGGCAACATATTTACAGCTAACAATTAGAACATTAAACCAAATTCAAAGTGTCAGAGATGATGTCAGGATTTTAGTTAAAAAGGAGAGCACCGCAGACAAACCGTGCTCCTCAAACACTATGGGGAGCGTAATTGGTCTTGTGTTGCTTGCACTTGATTCAGTATGTAGTCTAGAGACTAGTGTACTTGGTTTAGAATTGAGTATGTGTGAAGTGTGCTAGCTAGGGAGTTTAGTAGGTATGTACTAGCTAGAATCTAGTACAGTATGTGGTAGTTCAGGGTCGCACCAAACTCAGAGTCTCTGCTGCCTCCGTCAGAGGCGTTGTTGTTGGTGGTGCTGTTGGTTGGAGAGGTGGCGTTGGTCGGGGAGGAATGTATGAGCTCGGAGCCCTCATTGGACTGACTGGCCCTCAAGCGACCCGCCTCCAGGTGCTCCAGGCAGGGCTGGGACAGCTGCTTTTGGGGCCGTGGCTTGTTGAGGTCCATGGCCTTGCCAACTGCTCACACAGACAGACAGGCAGGCAAATCAGTCAGAGACAGGCAGGAATCCCCCATACAGTCAAGACAGACACAAAAGAGAGGTAGCAGGAGTCAATACTACAGGATCTGTTTACTTTGCTGCCAGTCCTTCCTTTTTCCATAGTAACAAGATGACTTGTTTCCAATGTGGGTAATGATGACCATCTACCAATACAAAGTGACTATCCAGGGGTCCAGCGTTAGTATAGTAGTGTTGGTCAACTTAAATGACAAAATGAAGGCCAGCGTGCTTTATAACGCAGACAGACTCACCGGACGTGGGGTCGACTCGGCTGGGCCGGCGAGGAGGCCCGAGGATGCTGGGAAACCTGGTGCGTTTCACCTTCTCCTCCCCTCCCTCCTTCTCGGTCTTGATGCTCTTCTGTTCATCACAGATATCACATGATCAGTCAGTAAGAGGGATATAGTAGGAGTGCCAGTTAATAAAAACGGAGCTAGGTGAGCGGAGGGTTCAGTGTAAGCTCATACCTTGATCTTGGGGAGGAAGTTGATGCGGACCCATTTGGACTCTAGGCCGCGTGGCTCTTTGACTTTCACGCCAAGGTGCTTCATGTACGTGAGGATGACATACTGCATAGTAGTGCTGCAACAGACCAACGAGGATTCAGGATTTAGAGGCCAAAATTAAATTGCCATATTCTCGGTTTTATATACAAGTGGCAAAGATTGGGATTCATTTGAAGTGAACTACATGTTGACGTGTCTTTAGTGTGGCTTTGACCATATGCCACGAAAACAAGTGACGACGGCGGAAAGATGTCCATTCATTCATCATCTGGGATATGCCGGGACCATATGGCAGTTAAAATAAAGTTGTTATACAATGTTGGAAATAGTCCCTTGTGAATCTAGACAAGCTAGAGAAATGTACTTTTTTATTAAAGAGGTTGGCCAAGAACTCATGTAGCTAGATTTCCCCCCTGGCAAAGAGATACTCTACACACACAATGCAACGTCTGTTGTAATGATCACTGCTCAACCTCAAAATCATCTAATATGATGTTCTTGTCCTCTTTCATGGTAGTGAACTGAAACTAAATTGTTGGTCTCCGGTCTGACAAGGAGTAGAAATGACACAGATAGTGGTTAGATAAACCAAGAGTCTGTAACGCCCCTAAGTGTCTCAAACCCCTCAAGGAGTGCAGTGCACTACACCAAATATTGTGTTTAGTGGGACAGGTAGGTTCTACATGAATTTGTCCAATAATGCATTTTTTGGAGTTTTCTGGTTGTAAAACGTTTTGCTACGTTGTGCCTTACTGAACAAGATCATGGTCTCCAGTCTGAGCCTGTGACCTTAACGTCTTTTATTGACAATCCTCAAAACATCACACTGACTAAAATCGATGGATAGTGTTAAATGTGTATGGCCCATATCGGTTCTTTCCTATAGATAAACAAAAGATAATCCTCTCACCATTTCTCCTCCTCTGTGGATTGAGTTGTCAACCTAAAATATGTCAAGAAATTCAATTAGAACAAATTCTATTACACAGAAAACTATTTTAAAACTATTTAAACAGAGTACAAAAAGAAGTTCAAACAATTAGAAGTAGTAGATTTCCAATCAATACATTTTCAGCCTCAATTAAAAACATGACAGCAAGTGAAACGGAGTGTGGCTACTAACAGAACATCCTCTATCTTGGTGATGATGTTTTCAGCACAAGCACGTTCTCTCTCCAGTGCTACCCGGTCTCTGACGCGCTCCGTGTCCAGCCGGGCCAGCTCCCCCTCCGCCAGGGTTAGACCCATACTGCGCTTCTGCCTGCACACCCCACAAACCAGTGTCAGATCCCACTTACAGTATGCTTATAATAACTAATATCATGCTTACTTCAACTTATACCTTACTTATAACATGATTATATCTTACAGCAGGCTTATGCCAACATAGTGTACATTTATAAGCCGAGCAGCGTATAAGACCAGCACTGAGTGTTTATAAAGACAAACAGCTATACTATCTACAAGTCTTTACATATGACTAGCACATAGGCACCAATGGGAAAGGCGGCCATCTCAGAAGAGCGTGTGCAAGGTGACTAACCTAAAGTCCTCCAGGTTCCTCTGGATGTCAGGGAGCTGGGTGTCCTGAACCATCTGAACGTACTGTCTGTTCAGCTCCTCAGGGATCAGCTCCGTCCTCCTCCGGTCTTCAACAGCCACCACACAACACAGTAACACGGTTAAGGAAGTGGGGTGGCAACAAATACAGCTCAAAGAGAGAATTTAAATGTGCAATTCTCATATAATTACTTTGTTCGATGTCTTAACACCTGATGTAGGATTAGGTAGATAGGTTAAACAACCTACCACACACTTAGAGGCACTTTGTGATCATGCTGCTATTACAGGGTTGAAGTAAGGAAACTTGAGTCGGCTATATTTGGAATTCCATTAGATAACAATAGTCAATCCTCAATATACCCAGAAATAACTAACTTGGCATGGATTTGTCAGCCAGGGAAACTAATGGAAATTAAAGGAAAGCCACAAATACTCACCAAGGTCAGAGGATAGGGACTCGGGAACAGCTACTTTTAAATTCTGTATGAAAATAAAGACACATTCAGATGGGAATTAACAAAGCCAGACGTGTTAATATGTGGCTTACCGAAACACCAGAGTAAAAATACTTGACATTTAACAAAAAGAGTAAACCGACTGATACGTGCTGAACAATTCCTAAATGTATGCCCTGTGTGTGTTAGTAGTGCATAAGAAATCCAACTAGACAAGAACATTTCTGGGATCTTCAAGTAGTCTTATCGGTCTTAGGCAGCATAATATATTGTATTGGGAATCAACAGAACAGTGGATCAGAGAAATTACGGTTCCAGCTGTGGAGAAATGTTTTACCACAGGGAGAGGGGACTCCTGACAGAATCACCAATAATCTTATCACACAAAACACACTGCTGTAAAATAACAGTGTTGCATATATCAACACTGTCAGGGGATGTAGGTGTTTTATCACAACTATGGTGGGGGAGACCATGACTTCTGCCCAGTGGTGGAAAAAGTACCCAATTATCACACTTAAGTAAAGATACCTTAATAGAAAATGACTCAATTAAAAGTGGAAGTCACCTATTAAACTACTACTAAGTCTAAAAGTATTTGGCTTTAAATATATTTAAGTATTAAAAGTAAAAATGGACAAAAAAAAAAAAAATGCTTATATTAAGCAAACCAGATGGCACACTCAAACAGTCAGACATAATTTACAAATAAAGTATGTGTGTAGGGGGAGTCCGTCAGATCAGAGGCAGTAGGGATGACCACTTGATAAGTGTGTGAATTGGACCATTTTCCTGACGTGCTAAGCATTCAAAATGTAACAAATACTTGTGGTTGTCAGGGTATGGAGTAAAAAAGTACATTATTTTCTTTAGGAATATAGAGAAGTAAAAGTTATCAAGAATATAAATAGGAAAGAAAAGTACAGATACCACAAAAAACTACTTAAGTAATACTTTAAAGTATTTTTACTAAAGTACTTCACACCACTGCTCCTGCCACAGCTCTGTGAGTTTTGTGTAATAACAACAGTGCAAGTCTGTGCTGGCTTGGGCCTGCAGTTTGGGTAAAAGCTAGCTGTGATCCTGTACTGACTGTGGATGAAAGCCACTCGAGACTACAAGGCCAATATTCACAATTAGTCTCAGAGTAGGAATGCTTATATGATTATATGGATAGGTGGTACCTGATCTTAGACCAGCACACCAACTCAGACTCTTGGTGAATATCGGCCCAGATGTAGGCTAGTTCAACTCTACTCACAGCTCCCCGGTCGATAAAGAAGTTGTGGAAGTCCATGAACACCCGTCTGGTTTCTTTGGAGTTGGTCTGCTTGCACAGGTCAGCGTAGAGGTAGCAGAGCTAAAGAGAAACGTTTCCCATGATCAATGAGAGATGACAAACACGTTGTACACCATTCTGTCTGCGTCAGCACTGCACTGATATCCCATTTAAAAAAATACTTATATTGTTGTCTGTAACTGGTCACAACACAAACATGGTCAGGTGAGTGAGTGTGTGTGTGGGGGGGGGACTCTTACCAGCGGTGCAGGGTCAAACTGGGAGACGACGTGATGCAGGAACGCTGCCAGGTGGGCAGGTCTGGACTTGAGCAGCTCCATGCTCTGGAAACAGCTGCACTGGCCATTGACCTGAAATACACAGTGTGTGTGTTACGAGCTGGCTTGACCTTGTTAGAAAATCCTCTCTGTGAGGCTCGTCAGACTGTCACCCTTTTACGGACAGATTTTTTTTGGGACATGCCCTTGCATGCTCCACTGTGTTTGTAAAGAATGTTAAAAAACAAAAAGTTTTAGATCAATAGCAAATAAATCAATAGGGCTTCGATTTTCATTTTCAAAGCCAAAAGAAGTTATACGTTTTCCCTTACTTTGGATGTATTTAGGGCCTACCTGTTCCTGATCAGAGTCAAAGTAGTCGTCCTCAGCTCCGATGATCTGGGAGACGAAGCGTAAGGAGGGGCTGCTAACAGTGGAGGGGGACAGGGAGTCCTGGAGGAGGGGGGAGGAGAGGAGGAACACACAGCACTTAGATCTCTCCCTCATTGAGCGTTGACTGCTCCTTTCACTGAGGTGGCCAACAACATCTACCATCAAAGGGGTGTTGAATGAAGGTGGCTCCACATCTGCAGAGCATTAGTCATGTCCATTAGACACTAAATGTAAAGAATTTGACTGAAACAGAAGGACTACTTGTCCAATAAGAAATGTAATTTTGTTTTACGTTACAAAACGTTTTGAACGTTCCGATGAGCTAAATCACACCATACCAACATGTTTCAAGAAGACAACCATAGTCCCTGTGCCCAAGAACACAAAGGCAACCTGCCTAAATGACTACAGACCCATAGCACTCACGTCTGTAGCCATGAAGTGCTTTGAAAGGTTGGTGATAGCTCACATCAATACCATTATCCCAGAAACCCTAGGCCCACTCCAAATTGCATATCGCCCAAACAGATGACGCAATCTCTATTGCACTCCACACTGCCCTTTTCCACCTGGACCAAAAGGAACACCTACGTGAGAATGCTATTCATTGACTACAGCTCAGCACTCAACACCATAGTGCCCTCAAAGCTCATCACTAAGCTAAGGATCCTGGGACTAAACACCTCCCTCTGCAACTGGATCCTGGACTTCCTGACGGGCCTTCCCTAGGTGGTGAGGGTAGGTAGCAGCACATCTGCTACGCTGATCCTCAACACTGGAGCTCCCCAGGGGTGCGTGCTCAGTCCCCTCCTGTACTCCCTGTTCACCCACGACTGCATGGCCAGGCACGACTCAAACACAATCATTAAGTTTGCAGACGACAACAGCGGTAGGCCTGATCACCGACGAGACAGCCTATAGGGAGGAAGTCAGAGACCTGGCCGGGTGGTGCGAGAATAAAAACCTGTCCCTCAACGTAACCAAGACTAAGGAGATGCTTGTGGACTACAGGAAAAGGAGGACCGAGCACGCCCCCATTCTCATCGACGGGGCTGTAGTAGAGCAGGTTGAGAGCTTCAAGTTCCTTGGTGTCCACATCAACAACAAACTAGAATGGTCCAAACACACCAAGAAAGTCGTGAAGAGGGCACGACAAAGCCTAATCCTCCTCAGGAAACTTGGCATGGGTCCTGAGATCCTCAAAAGGTTCTACAGCTGCAACATCGAGAGCATGGTTGCGTCACTGCCTGGTACGGCAACTGCTCGGCCTCCGACCACCAATGCCCTACAGAGGGTAGTGTGTACGACCCAGTACATTACTGGGGCTAAGCTGCCTGCCATCCAGGACCTCTACACCAGGCGGTGTCAGAGGAAGGCCGTAAAAATTGTCAAAAACCCCAGCCACCCCAGCATTAGACTGTTCTCTCTACTACCGTATGGCAAGCGGTACCGGAGTGCCAAGTCTAGGACAAAAAGGCTTCAACAGTTTTTAACCCCAAGCAATAAGACTCCTGAACAGGTAACCAAATGTCTACCCGGACTATTTGCATTGTGTGCCTCCTCCCAACCCCTCTTTTTACGCTGCTGCTACTCTCTATTTATCATAAATGCATAGTCACCTCAACTATACATTCATGTACATACTACCTCAATTGGCCTGACCAACCAGTGCTCCCGCACATTGGCTAACCGGGCTATCTGCATTGTGTTCCACCCACCAACCCCTCTTTTATGCTACTGCTACTCTCTGTTCATCATATATGCAGTCACTTTAACCATATCTACATGTACATACTACCTCAACCAGCCTGACTAACCGGTGTCGGTCTGTAGCCTAGCTACTTTTAAAGCCTCGCTACTGTATATAGCCTGTCTTACTGTTTTATTTCTTTACCTACCTATTGTTTACCTAATACCTTTTTTGTACTATTGGTTAGAGCCTGTAAGTAAGCTGTAAGGTCTACACCGGTTGTATTCAGCGCACGTGACAAATAAACTTTAATTTGAAATGTTTTCAGTTGCATGCCCTAATGAACATGAGCCAGGTCAGTCTTACCAGGTCTGGAGTGTCTTCTGGGTCGGGGGAGTGGCAGGAGTTGAAGCTGTCTCGGGGCGTGCTCTTTGGGCTGTGGTAGGACAACAAGTCTCTTTGGCACAGGCTCTCCGGGGAGGCAGATGCAAAACCACGGAGAACCTGCAAATGGATAACATTGGGTAAGCTATCAAAAACTCATCTAGCTAAACCTGAGTCTTGTTCATTAGGCACCAAATGGAAGAAACTAGACTGAAACAGGGGGTGATTACCTGGACCTGTCTAATAACAAACCATTTTCATTTGCGGCTGCGTGCCCCGATGAACACAACCCAGGTTTGGGACAGAGAAGTGGGTTGTGGTGTACTCCTCCGTGAGATTAAGATCACAGTTGACTAATTCATTGTCCCTAATAATGTATTTACTCCACAGCTATGCCCACACACACCAGCAGAAGTTGAAATTGACACTTACAGGGGACATCATACTGCTGCTCCATGAGAGTTCATTGCTACTGGAGGAAGGTGTGTGGTCCATGTCTACCATGCTTCCATCATCTCCATCACCCAATCGCAGGGCATCCTTAGAATTAAAATCACAAAGTCAGTCACGTGCAGTAAATATAAATATTACCCAAAACGAAGCATTTTTTTTGTGTGATTTTTAACCTTTATTTAACTAGGCAAGTCAGCTAAGAATAAATTCTTATTTACAATGACGGCCTACCCTGGCCAAACCCTAACAACGCTGGGCCAATTGTGTGCCGCTCTATGGGACTCCCAATCCCGGCCGGTTGTGATACAGCCTGGAATCGAACCAGGGTCTGTAGTGACGCCTCTAGCACTGAGATGCAGTCTTAGACAGCTGCACCACTCGGAGCGTTACATCTACACTATATATACAAAAGTATGTGGACAACACTTCAAATTAGTGGATTAGGCTATTTCAGCCACACCCGTTGCTGACAGGTGTATACAGCCATGCAATCTCCATAGACAAACATTGGCAGTAGAATGGCCTTAAGAGTTCAGTGACTTTCAACATCGCACCGTCATAGGATGCTACCTTTCCAACAAGTCAGTTTGTCAAATTTCTGCCCTGCTAGAGCTGCCCCGGTCAACTGTAAGTGCTGTTATTGTGAATTGAAAAGATCTAGGAGCAACAACGGCTGTGAAGTGGTGGGCTACACAAGCTCACAGAATGGAACCACAGAGTGCTGAAACGCCTGCCCTCAGTTGCAACACTCAATACAGAGTTCCAAAATGCCTCTCGAAGCAACATCAGCACAAGAACCGTTCGTCGGGAGATTCATGGAAATAGGTTTCCATGGCTGAGGAGCCGCACACAAGCCTAAGATTACCAAGCACAATGCCAAGTGTTGGCTGAGTGGTGTAAAGCTTGCTGCCATTGGACTCTGGAAACGCATTCTCTGGAACGATGAATCACACTTCACCATCTGGCAGTCTAAAGGACGAATCTGGGTTTGGCAGATGCCAGCTACCTGTCCAAATGCATAACGCCAACTGTAAAGTTTGGTGGAGGACTAATGGTCTGGGGCTGCGTTCATGGATTGGGCTAGGCCCCTTAGTTCCAGTGAAGGGAAATCTTAACGTTACAGCATACAATTGAATTCTAGACAATTCTGTGCTTACATTTTTGTGACAACAGTTTAGGGAAGGCCCTTTCTTGTTTCAGCATGACAATGCTACCCTGCACAAAAGCGAGGTCCATACAGAAATGGTTTGTCGAGATCGATTACCCAATATCAGGGCCCGACCTCACTAATGCTTGTGGCTGAATGGAAGCAAGTCCCCGCAGCAATGTTACGACATTAGTGGAAAGCCTTCCCGAAAGAGTGAAGGCTGTTATAGCAGCAAAGGGGGACCAACTCCATGTTAATGTCCATGATTTTGGAATGAGATGTTCGACGAGCAGGTGTCCGCATACTTTTGTTCATGTAGCGTATATTGTCATGTTTTCAAAGCATATAGTGTACATAAATTGAGCAGAACACGCAGATCAACTACCTTGGTGAAAGAAATATCATGGTTAGGCTCAGATTAAAACACGGGCCCAGAGTTTTAACTGGTAAGGTTATAGTCAGGGAAAACTCATCGGCCTGATCATGGCACTCACAGAAAACCACAGATTCTCACACTAACTATTAGTTATTAACAATACATACCAAAATATTAAAACATAAAATGTCAGATACAGTATGTTTTTGTATTTATTTATTCAGGGAGTGGGGGGGGGGGGTGATGCGAGTTACCTGTGCTCCCCCAGTGGCCTTACTAAGCTGCCCCTGCAGCTGTGGAATGTGCCTCTTGGCTTCCTGGATGTCCTTCAGTAGTTTGGGCGTCGGATTCCTGCTGTACTCCTCCTTCATTGCCTGTAGGGAGGGAGAATGCAGCGGAGACACTCAGTCAGACATTATTGGAATCCAAAGTAGCCGAGTCCATAAAATATTTTTACTTTAAACCGTATAGATTTGTACTAATTTACAAAAGTGTTTTTTTCAACACACTTGCTGTGGCTATACTGTGCTGGTAATGTCATGTTGACACACGTAGCAGCAGTGCAGTAATGTGCTTTATTGGAGGGGGGGGGGTTTGACTGGTTCTCTCTGAGTGGCTTCCTGCTATAGTGACTGTTCTAGTCCAAAACCACAGGAAAAGTCTTGCTCTTATCAACACAAGCCACACACACGCCAGTGTTGTCCTGAACGTCTCAAAACCTATTAGAATACAATTATAGGACAAAGACCATGACTTCACATGCTTCAAAATTTGATCTCATCAAACTACAAAACATTGACCTCATATGTCCAGAGTGAGCGGTCTCTGAAAAGCACTTTATAGACCAGGACCTGTATTTATAAACAGTCTCGAGTAGGAGTGCTGATCACAGATCAGGTCTCCATGAATTCTTACTTATAATGATCTAAAAAGGCTCAACTCGATCAGCACTCCTACTTTAGACAAGATCAGCACTCGTACTCGGAGACGCTTCATGAATACGGGCCCCAAATTTAGCATATGCCCAAATACTAACGGAGATGGTTTCTCCTGCACCAGATAGAATGTTCACCTGCAAATCTTCTTGCTCTTTGGACAACATCTTCTGAAGAATGTGCACCTTTTGGTTGTGTACGCTGTTGTTCTCTTCCTATACAATGGGAATAAGACACACGGGGCTTGATCAGGACACGGAACCTAACACACAGTGGAAGAAATGAAACATTGAGTAAAGAAGCAGGGGAAGACCAGGGTTTTAAAGGAACAAACAAATGTAAACAAACCCGGAAAAGCAGACAGGCAAAGAGGGATGACATGGAGAAAGAAGACGGAGCTCAAAGGAGGAATGCAGCTCAGATGTTAGGAGGCGGTCATACCCATATCGGTAGAGGAGAGGTGATGCGGTCATGGGGGCTGTATGGTCGCTCCCCCATTGGCTGTCCAGGGGAGTTTGGAGAGGTGACAGAGGACGACCCTGTCTGGGCCCGCAGGAACACCACCTTAGCCTCGCCCTCCAAAAGGGGGATCTGGGGCAACCCGGGGGGTCGCCCCAACACTGTGAGGGCCACATAGGAGCCCGCTGAAGAAATAAGATGGATGGTAAAAAAACTAAAACTAAAAGTATGTGTAATAATAGGCCTCATCCTCACTATCATTACATGACTTTCCTAACCTGGCCACAGATGTTTGTGCTGTATTGCTAACTTGTATGGTATTTGGCACAACAATGGCCATATGAGCTGGAAATACAGCACAAATAGGAACCAGGCTATGACTTTCCGATATCAATAAAACTAAAGTCACTCTACAATGCATACATTTTATGAGCTTTACTACTTCCACGTGGTTTGAATGTGTTACTAGGGTCCCGTTCACCTGGAAGAAAGGAAAAAAGTCATAATGTGAGAATTCATTCAATGCTGCCTGGAAATCAAATGAGTTAATTCATCCACCCCTCTTCACACACAGTTTTTTTGTTTTTTTCTAATCCAACCAGCAGGTGGCATTGTGGAGCTGGTGTTTTGGCTTAACCTCAGATCACAAAACAAAGTTGTGTGACTGGAGCATATAAGGAGAAGGCAACAAGGCACCTGAGTCGTGATCAGCAGGCAAGAAACGTATCCATAGAGCAGAAATTTTCATTTTTCCATTTCAAAACATTTTCAGTTTTGTGCCAATTGAACAGGACCCTGCAACTACTATGAAAGTGGTATGTATACAGTTGTGGCCAAAACTATTGGCAAACGTTTCTTAAATAATTCCCTATTTCTTTTTAAATAAGTTGAAATTGTCTACCTAGCTTATTCAAGCCCATTTCAAAATACAACACTGCCCACTTAAGACAAAAAAAAAGCTATTTATCTGACTCACTTTTCAAAGATGTCTAGAATTGTATAAGTTTGGTGCTCTTGTAGGAAGTAATCACTCCCCTACTGCTGACTACAAATGATCTGCAACTGGGCTAATAACCCACTAACTAGCAAAGGATATGAACAGAATGTGCACATGTTGCTACATGCAGCCCTTGCTTTGATCTCAAAACAAGCACATCTACTCATGACCACAGCTGTAAACACAGTCCAGTTCAAAGTAAATGGCACAGATCCATGTATGGCAATGGCCTATTTGCATATAGGCCTACTGCAGCACTGATTGGCTATGCCGCACTGGTCTGCGTAGGTCTTTGTAGAGTATGGGCTGAGTCATGCGCAATACACCAATGCTTTCTGCCTACAACAAAATCTCTTGCAAAGTTGGTTTTGTTTTAGTGTGTTGCATTCAAAGTGACTAATGTAGAATGATGTTCAATCTCGTGCTTCTCTCAGTGGGCTGATATTTCTTCAGCCCTCTGCGCTGCAGTCCCAGAGAGTTGAACATGGTCTCGGGCTACGGCACAGAAGCACGCAACTTAGAGGGAATTTGTGGGGACCAAAAGTTTTGTCCAATTTGAACATGTTTTTAAATAAATAAAAAAGTTATTTAAGCAAAGTGCAAGGGTGCCCTTTATTTTTGGCCGCAACTCCATAGATTAGTGTACCTTGATGATCCGGTCACCTGTCTGTACACCCGCACGCTCTGCAGCACCATCTAGCAATCAGAGGGGACGAGAGTCAGGAAAACACAGAACGGTGTATAAGATGAACAATGTCCAATATACCCATTACAATACCACTGTTTGCACTACAAAAGTAATGTTGAAGTACATCCTATATCGTAACATATCGTACACCATAACTAGGGCCCTGAGGTTTTCCAGACCTGACCAGGAGAAACTCCGGGCCCCTAACCATAACAGTGGTTGTGGTGCTGAAGGGGCCCCATTAGGCTACTCCTCCCCAGACAGAGCTTTAGGAGCCCAGAGAGTGTTCATTATGAGAAAGCATTCAGAGGAATATTATAGGGTCAGGAGACAACCGAGACATAGGTGGCACCAGAAATGAGTGCCCGTGCCATCACAACATAAACACCAGTGCGGCTTTATACACACCAGTCTGGAGCTTAGGCAACCAGGCAGAAATTCCTACCATGTCAAGGTACTGCTTTATATGTGTACTGTAATATCATCCTGTTGCAAAGAGTATACAGGTATTTTATATCCATCTAACTTTGAAAGTGTGGGAAACGAGTCATGACATTTGACAAGAGATTTGACAAGAGACTGAAAGGAGTGATATAGCGTCTGAAAGGAGTGATATAGCGTAAGCTTGTATTAATAAAGTATATGAATGCATTACTGCATGTTAGCATCTTTGGGCTGTGTATGGGATACTGAGAAGCAGCCTACACCGCTTGTGTCCACGGCAAAGATAATAGCCTTCACAACTTCAAAAATGGGAGAAACATGACCAAGCACATCCATAAGAGTACACACACATTGAGAACCCGAGCTCTTCCCTTTTCTCTCTCGCTCTCGACACTGCTCTACATTGAGACCTGTCCCCAATGTGTGCAGCTCACTCAGCTCACTCAACTGCTGGCCCAGTGACAACAGACATCAGCCTCTATAAGGGACAAGAGCTGCCCTGGATTCAGGGCCTGCTAGAATTCCCATCTCTCACACAGATTATATGATAGTACATCAGAGCCTTAAACTAACATCCTGGATAGTTCCTGACTTTTTAAAAACTTTTTTTTACAGTATTTGGCTGATGGTCTGGTGCTAAAGTTTGGCCCTGTGGCCAGGTACATACATAAAAATAACTATTGAGGATGAAAAGTAGCGAAGGCAATGACCACGGCTATTCCCATCGTGGGGGTGAGTTGACCTTACCCTCTTTGACGAGCTGCACAAACACAGGGTTGTCTCCGCTCACCGTCAGCCCAAAGCCATTCTCATCTTTCTGAATGATCACACATCGCTGGACAAGCCCTTTGCAGGACAGAGAGAGAGAACAATGATGTCACATACAGGGCCTCACATTCAGTTCAACACAGGCCAGTTTAGTAGGTGAACTCAGACACACAGTAGTGTCGTGTGAAGGGGAGGTAGCAGGCCTAAAGAACAACACTGTGAACCGAGGGTGAAGGATTCAAAAGAAGATGACTACTACACTCATTGGTCACTGTAACGGTTATGGTCAAATAAGTGCAAGTTATTGAAATCTGTAGGCTAATCTATACACATCTGTTAGCAAGTGGAGAGTTAGTGGAAGAGTATGTAGTAACCGAGGGTGAAGGATTCAAAAGAAGATGACTACTACACTCATTGGTCACTGTAACGGTTATGGTCAAATAAGTGCAAGTTATTGAAATCTGTAGGCTAATCTATACACATCTGTTAGCAAGTGGAGAGTTAGTGGAAGAGTATGTAGTGTGTTGTGATGTCAAGGCACTGCAATCAAAACCACACAAAATCATTGAAACAAAAGGGCACGCACACACAGGCACGCAGACAAACATAAGTGCATGCACAATTGACCTCCCCCCAAGACCTCTTGTACTGGGAAAGAAGAGCAGACAGGTGTTTGGAGAGCAATAAGTTAGTAATTGTCTGAGATGGACAGGGTCAGTGTGTGGAAAACTGGTACTGTGTACTCCTCAAGTTTATCCAAAAGGCAGGCTGTGGAACGGTTGAGTACTGGCTGGGTCTTGAAGGGGAGAGCAATGCCCACGACATTCACACACACCACACACAAACTGCTGATTCACTGCCATGACATGATTTCATGAGTGACTTAAGTCTAAGTTTTGCCTACACTTTCCACTTTTGCACCACCTGCGCAGTCAAACAAAAACACTACTAGCTGGCCCTTAAACCTTCCTTTATTATTGTTGTGACAAAGGTATAGCCGCCAATGCAGTGTGTGTACACTCAAGCAGGGGGGCAGTGCAAAGAGTCGTGTGGGTGGGACATTTGGTCAGGGGTATAGCTGACACGGATGGGAGGGTGGGAGCAAAATGAAAGACAGGCTGGGCCAGGCGAGAGGTGAGATCCAAGCCCTGGGATGGGGGAAGGGTTGGGGGTCGGTGGGAGCAGAAGGGGGTCAGAGGGAGAAAGAGGAAGAGAGAGTGAGAGAAACAGCACTAGCAGTTTCAGCCAGCCTACAGGCAGGCAGGTAGCTAGCCTAGCAACACCAACCAGGAGCAGCTTACCACAGGACTCTGGCCGTCCCTCCGCTAGAACACAGTCACTCTTCTGCACCAGAATGTCTGGCCCACCAGAACACAGGCGGGGGAGGCATAGCAACAACACCCAACAGAACAACCAGTGCAAAAACAAAAAAAGAGAAATCAAAACAAAAAAGAGAAAATTATAGGAGAAAAGATGGGGACAGAGAAATCAAATAAAACATTAGCAAATAAACAATGAATGGGATGGAATGACAGGTGTCTGTGTAGCTGTCTGTGTATGAATGAAGTAGCTATCGAAGGCACAATGTTTGACTAAGCATATATGTTCTAATGCCTTGTTTGTGGACTTGTCAAAGGTTTTGACACAGTTGATCATTCTATATTATTGAGTAAGTTGTCCTCAATAGGCCTGGGCACTGTATGTGGTTTCAGAAAAATCTCAGTAATAGAACCTATTGTGACAGAAGGGGTCAAATCTGAATTCCTTGAAGTGAATAAAAGGGGTACCCCAGGGTTCGATTCTGGGGCCACCATTGTTTACACTGTATATGAATAACTTTGGAAATACTGTGAGAAATACACTGCTCCAAAAAATAAAGGGAACACTAAAATAACACATCCTAGATCTGAATGAATAAAATGTTTTTAATAAATACTTTTTTCTTTACATATTTGAATGTGCTGACAACAAAATCACACAAAAATTATCAATGGAAATCAAATGTATCAACCCATGGAGCTCTGGATTTGGAGTCACACTCAAAATTAAAGTGTAAAACCACACTACAGGCTGATCCAACTTTGATGTAATGTCCTTAAAACAAGTCAAAATGAGCTCAGTAGTGTGTGTGGCCTCCACGTGCCTGTATGACCTCCCCACAATGCCTGGGCATGCTCCTGATGAGGAGGCGGATGATCTCCTGAGGGATCTCCTCCCAGACCTGGACTAAAGCATCCACCAACTCTTGAACAGTCTGTGGTGCAACGTGGCATTGGTGGATGGAGCGAGACATGATGTCCAAGATGTGCTCAATTGGATTCAGGTCTGGGGAACGGGTGGGCCAGTCCATAGCATCAATGCCTTCCTCTTGCAGGAACTGCTGAAACACTCCAGCCACATGAGGCCTTGCATTAGGAGGACCCCAGCGCCAACCGCACCAGCATATGGTCTCACAAGGGGTCTGAGGATCTCATCTCGGTACCTAATGGCAGTCAGGCTACCTCTGGCGAGCATATGGAGGGCTGTGCAGCCCCCCCAAAGAAATGCCACCCCACACCATGACTGACCCACCGCCAAACCGGTCATGCTGGAGGATGTTGCAGGCCGCAGAACGTTCTCCACAGCGTCTCCAGACTGTCACGTCTGTCATATGTGCTCAGTGTGAACCTGCTTTCATCTGAAGAGCACAGGGCGCCAGTGGTGAATTTGCCAATCTTGGTGTTCTCTGGCAAATGCCAAACGTCCTGCACAGTGTTGGGCTGTAAGTACAACCCCCACCTGTGGACGTTGGGCCCTCATTTCATTGGAGTCTGTTTCTGACTGTTTGAGCAGACACATGCACGCTGGAGGTCATTTTGCAGGGCTCTGGCAGTGCTCCTCTTGCTCCTCCTTGCACAAAGGCAGAGGTAACGGTCCTGCTGCTGGGTTGTTGCCCTCCTACGGCCTCCTCCATGTCTTCTGATGTACTGGCCTGTCTCCTGGTAGCGACTCCATGCTCTGGACACTACACTGACAGACACAGCAAACCTTCTTGCCACAGCTCGCATTGATGTGCCATCCTGGATGAGCTGCACTACCTGAGCCACTTGTGTGGGTTGTAGACTCCGTCTCATGCTACCACTAGAGTGAAAGCACCGCCATCATTCAAAACTGACCAAAACATCAGCCAGGAAGCATAGGAACTGAGAAGTGGTCTGTGGTCCCCACCTGCAGAACCACTCCTTTATTTGGGGTGTCTTGCTAATTGCCTATAATTTCCACCTGTTGTCTATTCCATTTGCACAACAGCATGTGAAATGTATTGTCAATCAGTGTTGCTTCCTAAGTGGACAGTTTGATTTCACAGAAGTGTGATTGACTATGAGTTACACTGTGTTGTTTAGTGTTCCCTTTATTTTCTTGAGCAGTGTATATACATTATACAGTATTGTACTCTGTTGTACCATCAGTAAATAATAGAAATGAAGTTGTCCAGGCCATGTTTGTCGGTTTTAGTATACCAGGATATAATAATAAAGAGACTTCAGGAAATATTCAGGCCCCTTGACTTTCCACATTGTTACATCCTTATTCTAAAATGGATTAAATAAAATTTTAAAAAGTCCTCATCGATCTATACCCAATACCAAATAATGACAAAGCAAAAACAGGTTTAGACATTTTTGCAAATGTATTTAAACAGAAATACCTTATTTGCATAAGTATTCAGACCCTTTGCTATGAGACTCAAAATTAAGCTCAGGTTCATACTGTTTCCACTGATCATCTTTGAGATGTTTCTACAACTTGATTGGAGGCCACATGTGGTAAATTCAAATGATTGGACAAGATTGGGAAAGAAACACACCTGTCTATATAAAGTCTCACAGTGTATGTTAGAGCAAAAACCAAGCCATGGGGTCAAAGGAATTGTCCGTAGAGCTCCGAGACAGGATAGTCGAGTCACAGATCTTGGGAAGGGTAACAAGAGATCTCTGCTGCATTGAAAGTCCCCAAGAACACAGTGGCCTCCATTCTTAAAAATAGAAGAAGTTAGGAACCACCAAGACTCTTCCAAGAGCTGGCCGCCTGGCAAAACTGAGCAATCGAAGGAGAAGGGCCTTGGTCAGCAGGGAGGTGACCAAGAACCAGATGGTCATTCTGACAGAGGTATAGTTCCTCTGTGGAGATGGGAGAACCTTCCAGAAGGACAACCATCTCTGCAGCACTCCACCAATCATGCCTTTATTGTAGAGTGACCAGGCAGAAGCCACTCCTCAGTAAAAACGCACATGACAGCCCGCTTGGAGATTGCCAAAGAGCATCATCAAACCTGGCATTATCCCTACGGTAAAGCATAGTGGTGGCAGCATTCTGCTGTGGGGATGTTTTTCAACGGCAGGGACTGGGAGACGAGTCAGGCTCGAGGAAAAGATTAACAAAGCAAAGTAAAGAGAGATCCTTGATGAACGCTCTGGAGCAGGTTCTCAGACTGGGGCGAAGGTTCACCTTCCTCACCCAGCCAAGCACACAGCCAAGACAACACAGGAATGGCTTCAAGTCTTCGAATGTCCTTGAGTGGCCCAGCCAGAGCCCGGACTTTAATCAGATCGAACATCTCTGGAGAGACCTGAAAATAGCTGTGCAGCGTCGCTCCCCATCCAACCTGACAGAGCTTGAGAGGATCTGCAGAGAAGAATGGGAGAAACTCCAAATACAGGTGTGCCAAGCTTGTAGCATCATACCCAAGACTCAAGGATGTAATTGCTGCTTAAACAAAGTAGTGAGTAAAGGGTCTGAATAGTTGTGTAACTATCAGTTTTATTTCTAAAATCCTGTCATTATGGGGTATTGTTTGTAGCTTGACGAGGGGGGAAAAAACAACTGAACCAATTCTAGAATAAGGCTGTAACGTTACAAAATGTGGAAAAAGTCAAGGGGTCCGAATACTTTCTGAATGCACTGTACAGGCATACAGCAGCTTCCACAATTAAACCTCTAGATGCTGTTTTCCATTGTGCACTTAGATTAATTACTAGTGATAATTGTAGAACTCAAGACTGCTTATTGTATCAAAAAGTGGATTGGGCCTCTCTGTATGTAAGAGAGCAGCGTTCCCTTTTGTTTATTTACAAAGCGCTCGGACACAAACTGTATGTATCTGACGACACACGTCAAAGTCAAAACAATAGAATACAATACAAGAGCACAATATTAGACTGTGCTCGAGATTCCAAGGGTGGCTTCTGATTTAGAGAGCTGCTTTTGCTTTTTATGCTCCACAGATGTGGAATGTGTTGCAAAGGAGGCTCAGGCTTGAACGCATGCTGTCCTGAAGGGAATTTAAAACATTAGTGGGGAATGCTCGTGTTTGATGATTTAGTATTTTATTGATGTGTGTTTGTATTGTGCAGGGTTCGTTTGAAAAAGAGAATTGGTCTCAATTTGACACCCTGTTATATGCTACTACTGAAGCAAGTGCTGCTGGCTAGCTGACTAAACTCTTCTGATAGTGACCAGGCTTTGTGGAATTCAGTTCGGACTTCATCGATTAGCCTAAGGTCAATACAAAATAAATCATTATGAAACGCTTACCTTGCACCTATGTTTGTCCTCTGCAGTTAGCTGCTGGTAAGTTTATTGACATGGCTAACCTTTGTTTAACCAGCTAAGCTGCTCTCTGCTCTAGCTTTCTAGGCAATAGGCTGCGTTAGTTTCCACTTCCTCTTCCAATTATAATGTGGGGAGGTCAAAATAATGAAAAACTGTCTACAAAATCCATTCAATTTAAAATGTTGATTATTACTTCTTTGCCATTATCATTCACCTTCTAACCTACGATGTGTTTGCCTGCCAGTGAAAGATCATGTCTTGATCGGATATGATCGTTAGGAAATAGGAATCATGAAACACAAAAAGGCCAGAAGGTGAAATATAGAGAGTAAGAAACGTGGACATGCAACAGGGGTAAAGAAAAGTCTATCAAAGTCAGATCTGAATAAAACCTCATCCAATCTCTCATCTTTTGATAATAATACTCTACTAAAGATTGGAAGACATAGCTTGTAACTGTGCTTTAGGCTGAGGGAATGAGACTAGAGTTTGGGCCTAAACATAAGAAAGTCAACTGAAGTGAAACAGACAATCATTCGGAGACCAGTCTTGTGTAACCTCTTGCCGAACACGTCTGCGTTCAATCCGTCATTCTGAGATCAGCTGGAGGGCACGAGGATTCTATCTTTAAATCGCCCTGATTGTTTGATGAGTATCAAGAGAGCCGGTGAATAGTCATCATACCCGAACATAATTTGTGCTTTTTCTCTTATATGCCCATATTTCAATAGTGAACAACAAAAAGTTGGCTGGTATTTTTTCACTGGGCATTAAGGTCACCAACCAGCTTTGAGCAAGTAGAATTAATATTTCATTCATTTGTGCACAATAACACTGATCAGAAGAAGTGATTGTGCAACAAAGATCTGCTATGAAATCAGATAGAGCGAAACTTCTCGCAAGACATGGTACCCTTAAAGATTCAGAAATGCAGGTGCAGATCAGAGAAAGAAACGGTGGCAATATTTTCCACAGTGAACATACAGCATAGTGCATAGCATACACCATCGATTCACACCATCCCATCATGCTGATTGAACCATTCATCTGTGCGTTTACCTGTAGGGTCAAACTCATGTGAAGCGGAGACTGACGGTCTATCACTTTTGGGTTTCTTGTCAGGGGGGTGGTCTTTACTGAGAATGCTACTGCTTCTGAAAAAAAAGAGCGAGAGAGCTTTGTAAAAACAAGGAAACATCTGAAAAATGTAAACAAAAGTTAAGCTGATGAGCATTGGAGGAGCACCACCACTCATCTATCGAAGAACCATATTTAATTAGTGAGCAGCTACTAGGCCTAAAACACTGACAACTGTCCTTTTCTATAGGAAACATAACATACCATTTCAATGTTGTGGAGTGCCACTAATAACTGCCATGCTGATGGGAATATCCACAAACCCACAACAAAGAAACTCAAATTGTTCACTCAATAGCCACCCCCATCACTGACGAGCTGAAGAGGACATCCTATGAATAACTGTATTTGACAGATGATCTGGACTGGAGTGGCTGTGCAGCTGAGTAGGTCTGTAAGAGCAAGTGAATGGGCTCTCGTTAGAGGAATGTCGTAAAGCCAGACTCCGGGCCCTGCTCTGCATACATGTGGCTGTGAAAGGCACGTTTTCTCTCCGGACTAGGCAGAGATGGGTCGTGCTAGAAGAGGCACCCCTTTGTCCCCCTCCCCTATCTGAGTTTTAAGTGAGGAGGACCACTGTGCGTGTGTGTGCGTGTGCGTGTGTGCGCGTAGAGCAGGCAGGCTTCTCCTGAAAGGCTGCTTAATTTCCTTAATCTGGCCTGTGTGTTCTGTTGGTGGTTTGGCTTACAATATTTCTACCCAACTTCTGTGTTGGGTAGAAACATCTGATTCACAGGTACAAAAGCAGCTGCCTGAGTCCCGTTTTGCTTAGTTGGTAGAGCATGGTGCTTGCAACGCCAGGGTTGTGGGTTCAATTCCCACAGGGGACTCGCTACTTACTGTAAGTCACTCTGGATAAGTGGGTCTTTTAAATTACTAAAATGTAAATGTATGAAATTAGGTTTCTTACCTGTTTGCTTTATTGGGAAACCTGCAAGGTAAAAGAGTGGAGTGTCATAATCATCATAATCCGATTCGAGCAACATCACCGAGTGATGACGACATCAGCAGACAACTCAAACAAGTACTTTGCAAGGGGACTTGGGAGCAGGAAAAACAAGACGTCTACTGAAGCAAGACTCCCGAGACTGATGCTCGTAAACATCATAATCCTGATGACACTACACCAGCTTTCTTCAGTACAGACAGTAGAAGCTCAAAGATTAAAAGCTTTGCCAGGTCAAATTTCCTTCTCCCGCTTCTTGGATTTTGACCAATTGTGTCCTTTACAGTTCAAATACAGACCACTGTCGTGATCATAAAATCTGAGTCATGCTCTGCTCGGTCTGTTGACTGGGATGCAGACTGGCTGGCTGGCTGTAAGTGCCTTGCCAGGATTAATGTTCAGTGGTAGGGTGGAAAGTAGGGAATCGATACACTGAAATATATCTAGAAAAACATTGATTGGAAGGGCTGAGACCATTCACCACAATGATTGATCTTAGAATATAGAAGGGGGAAAAAAAAGCAGATTATATACTGTTCATTTCAGCTCCATTACATCAGTAAGGAGGCACATTCCAGGAGCTTGAGACTTCTCATGGGAAACCAACTCATGGAGGAAATGTCATTGATCTTTGCTGGCCAATGTGTGGATTAGCATCGGTAACTATGTACCAATGCTAACAATTTTAAATGCCAAAAACTTTTATAACACAAATGAATGAATAGGCTAGCCCATGAAGGATGAAAAGAAATAACAGGCCAGAGAATGGAGGCATCCATAGTATGTCGTTTTCCCCTCTTATTTTCCTTAAACAAGGGTACTGACCCAGACTTGGGGAAAAGCTAACCTCACCAGCCCAGAGGCTGAAAATAGGGACAGATTCTCAGAAACATTGAGCACTGCTGGCAGAGCTCCCGTTTCCCGAGTGATAAACGCCTGCCGTGATTGGGAGTCCCATTGGGCGGCGCACAATTGGCCCAGGGTCGCCCGGGTTTGGCCGGTGTAGGCATTATAAATAAGAATTTGATCTTAACTGAATTGCCAAGTTAATAACCAGGTTCAATACATTTTAAAAAATGTATATATTTTTTTGCCTGATTCCATATACATTTCACCCCCCCCAAAAAAATCCCAGGTTTCCCCATGATTTTTCAGGTTTACGCACTCAATAGCACCAATTTTGATCATTTAAGTCCACAACCATGCTTAACAATCCTATCAGTAGATCACAATATTTATTTAGCAATGTTTTCATAGAGTTTGCAAAACAAATACCCACTGGATTGATGCAAATAATCATATCATCATTCTGCCAAGTCTAAGCATAGGCTACTTTGTAGTTAACATTTAACCCATTTCCGATGGTTGTCACGTCAATATCTCCGCGCTACAATCACAAATTTCTTCATAAAACCCCTCTTTTGATAGGTTACCATTTCTGCATTAATGCCATATGAAAGTAAATGGTTCATTTGACACTGCCACAGGAAGGCACCCCTCCCCTACTTAATCGGACAGGTTATGACCAACTTTTGATGTTCATGTCTTCTTTGATAACTGTACAAAATAAAATGCATTTGTCATTAGTATTCGAGCTAAAAACAAAACTGGCCAGTGAATAGATTGTGTCCCTTGCTAGCCAGTCAAAAGAGAGAGGGGTGCTGTGAAGGAAAATTGAATGAATAGCTATTACTTCACTAGCTAGTCATATCCCCTACTTAGATGTTTATCTGTGATACAGTACATTAGGAAAGTATTCTAACCCCTTCCCCTTTTCCACATTTTGTTACATTAGACACAATACCACAATGACAAAGCAAAAACAGGTTTCGAAATGTGTGCAAATTTATTACAAATGACAGAAATACCTTAAAATAAGTATTCAGACCCTTTGCTATGGGACTCGAAATTGAGCTCAGGTGCATCCTGTTTCCATTGATCATCCTTGAGATGTTTATACAACCTAATTGGAGTCCACCTGTGGAAATTGCATTTGATTCAACATGATTTGGAAAGGAACACACCGGTCTATATAAGGTCCCACAGTTGACAGTGCATGTCAGAGCAAAAACCAAGACATGAGGTTGAAGGAATTGTCCGTAGCGCTCATAGACAGGATCGTGTTGGGGCACAGATCTGGGGAAGGGTACCAAAACATTTCTGCAGTATTGAATGTCCCTAAGAACACAGTGGCCTCCATCATTCTTAAATGGAAGAAGTTTGGAACCACCGAGACTCTAGAGCTGGCCACCCGGCCAAACTGAGGAATTGCGGAGGTCACTGATGGTCACTGACAGTGCTCCAGCGTTCCTCTGTGGAGATGGGAGAACCTTCCAGAAGGACAACCATCTCTGCAGCACTCCACCAATCAGGTCTTTATGGTAGACTGGCCAGAGGGACACCACTCCTCAGTAAAAGGCACATGACAGCCCGCTTAGAGTTTGCCAAGATTCAACTCTATGGCTTGAATACCAAGCGTGACGGAGGAAAACTGGCACAATCCCTACAGTGAAGCATAGTGGTGGCAGTATCATGCTGTGGGGATGCTTTTCAGCAGCAGGGACTGGGAGACTAGACAGGACGGTCAAATTAATTACTTTTCAATACATTTAGTTGATTCCCAAAGTTCAAATTTTATTGATTTAAAAATGTTTTATCGCTTATTTTAAATCAGGTAAGTTGACTGAGAACACATTCTCATTTACAGCAACAATAGTTAAGGGGAAAGGGGGGGGGTGGGTGAATGGGCCAATTGGAAGCTGGGGATGGTTAGGTGGCCATGACGCTATGAGGGCCAGATTGGGAATTTAGCCTGGATTTAGCCTGGATTTAGCCTGAATTTAGCCTGGACACCAGTGTTAACACCCATACTCTTACGGTAAATTCCATGGAAGCAAAGAGAGTCAGGACACCCGTTTAACATCCAATCCAAAAGATGGGTAATCTTTTTTCATTTTGAGACCATGCCTCCTACTGGCCCTCCAATACCACATCCAGCAGCATCTCGTCTCCCATCATGCTGTTGAATTCCATTTTAATGTTTGGATTCCGTGATTCTGTCCGTGTTCTTCCCGATCACATATTTTATAGGGATCTAGTTAAGATTTAGGGTGTTCCCCCAGTCTGAGGGTACAACTTACTCTGATGACTACGGGTCTGGTAAAGAATACACTGTTTACACTAAACAATGACGCCTAAAAAAAACTACTTAGGAATGACTTGGGTAAGCTGAATATAACTAATATAATAATGAGGCTACCTCTTGACTAAACAAGTCTAGGCCGATTAAGTAAGCTAAATCATTGGTACTGTCTCATAAAAGGGGTGATGGGGTACAAATACATAATGGTAAATCAATTTTTAGATAATTGACATTGAAGGTTAAATGCCAATTTTTATTAAGAAAAACATGCATTTTCAATCAATTATTAAATAGTTTGACAATCCTGCTTGTAAGCTTGTAAATCATAGAAATCTCTTCCAGTGATGAACACATGGGTGTCTCATGGTATGATGGGATATGCAAACTAGGTGAACTTTAAGCAGTTTTATCTCTTGAATGTTTTGTCATTCAAGTCCAAAAAGGTCACATTCTGGGCATTTCTACAATGGGAAAATATGTATGGAAGGTCTCACTGAAATCAAAATGGGGTGCCGTCAAAAAGTGATCAAATTCAAATTGATGTGCGCAACAAGCTGACGACTGATGGTGAACTAGTAAGCTGAAGTGCCAAAGTTCCAGTCCCTCTCCATCAATACTGAAGTGAGACCAAATTTAGTATTGTGGTGAATGTCGACCGTATGGGACATCTGTCTCACCAACTAGCCATATTAAATCTCTTTTCTAGCGACACTGAATCCCATTCAGCGAGGCAATGACAAGCTGAATGGCCCATTTATGAAATGTTCTCAGACTGTAATAAGTTCCAGAGACTGCTGCCTGCAACTCCCTCAAAACGCCAGCGGAGAAAAGGAAAAGTAAGCACAAACAACCTCAATGAGGTTAAACCCAGGGACTTATAATCATAGCTTGACGATGTGTTGTTCTCTCCCTCAGTGAATCATAGGAGAAATGGAAAGAAAACTAAGAGCATTCGCATTCAAAATTAAATGATTCATTATGGAAATCTGGTCGCCTAGATGGTACCAATATCTGCTAACTTTGAAAACCAACATTAAATCATGACTGAGCACAAGTCTTTGCTAAAAGACTTCCTGAATGCTATATAAAAATATTGGGCTGTATTTCAAGAAAGCAAGGCTCTACAGTCCGACCATTTTATTTGCATATGCGCCAAAATATTTAGCTGTGTGACCTGGAACTTTATATTTAATGACAGTCATTACAACCAAGAAAATGTCTTGTTGCGCAAAATATTTTTAAATTGTGCTCCTAAAATCTATTTTAGTGTACTCCTACATTTTTTCAACTTGGCCGCACATGGTGTAAAAAAGAGCCCTGGAAAGTACTCCAAAGACAAATGTCTTGTGAACTCATGGACCAGTGTGAGGCCGGGAGGCAGAGACTTCACAAAACACCCATCTATAGGTGCCCGTACTGGGATTCGCATTGGAAGCAAGGGCAAAGAAATTAGAGGGAGCAGCAGAGAACGGGGTGGGGAAATGGGAGGGGCAGTAAAGGCAGTTTAAGGCGGGCCAGGCTTGAATACTCAATTGAGGTTTTGTGTTTTCTTGGAAAACTGTGGTGGAATGGGCCAAGAGGGCCTGGATCAGGGACACTACCAAAGTGAAGAGGACGCCGAAAAACAGAGCTTGTCTGTGAGGGACATTCGGCAAGAGAGGAGGGGTCAGAGGGATAGAAAACAGTGAACTGTGAGAGGAACTTGCCATGCTGTTACCCTGGTTCAGAGGAAAACTCCAGGTTTTCCCTTTTCCCATGATGGAGCTACTAGTAACTATTAGAGAGGAAGAGGCAAAACGAGAGGTTTTAAATCTGCCCAAAAGCTATACACTAAGTGAGGTATTTTTGAATGGAGGTCATTGAGTGTCAATGTTTTTATTTAGTTGATTTACAACTAAAGACTTAGTTGATCTAATAGAAATTTGGAAATGTTTAGGTATTCAGAACCTTTCGCTTTTTCCACATTTTGTTAAGTTACAGCCTTAACACTGCCTCCACAAGCATTCGCTACACCTGCAATATCATCTGCTAAATCACGTGTATGTGACCAATACAATTTGATTTATTAAAACATTTATAAAATAAAACAAAAAGTTTGGCACCACCAAGACTCTTCCTAGAGCTGGCTGCCCGGCCAAACTGAACAATCAGGGGAGAAGGGCCCTGGTCAGGGAGGTGACCAAGAACCCGATGGTCACTGACAGAGTTCAAGAGTTCCTCTATGGAGACCCGAGAACTTTCCAGAAGGACAACCATCTCTGCAGCTCTCCACCAATCAGGCCTTTATGGTAGAGTGGCCAGACGGACACCACTCCCCAGTAAAAAAAAAAAAAAAAAAAAAAAAAAAGGCACGACAGCCCACTTGGAGTTTGCCAAAAGGCCCCTAAAGAACTCTCAGACCCTGAGAAACAAGATTCTCTGGTCTGATGAAACCAAGATTGAACTCTTTGGCCTGAATACCAACCGTCGCGTCTGGAGGAAACCTGGCATCATCCCTAGAGAAGACAGTTAAAATAAAAAAATGGGTGGCAGCATCATGCTGTGGGGATGTTTTTCAGCAGCAGTGACTGGGAGACTAGTCAGGCTTGAGGAAAAGATGAACGGAGCAAAGTATAAAGAGATTCTTTATTGAAAATCTGCTCCAGATTCTTCAGAACTTCAGACTTGGGAGAAGGTTCACTTTCCAACAGGACAATGACACTAAGCTCACAGCCAAGACAATGCAGGATGGCTAAGGGACAGGTCTCTGAAAGTCCTTGAGTGGCCCAGCCAGAGCCCGGACTTGAACCCAATCTGAAAATAGCTGTGCAGCGATGCTCCCCATCCAACCTGACAGAAATTCCCCAAATACAGGTATGCCAAGCTTGTGTAACAGACGTGAAATGGCTAGCTAGTTAGCACGCGCAAATAGAGTTTCAAACGTCACTCGCTTTGAGCCTTCTAGTAGTTGTTCCCCTTGCTCTGCGAGAAGAGGGACGGAAGCTATACTGTTACACTGGCAATACTAAAGTGCCTATAAGAACATCCAATAGTCAAAGGTTAATGAAATACAAATGGTAGAGGGAAATAGTTTTATAATTCCTATAATAACTACAACCTAAAACTTCTTACCTGGGAAAATTGAAGACTCATGTTAAAAAGGAACCACCAGCTTTCATATGTTCTCATGTTCTGAGCAAGCAACTGAAACGTTAGCTTTCTTACATAGCACATTTTGCACTTTAACTTTCTTTTCCAACACTTTGTTTTTGCATTATTTAAACCAAATTGAACATGTTTTATTATTAACTTGAGGCTAAATTGATTTTATTGATGTATTATATGTTAAAATAAGTGTTCATTCAGTATTGTTGCAATTGTCATTATTACAAATAAAAATCGGCCGATTAAAATCGGTATCGGTTTTTTGGGCCCTCCATAATCAGTATCTGTGTTGAAAAATCATAATCGGTTGACCTCTAGTCTGGCTAGACTAAACTGTCCTTCCAGACTCACATTAAGCATCTCCAATCCAAAATTTAATCTAGAATTGGCGTCCTATTTCGCAACAAAGTATCCTTCACTCATGCTGCCAAACATATCCTCGTATAACTGACTATCCTACAGATCCAAGACTTCTGCGATGTCATTTACAAAATAGCCTCCAACACTCTACTCAGCAAATTGGATGCAGTCTATCACAGTGCCATCCATTTTATCACTAAAGCCCCATATACTACCCACCACTGCGACCTGTATGCTCTCGTCGGCTGGCCCTGGCTTCATATTAGTCACCAAACCCACTGGCTTCAGGTCATCTAAGTCTTTGCTAGGTAAAGCCCCACCTTATCTCAGCTCACTGGTCACCATAGCAGTACCCACCTGCAGCACACGCTGCAGCAGATATATTGCACAGGGCACCACCAAAGCCAATTCCTCCTTCGGCCACCTTTCCTTCCAGTTCTCTGTTACCAATGACTGGAACCAACTGCAAAAATCATTGAAGCTTGAGACTTATCTCCCTCACTAGCTTTAAGCACCAGCTGTCAGAGCAGCTCACAGATCATTGCACCTGTACATAGTACATCTGTAAATAGCCCATCCAACTACTTCATCCCCATACTGCTATTTATTTTGCTCCTTTGCACTCCAGTATCTCTACTTGCACATTCATCTTCTGCACATCTATCACTCCAGTGTTTAATTGCAATATTGTAATTATTTCACCACTATGGCCTATTTATTGCCTTCCCCTCCCTTATCCTATCTCATTTTCACACACTGTATATAGATTTTTTCCCTATTGAATTATTGATTTTATGTTTGTTTATTCCATGTGTAACTTGGTTGTTTGTGTCACACTGCTTTGCTTTATCTTGGCCAGGTCGCAGTCGTAAATGAGAACTTGTTCTCAACGAGCCTACATGGTTAAATAAAAGTCCCAACACATTGGTTACGCCCACTTGTATTTCAGGTCACAACAATTAAATCGATACGTATGCTATGATGCTGGTAAAGTTGTCTCACGCACTTACAGTGCTGGTCATAATAAAAAGCTAGCTAGCTCACGGATGCAAACAATGTTCTTCCCCAAAAACATAGTGAAACAACAATCGGTTTAAGTTGCTAGGTGTCATCATCCAGCCACAATAGCAGACTTTGCGGTTAGCCTTCAAAATAAAAATAAAGTATTATTTTTATTAATTTGCATCACTGTCAACGACATACTGTTATTTTGAAGGCAAACCGCAAAATCCACTATTATGCCGAATCCTTATTGTGGCTAGCTTCACAACAAAGTCCAGTCGAGCCTCACTAGCCAGATGAAGCTAGTTGGCTGCTAATAACAATAGCTTTGGGCAAAAGGGTTAAATAGCTGGCTAGCTATTTATTTACATGAACTGAAGTTCAATAGGCAAACAACAATACAAGGATTCCTAAATCCTTGCTAAGAATAATTTAAATGACTGCAGTTTCTACTGGTCATTGTTTACAGGCTGGTTGTATTGGTGCTAGCTAGGCATCAAGCTAAAGAGATCTACCCCAGAAGTTGCGGTCAAACAAAATATGCTTTATTACCAACACGGTATTGTAAAAACACATCATTCGTGGCCAGTGTTTGCAGAGTTTTTTGTACATCTTTGACAGAGATACTGTATCTTTTTTGACAAGCAAAAACCCAAACGGCGTTCCACAGCATGCATGTCTTGAAGCTAATAGCAGTGACCCTATTACTGTGTAACTCCGGTAGGGAAACATCGAAAAATAGCGCACTTGGTAGTGTGTATCGGTGCTCGACCAGTAGGGCGAAAGCCAAACATCAGCAAAACATCACCCACAACAGAGAACGGTCCAGGTCAATGAATTCCATTACCTTGGCTTTAATAGATTTCGCCTTTTGAGTTCTTGCTGAAATGTTCTTACTCTTTCAAATGACTGCTCGACTTGTTGAATGCTCGAGCCACCCAGCAGACATTGTGGGCTAGGTGCCGTCATTACGGCATGTACCTACGTCATACAGGTATGCACGTTACCTTTGACATCGGTTTTGCACATCGGTGTTAAACGAGACATCGATATGTTCACCGATATATTGTGCATCCCTACATAAAACAAAAAAAACACTAGGCATATAGACAATGCCTACACTGCATTGTATGCCATTGCTTCTTGAGTAAGTCTGAGCTGGGAATAAAAAAAAATTAAACAAATAGGCTATGCACATGTTGTAATCAAAATTCTCATCTTATCTGGCACATTTCAAAACCATACTTTTCTAAGGCACAGCCGGGAACAAGTTCTGAACAATGGCGAGGTGGATCCTCAATCATTTAAAATCTTACATTTGGGAACAATGTTGCTTCAGTTGATCGCAATGGCGAAGTAGAGAGTTGTGGATAAAACATTAACAGTATGTCGCCACTGCTCAATGAGAATAGCCGATGCAGAGTCAAATCAAATTGTATTAGTCACATGTGCCGAATACAACTGGTGTAGACCTTAAGGTGAAATGCTGACTTATACAAGCCCCAAACCAACAATGCAGTTAAAAAAAGGAAAATAAATAGAAGTAACAAGTAATTATTAAAGAGCAGCAGTAAAATAACAATAGCAAGACTATATACAGAGAGGTACCGGTACACAGTCTGTGCGGGGGCACTGGTTAGGCAAAAAATGATTTAGTCAGCCACCAATTGTGCAAGTTCTCCCACTTAAAAAGATGAGGCCCGGAATTTTCATCAAAGGTACACTTCAACTATGACAGACAAGATGAAAAGAAAAAAAATCCAGAAAATCACATTGCATTTGCAAATTATGGTGGAAAATAAGTATTTGGTCAATAACAAAAGTTTCTCAATACTTTGTTATATACCCTTTGTTGGCAATGACAGAGGTCAAATGTTTTCTGTAAGTCTCCACAAGGTTTTCACACACTGTTGCTGGTATTTTGGCCCATTCCTCCATGCAGATCTCCTCTAGAGCAGTGATGTTTTGGGGCTGTTGCTGGGCAACACAGATTTTCAACTCCCTCCAAAGATTTTCTATGGGGTTGAGATCTGGCTAGGCCACTCCAGGACCTTGAAATGCTTCTTACGAAGCCACTCCTTCATTGCCCGGGTGGTGTGTTTGGGATCATTGTCATGCTGAAAGACCCAGCCACGTTTCATCTTCAATGCCCTTGCTGATGGAAGGAGGTTTTCACTCAATATCTCACGATACATGGCCCCATTCATTCTTTCCTTTACACGGATCAGTCGTCCTGGTCTCTTTGCAGAAAAACAGCCCCAAAGCATGATGTTTTCACCCCCATGCTTCACAGTAGGTATGGTGTTCTTTGAATGCAACTCAGCATTCTTTGTCCTCCAAACACGACAAGTTGAGTTGTTACCAAAAAGTTATATTTTGGTTTCATCTGACATTCTCCCAATCTTCTTCTGGATCATTCAAATGCTCTCTAGCAAACTTCAGACGGGCCTGGACATGTACTGGCTTAAGCAGGGGGACACGTCTGGCACTGCAGGATTTGAGTCCCTGGCGTCGTAGTGTGTTACTGATGGTAGGCTTTGTTACTTTGGTCCCAGCTCTCTGCAGGTCATTCACTAGGTCCCCCCGTGTGGGTCTGGGATTTCTGCTCACCGTTCTTGTGATCATTTTGTGAGAGCTTACGTGGAGCCCCAGATGGAGGGAGATTATCAGTGGTCTTGTATGTCTTCCATTTCCTAATAATTGCTTCCACAGTTGATTTCTTCAAACCAAGCTGCTTACCTATTGCATATTCAGTCTTCCCAGCCTGGTGCAGGTCTACAATTTTGTTTCTGGTGTCCTTTGACAGCTCTTTTGTCTTGGCCATAGTGGAGTTTGGAATGTGACTGTTTGAGGTTGTGGACAGGTGTCTTTTATACTGATAACAAGCTCAAACAGGTGCCATTAATACAGATAATGAGTGGAGGACAGAAGAGCCATAAATCTTGCTTTTTTGTAGGTGACCAAATACTTATTTTCCACCATAATTTGCAAATAAATTCATTAAAAATCCTACAATGTGATTTTCAGGATTTTTTTTCTCATTTTGTCTGTCATAGTTGAAATGTACCTATGATGAAAATTACAGGCCTCATCTTTTAAAGTGGGAGAACTTGCACAATTGGTGGCTGACTTAATACTTTTTTGCCCCACTGTATGCACAATATGTAATAAAATTGACTATGCATAGAAGATAACAGCAGAGAGCAGTGTAAAGGGGGGGGGGGGGGCAATGCAAATAGTCTGGGTAGCAATTTGATTAGATGTTCAGGAGTCTTATGGCTTGGGAGTAGCAGCTGTTTTGAAGCCTTTTGGACCTAGACTTGCCGCTCCGGTACCACTTGCTGTGCAGTAGCAGAGAGAACAGTATATGACTCGGATGGCTGGATTCTTTGACAATTCTTAGACACCGCCTGGTATAGAGGTCCTGGATGGCAGGAAGCTTTGCCCCAGTGATATACGTTCGCACTACCCTCTGCAGTGCCTTGCAGTCAGAGGCTGTGCAGTTGCCATACCAGGCAGTGATGCAACCCGTCAGGATGCTCTCGATGGTGCATCTGTTTTGAGCGTTTTGAGGATCTGAGGACCCATGCCAAATCTTTTCAGTCTCCTGAAGGGGAACAGGCTTTGTCATGCCCTCTTCACGACTGTCTTGGTGTGCTTGGACCATGTTAGTTTGTTGTTGAAGTGGACACCAAGGAACTTGAAGCTCTCAACCTGCTCCAATACAGCCCCGTCAATGCGAATGGGGGCGTGCTCTGTCCTCTTTTTCCTGTAGTCCACAATCATCTCCTTTGTCTTGATCTTGTTGAGGGAGAGATTGTTGTCCTGGCACCATGTAGCTTGTTGTAGTTGTGGGCCAATCATCAAAGCAGCACTACAGACATAGAGCCTCTGTGTGGCAAAGCAAGTTAGGACAGTATCTAATCAATGGAAAAGGGTATTAAAATTATGGAATTAAAAGCGCAATATGCAAAGCCAATTGACGTCTTCAGCGCTGGCAAAAAAACGTTTCTGCATACCCCCATCAATAAAATCCCAGCACCCACTCCCCACAGCTTTGCATAGGATGCTGCTTCCCTCACTCAGATCACTTGTCTAGTAGTCAATTAGGAACATGTCTCTATATAATTTTTTTTTTTTTTTTTTAAACACACATTTATGCATATCGGGTCCAGGTAGAAAAGCCCCCGGTCCATTTCAGAACACGTCTGTGAAGACCTCTACTTGAAAGGCCCAATATAACAATTCCTCTCACAGAAGCTGGACTTGGCGGTATACCATATTTTATGATATACCGGTATTGATGCAGACCGGTTTGGGTTTTCACTTTATCTTCTATATCAGTATTTGAATGTTTGGTTTGTCAAATGTGTTATGCAATGTGTAACGTCCAATCTTTATAGTTTACTCCGCTACTTGAGTCATCTCTCTCCGCTCTCCATGCAGCTTTCCATATAAACCTAGACCCGCCCCGTCACTCAAGGAGCGCATTTATTGTTCCTCAACCACTAGACACTTGAATTCAGTCTGCATCTACAGAACATGCAACAATGTTGATGAAAACGATGCTGTTTTCACTTTGCTTCTTAATATAAATCCACAAGCATTCTATAATTACACTACGAGTTGGTGTTTCTTACATTTGCAAACAGCTAATTTGTCTTTTCTTAGTATGCTGGGCCTAAATCTTGTTAGCCGCTAATGCTAAATCGCTAGCCAGCTAATTAATGTACTGAGTCAGAGCAACAGTAATTAGCTATACAGCCTGATAATACCAGTGATGGTGTAGCTCTAAATCTGAATGTTGTTTGTGCAATAGTCATTTCTAAATCAAAGAGGAATACGAAAAATGAGAAAGTTACATGAAGTAGCTAAGAGAAAACATTCAATGAAGCTAAATATTATAGTGTACCTTAGGAGCACTTATCGACACCTGTCACAATAACTCCTGCCTGGCATTTTCATTCGTTGTCATATCAAACACTGTATTCAAAAGTGCCCCTATTATATTCTAACTATAGAATTAGAACAATCATTCTATTTGCATGATTCCATTTGGCATGTTTTGCTCCAAAAATCGCAATTGCAACATTTGGTTAAAAATAAGGCCTAGAATGTTCACCCATATCATGCAGCCCTATGTAGCAGTGTGGAAATGAACTCAAATGAGTGCAGGTAAATGCACAAATGTATGAAAATGAGTTTAGGTTTCAGTTGAACGGAACAGTATAAAACAAATCCGAATGGAGAAAGACCCATTGAAATCATTTAGAATGTGTGTTGCCACCCTAGGGACACACACTACTCAAAGCAAGTGTAGAACTTTATTTTTTATAAAAACAGTCAAACCCCGCCCGATGGAAAAAAATAAAAATAAATGTGACATGATATTTTGGCCATATCGCCCAGCCCTATCTTGGTGCATTTTAATGTTGTCTTTTGCCAAATGAACTACAGAAATGTTTGGCATTTAATTTTCCCGCTGTACCGTAACCGAAGAGACCCCAAAACCGCAATTTGTATTGAACTGTGGGTTTGGTGAACCGTTACCAATGGGTGCCTGACAAACAACTAGGGCTGAGCAGCAATACAGAACACAGGTTGACTGATTATGATTTTTCAATGCCGATACCAATTATTGGAAGACCAAAAAAGCCGATACCGATTAATCGGGCGATTTTCAAAATGTATTTGTAATAATGACAATTACAACAATACTGAATGAACACTTACTTTAACTTAATATAATACATCAATAAAGTAAATAAAGAAACATGTTCAATTTGGTTTAAATAATGCAAAAACAAAGTGTTGGAAAGCAAAAGTGCAATATGTGCTATGTAAGAAAGCTAACGTTTCAGTTCCTTGTTCAGAACATGAGAACAGATGAAAGCTGGTGGTTCCTTTTAACATGAGTCTTCAATATTCCCAGGTAAGAAGTTTTAGGTTGTAGTTATTATAGAACTATTTCCCTCTCTACCATTTGTATTTCATTAACCTTTGACTATTGGATGTTCTTATAGGCACTTTAGTATCGCCAGTGTAACAGTATAGCTTCCGTCCCTCTCCTTGCTCCTCCCTGGGCTCGAACCAGCAACACAACGACAACAGCAACCCTCGAAGCAGTGTTACCCATGCAGAGCAAGGTGTGGTGTGGGGGCTGTGCTTTGGCAAAGTGGGTGGGGTTATATCCTTCCTGTTTGGCCCTGTCCGGGAGTGTCCTCGGATGGGGCCACAGTGTCTCCTGACCCCTCCTGTCTCAGCCTCCAGTATTTATGCTGCAGTAGTTTATGTGTCGGGGGGCTAGGGTCAGTTTGGTTATCTGGAGTACTTCTCCTGTCCTATTCGGTGTCCTGTGTAAATCTAAGTGTGCGTTCTCTAATTATCTCCTCTCTTTCTTTCTCTCTCTCGGAGGACCTGAGCCCTAGGACCATGCCCCAGGACTACCTGACATGATGACTCCTTGCTGTCCCCAGTCCACCTGGCCATGCTGCTGCTCCAGTTTCAACTGGCCTGGGCCCTAGGACCATGTCCCAGGACTGCCTGACATGAGGACTCCTTGCTGTCCCCAGTCCACCTGGCCATGCTCCTGCTCCAGTTTCAACTGTTCTGCCTTACTATTATTCAACCATGCTGGTCATTTATGAACATTTGAACATCTTGGCCACGTTCTGTTATAATCTCTACCCGGCACAGCCAGAAGAGGACTGGCCACCCCACATAGCCCGGTTCCTCTCTAGGTTTCTTCCTAGGTTTTGGCCTTTCTAGGGAGTTTTTCCTAGCCACCGTGCTCTTACACCTGCATTGTTTGCTGTTTGGGGTTTTAGGCTGGGTTTCTGTACAGCACTTTGAGATATCAGCTGATGTACGAAGGGCTATATAAATAAATTTGATTTGATTTGAACTACTAGAAGGCGAGTGACATTTGAAACGCCATTTCACTTCAGTTACACTAGCCTCATTTCGGGAGTTGATAGGCTTGAAGTCATAAACAACGCAATGCTTGACGCACAACGAAGAGCTGCTGGCAAAACACACGAAAGTGCTGTTTGAATGAATGTTTACGCGCCTGCTTCTGCCTACCACCGCTCAGTCAGATACTTGTATGCTCAGTCAGATTATATGCAACGCAGGACACGCTAGATAATATCTAGTACTATCATCAACCATGTGTAGTTAACTAGTGATTATGATTGATTGTTTATTAAGATAAGTATAATGCTAGCTAGCAACTTACCATGGCTTACTGCATTCACGTAACAGGCAGTCTCCTTGTGGAGTGCAACGAGAGAGGCAGGTCGTTATTGCGTTGGACTAGTTAACTGCAGGATTGGGTCCCCCAAGCTGACAAGGTGAAGATCTGTCTTTCTGCCCCTGAACGAGGCAGTTAACCCACCGTTCCTAGACCGTCATTGAAAATAAGAATGTGTTCTTAACTGACTTGCCTAGTTAAATAAAAAGGTATATAAAATAAATAAATAATAAATAAATAAAACACAAATCGGCACCCCAAAAATACTGATTTCCGATTGTAATGAGAACTTGAAATCGGACACAATTAATCGGCCATTGCGATTAATCGGTCGACCACTAATACAGACCTAGGCCTACTTTTCAATCCAGGCCAAAGTGTAGGCTAAAACTTGAGGTAACTGCTGTAATTGTAAGGAAGGTTCCAGCAGCAGTGAAAACAGAGTGTAGTAGTGCACAGACAGGTGTTGTAGTGAAAGAGGGCCCTTCCTTCTGTTCTGACAGGCTTGCTGATCTGAGAGCTGTGAATGGATGATCTCAGGGCTGCTGGCCCGAGGACAGGGAGAGAAATGACTCATGTTTGGCTCTGCAATGAGGGAGAGAGAGAGAACACATGATGTTTGTATCTCGTTGCAGACTACACACTACAATCACAGTCCCTCACTGTGGTCACAAATATGACATCACCTCTCTTCCCACTGAGTGAGGAGAAGTCCTCCCGCAAACACACACGGCTTATGTTTGAAAAATTCAGGTTGATAATGGAATGTCTGATTGATCAGAGCCAATAAGCCACATGTCAAACTCATTCCATTGAGGGCCAAGTGTGAGTTTTTGCTTCTCCTATGTAGTTGATTGATTAAGGTCACTAAATAGTAAACAACTCCCTTCACCTGGTTGTCTAGGTCTTCATTGAAAAAAAAAACGAAAAAAAAAAAACCTGCAAACACTCCACCCTTCATAGAATGAGTTGGACACCCATAAAATAAGCCAATGAGATCTACGGGCATTTAAGCTGAAGCAATTAGCTGACTTGTGATGTCAGAGAGGAGTCAAAGTGCAACTTTCCAAGAAATATAGTGCTATATAATAGGCTACAACCTGTCCTGCAGGGCTACAAGATAAAGTGCTTCAGTGAATAGGTCAAGAGGAGTCATGATACAAACGAAAAATGCCAGTCAAGTGTCTTTTGACGACGTGACCATTGTCTTCTGCCTGTAAGATCCCATATTTTACCTCGATTTATTACCAATCGAGGTAAAAAATAAATTTTAAAAAGAGGGGGAAAAGAAAGCCGGTGGATCGACTACTAGGCCACAGGTCAAAGGTGGGTTAAAGCTAAGGCACAGCCCCTCCGCTTTCATGACATCAAAGGGAGCTCCCACAGCCACAGCCTGAGGGGGAAGAAACACTTTCTGCCCCAATAAACCCAATCAAGATTTCTGACAGGGCTTGGGGACAGACATTTCTCCATGAAGTGTTTAAGAAAAACTCCCTGCTAGACACTATACAGGGTGACTTTCCAGTCTCCCTACATAATTCTGATTAATGAGAGTTGTTTCAGACATAATTATGCACTATAGAGGTATTTCAGTATTTCCATGCCGGGAGAGTTCAAGCAATGACGTAATTGGTTGATTGAGCCTGCAGTCTGATCTGAAAATGGAGCCATGTTTTGTAGCTATTATTGTGGCCTTTGGGGCTCCAAAGTGGCGCAGCGGTCTAAGGCACTGCATCTCAGTGCAAGAGGCATCACTACAGACCCTGGTTAGTTTCCAGGCTGTATCACAACTGGCCGTGATTGAGAGTCCCATAGAGCGGCACACAATTGGCCCAGCGTCATCCGGGTTGGGGTTTGGCCGGTGTAGGCGGTCATTGTAAATAAGAATTTGTTCTTAACTGACTAGCCTAGTTAAATAAAGGTTAAATGAATACAATTTTTAAAAGTGTGTTGTTTCGCAGATTGCACAATCACGCTAGCTGCGAGTAGATATGGTTGTACTTGTTCAATAAAGCCATTGCACTCTCAACAACAGAACTACCAGGACATTGCAGGATATATAGGTGGACACATTTTTTTCTGGCTTTATAAAGACGAGAGCCCTACTTCCTCGTCCAACTGTGTTCCCACCCTTGAAGGAACCCTGAAATTGCGGTTTACTTACAACCAGGAAATGTAGATGGCCTGTGAGATGCAGAAACGCTAGTATTTGCGTGAGTAAATATTGGACATTGATGGCACATTATATGTTAATAACATTAATAGCCATATACAGTGAAAAAGGGACATTTCACCTCTGCTCCAAGTGTATTATGCCCATCTAGCCTAATGCACTTTCTCAATTGATGCACATTTGTCTGACGCAGGTTCATTGCAGTTAGGGGCTCACGACAGCTTCTGTGCCGCCAGAGTGCATGGAAACGTTTTATGTTTTCTAATGTTCTACTTTTGTGAGTTCATCTTTGATACTACATGAATTTGAGGCTCTGGTCGGTCATTAAATCACAATGCAGACCCTGAGTCTCCGCTCTGCTCCACACTACCCCGGAAACTGCATTCAATTTTAGCAACCTCACTGAGATGCAGGGAAAGGGAGCCGGACAAAATAAATAAATGTCTAAAATCGGCCTCTGCAGAGAAGCAGCACCCTCACAAACACCTTCCCATACACCATTGCAGTAGAAGTGTAATAAGACCTAGAGGAAGCCTAGACAGAGGAAAAACTAGGCTGGTTGTGTGTTAAAGGGAATATCAGCAGTTGAAACAATAAGTGTTCTCCCCGTCCGTTTTGGTAAAAAACTTAGGGATGGGGCTTGTAATGAGAAATATACCCACTCAAATTCATAGACAGAGATACCATGATATCAAAATGAGTTTTAACAATGTTTGGAGGCTATATAGTGTTTGTTTACATTTATATTAGAGTAAAACAAGCTTATATTTTGGGTTCTGATGGAGTACGACAGCTAAACTAAGTTCATGAGGCATTTATATAATGATATTCTTCAAGAATCAATGTGTACATATCACTCATTTATAAATCCCAAAATGAATGTAGCAACTGCAGATTGCCCCTTAAAATGATCTTGTGTGACATATGAGCAGTTGTAAACCGTGACAAATAACGAGAATCAATAAAGACTTAGTGGGAGGCAGTTTCTTCCCTTGCTAGAAAAATAAGTGTGCTGACCCGGTAGCTACGAACCTACCGATTATACATGTAGAATAAATAGCAATGCTCGTCAGTGGCCAACAACTGGACATTGAGCAAATTAGAGCACGAACCCCCAAATCAAATCAAATTCTATTTGTCACATACACATGGTTAGCAGATGTTAATGCGAGTGTAGCGAAATGCTTGTGCTTCTAGTTCCGGCAATGCAGTGATAACCAACAAGTAATCTAACTAACAATTTCAAAACTACTGTCTTATACACAGTGTAAGGGGATAAGGAATATGTACATAAGGATATATGAATGAGTGATGGTACAGAGCAGCATACAGTAGATGGTATCGAGTACAGTATATACATATGAGATGAGTATGTAGACAAAGTAAACAAAGTGGCATAGTTAAAGTGGCTAGTGATACATGTATTACATAAGGATGCGGTCGATGATGTAGAGTACAGTATATACATGCATATGAGATGAATAATGTAGGGTAAGTAACATTATATAAGGTAGCATTGTTTAAAGTGGCTAGTGATATATTTACATCATTTCCCATCAATTCCCATTATTAAAGTGGCTGGAGTTGGGTCAGTGTCAATGACAGTGTGTTGGCAGCAGCCACTCAATGTTAGTGGTGGCTGTTTAACAGTCTGATGGCCTTGAGATAGAAGCTGTTTTTCAGTCTCTCGGTCCCAGCTTTGATGCACCTGTACTGACTTCGCCTTCTGGATGATAGCGGGGTGAACAGGCAGTGGTTCGGGTGGTTGATGTCCTTGATGATCTTTATGGCCTTCCTGTAACATCGGGTGGTGTAGGTGTCCTGGAGGGCAGGTAGTTTGCCCCCGGTGATGCGTTGTGCAGACCTCACTACCCTCTGGAGAGCCTTACGGTTGAGGGCGGAGCAGTTGCCCTACCAGGCGGTGATACAGCCCGCCAGGATGCTCTCGATTGTGCATCTGTAGAAGTTTGTGAGTGCTTTTGGTGACAAGCCGAATTTCTTCAGCCTCCTGAGGTTGAAGAGGCGCTGCTGCGCCTTCTTCACGACGCTGTCAGTGTGAGTGGACCAATTCAGTGTCTGTGATGTGTATGCCGAGGAACTTAAAACTTGCTACCCTCTCCACTACTGTTCCATCATGTGGATAGGGGGGTGTTCCCTCTGCTGTTTCCTGAAGTCCACAATCATCTCCTTAGTTTTGTTGACGTTGAGTGTGAGGTTATTTTCCTGACACCACACTCCGAAGGCCCTCACCTCCTCCCTGTAGGCCGTCTCGTCGTTGTTGGTAATCAAGCCTACCACTGTTGTGTCGTCCGCAAACTTGATGATTGAGTTGGAGGCGTGCGTGGCCACGCACTCGCGGGTGAACAGGGATTACAGGAGAGGGCTCAGAACGCACCCTTGTGGGGCCCCCCGTGTTGAGGATCAGCGGGGAGGAGAGGTTGTTGCCTACCCTCACCACCTGGGGGCGGCCCGTCAGGAAGTCCAGTACCCAGTTGCACAGGGCGGGGTCGAGACCCAGGGTCTCGAGCTTGATGACGAGCTTGGAGGGTACTATGGTGTTGAATGCCGAGCTGTAGTCGATGAACAGCATTCTCACATAGGTATTCCTCTTGTCCAGGTGGGTTAGGGCAGTGTGCAGTGTGGTTGAGATTGCATCGTCTGTGGACCTATTTGGGCGGTAAGCAAATTGGAGTGGGTCTAGGGTGTCAGGTAGGGTGGAGGTGATATGGGCCTTGACTAGTCTCTCAAAGCACTTTATGATGACGGAAGTGAGTGCTACGGGGGCGGTAGTCGTTTAGCTCAGTTACCTTAGCTTTCTTGGGAACAGGAACAATGGTGGCCCTCTTGAAGCATGTGGGAACAGCAGTCTGGTATAGGGATTGATTGAATATGTCCGTAAACACACCGGCCAGCTGGTCTGCGCATGCTCTGAGGGCGCGGCTGGGGATGCCGTCTGGGCCTGCAGCCTTGCGAGGGTTAACACGTTTAAATGTCTTACTCACCTCGGCTGCAGTGAAGGAGAGACCGCATGTTTTCGTTGCAGGCCGTGTCAGTGGCACTGTATTGTCCTCAAAGCGGGCAAAAAAGTTATTTAGTCTGCCTGGGAGCAAGACATCCTGGTCCGTGACTGGGCTGAGTTTCTTCTTGTAGTCCATGATTGACTGTAGACATCCAAGTGATGGAGCAAACAAAAAAAACGAGGTAAAAGGATAGCATTTTCTCTGGGTGAGCCAGTCACACTTAATATGCAATGCAGGCTATGGGATGGTAGCTAGCTAAGTGCACAGATGCAATACACACAACACTAAATACTGTCATTGTAAATAAAATAAAAATTCTTAACAGACTTGCCTAGTTAAATAAAAAGGTTACACACCAAAAAGTTATTTTGTTGGCATTTACGCATGTCCCCAATACCAGTAAAACATAATCAAAAACATATTTCTTTCACTTTCTTGCTGTGCTGTTCTGTTCTGTTCAGTCGATTAATTCTCGAACAGGTTTTCTATGGAACGCCGTTTGGGTCGTTGCGTGTCAAAAAATATACACGTCAAATAACACTACATCGGTTTCAGTAGCTATAGTTACCTAACTATATAGTTAGCTAGCTGTCACCATCTAAAATAAGAACTGTCTTATAAATTAGGGTTATTTCATTAATTGTGATCGGACCCAACTACGTGAAGCTAGCCACAATGAGGATTAACCACAATAGTGGACTTTGCGGTTAGCCTTCAAAATAAAAAGTATGGCATAGGTCTACTATCTGTATTAATTTGCATCACAGTCAATTGCATAGTTTATTTTGAAGGTAAAACACAAATTCCACTATTGTGCCGAATTCTTATTGTTGCTGGCCTTGGGCGACAGGGTAAGTAGCTGGCTAGCTATTGATTTACATGAACTGAAGTTCAATTTCAATAGGCGAACAACAAGTGGCAACCTAGCTAATACTTGATTCCTAAATTATTGTTAAGAATAATGAAAATGACTGCAGTGTCTACTGGTCATCGTTTTCAGGCTGGTTGTATTGGTGCTAGCAAGGTACCAAGCTAAAGATATCTACCCCAGAAGTTGCGTTTATTACCAACGCGGTATTGTAAACACATCGTTCGTGGCCAGTGTTTGCAGACTTTTTTGTACAGCTTTGACAGTGCTACTGTATCCCAAAACGGCATTCCATAGTATGCATGTCTTGAAGCTAATAGCAGTGACGCTATTACTGCGCAGCTCTGGTGGGGCAACATTTGAAAAATAGTGCACTTGGTAGTGTGTACTGGTGCTCGACCAGTCGGCGAAAGCCAACATCACCCACGACAGAACGGTTGATTGTAAAGCGCCAATTAATTCCATTATCTTGGCTTTAACATCGGCTTTAAACTAGACATCGGCCGATACTGATATGTTTACCGATATATTGCACATCCCTAGTAGCTAGTATTGACTTAAATCAAAATGGATTAGCTAGTTTCTACAAAACAGCTGCCGAGTTTGGTGTCTTTAGCCAGCTAGTTAACTATGTTGTGCTAGCTAGCGAATATGCTTACTATAGCTAGCTAGCTAAACATTTGGCTATGGACTGGTACTGGCCGTATGGGACTATGCGTAGGAATTATATTGTTTCTTTGTCATCTTGCTGTGTAGTCATCTAGTTGTAGCCATCTGTGAGAACACAAAAGAGTGACTGCAGACACCATTCAGACGTAGTAAATACTGTCACCAGGCAAACATTTGACAAGACTACCGGTGTGTCTGAGCTTCAACTGGCAAGACTTCCCTGGCATTAGTTAGTTTTGATTTGCTGTAGTTTGAGCATCCAAGTCAGGAAACGAGTCTTCCACTGAAGTAAGACATGCAATGTTCTGTCGATGAAGCTTTCATTTAAAAATGAACGTTCCTAAACCAGTCAGGTTAAAACAGAGAGCTGACAGTCCTAAGTAGCCAAAACAACAATTATATGCCGAGCCCTGTGGGAGTACAATGCTTTGAGTGGGGCTACTTCTTCTTGGTCTCTGAAACCACAGCACAGACATGTGAAGACTTGACACATTGGCAACGCTGCCTTTCCTCCATATCCTTCTCTCCATTGTTGCGATCCTGTCTTTTGTGAAGTGAAAGTAATGTTGGGCCCTGCGGCACTTCTTTGCAAATAAAGAGATTGCAACGTGTCCACTACCATCAGCATCAAAGTGAGATGTGTGTTGGTGGTGGACCCCCACCCCTGGGCTCCTACCCCACCCTCTTTCCACCACCAGCCCTGGGGTATTGCCTGGATATATCTTAATCTCCCAGTCTCTCTTGCTCTGCTGGCCCAACAACTCACTGCTGAGAAAATACTAGGCTACATGATTACAGAAAAACAGTGGGAGCAGATGGTATACTATTTTCTCCACTCCTTACTTTCATTTGTTCCACTAACTTGATGGATAAAGCAGTTGTTCTTCCAGTGCAGTAGGCACTAGGTAGCAGCAGCATTTATTTTTCCTGTAGCCTATCAGCTCCACTAGCCTAACTCTAGGTAAGAAAGTGATCTAACTGAAGGGATGGGCTGTGATTAAAATATTGGGTTCTGACTTGAAGAGAATGACTCACCGCCGTCTGAGAAAATATAATTCCATTAGGTGGCTTTTGAGTTACCAGGTACGTCTTTAGGGACTGTCAAAGAAAAGGCTGGCACTAACACAACCAGCCAAATGCACTTAATATTATCTATCAGACTGCACAGAAGCACTAGATTGAACTTCACTCAACTTTCTAGAGTTGTCCTCTTTAGTTAAATACAATCAACATTTTACTCGGCTGTGGGAATTGTGATCCAATCCACACAATATTGGCCACTTTCAAAGTAACATACCGTAACCAAAACAAAGTACGCAAGAGATTTTCTTATAGGCAGAGAGCATTGGAGTAGGATTCTATTGCATTGACAGACATGAATCAGGCCCATACCCTACACAAACGTGCAACAAAACCAATCAAAGCTGCTATTTTCCTTTATGCAAAAAGACATTGCCATTCACTTTGAACTAGACTGTGGCTACAGTATAGCGCTTGCGAGTAGATGCTCGTTTAGAGATCAAAGCGAGAGCTGGTGCAACGTGCACATTTGTTCATATAATTTGCTAGTTGGTGAGTTATTGTCCCAGTTATAGCTCATTTCTAGTCAACAATGGGGGAGTGGTTGCTTCCAACAAGAGGACAAAATGTGTGCATTTCTAGCCATCTTGTGTCTTAAAAAGGGCAGTGTAGTATTTTGAGACATCTTAAATAAACTAAGTCACCAATAGGCAGAGCGTAAATTGGCAGATTTTCTGTAATAAACGGTATGGGAATAATAATGCATTTTATTTTGTATAGTTTCTTGCATCATACAACATTTTCAATCATCTCCTTGTCTGAAAGACAAGTGGATAAACAGGTTAATGTCAAGCACTGCATGTATTTTTTATTTTTTAAAGTCACATGGAAAGTGCTTTCGGAAAGTATTCAGACCACTTGAGGGTATCCACATTTTGTTACGATGCAGCCTTATTCTAAAATTGATTAAAAATATAGAATTATCCTCAGCAATCTACACAATATACCCCATAATGACAAAGCAAACAGGTTTTTAGAAATTGTTGCAACTGTATTAAACATAAACACCTTATTTACATAAGTATTCAGACCCTTCGCTATGAGACTCGAAAATGAGCTCAGGTGCATCCTGTTTCCATTGATCATCCTTGAGATGTTTATACAACTTGATGACTGGAGTCCACCTGTGGTATATCCAATTGATTGGACATGTTTTGGAAAGGCACACACACCCGTCTATATAAGTTCACACAGTTGACAGCGCATGACACAGCAAAAACCAAGTAATGAGGTCGAAGGAATTGTCCGTAGAGCTCAGAGACAAGACTGTGTTGAGGCACAGATCTGGGGAAGGGAACCAAAACATTTCTGCAGCATTGAATGTCCCCAAGAACACAGTGGTGTCCACCATTCTTAAATGGAAGAAATTTGGAACCACCAAGACTCTTCCTAGAGCTGGCCGCCCAGCCAAGCTGAGCAATCGGGGGAGAAGGGCCTTGGTCAGGGAGGTGACCAAGAACCCGATGGTCACTGACAGAGCTCCAGAGTTCCTCTGTGGAGATGGGAGAACCTTCCAGAAGGACAACCATCTCTGCAGCACTCCACCAATCAGGCCTTTATGGTAGAGTGGCCAGATGGAAGCTACACCTCAGTAAAAAAAGGCACATGACCACCCACTTGGAGTTTGCCAAAAGGCACCTAAAGACTCTCTCGTCTGATGTAACCAAAATTGAACTCTTTGGCCTGAATGCCAAGCGCCACATCTGGAGGAAACCTGGCACCATCCCTACGTTGAAGCATGGTGATGGCAGCATCATGTCGTGGGGATGTTATTCAGCTGCAGGAACTGGAAGACAAGTCAGGATCAAGGGAAAGATGAACGGAGCAAAGTACAGAGAGATCCTTGATGAAAACCTGCTCCAGAGCGCTCAGGACCTCAGACTGTTGCAACCGTTCACCTTCCAACAGGACAACGACACTAAGCACACAGTCAAGACAACGCAGGAGTGGCTCTGGAGAGACCTGAAAATAGTTGTGCAGCAACGCTCCCCATCCAACCTGACAAAGCTTGAGAGGATCTGCAGAGAATAATTGGTGAAACTCCCCAAATTCAGGTGTGACAAGATTGTAGCGAATTACCCAAGACTCACGGCTGTAATAGCTGCCAAATGTGTTTCAACAAAGTACCAAGTGGAGGGTCTGAATACTTATGTAAAATTGATATTTCAGTGATTTCTTTTTTGCTTTGTCATTATGGGGTAATGTTTGTAGATGAGGAAAAAAATATATTTAATAAACTTTAGAATAAGGCTGTAACCTAACACAATGTGGAAAAAGTCCAGGGATCTGAATACTTTCCGAAGGCACTGTAGGTCTACACTGAACGCCACACATTGGCTGCTACTGTAGGCTGAATAATAGAACAGCTATTTCCATGTTAAAATGTTACAGGATGCATTTTCTCCATTGTTTTTATTATGGTAGGCCACTCTGGTAGGCCTAAATTATGATCAAATAGCCACAGTAGTCTACTTGCCCACTTAAAACTAACTTAAAGCAGGCACAGCCTTAGTGTTCACAGTAAACGCACACCAGAAATTGCACAGAATTTTGACATCATTCAAGTTTGCGCTCAGCAGACCTGAAATTTGCTTAGTGCTTGAACATAGATTGCATTTATTTCATTCCTCAACATTACAGTAATCTTTTGTGTATTTCATCCCTCTAGAGCTGCTGGGGAGGGTGATAGGGACTGTGAGTTTGCAGTGGTAGGAGAGCTGGTGTGTGCCTGCCAAAGTGACAGCAAGGTGTGAGGAAAGCCCTCCATTTACACACCAGTGAGAGACTAAGTTGATCTACAATGACCCTCCAAGGCAATTAAACCCACAGGAAATCAGGTGCTCAACCCAACGTTAAGGGAAGGGCAGTGAGAGAGCAGACTGGATTATTATGACTTAATAAAACAGGCTGAATTATGATTTTGTTACAGCCAAATTCTAAAATTGATTAAATAAAAACTATTCCTCATCAATCTACACAAATACCCCATAATGACAAGGTAAACAGGTTTTTAGACATTTTTTCAAGTAAAAATAGAAATACCTTATTTACATAAGTATTCAGACCCTTTGCTATGAGACCAGAAATTGACCTCAGGTGCATCCAGTATCCATTGATCATCCTTGAGATGTTTATACAACTTGGAATCCACCTGTGGTAAATTCAATTGATTGGACATGATTTGGAAGGGCACACACCTGTCTATACAAGGTCCCACAGTTGACAGTGCATATCAGACCAAAAACCAAGCCATTAGGTTGAAGGAATTGTTTGTAGAGCTCAGAGACAAAACTGGGTTTGGCAAAGATCTGGGGAAGGGTACAAAAACATTTCTTCAGCATTGAAGGTCCCCAATAACACAGTGGCCTCCATTATTCTTAAATGGAAGAAGTTTGGAAACACCAAGACTCTTCCTAGAGCTGGCCACCCGGCCAAACTGAGCAACCAGGGGAGAAGGGCTTTGATCAGGGAGGTGACCAAGAACCCGATGGTCATTCTGACAGAGGTCTAGTTCCTCTGTGGAGATGGGAGAAGGTTCCAGAAGGACAAGCATCTCTGCAGCACTCCACCAAATCAGGCCTTTATTGTAGTGGCCAGACAAAAGCCACTCCTCAGTAAAACGCACATGACAGCCCACTTGGAGTTTGCCAAAAGGCACCTAAAGGACTATCAGACCATGAGAAAAAAGATCCTCTAGTCTGATGAAATCAAGATCGAACTCTTTGGCCTGAATGCAAAGCGTCACGTCTGGAGGAAACCTGGCACCATCTCTACGGTGAAGCATGGTGGTGGCAGCAACATGCGGTGGGGATGTTTTTCAGCGGCAGACTAGTCAGGATCGATGAACAGAGCAAAGTACAGAGAGATTCTTGATGAAAACCGGCTCCAGAGCACTCAGGGCTTCAGACTGAGGCGAAGGCTCACCTGCCAACAGGACAACAACCCTAAGCACACAGCCAAAACAATGCAGACGTGGCTTCGGGACAGGTCTCTAAATGTCCTTGAGTGGCCCAGCAAGAGCCCGGACTTGAACACAACCGAACATCTCTGGAGAGACCTGAAAATAGCTGTGCAGCGACGCTCCCCATCTGCAGAGAAGAATGGGATTAATGGGATTCCCAAATATAGGTGTGCTAAACTTCTAGCGTCAATCCCAAGAAGACTCAAGGCTGTAATCACTGCCAAAGGTGCTTCAACAAAGTACTGAGTAAAGGGTCTGAATACTTACGTGAAATGTGATCTGTTTTTTTTGTTGTATACATTTGCAAAATTGTCTAAAAACCTGTTTTTGCTTTGTCATTATGTGATAGGTTGTGTAGGTTGATGAGGGAAAAAAAAATTAATAATAAGGCTGTAACGTAACAAAATGTCAAAATGCACTGTAGCTTAGAGCAAACCTTGATTTACACAAAACCAAGCAACAAGGTTTTTTGCTTCAGATTTTCTGGTCTGTTATCTGCAAGCGTGTGCTAATAGTAGTGATATTGGGGGGGGGGGGGTCGATAGTTATATTGTGATATTATTTTGGACGATATATCGATACTGACTTGTTCTCCACCTCCTTTTAAAATAGTTAGCCAACATGTTTCCAGCACTTTCATTTCCATGACTGATCAAAACATACGTCTCCTTGTTTCTCTGCAAAATGTTTTGAAAAACAAAATCGCAGTATAGAAATGCAATACACATCGTACCAGCATCTAAGAATTGTGATTTTGTATCATGAGGTTCTTGGCAATTCCCAGCTCAAGTAGTAGTACTAGTGAAAAACATGATTTAATATTGACATTTTTCCTGGAGTCTTCACTGCACATCACGAGAACTACCTTTTTACTTTGACCCCTGCATGCTCAGTTCACACCTGCTGAAAAGAGCTTACTCTGCATGAATATGGACCAATCAGTGGAGAGCACCACTGGCTGCAGAAAAGCCTAATGGCAGGCACCGGCTGCACATTGACCATTCACAAAACAAACATTTCGGAACATGAGCACTAGGCCTAACTCTTGTAACTCAGAAAACCCTAAAAAAAATGATAATTTATTCACCGTTTTCAAAGGGAGCAATGAACACATTCATGTTTTGTTGTCATTTTGTAGGCTTACACCGTTCAAAAATAAACCTGACGTTGCGCACATTACTCAGACACCAACTCACAGAGTCTCATATTGTGTGTCCTAGGCCTTCAACAGCCAGGTAGAACAACAGACCACCCCAGCCTCCCTTCCACTGCCAGACAAGCAGACCTATCGGAGAGGGCCGGGAGGGAGTGTGGTCCCACCGGTGTGGCCCTTGTGCCCTTACATTGAATAAATAATAATTCCCTTATCCCGGCTGCCAACAGCTGTGCTCCGAAACACCTCTCACTCACATGGCTCTCATATAGATATGTGCAGCTATACATTCTGCCTTATTAGCTAGCAAATAGACCCAAGTTGGCAAAACTGGAAAAGGATTAGTTGGCTAGTCACTAGTACGTGGGCTTGTGCTTGAAAGATTATTTATGAGACCTGTGTTAATTAAGCAATAAGGCCCAAGGGGGTGTGGTCCCCCGTTTGCTGCTATAAACAGCCTCCACTCTTCTGGGAAGGCTTTCCACTAGATGTTGGAACATTGCTGCAGGGATTTGCTTCCATTCAGCCACAAGAGCATTAGTCGGGCACTGATGTTGGGCAATTAGGCCTAGCTCGCAGTCGGCGTTCCAATTCTTCCTAAAGGTGTTGGATGGAGTTGAGGTCAGGGCTCTGTGCAGGCCAGTCAAGTTCTTCCACAACGATCTCGACAAACCATTTCTGTATGGACCTCGCTTTGTGCACGGGGGAATTGTCATGCTGAAACAGGAAAGGGCCAAAACTTTTGCCACAAAGTTTGAAGCACAGAATCTAGATTGTCATTGTATGCAGTAGCGTTAAGATTTCTCGTCACAGGTACTAAGGGGCCTAGCCCGAACCATGAAAAACAGCCCCAGATTGTTATTCCTCCTCCACCAAACTTTACTACAGTTGGCACTACGTATTCTGGCAGGTAGCATTCTCCAAACCCAAATTAATCTGTCAGACGGTAACGTGTGATTCATCACTCCAAGCTTTACACCACTCCAGCCGACATCATTACGCATGGTGAAGTTCCAGACGAATAGTTCTCTTGCTGACGTTGCTTCCAGAGGCAGTTTGGAACTTGTCGTGAGTGTTGCAACCGAGGGCAGACAATTTTTACACGCCATGCGCTTCAGCACTCGGTGGTCCCATTCTGTGAGCTTGTGTGGCCTACCACTTCGAGGCTGAGCCGTTGTTGCTCCTAGATATTTCCACTTCACAATAACAGCACTTGATGGAAAGGTGGCATCTTATGACGGTGCCATGCTGAAAGTCACTGAGCTCTTCAGTAAGGCCATTCTACTGCCAGTGTTTGACTGTGGAGTTTGCATAGCCATGCACTCAATTTCATAAACCTGTCAGCAAAATACAGAATAAAGTGTCTTTCAAATCAATTTAAAATGGTCAATTTTGGTTAATGGCTTTGGTGCCCTGGCAGATGGCCTTGGTGCCCTGGCAGACTGGGCAGCTCTTGAAGGCCAAATGGCCTTTCCCCTAAAATCACAATTTCAGGCCTGGGTCCCACTGACAGGCATTGTTTATCAGCAATGTCACCACTTCCCGGGAGGGCCTCAGGGGTGTAGGAAAAAAACGTGGAGATCAGCAAAACTCTATGACAAAGAGCTAACTGCACACACTGACAACACAGTCCCAAGCTGTGCAATGCATACAACTAAAGCCGGCGGACACTACACATTTTAACCCGATCTACGGGCTCCTGATCAGCTCCCGGCGCATTTCTCCAAATGATAGGAAATCGGAGCAAACTCAGAGTAACATGTAATGTCGCAGCCCGTAAAGCACATACCCGGTTTGCGGTTGATGGCTCCAATGGGCTCCCGGGGGCACTTACGTTGTCACGATAATTTGCAAACATTTTGAATATATATTCAGCATCAAAATAAGCCATTATCGCCAAGTATGAGCAGTGCTCAAAGCAAATGCAAAGCATACTCCACCATTAGCCAATCAGAACTATAAAAAAAGATTCTCATCAATTAACTCACAAGTTCATCACAACAATGGCACCAAGTGTATGGCATACCCTCACATACCCCCTCAATTTGAGCCCTTCACTGACAGATATTTAAGGAGTCCGTGGTGAATGAAGGAATTGGCCAACAAAATCTACTAATAATAGCCTATAATTGTGTCTGTCAAACAAGTAGACCTACCTAGGGCTGTTGAAGAGACTGTATTACCACCACACCAGCAGTCATGGCCGTAGTAAAATTCCACGTGAGTCACGCTGATTTCCTCAGATGCACTCAGGACATGCGTTGGTAATAACCAACTCGCTAACAACCATCAGGTCCTAATGGCCTGGTAATCAAGGCTTTATTGTTCCTCTAACCACTCTGACATCAATGCAAATGCAATTGAAAATCATATTAAACACTTATCAAAACTGTAGCATGCTTTTAAAACTCACCGTGATTGATCAATTTGAATAAATTGGTTCAACAGGTTGAAAATGAGTGGAAAACAGTCGTTGTGGATGTTGTTTCAAAGCCTACCAACGAAACGGACAGCACTTTCTAAGGTGATGATTCATTCAAAAAACAACCATATGCATAGTAGAGCGTATGCATAAACCTAAATATGAGCCCAAGCCTGAAATAAAATAAAAATATTTTCAAAATAATAATTGTATATACAATACACACATTGCGCATGGCAGACTTTTTTCTTTCAAAAACTGACTTAATAAGATGTCTGGTACATAATTGATCTAGCCTATAACTCCAAAATGACAAATTCTAGTAATCGCCTTTGAGTGTGGACTGTATTATTATGCATTCAAATGGACTGGTTACAATATGCTACGCTCCAAACTTTCCAAACTATTCATGAGTCTGGGAGAGAATGTATAGACCTAGGCGATGCTGTTGGTTTAATGATTGTAAGCAGGCCTGCTTACAGAGTTAACCTACAATTACGGTGAATTTGTATTCGATTTTGAATAGCCTAGTAATAGGGAATTTTTAAAATATTTTTAATAAATAGACTGACAATCTTTAGCTACAGAATCTCTCTCACCGCCATGCGTGTCCATCTCTTCCCAGAATATCACCTGTCGTGCAGCAGGAGGGTGCATGCTCCTCACACAGTGGTTGATGCATGGAGTGAAATAAGTGGAGTGAGTAGCCTACCTGGCATGATTGAAAAACAAACAGGCGGGAAAGTGGCCCCTGACAAGTATTTTTTCCCCCTGTCCATTTCATAATGGGCTATTGTAAATTCATAACTAATTTTACATATTAGTAAAGACAAGATTAAATTGAGAATAGTCTGATGGATGAAAATATGATCACTTGATGAGAAAACAACGTGGTACAGCCTGAGGCAAGGAATAAAGCGCAAGCTTTTTTGTGACTTCTGCAACTCATCAATTGCCTATAGTCTCATCACGCAGCCCATATACTGTATGTTTTGATTTCTAAGACATTCTAAAAAGGTTTGTATCACTTACAACTAAAAAGTTGCAAAATAACTAAATCTAGCATATAGGACCAGTTTCAAATGAACAATTTTACACTCAATATAGCCACTCCATGTGTGCACTCCCTCTCATCTTTATAGTATATTCTTCTTAGTATAAAATCATGTAAAATAATGGCAAGGGATTTATAAGCAAATCTTGACTGCTAAATGAACAAGCCTACAGCCTATGGCATGGCACATAGCCAGATAACATACAGTAAGCCAAGTAACTCATATTCTGCTCTTCTGAAATAGATTTTCTTTATATCATTATGTTTCTTTAGACCTGCCTAAAAGAAATCATGGATGTATTGCGATGGCGTTTATTAAATTGATTCATTAGACTTTTTAAATTTAGATGTAGGTGTTCCAAAGGCACGCATCAGCGGCCTGGAGATTTTGCATGACAATAACCGACTGACCCAATGTCATGACCGCCACTGCCCTACCTCTTACTTCTTAAGAAACAGGTTAACACAAAGCCCTCGTTGATAGTAAAGTCAAATTAAAATTAAGCCTACTTTCAGCACCCATGCACTGTCCATCTCCGATTGATTATGCCCCGGCTGCCACGTCAATGTAATGTATGTAAATGTAAAGTTATGTAAATAACTCAATCTGGTTTATCGTGAGGTCAACAACTCTGCCCATGATTAAGCTATTTATCAATGAAACAGTGTTTATTCAAATCAATTATAGCAGTAGCAAGCTTTCAAAGTTTACCTCCGGTAGTTGTCATCTCCACGCTCTACCTCTCAAACTGAACATCAGTAATCCACGTGCACAGATGATGCGTTCCTTGTATGTACATTGAAATTCCTCCTCAGTTGCTATGATGATTTCCTTACTAGGCCTACACATGCGCAAACATAGCCTGATTCTGGCCCAATTGTCTAATCATAAAGCCACGGAGGTGCTGCCAGGTCTATACTATACCGTTTACTTGGTCACTACCATTTGGCTTGACTGAATCGTTAAATGTGAGAGGTTCTCCGGCGGTTAGAGCCCGTAGAGTGCGCAAAAATCTTGTAGTGTATTTTTGTCTTTAGACAAGGCAAACCATAAACAAAATGCAGTTCACAGAGAGAGGAGTGCTGCACCACAGCGGCAATGTCACTGATCGACAACACCCGCCATTAAACACCCATTTAGTTGCATTATTTTTATTAGACTATAGGCCTAGTTTGAACAAGTAGCATCCTATTTGTTCAAACACCCCATAAGAGTACTCACACCCCATAAGAGTACTCATGTTGGAAACGTAATTTCTCTATTTTGGATAAGATTAATGAAACAGATCCAGTACAGGCTAGCCTACTTGCTGGGTTTCTGGTTTGTTGATTTCCTTCCTTGCAGGAAAGTGGACTTCAGATGCAGAGGACAAAATTGTACCATTTCTTCATTTGGTTGTCAGGCCTCTCTAGCTCTAGACACACTATTGACATGATCGTGGTTGATTCACTTGGAACAGCTCAAATTCCATTTTCACTCTTTGATGGTGCAACAACCTGCTCAAGACCTTTTTGTATTATCTGGTTGTTGGTGTAAAAATCATGGTAAATGGTCAGAGGTCTTTTGCTAGTACCAATTTCTGTGGTGCGACAAAGTGGAGAGTTCAGCACAGCACTGGGTTGAGAAAATATATGAGAGGCTAATTGTGCTACTTAATTAAGAACACACCTCAATGAAAAATAATGCTCCGCCTACTGGTTGATCATTTTGAAATGAGTTGTTGGAGTACATATTAAGTAACATTCAGTAATAATACACATTATTTATATACAGCTTAGGCTATTCCATATGGGAGATAGTAAAAGCCTTTAGCTGCCTCCAGAAATGAACAATTGACTTAACATGAAAATAATTGTCACTTGCATGCAGCCGGTGGAAAATTATCAGTGGGCATACCAATCCTTGCAGGTTTTTAAAAGACTTGAGAACTTGCAATTTTAGCAAAGCAATTTACAGTCACGAGTGCATATACTTGAAGTTTGGGTGGTCCCGGGAATCGAACCCACAACCCTAGCGTTACAACAACCATGCTCTCTACCAACTGGGCTACAAAAGGACCACATGTCGCCTACACTATCTGATAAAGCAAAAGGTGCATACGTGCAGGAGCCAAAGGGCATGCTGTCTTCAATGACATTGTGAAGTGGAGTGTTTACTAAATGCCTGGAAAATGTCGTACTTACCTATCAGTGATACTGGACTGTGTGTCGCTCATTGGGCTTCCGTTTCTAGATTTGCTTTGATTTATATCCAATTATCATTTTCCAAAGTATGATAAGAGTCTCTTTGAAGTCCTTCCCTAACATCCGTCTGTGTTGAGATGCTTGAAAAAGATGACATAAAAAAAGAAAACATTGAGAGCTGAATCCCCAAATAACAATGTTATAAAAACACCTTAAAATTGTCGGCGATAGACTCCCAGTGAAAAATAACGTATGGGTATGTCCTAATAATGAATTCAAAACATCAAATGAATAGTTTTGCAATCCTTCGCAGTGGAATGCTACGTATTCAGACAAGCCACTGACAATAATGAAACTTTCGCTGCTGTAACCCTTGAGATAAATCAGTACCTCTAATCACTCCTCGTCTTACGTCGTGCAGCTCTCCACCTTTTCGCAGAAGACACCGTGGTCAGGGATGTTCCTATTGACAATTGTGTTCCGTTGGAAAATATTGATACAGCCTCCACTTTCACTCTGTCTGGATCTATCTCCATGTACGAATCCTTTGACGTCAATCGAAATGGTTCGCATCACACTTACTTTTGTCAGATGTAAAACCCTATAGGAAATACAACCAGTTAACCTGGCCTGGTGTAATAAGTCAGACTGTCAACTGTTTTTGTTGTTGAAAATCGAGTCAGTCCCATTTGGTGTACCCAGACTCCGCAAGTTTGCCTTTATCCGCGGACGAGCAGCCCCTCGTGACCAGGATAATTTCTAAAAAACTGACAAGTCTGAGTTGAAACCCGTGTTGTGAATTAGCTAACTAGTTAGTAATTATTGAATCAACATAAACTAGGTAATATTCTTAGCTTGATTAGCTAGCAAATGCATTCGTTTTTACCCCCCCTTCCCCCAGCTAGCTATTGCGCTATTTAGCTTGCGAGCCAATGTGCCCGTCTAAATGTGTTCAGTTAGCTTGAACTGAAGCTAGCCAGACTACAACGTTAGCTAGCGGTTAGTTAACGGGACGCCTTTCCCCCAGTCGACTCGAAACGTGTCCGATAAGATACGGTTTCCTTAAAAGTGTTAAGATTGATAGTTAGCAACGAAACAAAGTAAATCGTTGAAATTCAGCCGACTGAATGCATTAGCAGCTACAGTCAATTGCTGCAGAGTCTCGGCTAACAACGGTGGCCAACTACTATACAGCTATATCTAGCAACGAAAACAGATGAACTCTTTCACTAGCTACAAAACTTTGTTTCGTGTGCTCCGACAATCCTGGATGTCATTCCCAAACAAACGAAATCACAAAAACACGCTGTCCAACAAATGTACAAGGTGCCCCATCAAATATGAAGTCCATACGAGCTAAGGAATCGTTTCTCGTATATCTAATTCGGGGTTGCAAACATCCACAAAACTTAACGGAGCGCATTTTTCATTGACTCCATGTTTCCAGAATTTAAACAATTTGAAGTTGTTTCTCTGCAGAATTCCGTTGGATGTATACGCTATGCTAACAAGGTTAGAGCTAGCTAGCAAACTAATTCTCTCATTCACAAAACAAGAACCACCGAGTCCGTTATCACTTTAGAATAATGTGATTATTAGAACGTGTTTCCAGATATGTTATTGAGGAGAAAATAAATGACTTTCTACAATTTTCCAAAATTTCAGGATAACTACGCCCTGACCAACAGCTCCCAATTTGCGTCTGTCTACTTCCGCCGGGAGAAGAATAAAAAATATAATTTCCAGACTTTCATTAAAAAAATAATAATAAAACATTCGTCTTATTCATTGTGGTGTCTGATTGGATGTCCTTGGCAGATGGGATAAAAATAAAAACCTGGCCAGACTTTTAATTAAAAATAATAATAATAATATTCCTCTTTTGCCTTGTTCATTATGGTGTCTGATTGGATGTCCTTGAGGTTACAAATGTATATTATGTAGGCCAAATTTATTTTGAACATTATCATTGTTATTATTGGCCATTATGATTATCACATTGATATTCTACAACACCATCTTATATTCCCCTCATTGTGTCTACTTATTTATTCCTGTGTTATACCACTTCTAAAACTTGAAAACATCTGACACTCCAACATCGAAGCTTGTCAGATGTTTTCAGGTCTCAGAAAGTGGTATAACACAGGAATAAATAAGTAGACACAATGAGGGAATATAAGATGGTGTTAAGAATGTTATAATCATAATGTCAAGAGGAGTTCATATCGACTGTTGTATGCCTTCAACCCAAATGAATGGAAACAAGGCACCGAAAAAAAAGTACATCCCTATACTGCTCCCATTCATTTGGGATTCAGGTATACTGTATTATTGGATCTACACAGCAGATGGCTTAGGACGTGCACTAATCAGGACTCACCTTTTGGGGTCAGACAACTTCGGACAAACTTTAATTTGTGGGTGAACTATTCCATTAAAATGACCAGTAAATAAGGTACAATCATTTCCTGCTGTAACAATTATAAATCATAACATTTTACAGTGTTAAATGGTTATGGCATTTGGCAGCAAAACGTGTTCAAACGTAACATTTTTGGTTGACCACTCTAGTACAGTATTTTGGAGGATTGTTGATTTACAAATGCCACCATGTGGACAATTTGAATACTTCACGCACAGAGCACTCTGTGGCTATAGCGCATTAAGTCTACCCAACAGTACGGGACAAGGCTACACTACTTTTTTTGAAAGCAATGTAGGCTAGTATACCTTTAAATATGTTGGAATACAATTAACATAACTCATTTAAAGTTAATTCTAACAAGTGGCAAAGTAGTAGTTCCCTGAGTAAAAATAAATAATACATCTGTTCAAATTTTTCTAATAAATATTTGATACTATATATGCCTAATATGTGCTGTAATATTTTACTTGATATTACAGCACATATTTCTATACCAGATTTGTATTCAGGGTATTTATTGAAAACACAAAAGTAAACATTACATTTGAACAGAAAACGTATAAAGTCACAAAGGCACACATATTTATTCTCCTTTATCACAGACACAGGGGTAGTGAATGTTGACATACAGTATGTGAAATGGTATCTAACTATTTAGGCACCATATTTAAATATTTCATATAAAAGTAGTGAATTTCAAATATGAAAGCATACAATAGTGGGAAATGTGACCTGGCATCATACTGGAACATTTTAAGCAATACAGTGCACAAACATTTAGCACAAATTATTGTTTACCCATTGGTATTTTTTAACTAAGACACAGGGGTGGTGAATGTTGACAAACAATTCCACATTGTCTAACTATTGAGGCACCAGATTGAAATATGTAATCGAAAAGTAGTGAATTTCAAATATGAATGCATACAATATTGGGAAATGTGACTTAGCATCATACTGGAACATTTTAAGCAATACCATGCACACAACAATTGTTATTTTAAACTAATATACACCCAATCAAGCAATGGAATGCCACAAAAACATACTATTACAGTATGTTACACAATTACTTTGTTCCATGTGTTACGGATTTGTTGCTGTTCGCTTGAATGAAAAACCCATATTGTAGCTAAATGGTAAGACAGTTGTCACAAGAAACATGTCACTTTTTACTGAGTTGTATGTTATATAAAAGCCAGTGTCATGTAACACTGCAATCTCAGCGAGCGTTAATAAACCTCTTCCTAAAAACCAAATGGAATGTTTTTAAATGGCTTATAAATTGTAGTACAATTCAAATTAGACAAAGACTCAAATTAGAAAGAAACAGTTTCGGTTCAATTTCACTGCCTCGAAAAAGTGTTGCCGAACCTATGAGGATTAGGGAATGTTATGTGCCTATTTCCCAATAGTCAACTTATTGCGGATACAAGGTTAGAAGAACATACTATTAGGTTACATTTAATTGTAAATAGGTTGTGAAATACATCTGTTCATCATATTGGCACTAGGTCCTTTGGTTTCAAAAGATAAACTATATCTCAATTGTTTTTTCTACAGTTGTACATTTTTTAAGATGCTCTTGCATCATTCTCTTGCACTTGTTAAAATTGTGTTAGCTAAATACCAACATATTCCCATATAACCATATAGGCCTAAAGAATGGGTTGACTTTAACCCCATGCTTACACAACCATTAAATCTATTAAGGTTGTCTATTAGTATAAACATTGGATGTTTTTATTAATCTTCTAATGATAAGGAAGTCTTTCAGTCGGTCTTTCGGACATGTCCATTAACTGCTGCCAATTTGTGTTGATCTCTCCAGCGTCTGTATTTGGATTGACTCTTGCAGTAGGCGAAACGACCAATGTCCACCATGAACACCCAGGACAGCACATACATGGCAACTCCCCCACACTTTATAATTAACCTGGGCCGTGGGGAGATGAGCTCGCAGTACAACATCCTCCCGCCAACCACTATGCGCATGAACACAAATAGCACCACAAACAGAACATCCACCACCTCCCCTGTCAGGCTCTCATAGCGACCCAACTGTCTCAGGAACCAGCGAGTTTGCAGCAGGGGGTTGGTGATCTCGCTAGCAAAGATTACGGCGCAGGACTCAATGCCCGATTCCCCCAAGCTCAGGGTCAACAAGATACCCAGGATGCTCATCGTGTGGTGGACCAGCATCACCGGGCCCTCTGTGCGGAAGTACACACACCAGCCCATATCGAAGATGAAGTAGCCCAGGCTAATGACCATAGCACTGATCTGAAGGGGGGTGTTCTTTGTGCCTGGAATCAAGATCACAACGTTATTGTAAACAGTCTTCATGGTTAGTAACATTGTCATACACACATCAAATTACTGTATACTTGGCAAGAAACTCTTCATAAAGAACCTTGAGTTTTGGATGTAAACTTAGTTCTCTGAGTAGATTAACAGGTCGAGAAATGACCTATGGGGACTCCTTCCCCTTCACGCGATGAGATGCTTAATATAAAATATATTTACAGTCACGCCATTCCATTACTGTATCCACGTGACTTGTCACTATAAAAGGCGGTGTGACGTGACACACTGTCAATTACTCGACTTGAATTCCACAGAGGTGGAGGAACGACATGAAAGCTTGGCGATCCGTTACTCTACTCAGAGAACCAGGGCTAAATCCGTAACGTTCTCTCTTTTTTTGTAAAGGGGTTGCTGTACCAAACAGGTGGTTCAGCAACAGAGTGGGATACCTCACCATTAAGCCTTAGTCCAGATGAGCCCCTAGGAAGTCAAGTAGAACTGACTTGTTCTCAAGAATGAGCTTCCTCAAGACCTGAGGGAGCGAGGGAATTGATGGAAAGGCATAGGGCAGCCCCCTCAGCCGTCTGTGTTATAGGGCGTTGACCCCGAGTGGGCCTGCTGGACCCTTCGTGGAGAACCACATCGGACAATGTTTGAGTCTCGCAAGGTTAACAGATTGGCCCCGGCAGGTGTATTGCTTTGAGGGATGTAAGTAGTGTGTTTGCCCAAAGCGGTAGCTCCCTTGCTACCTGGTGTAGTGTCATTGACCTCAGTCCACCAAGGCAGTTGATGTATGCAACCACTCATGTTGTCTATCCGTTATCAGTACATGTTGGGAGGAAGTGCTGGAGTGCAAGGTGAACCGCCTTGAGCTCCAGAACATTGATGTGTTGTTTATGGTGCGGACTATACACCACAAACCCCTTACTGGTTCAAGACTGCTCCCCATCCCTGTCGGATTATGTCTGTAATCAAAGTCACCTGGGTGTGAACTGCGCTTAGGAGAACTCCACCGGGAGTTTGAAGTGCTACGCACCACCATTTTATTGCTCTCTAGAAACTTCTTCAGTAGGACTGAGAACGTATGTTCCTCCACCAACGAGCAGGTGCAGCCTGTCTGAGCCTGTTTTTTTTGGGGGGGGCATCCCAGTTGGGGGGCCTGGGACAGGAGAAATAGTTTGCTGGCTGACACATTTATATGTGCTTCTCTGTCCTCCTTTAGACACTTGGGCCGCTCCTGGCTAGGTGATATGGGTATATCTAAGAGTGGAACTTTCTCTTTGTCAGGGAGCTTGGGCTTCGCTAACCATAGGTGGTGCTGTGCAACACACACATGCTGCCAAATTCTTCCCAACCATATGAGCATTACTCTGAAGGCACTGGATGAGCAGATCGGTCACTGTAGACAGTTCTTTCATGGTCCTAATATTATCGTTTGCAGCTACTTCTGACTGAAGGCCAGTATTGCTGCTAAATTGCCAAGCCTAGCAGCTGAAGCGGTGCTGTCATGTGTCCTGCGTAGGAAGCGATCAAATGCCTTGCATCGTTTGTTAGGCAGCTCTTGGTCTGAACTGTGACAGAGAGAAGCAGGCAGAACAAGTCAAGCAAATGATTTGTCCATACGGGGGAAATGGCCAAAACCATTCTCGCCTGTACCATGAAGTGTAGCTAAGTGATTTGCTTCACATGGAAAGCTTTTTTTGACTTGGCGTGTTCCATGTGCATTGGAGCTCGCACACAAAGTCTTTGAACAGGAGGCATGTCTCAGTCTTTGAAGAACTGAATTCATCAAACTAGAATGTGGACACCATGGCAGAAAGGGGCGTGCTCCATGTTGAGGTTCCCACTTGCCTTCTCAAAGATTTCAAAGTATTATTTTTGGTCAAGTGTCACTGCCAGTAGCAACGGTCATCAAAAATTGTTAAAAAGTTTTAAAAACAATTCTAATAATTGCAACAGTTGGACAATGGATGAAGATACTGCAAATTGTTAGAATCCATCAGGTATTGAGTGAATTATAGCACATAACATTTCACTTTTATGGACAAATAATGAACGGAGTTCAGGGATTTGTGGGAATTCAGGTATTCAATTGGTCAAATTTCAAAATGTTTTTCTTAGAATGCAGTCATACATTTTCTAATGGTATCAGGTATTTCTTTGATATTTTATGTTCAAATGAAGAAAACAAGATGTGCCTCATTTGCATAAATACACTGGGTGTATTTGCATATATGAATACATTAATATAAAGGGGTGGAACAGGGCTGCAACCATGACAATGTGAAATGCTTACTTACAAGCCCTTAAACAACAATGCGGTTTTAAGAAAAATAAGTGTTAAGTAAAAAATAGTCTGGGTAGCCATTTGATTAGCTGTTCAGGAGTCTTATGGCTTGGGGGTAGAAGCTGTTAAAGCCTTTTGGACTGCTTGCCATCTGGTAGCAGAGAGCGTAGTCTATGACTAGGGTGGCTGGAGTCTGACCATTTTTAGGGCCTTCCTCTGACACCGCCTGGTATAGAGGTCTTGGATGGCAGGAAGCTTGGCCCAAGTGATGTACTGGGCCGTACGCACTACCCTCTGTAGTGCCTTGCAGTCAGAGGCCGAGCAGTTGCCATACCAGGCAGTGATGCTCCCGATGGTGCAGCTGTTTAACTTGAGGATCTGAGAACCCATGCTAAATCCTTTCAGTCTCCTGGGAGGGAAAACGCTTTGTTGTGCTCTCTTCACGAATGTCTTGGTGTGTTTGGACCATGATAGTTTGTTGGTGATGTGGTCACGTTCTGTTGCATAATTCAACAAGTGTGCCAATAGCAGGATACACTCGGATTAAAAATCAACACGCTTGGATCTAGATTACATCTATCTATACATACTTTACATCGTTTGCGAGATCAGACATAATATCACTTACTATAAAGTGTTACTTTTTGGAATTTGCTTTAATTTGTAGCAAATTAGAATTTTTTCAATTACACAAAAAAATAACTTTATTTTGATGGGTATCTTTCTTCTATTTCTTAGCGTTCTTATAGATGCAACGGAAAGACAATGCATTTCATTGAGCCCATTTCAGCAATCACTGGGGTGTGTTTGACAGGTCATTACAAACATTTCCATGGTCGTAAAGTTAACAGGAAAAAACAACAGGCAGAAGCAAGAGTATGAAAGAGTCGCAGGAGTAAAATGAAAGAAATCAATCCAGCGAGATTTAAGTGACAAGTGGATTTTTCACCCATCAAACACAGGAAATAGATGGCTGAAAAAGACAGATCCTCAGGTGGGCGGGGCTTAAGCGTTGCTATATATTTCCACGACCGTGGAAATGTTTGTAATGACCTGTCAAACACACTCTGGTAATGACTGAAATGGGCTCAATAGAATACATTGTCTTTTCGTTGCATCTATAAGAATGCGAAAGCTTTGTCTGGGATTTAACATACCATTAACACATTGATGGGTGTTCATTTTTTGTGTAATTGAAAGTTAATTTGCTACAAATTAGATGCACCGAAATTTAAGCAAAAAGAGTATGAAAGAGTAAAATGAAAGCAATCAATACAGCGAGATTTAAGTGACGAGGGGATTTTTCACCCTTCAAACACAGGAAATAGATGGCAGAAAAAGAGTGTTGCTACTGCCAGGCCAACAGGCTGGGACTGGATGATGCTAGAGCCACGGAGCATACCATTATCAGAGTGATCATTGTCTGTGGCACAAGAGTGGGAAGCTCTTGTGGACAGTACATCAGTGTCATCGGATTCAACAACCACACTCTTTTCAGAGGTAGGGGTTGAGTTTGGTACCGGCAGTGGAAGTCTGGCCATGATGTGCTCGAGGGTGGACTCCGTGTTTGCCATGCAACTGCCCAGTGACATAATCTCATTGCGCAGCTCAGTGCAGTGAGATTTGTGCCCAGGCGAGGATGCGCGACGGCGTTGATTGGGCAGTGGATCACGAGGGGAGTGAGACCTGTCATTTGACCTGGAGCATTTGGAATGATTTGCAGAGGAAGGTCTACGATCAATGATCTTTGTGGCAGATTCATCTGATGACAGTCCAGAGGTTCCGTCCACAAAGCTCTCAAGTCGAGATATCAATGCTCTCGGTGTGAATTTCTGCTACTCTGTGCAGCAGCTTGAGCATGTTCAGCTCCCAAGCAAAGAAGGCAAAGAGTGTGCTCATCCGAGGCTAGGAGATGTTTCTCATACTGTTGACACGGGTGGAATGTCATCCTGAACACAGCACTGAATCGGTGTGCAAGGAACGGATTTTCACACAATTGTATACAAGAGAAGTGTGTTCCAAGAAAAAGTCTCGGTGTGCCTCAAATTCTACTTCGATGCATCGAGCTGGTGCCTCGGTGTGGGTGATCTCGCTCTCCTAGGCCTACGTGAATAAGTTTTTAACCTGGTCAACATTCGCAAGGCCGTTCTCAGAGCATGTGCAGACCAGCTTGCAGGCATCTTCACGGTCATTTTCAACCTCTCCTTGTCCTGGTCTGTAATCCCCACGTCTCAAGCTCACACCATCATTCTTGTCCCCAAGAACTCTAAAGCTACCTGCCACAATGACTACTGCCATGTGCATATAGCACTAAGATCTGTAATCATGAAGTGCTTTGAAAGGCTGGTCATGGCAAATATTAACTCCATCATCCCAGACACCTGAGACCACTCCAATTTGCATAAAGCCCCAACAGATCTACAGACAATGGAATCTCAATTGCACTCCACACTGCCCTCTCCTACCTGGAAAAGATGCATACCTATCTGAGAATGTTGTTCATCGACTACAGCTCAGTATTCAACACCATAATGCCCTCCAAGCTCGTCACCCTGGGACTGAACACCTCCCTATGCAACTGGATCCTGGACCTCTGGACGGGCCGACCCCAGGTGGTTAGAGTAGGCAACAACACCTCCGCCACGCTGACTCTGAACACTAGGGCCCCCTAAGTGTGTGTGCTTAGCCCCCTCCTGTACTCTGTTTATCCAAGACTATGTGGCCACGCATATCTTCAACTCTATCATAAAGTTTGCTGACGACACGACGGTTGTAGGCCTGATCACCAACAGAGATGAGAAAGCATACATGAAGGAGGTCAGAGTACTGCCAGTGTGTTGCCAGGACAACAAACCTCTCCCTCAATGTCAGCAAGACCAAGGAGCTGATCATAGATTACAGGAAACAGGCGAGAGGTCAAGAGCTTCAAGTTCCTCTGTGTCCACATCACTGAAGACTTAATTAACATGGTCTTCTCACACCAGAACGTTGTGAAGAAGGCACGGCAACACCTCTTATCCCTTTGGAGGCTGAAACGATTTGGCATACCTATCAGTTTCTCCGAAATTTTTACATCTCCACCATTGAGGGCCTCCTGACTGGTTGTATTACTCTCTGGTATTGCAACTGCCCTGCTTGCGACCGTAAAGCCATACAGAGGCAGTTATGGATGGTCCAGCCGGTTTCTGAGAAAGAAAAAAAACTGCCAAAGACTTTAACCATCCGAGACATGGACTGTTCTCCATGTTCCCGTCCAGCAGGCTGTACCGGTGCGTCAAGGCTCAGACCAACAGACTCCTAAACAGATTCTATCCCCATACTGCTCTCCCTCAGACTATCCACACTGACTCTATCTATGCCCATCCACAGGTCTAACAGACACAACCTATGGTCCTGCTAAAATTATTATTGATTTAATATATTACTCCATTACGCTGCTGTCCATTGATTATTGATTGCCATTACTATTAGTATTTGTCCTGTTACTGGTCACTATTACCCGTTTAAATGTATACACTGTGTTCCATGACAGACTGAACAGTTGAATCCATTTGAAAAATATAATCCCTTATTGATGTTGCCTGTTAAATCTACTTCAATCAGTGTAAATAAAGGGGAGGAGACAGGTTAAAGAAGGATTTTTAAGTCTTGAAACAGTTGAGACATGGATTGTGTATGTGTGCCATTCAGAGGGTGAATGGGAAAGACAAATTATTTAAGTGCCTTTGAATGGGGTATGGTAGTAGATGCCTAGCGGTTTGAGTCTGTCAAGAACTGCAAACGCTTCCGGGTTTTCACACGGAACAGTTTCCCGTGTGCATCCAGAATGGTCCACCACCCAACTTGACACAACTGTGCGAAGCATTGGAGTCAACGTGGGCCAGCGTTCCTGTGGAATGCTTGACACCTTGTAGAGTCCATGCACCGATGAATTGAGGCTGTTCTGAGGGCAAAAGGAGGTGCAACTCAATATTAGGAAGGTGTTCCTAATGTTTTGTACACTCAGTGTATATCGTAATTAGTGTATTAGCGTAACTATTTATATAATCCTGGAACAGTACCATCTAGTGGTCAGAACCTGGTATCAGGACGTAGGATGGGACATAAACCAAACAACTTTGATGACTAATTTCGCCGAACAGAAAAAAAGCACCAAATTCACTGAGAATTCATTACATAAGATGAAGAAACAATACTCTGAGCCGCAGATCCATACTACATGTCAGAAATAGAGAACTGATTCTGTATACTTGTTGGGTTGGGATTGGATTGGAGGTCCGTGGTGTGGCTTTTAACGATTTCTTTGGATTCCTTGTCTTACGCATTGTTGGAAAACGTTGGTGTAATTCAGATGCAAGATACTACATTTATTGAATATTATATGAAGCCAATTTGGGTGCAATCAATTAGAATTTGAAGTAAACAAACATGTTTTTACAAAAATACTAATATTACCCGTGTCCAACTACAGAAATGATTTCAGAACAATAGGAGATGGTGGTGTCATGGCTTGCTAAATGACATGGAACGACCCCTATATACCAACTTAACCATGTTTAGAGAATGGTTGTATGGAAGCAGCACTCTACATGGAAACGATTACACTGTTTCAGTGCAATTAAATAGTGAGCATCTTACCTGGATGTGTGAAGGGCCAAGGTCCTTCCACATAGCCTATGTATGCTGTTATGCAGACCGCCAGGATGCCATGGAGCAGTGTGACCAGCCTACAGTTCCACTCAAAGCCACGGCTTTCATTGTTATTACACAGTAGTTTGTAGAGAGTGATCCAGCCTGTTAGGCAGAGGACCACGCCAATAGGCAGCGATGTCATCCCTCAGCTAAATACACAAAAACAAAACAAAAACCACTTAAATGACCAACACACACACACAAATACACTGTAGAAGTTTCATAAAATTACATGACCCCTTCATTTTCTATCATCACCAACAATATCAGCTATGCTCAAGATTTGTGCAAGTAAGTCCGGTTAGCCTACATTTTATGTTAGTAAATGTTCTGTAAAATGCAGCATAATTGCAATATAGAAATACAGTGCCTTCAAAAAGGTATTCACACCCCTTGCCTTTTTCCACATTTTGTAGTGTTGAAACGTGGGATTAAAATTGATTTAATTGTATTGTTTTTTCCCCAAAATATTTATAGAAAATACTCTAATGTCAAAGTGGAAGACAAATTCTAACATTTGTAAAACATTTATGAAAAACAAAACAAATATATCTTGATTAGATAAGTATTCAATTCATGTTAGAATCACCTTTGGCAGCGATTACAGTCTTTCTAGGTAAGTCTCTAAGAGCTTTCCACACCTGGATTGTGCAACACTTGCCCATTATTCTTTTTAGGTCTTACCATAGATTTTCAAGCAGATTTGAGTCAAAACTGTAACTCAGCCACTCAGGAACATTCACTGTCTTCTTAGTGAACAGCTTCAGTGTAGATTTAGCCAAGGATTTTGCCTGTGCTTAGCTCCATTTAGTTTTTTTTTATACTGAAAAACTCCCCAGCCCTTAGCGGTTACAAGCATACCAATAACATGATGCAGCCACCACCATGCTTTAAAATATGAAGAGTGGTACTCAGTAAAGTGTTGTATTTGCCCCAAACATAATTGCTTTGCCACATTTTTTTGCAGTATTACTTCAGTGCCTTGTTGCAAACAGGATGCATGTTTTAAATTCTGTACAGGCTTCCTTCTTTTCACTCTGTCAATTAGTTAGTATTGTGGCGTAACTACAATGTTTTCTCCTATCATTGCCATTCAACTCTGTTTTAAAGTCATTATTGATCTCATGGTGAAATCCCCGCGAGCGGATTCCTTCCTCATTGGCAACTGTGTTAGGAAGGACGCCTGTATCTTTTTAGTGATTGGGTGTATTGATCCAACATCCAAAGTGTATTGAATAATTTTTTTTATTGTTTTTTTATTTTACCTTTATTTTACTAGGCAAGTCAGTTAAGAACAAATTCTTATTTTCAATGACGGCCTAGGAACAGTGGGTTAACTGCCTGTTCAGGGGCAGAACGACAGATTTTGTACCTTGTCAGCTCGGGGGGTTTGAACTTGCAACCTTCCGGTTACTAGTCCAACGCTCTAACCACTAGGCTACCCTGCCTCCCCTTCACCATGCTCAATCAGTGCCATTTTTTGCAAGGCATTGGAAAACCTCCCTGGTCTTTGTGCTTGAATCTGTGTTTGAAATTCACTGCTCAACTGTCGAACCTTACAAAATATTTTTACGTGTGGGTTATGAGATGAGGAAGTCATTAAAAAAATTATGTTAACTATTATTGCACACAGAGTGAGTCCATGCAACTTATGTGACTTGTTAAGCACAATTTTACTCCTGAACTTATTCAGGCTTGCTATAACAAAAGGATTGAATACTTATTGAATCATTACCAGTGGTGTAAAGTACTTAAGTAAAAATACTTTAAAGTACTACTTAAGTAGTTTTTGGGGGTATCTGTACTTTACAATTTATATTTCTCGCAAATTTTACTTCACTACATTCCTAAAGACAATAATGTACTTTTTACTCCATGCATTTTCCTTGACACCCAAGATTACACATTACATGTTGAATGCTATGCAGAACAGGAAAATTGTCAAATTCACACACTTGTCAACATAACATCCCTGGTCATCCCTACTGCCTCTCATCTGGTGGACACACTAAACACAAATGCTTGGTTTGTAAATGATGTCTGAGTGTTGGAGTGTGCCCCTGGCTATCCATAAATACATTTTAAAAAACAAGATAATTGTGCAGTCTGGCTTGCTTAATATAAGCTATTTGAAATTATTTATACTTTATTTTGATTCTTAAGTATATGTTTTCCAATTACATTTACTTTTGATACTTAACTATATTTAAAACCAAATGCTTTTAGACTTTTACCGAAGTAGTATTTTAAATGGGTGACGTTCATTTCTACTTGAGTCATTTTCTATTGAGGTATTTTTACTTTTACTCAAGTATGACAATTGGGTACTTTTTCCACCACTGCTCAAGACGTTTCAGCTTTTGATTTATAATTAATTTGTAAAACTTTCTAACAATTCCACTTTTACATTATGGGTTATTGTGTGTAGGCCAGTGACCAAAAATCTCAATTGAATCCAATTTTAAAATTCAGGCTGTAAGACAACACACACGCTGCTGCTACTGTCTATCTATCCTGTTGCCTAGTCACTTTACCCCTACCTATATGTACAGTACATAGCTACCTCAATTACCTCGTATCCCTGCACATCGACTCGGTATTGGTACTCCCTTTATAAAGTTGTGTTATTTTCTACTTGCTAATATATCCATGTTATTTTTACTCCTTATTCAATGTGTATTTATTTCCTATGTTAATATTTCATTTTTTTATTACATTTTCTATCTTATCTTTAACTCTGCATTGTTGGAAATGGATCCGTAAGTAAGCTTTTCACTGTTAAGTCTACACCCGTTGTCTTCAAAGCATGTGAGAAATAGAATTTTACTTGAACAAAATTAGGGAAAAGGTTGTGGATACTTTCTGAAGGCACTGTAAATGACCTTCCAATGATCCGGTGTTATAATTAAGCAATAAGGCCCGAAGAGGTGTGGTATATGGCATATATACCACGGCTACGGGCTGTTCTTAGGCACGACGCAACACGGAGTACCTAGAAACAGCCCTTAGCAGTGGTATATTGGCCATATATCACAAACCCCCAACATGCCTTATTGCTATTATAAACTGGTTACCAACGTAATTAGAGCAGTAAAAAAAATATTGTTTTGGCATACGGTCTGATATACCATGGCTGTCAGCCAATCAGCATTCAGGGCTCGAACCACCCAGTTTATTAACCCAAAGTGAGTGATGAACAGTGTATGTCTAAACTGAGCATCTTGGTTTTCCTAAACTGAGCACAATAATGTACAAGTGTAAGCTGAATACCAAAGACTACTCCCCAATAATCATACACAATCATTGGTAGTTAATCATTTGTTAAAGAAGTTCTATTAGTATAAACATTAGATGTTTTTATTCATCTTCTAATGATAAGGAAGTCTTTCAGTCGGCCTTTCCGTTAACTGCTGCCAATTTGTGTTGGTCTCTCCAGCGTCTGTATTTGGATTGACTCTTGCGGTAGGCGAAACGACCAATGTCCACCATGAACACCCAGGACAGCACATACATGGCAACTCCCCCACACTTTATAATTAACCTGGGCCGTGGGGAGATGAGCTCGCAGTACAACATCCTCCCGCCAACCACTATGCGCATGAACACAAATAGCACCACAAACAGAACATCCACCACCTCCCCTGTCACGCTCTCATAGCGACCCAACTGTCTCAGGAACCAGCGAGTTTGCAGCAGGGGGTTGGTGATCTCACTGCCAAAGAGCACGGCGCAGGACTCGATGCCTGATTCTCCCAAGCTCAGGGTCAACAAAATACCCAGGATGCTCATGGTGTGGTGAGCCAGCATCACCGGGCCTTCGGTGCGGAAGTAAATACACCAGCCCATATCGAAGAAGAAGTAGCCCAGGCTAATGACCATAGCACTGATCTGAAGGGGAGTGTTCTTTGTGCCTGGAATCAAGATCACAACGTTATTGTAAACACTATTTATGCTTAGCAACATACACACATATATCAAAGTATACTGATCCCCCCCCCCCAAAAAAAATAGCTCCTATACCAACTTTACCACCTTTTACAGAGAGGCGGTACAGGAGCAGCACTACGTGGGATTAGATAGTGAGCATCTTACCTGGATGTGTGAAGGGCCAAGGTCCATCCACATAGCCTATGTATGCTGTTATACAGACGGCCAGGATTCCATGGAGCAGTGTGACCAGCCTACAATTCCACTCAGAACCGTGGCTGCCATTGGTGTTACACAGTAGTGTGTAGAGAGTGAACCAGCCTGTTAGACAAAGGACCACGCCGACAGCCAGTGATGTCATCCCTCAGCTAAATACAAAAAAAACACAAGTCCAATACAGAAATGCATTACCTTTCAATGAACCCTTGTTAAAATTCAAAGCAACTGATAAAAAATGTTTATCTGAACTGAGCAGCTGTAGTGTTCTGGCCAGTCTGAGTATTGAGGATTTGGTGAGGTCTCATGTGATTTTATTGGTAAATGAGACCATGATACACCTTCGTTGGTAAGGAGAAATTTCATGCTAGCACACTTTAGGGGAGTTTCAAAACAAGTCCAAAAGTAATTGTGTCTGGGGCAGTGGGGCTGCACATCCTGGTCTCATAGACAAGACGTAACATAGTAAATAAAAGTCTGGGACACTCAAATATGGAGTAGGTCCCCCTTTGCTGCAATAACAGCCTCCACTCTTCTGGGAAGGATTTCCAGTAGATGTCGGAATATTGCTGCAGGGACTTGCTTTCAAAACAGCCACAAGAGCATTACTGAGGTCGGGCACTGATGTTGGCCGATTAGGCCTGGTTCGAAACAGTAAAAGGGCCTTCCCCCAAACTTTTGCCACAAAGTTGGAAGCACTGAATCGTCTAGAATGTCATGGTATGCTGTCGCGTTAAGATTTCCCTTCACTGGAACCAAGGCGCATAGTCCGAACCATGAAAAACAACACCAGACCATTATTCCTCCTCCACCAAACTTTACAGATGGCATTATGCATTTGGGCAGGTAGCGTCCTCCTGGCATTTGCCAAACCCAGATTAGTCTGTCGAACTGCCAGATGGTGAAGTGTGACACATCACTCCAGAGAATGGGTTTCCACTGCTCCAGAGTCCAATGGCATTGTGCATGGTGATCCTAGGCTTTTGTGCGGCTGCTCGGCCATGGAAAACCATTTCATAAAGTTCCCAACGAACTGTTAATGTGCTGACGTTGCTTCCAGAGGCAGTTTGGAACTCTGCAGTGAGTGTTGCAAATGAGGACAGACCATTTCTCAGCACTCAGAGGTCCCATTCTGTGAGCTAGTGTGGCCTACCACTTCGCGGCTGACCCGTTGTTGCTCCTAGACATTTCCACTTCACAATAACAGCACTTACAGTTGACCGGGACAGCTCTAGCAGGGCAGAAATTTGACAAACTTACTTATTAGAAAAGGTGGCATGCTATGACAGTGCCACATTAAAAAAGTCAATGAGCTCTTCAATAAGGCCATTCTAATGTCAATGTTTGTCTAAGGAGATTGCATGGCTGTGTGTTCGATTTTATACACCTGTCATCAACAGGTGTGGCTGAAATAGCGGAATCAACAAATGTGAAGAGGTGTCCATACACTTATATATATATATATATATATATACATACACACTGTATGTTATGTTTGGTATGGTTACACAAGACAGGTTATTTAAGGCAAAAACAATAGGAGGGTGGTCGGTCGGGATGGATAAGATACCAAAACTACGAAAATAGCACATATGGAATCATGTAGTAACCAAAAAAACTGTTAAACAAATCAAATACATTTAATATTTGAGATTATTCAAATAGCCACCCTTTGCCTTGATGACAACTTTACACACACTTGGCATTCTCTCAACCAGCTTCATGAGGTAGTTGCCTGGACTGCATCTCAATTAACAGATGTGCCTTCTTAAAAGTTAATTTGTGGAATTTCTTTCCTTCTTAATGCATTTGAGCCAATCAGGGTATACAGAAGATGGTCTTTTACCAAATAAGACTAAGTCCATATTATGGCAAGAACAGCTCAAATAAGCAAAGAGAAATGACAGTCCATCATTACTTTAAGACATGAAGGTCAGTCAATACAGAACATTTCAAGAAATTTGAATGTTTCTTCAAGTACCGTCGCAAAAAAAATTAAGCGCTATGATGAAACTGACTCTCATGAGGACCGCACAGGAACGGAAGACCCAGAGTTACCTCTGCTGCAGAGGATGAGTTGATTAGAGTTACCAGCCTCAGAAATTGCAGCCTGAATAAATGCTTCACAGAGTTCAAGTAACATACACATCTCAACATCAACTGTTCAGAGGAGACGATGTGAAATCAGGCCTTCATGGTCAAATTGCTGCAAAGAAACCACTACTAAAGAACACCATAAGAAGAAGAGACTTGAAACACGAGCAAGACATTAGACCGGTGGTAATTTGTCCTTTGGTCTCGAGTCCAAATTTGAGATTTTGGGTTCCAACCGCTGTGTCTTTCTGAGAAGCTGTGTGGGTAAACGGATCTCCCAAAGCATGGGGGAGGTGGTGTGATGGTTCTTTGCTGGTGACACTGTCTGCGATTTATTTAGAATTCAAGGCACACTTAACCAGCATGGCACAGCATTCTGCAGCAATACGCCATCCCATCTGGTTTGGGCTTAGTGGGACTATCATTTGTTTTTCAACAGGTTAATGACCAAACACACCTCCAGGCTTTGTTAGGGCTATTTTACCAAGGAGCATGATGGACTGCTGCATCAGATGACCTGGCCTATTTGAATAATCTCAAATATAAAATATATTTTGATTTGTTTAACACTTTTTTTGGTTACTTCATGATTCCATGTGTGTTATTTCATAGTTTTGATGTCTTCACTATTATTCTACAATGTAGATAATAGTAAAAATAAAGAAAACCCCTTGAATGAGTGGGTGTTCTAAAACCTGACCGGTAGTGTATGTTTAGCAAATTCGTAACATATTATGGATGATCGACATTCACAAATTAATACATACCATACGAAACATATCATGGGTTCCCGAGTGGGGCAACAAAATATATAATAAGAAATGCAATGTCTAAGATTTTTGTTCAAAATAATATGAAATGCTCTGAGATCAGGTTGCACTGCAGACAGTCTCTATTTCTGCCACTAAACTGTCAAAGCAAGCTAGTGTATCTATTTATTATTTGTTCATACACCTATACATACATTCGGATATTATTTTATTACATAATGTAAACGTTTATTATTAATATCATGAATTTGGCATACTATTTATAGAGCTAGCTATATTTTCCCCTGTTCAGCTGTTTTGACATCAGTGCAGAAGGGGAGAGAGCAGCTGGCTTGCTAGTATAGGGTACCACAGTATGAGTCATAATACCCATAAAACCTAGCGGTCAAACAGGGAAATGGTTCCAATCGTTTTTCTACCACAGATTGTTCCCATAGGGGATTTTAGAAACACTTACAATAACGGCTGTATTTCATGTAGGCTTACGTGACGTTTTGATAACCATGCAAATCTCTTTAGGACAAGCTGACTTATCAATATATTCACCTGTATTTATCCCCCCAAAATGAAATGCTAATTATCTGCTAATGTGGCTATCATAAAGAACTACAAATGCCATGATGATCTGGATAAGACAGCCAAATCGAGGCAAAGGAAAGTTATTCCAGAGATTCTATCTAATGTTAGTGAAATGTAGTAATCAATAAATTGGCCACAATTCTTTAAAAATGAACAATTCTGTGAAAGTCTTAAATGGACACAATATAGGTTCGCAAAGGTGTCAGCTAGAGATGACATGCAGGAGCTTGCTTGCAAGGACTTGTACGAGTTTACGTTAGACAATCGTAATAATAATAATAACATATGCCATTTAGCAGACGCTTTTATCCAAAGCGACTTACAGTCATGTGTGCATACATTCTACGTATGGGTGGTCCCGGGGATCGAACCCACTATCCTGGCGTTACAAACGCCATGCTCTACCAACTGAGCTACAGAAGGACCACAATCGTACATCGCCTTGGTCCGTACAATTGCCCTTAATTTAGCGCCCCAAAAACATAATACTTCCAGATCAACTGTAATGTTAATACCACTGTAAAGAACAATTTCTCCCATTTCCAACAGAATCAATTAGATGACCTAAACCCTGCCCGTTTCTGCATATTTAAAGCAGGCAATGAGCCCCGTCGTGTCTTTTTAAAAATGGCGGGTGGGGAAGCGAAACTCATGCGTGGTAGTGAGGAGAGGAGTGGTGTGGGGAAATTGCTTTTTTTTCACTCGATCTGTCCAACTTAAAGCATCTCAAATGTAAATAAAACACTATAAATAGTGTATATAATGTCATTACAAACCTATTTGAAGGTCTGTATAATCGGGTTTTTGGGGCGGTGCTAAAGTCATCGTAGAAGTAAACAGCGGCTTTGAGAATGATGATCGCATGCAATGAAAAAAAACGACTAGGTATCCCCCTTGTTTTTAAAGGATGATAGAAGTGCTAAACCTGGTGGAGAGAGATTGTAAGACAGAAAAAGTTGCTTTATGTGTGCTGTACGTTACGACATGACACGTCAAGATGTAACCGAGGGGCAGTTTTTTAAAAACTTTTCTCCAATACTATAGGTTTCTATTCAAGCGTTGATCGACATGGTAATCGACGGTAATGGTACCATGTCGATCAACGCTTGAATAGAAACCTAGTTCACACCCCCGATTTTGACGCCACAGTTCCGTTAGTTTTCTTTGTAGCCTCGTTTGAATGTTGCGGTTAGCATTTTTTTTTATATCAGAGCAAATCGAGCCGAATATTGATAAGTCAACGTATCCGAGAAAGCTTTCAATGCGTCACGCCGGGGTAAATCCACACAAAACATTGCCCTTAAGTTATTCTAAAATCCCCTACGGAAAAATGGTGGAAAGACTATTGGATCCATTTCCCTGTTTGACCGTTAGGCTTTATGGGTACTATGACACCTCCACGCTGGGGCTCTATAGCAAATAGAAAAAAAATAACACTGGCGAGATGGCTTGAAACCGAGCCATTAATAAAGATGAGAATATTTAAGCTAAAAACACATTAAAGTGAATACATTTGAGTCCTGATTAGCCGTCTAGACCATACAAGGTCAGTTCGATAAAGGCAGGCTTTGGATAGCGAGCCTCCTCAAGCTATCAAATATTGGCAAACATAACAATGCGAAATACCTACTTTGTAACATCACCTTATTTCTGCGCGGCTTGCACGTTCATGTCGGTGACATCTAATCTTCTGTCTCTTTGTGGCCAGCATGCTCCTTTGGGTGAGTCACTTCATCTTTTTGTTCTTTGTGTCCATGTTGCTCGGCTCATCAACAACAAAAAAATGTCTCTCGAGCATCTAATCTCAATAGCTTACTCCCCCACCTTGCAGTGTCAGCAACTGGTGCTGCACAACCCAAAACGAAATTAGTGAGTTAGTTTCCAACACTCAGTAAGTAAAGAAATATATAATTACTGCTAGCCTGGTTCCGAATGTAGCAGCAGCTTTATCGTCGACGGGTGGTGTCTAGTTGTCAACTTGTCATCTAGAATGGGGTTGTGGCGCCATCTGCTGGTATATTTACTGTACTTGGAGCCTGCTAAAGAGGTGGAAAATTCACCGACACCTTTCTGAAGACTGAGAATCTGCTCAGATTTTTGCTGAATACCCCCCCTCTCAAAGTGCAGTGCCAAAGACTTGTCTTTATGGAAGGCCAAATATACCGTTGAATAGTAAATTGCACTCTTTCTGTGGTGTTTGCGAAGAGTGTACACCACTCTTTCATAGAAAAATATGTTTGAGATTTTATTCTAGTTTTACATAGCAAAAATCAATTTAAGCGTTAAGGCACATAGGTTACCATAGAATGGCCAGTTTGAAGGTAAAAAAAATACATTTGGTTTGTCAGTTGGGAAGAGGTCATATACAAACAAAGTGAACAAAGACATGGAATTAGCATGTGACAGAATAAATCAGGAGAATTAAACATAATTAGGTGCCAGTTACTTACTAATGAATATGACTAAACACACATTAGGCTACTCAAGATGTAAAATGACGTGATGAGTTATAGCATTCAGATAGCAGACAAGTGATCTTATGTGGAACAAAATGTGACTTTTTCCCTACAGAACGCTGATAATTGTAGTCCTACCTGAACAAAGTGTTCCGTGTGGAATGGAATCAAAGTGAAAATCAAGGCCTGCATGTACATTTATCATAAATTGTGATGATAATGAAATGAACTGACAATGGTGGTAAGAGTTCCACTGACTATGGTTAGACAGGGTTTTTTTCCCTCAATAATCCATGTCGGAGTTTGAAAGGAAAAAAGCAGCTATGCATTGCATTAAAAGGGGGTGGAAGTATTGCATGATAAATGAAAGTGGCCAGGCAGTTAAGCATTAGATCCAACACAGCCTGGCTCTAGACAGAAATCAAATCCGATAGGTTGCAACTTTAGCCCTTCCTTGGAGAATATTTCCTTTGAATCTTTACTTTGGTTTAGCTACAAACTTCGAAAGAATAATGAAATATAAGCTAATCAACCTTAGGTTTCATTATGACAAACTGTTTCCATGTAAAAAGACAAATCATGGCCATCAGTGATTGAGATGTAAATTATGTTCAAGTGAGTGGCATTCTCTCAACCCCAGACGATTTACAAATACTCGGGTGATCTTCCATCGTGAATTGCGGTCTTCGAGCCAGCATCGGTTTGTGGTGGTAAAATGAAAATGTGGTCCCAAGAAAATCACATTGACAGAAGAAAAACAACATTGAAGCTGTAATAGAATAGATAGAAGTAACTTGCTCTTCAACAACATACATTAAATTAGCATCAATTTCTGTACTGTTATCTAAATACAACGCAAACAAATTCACAATATACAAAACATTCAGAACACCTCTTTCCATAACATTGACCAGGTGAAAGCTATGATCCCTTATTGCCGTCACCTGTTAAATCCACTTCAAATCAGTGTAGATGCAGGGGAGAAGGTTAACAAAGGATTTTTAAGCCTAAAGATATGGATTGTGTTTGTGTCATTCAGAGGATGAATGGGAAAGAACTACCACGCTGCTGGGTTTTTCCACACTCAACTGTTTCCGGTGTTAAGAATGGTCTGTGGGAAGCATTGGGGTCAACATTGGCCAGCATCGCTGTGGAACGCTTTCGAAACCTTGTCGAGTTAATGCCCCGATGAATTGAGGCTGTTCTGAGGGCAAAGGGGGGTGCAACTCAAAATGAGAAAAGGTGTTCCTACTGTTTTGTACACTGTGTATATCATGTCTTGCTACAATTATGTCTAATTGCGAACAGATGCAGAATTGGATGAAATGAAGCTTGTAATTGACAAATCAAAGACCAAATGTGATGAAGGTAAAAACTTTAGAGAAGCCATTTTAGACATAAGAATCTTGTATAATTTCACCTTGCTACCAAATAAATAATGCCAGCATCAGAGACACATTATCGAGTGCAACCCGAGTTGCCATCGACCAGTAAGAGCTGGCTAAAGCTGTGTTATTGACGTCATAAGTCATTGTCTAACTGACCGTTCCGATCCCACGGTTTCCTGTGACAATATAATGGGAACGTTGTTCCTTCAACAGTCATCCCACGGGGCAAGAAATGTAGAAAATAAGCTGCACTGTCCAGCCGTATGCATAAACGTGTCCTTATTAGAGAAGGTTTATGTAGTCTTATTAGCTGCGCCATATTGAGATGTTTTCCCAACATTGGCACAAACGTGCAAGAGTAATTTAAAGTCACAGTAGGTACCTGGACACTTCGGAGGCATCATATCCAAACTATAGGAAATGTCCCCTATAGACGTGTCAAAAGGAGTTATTGAGAGAAAATGGCTCCTATCGCAAAAAAAAGGTTTTGGTCTCAATTTCAACCTTCTCCATGTAAGGCATCAAACTACTATCATCTCACGACAGGATGCAGCCCAGTGGTTTTGGGATGAACTGAACTCCCAAGGTGATATCCAAATTAAATAAGGGAGTAAAAGAAAAACATTGGTTTGTTTGGGTGAAGAGTGACCACACGGCTAGTGTGCTGCTAAGTCTCCTCATCCCAGAGACAGAGCTGTTTGTGGGGGACATAGTAGGTGAAGTGGTAGCCTTTGCTGCAGCTTTTGATGCCACACTTGTAGGGGCTGCCTTTGCCTGTAGTGTCACGGTTGCGGCAGTACTTGAGCAGGCAGGGGTACCACTCCAGGCGCAGGCTGAAGCTGCAGGAGCAGGGCTGCCACACGTCTCTCGTAGAGCGGCACGACAGCAGGACCGGGACCACGTCCACCGACTGGGGCAGGATCTCAAACACGGAGCCCTCCACTCCTACAGGTGCAGCAAGCAACATATTTGTGAGTCAATGCTCTAATAAAAAGGTAGCCTGGTCCCAGTTCTGTTTGTGCGGTCTTGACAACTCCCTCTGTGACAATGACCATAGGATTTAGCAAGACAGCACAAACCAATATGGGACCAGACTAGTAATAAGGAACTTTGTCATGCAAGAGTGCTGTTCTCTCTATTCACTCAGATGGTTCACCATGACCATCAAGCAACATAGTTTACAGTACTGCAGTGTACATTATCTATGCCTAGACACTGTGGACTTAATAAAGGAATAAGTTAGTCCTAAATATTTCTAAAACTAAAAGCATTGAATTTGGGACAAATCATTCATTAAACCCTAAACCTCAACTAAAACTTGAATAATAACATGGAAATTGAACAAGTTGGCTCAAAGTGGAGGAGAAATGGACTTCATCACTGCTTGTATTTATAAGAGGTTGAATGCACTGAGCTGTGGGTTTGAACTACTGGCGCACAGCTCGGACACTCATGCATACCCCACAAGACATGCCACAAGAGGTCTCTTCACAGTCCCCAAGTCCAGAACAGACTATGGAAGGTGCACAGTACTACAGAGCCATGACTACATGGAACTCTATTCCACATCAAGTAACTCATGCAAGCAGTAAAATTAGATGTTTTTAAATGTAAAAGAATTAAACACCTTATGGAACAGCGGGGACTGTGAAGCAACACACACATTTTGTACTATATATATATATATATATATATATATATATATATATATATATATATTTTGTACTATATATTATATGTGTGTTAGTGGTGGAGTAGGGGCCTGAGGGCACACATATTCAGACTATTGTAATGTTTTCAAAATTGTATAAACTGCTTTAATTTTGGAAGAGTAGCTGCTGCCTTGGCAACAGCTAATGGGGATCCATAATAAATACAAATAAACTAAAGACACATGGCTATTTTCAGTCAGCAAAACAACTAATCACGAAACGTAATTGATTAAAATTGAGCCAAGAATACACTCGTATAGAAAAAGAGTTTTAGGAGCAAAACAGACTTTCAGGGAGAGTGTAATCTTTGTTTACATTGTCAAAGACTAATAGTGTTATTGAAATAGAACTGTGCTAGTTTGGTATGGTAGTGTACATATAGAGCTAAAATGTATTGGATTAATTTACATTCGAGCGAGTAAGTGATTCATGTCTAGACCAAGGATGGGCAACACCATTCCTAGAGGCCACCGTGTGGTGGCTTTCATTCCAGCTAGTCATACTTCACAGAAAGAGTGAGAGGGTGGGGTCTGACCTCTCCAAATGAAAAAGAGAAGCTGGGAGGGCAAAAATGAAAAGGTGAAAAGTATATTTTATTCCACGTCCACACAATGGTGGACAAATGTGTATCATGTCTTGAGAAAGGCCACTAGGACAAAACATTGACTGTGAAAGATACAGATCGCCAGTTGTGGAAAAAGTACACAATTGTCATACTTGAGTAAAAGTAAAGATACCTTAGAAAATGATTCAAGTGAAAGTCACCCAGTAAAATACTGGAGTAAAAGCCTAAAAGTATTTGGTTTTAAATATACTTTAAACCCCTTGGAACTATAGGGGCAGTATTTTCATTTTTGGAAGAAAAAAAACATTCCCATCTTAAACGGGATATTTTGTCAGGAAAAGATGCTAGACTATGCATATAATTGACAGCTTTTGATAGTGTTTTCTAACGTTTCCAAAACTGTAAAGATATTGTCTGTGAGTATAACAGAACTGATGTTGCAAGCGAAAGCCTGAGAAAAATCCAATCCGGAAGTGCTCCAGGTTTTGAAAGCGCTGCGTTCCAATGACTCCCTATATTGTACCATCAACGAGCTTACACTTTCTACGTATTCCCCAAGGTGTCTACAGCATTGTGACGTAGTTTTACGCATTTCTGTTGAAGAATAGCCGTAGGCAAGCACATTGCGTATGTGGTCACATGGTGGCTCCGAGAGAGATTCTCGCGTAAAGTACAGAGGTAGCCATTACTCCAATCGGTCCTAGAGAAAAACAAATTGTCCCAAAGGATATATTATTGAATAGATATTAGAAAAACACCTTGAGGATGGATTCTAAACAACGTTTGCCATGTTTGTCGATATTATGGAGCTAATTTGGGGAAAAGAATTCAGCGTTGTGGTGACCGCAATTTCCCAGCCAACCGTGAAGAACAAACGGAGCTATTTCGCCTACAAAAATAATATTTTGGGAAAAAAATTAACTTTCGCTATCTACCTGGGAGTTTCTTGAGTGAAAACATCCAAAGTTCATCAAAGGTAAACGATTTAATTTGATTGCTTTTCTGATTTTCGTGACAAGGTTGCCTGCTGCTAGCAAGGCATAATGCTATGCTAGGCTATTATAAACTTAGAGAAATGCTTGTCTAGCGTTGGCTGTAAAGCATATTTTGAAAATCTGAGTGATTAACAAAAGGCTAAGCTGTGTCTCAATATATTTAATTTGTGATTTTTATGAATAGGAATATTTTGTAGGGATATTTATGTCCGCTGCGTTGTGCTAATTAGTTTCAGGCGATGATTATGCTCCCGGATCCGGGATGGGTAGTATCAAAAGTAAAAAAGTATAAATAGTTTCAAATTGCTTATATTAAGCATACCAGCCGGCACCATTTTATTTTTACGGATAGCCAGGGGCACTCTCCAACACTCAGACATCATTTACAAACAAAGCATTTGTGTTTAGTGAGTCCGCCAGATCAGTAGGGATTACCAGGGATGTTCTTTTGATAAGTACATGAATTGGACAATTGTCCTGTCCTGCTAATCATTCAAAATGTAACGAGTAATTTTGGGTCTTAGGGAAAATGTATAGAGTAAAAAGTACATAGTCTTCAGGAATGAAGTACATGTTGTCAAATATAAAATTGTAAAGTACAGATACCCCAAAAAACTACTTAAGTAGTAACTTAAAGTATTTTTACTTAAGTACTTTAGACCACTGCAGATAAATGAAAGGTTATCTCCCGGCCTCTCATTTTCCATTTGTATTAATTCCCTTTGGGACGACATTATCCGTGACACACTGTGCCCACATTCATTCTATTGACCTCTCTCCAGCCAATGTTGGACATCCCTCTCCCGGGTGTAGATGGCCTCCCGGGCCTCGCTGCACATGTTGTAGATGTGGCTGCTGAGCTGCCATGCCCGGCTCAGGTTCAGCGCCACGTTCATGGTCAGCTGGTCCAGGCCCCGCCTCTCCTCGGCCATGCGGATGGCGTGAGGGTTTTTCTGATGGACAGCAGGACAAAGTCAGTCATGTCGCCAAGGTCACTTTATCAAACTGAGATAATGCTCATTCACTTCCCCCACTCCGAGCAAGGACACTCACTGGCCTTATTTGTTACTTGTTATTCCCTGTATATTTCCTTTGGAGTTATCACTGATAAGACACAGCAGGAATAGGTGAAAGCAACATAGTGGAACTACAAAGGAAGCTCTTGCTAGCAAGTAGTGTGAATACTTCTGTTAGCTCCCTGAGCTAATGCCTTGGCTTTAACTTGGTGACGAACAGTCTTGAAGCACCAGAGTTGGAACCCCGGTCGGTGACACATACCTGTCTGAGTCGGGCCATGGACTCGCTGGGGATGAACTCGTTGTGGTTGAGGCGCGAGATGAAGCACAGGGCCTGGTACTGGCTCTGGCCCCTCTCCAGCTCTCCAAGGATGAGCGCCCGGAAGATCTTCACATCCTGAAGCGGAGAGAGGGAAGGAGACAGATTGTGAGGCAGCATGACTGCAACTGCATAGGATCTTGGTTGTGTTCATTATGCACCAAATGGAAAATTATGTTGAAACCGAGGGACTTCCTAGACTTGTCCAATAAGAAAGATTTAAATGTTCAATTTAAAAAAAAAAGTTTTGCTAGGGTGTCATACTGTTTTGGACCAGTATAGTAGGCTTGAAACAAGTTTGGAATGCACATTAAAGCAACTGAATCCTTCATTCTGCATCTACATTATAATGAGAGACTTGGAGAAAATAATTCTACAATTTAAAGTCTCCTTTCACTAGAACTGCTTATTTGCACAGTCAAATCGGTGCACAAAGAGTTCAACTAAATCAACACCCATAACTTCAAAAGAGGAATCATTTAGTTACACTTTTCATGTTGACAAAACAGAAAGATGTTGGAAGGTTTTAGCATGACTTTGTTGCTGTTGGCAACCGAACAAGAAATCTGGCTGGGCCCCAAGGCCATAAAGAGCAGCTCTAGCCGAGGACAGCAAAGCCACAGACCTGTCTCCCCCATTCATCAGCTCTCCCTTCCCTGACATCCTCTTGGCTCTTTCACACACACACACACACACACACACCTCCTCCTAAGCTTTTCACACACACATCCCAAGCAGACAGCCCGCAGAGGAGAACCAACTTTTACTCTCGGGGGAATAAGGAGGAACTCTTGGACAACTCAGATAAACAAGCTAGATCTACAGCCACCTCCAACCCCCGTTTTGTTTGCCACCTCTCAAGCTCTTTCGTCTCACTCTCCTGTTTGGGAAACTGTACTTTAGAGCAACACATCCATTTGGTTTCCAGAGATACTCGTAATTCATTCAACGCCTTGTATGGGAAATCTGGTAGAACATGTTGCATGTAACGCCAGGACCGTGGGTTTGAGTCCCGCTGGAGCCACCCATACGAAAGTGTATGTACACACGACCGTTAGTTACTTTGCATAAAAGGCTCTGCTATATGCCATTTATTATTGTCGCGTTCTGACCTTTATTTGTTTTGTCTTTATTTAGTATGGTCAGGGTGTGAGTTGGGGGGGGGGGGCAGTCTGTTTCTCTATTTCTGTGTTTGGCCTGATATGGTTCTCAATCAGAGGCAGCTGTTTATCGTTGTCCCTGATTGAGAACTATATTCAGGTAGCCTGTGTTTCACCGTTGGTTTGTGGGTGTTTGTTTCCGTGTGTGTGTTTGTCGCCACACGGTACGGTTTCGGTTTGGTTATTTCACGTATTCGTTTATTGTTTTTGTATTTCATTGTGTTCAGTGCTTTTCTTATTAAAATCGTCATGAACACTTACCACGCCGCATCTTGGTCCGATCCTTACTCTTCAGATGAAGAGGAGGACATCTGCAGTTACAATTATCTAGCTCAACCGGAGACAAACAAGCAGCTGATAATGACTCACAATAACTGGAGGAATGTCCAAGTCAGTGACGTTGTCGTTGCTTTAATTGATCTGTGTGTTGGAATAGCAAAGCACATAATTGAAGTATAATCGGAGCCAGACATGAAGGAATCATGGCATAAGGGAATGAGAATTTAAGAAAACACAGAAGGGAAGGTAGCTATATATTTTATATAAGTAGTGGCAGCATAGGACCTCCCAGTCAGTAGACAAATGGGGCAGCGGCACTGGGTGGGAAGATGAGCTGTGTGTGTGTGTGGCATTCCTGTCAGATGGGGAGAGGGGGTTGGGTTGGGGGGAGGGACTGCTCCAGGCACACTCGGGGTAATTTCAGGAAAGCTCTAACAGCTCTGCTCCTTTCCTCTAAAACCACCTCTGACCTCAGCCACCGTCATAGGGGAGGAGCCCGGGCAGACAGCAGCAGCAGATGGGGTAGTACAACGGGAGGACATGGTGATGCAGCCGAAGCTTCATGTTGTCATGCCAGGTGTTAAGACTGAGTGACATCTATATATTACATTTAACATCCTGCTCTAAACTATGTTGGAGACCTATGTGAATTTCTAAAAGGCAAAAAACTGAGAAGTGTTTTTATGATATATATATAAAATAAAATCTGTTTTAAAATAAGAGCTAAAAAAACATGTATGGGATTTTTGGGATACTGTCACTAAGTAAATGGGTATAATTTATTCAAATAAATAAGATGACACCCTCTGTTCTATAAATACAGCCGCACGAGAAGGATCATGCTTTTTGTTTATCTGGAGTAGTCCTAACTTCTGGCTGCAACATAAGCTCTGTGCCAAGTTACTAGGTTGGCACCCTCCCAGTCCTAAGTACCACAGCTACACCGTGTGATCGAGGAAAAAGACATTAGGTTACAGGATAAAAGTGAGATAATGTGCAACCAATGATGGGCCGTGTCAGAAAATGGCACAAAGGTAGTACACCTGCTCAAATAATGACAGACTGTAAATAAGCCATGTCATGAGCAAGGAACCATGCAAGGGAATATCAAAAGATAGATCACCCAACGACTGCGTGGCCACGCACGCCTCCAACTCAATCATCAAGTTTGCGGACGACACAACAGTGGTAGGCTTGATTACCAACAACGACGAGACTGCCTACAGGGAGGAGGTGAGGGCCCTGAATTGACAAACTGAATTGGTCCACCCACACAGACCGCATCGTGAAGAAGGTGCAGCAGCGCCTCTTCAACCTCAGGAGGCTGAAGAAATTTGGCTTGTCACCAAAAGCACTCACAAACTTCTACAGATGCACAATCGAGAGCATCCTGTCGGGCTGTATCACCGCCTGGTACGGCAACTGCTCCGCCCACAACCGTAAGGCTCTCCAGAGGGTAGTGAGGTCTGCACAACGCATCACCGGGGGCAAACTACCTGCCCTCCAGGACACCTACACCACCCGATGTCACAGGAAGGCCATAATGATCATCAAGGACAACAACCACCCGAGCCACTGCCTGTTCACCCCGCTATCATCCAGAAGGCGAGGTCAGTACAGGTGCATCAAAGCTGGGACCGAGAGAGACTGAAAAACAGCTTCTATCTCAAGGCCATTAGACTGTTAAACAGCCACCACTAACATTGAGTGGCTGCTGCCAACACACTGACTCAACTCCAGCCACTTTAATAATGGGAATTGATGTAAAATATATCACTAGCCACTTTAAACAATGCTACTTTATATGTTTACATACCCTACATTATTTCTCTCATATGTATACGTATATACTGTACTCTATATATTCTACTGCATCTTTATGTAATACATGTATCACTAGCCACTTTAAACTATGCCACTTTGTTTACATACTCATCTCATATGTATATACTGTACTTGATACCATCTACTGCATCTTGCCTATGCCGCTCTGTACCATCACTCATTCATATATCTTTATGTACATATTCTTTATCCCTTTACACTTGTGTGTATAAGGTAGTAGTTTTGGAATTGTTAGTTAGATTACTCGTTGGTTATTACTGCATTGTCGGAACTAGAAGCACAAGCATTTCGCTACACTCGCATTAACATCTGCTAACCATGTGTATGTGACAAATAACATTTGATTTGAATTAAAAACCTGCCAAGTGGGTTGGTATTGTTAAAAATATAAAAAAATCTGCGCATTATGCAAATTTCTTTATGGGAAAAGCAAATGTCTTTAGCAGCAGATGGTGACAGAGTATTACTGATGTAATAAAACCAGTAACTGGGTTCCTGTGTAAGAAGAAAAAAAAGGGGGGGGAGGATCAGTGATTGAAAAGTATGTGAACAGCTGCTCGTCGAACATCTCATTACAAAATCATGGGCATTAATATGAAGTTGGGTCGCCCCTTAGCTGCTATAACAGCCTTCACTCTTCTGGGAAGGCTTTCCACTAGAAGTTGGACAATTGCTGCGGGATTTGCTTCCATTCAGCCACGAGCGTTAGTGAGGTCCAGCACTGATGTTGGGCGATTAGGCATGGCTCGCAGTTTGGATTTCTAATTCATCCCAAAGTAGTTCGATGGGGTTGAGGTCAGGGCTCTGTGCAGACCAGTCAAGTTCTTCCACAACGATCGACAAAACATTTCTGTATGGACCGTGCTTTGTGCACAAGGGCATTGTCATGCTGAAAGAGGAAAAGTGCCTTCCCCAAACTGTTGCCACAAAGTTAGAAGCACAGAATAGTCTAGAATGTCATTTTATGCTGCAGCGTTACAATCTCTCTTCTCTGGAACTAAGGGGCCTAGCCCAAACCATGAAAAACAGCCCCCCCAGATTATACCTCCACCAAACTTTACAATTGGCACTATGCATTCCGGCAGGTAGCATTCTCTTGGAATCGGCCAAACCCAGATTTGTCCACCAGACGATGAATGGTGATTCATCACTCCAGAGAACACGTATCAGCCGCTCCAGAGTCCAATGGCGGCGAGCTTTACCACTCCAGCCGACACTTGGCATTGTACATGGTGATCTTAGGCTTGTGCAGTGCGCCTGCTCAGCCATGGAAACCGATTTCATGAAGCTCCCGACAAACAGTTATTGTGCAGATGTTGCTTCCAGAGGCAGTTTAGAACTTGGTAGTGTGTGTTGCAACCGAGGACAGACAATTTTTATGTGCTACGTGCTTTAGCACTCGGTGGTCCCATTCTATGAGCTTGTGTGGCCTACCACTTGGTGGATGAGCCGTTGTTGCTCCTAGACGTTTCCACTTCACAATAACAGCACTTATTTGACCGGGGCAGCTATGGCGGTGCCACATTGAAAGTCACTGAGCTCTTAAGTAAGGCCATTCGACTGCCAATGTTTGTCTATGGAGATTGCATGTTTGTGTGCTTGATTTTATACACCTGTCAGCAACGTGTGGCGCTTAAATATTTGAAGTGGTGTCCACATATAAAAGTATGTGGTTAGAGCATTGTGCCAGTAACCGAAAGGTTGCTAGACCGAATCTCCGAGCGGTCAAGGTAAAAATCTGTCATTCTGCCCCTGAACAAAGCAGTTAACCCACTGTTCCTAGGCAGTCATTGTAAATAAGAATGTTCTTAACTGACTTGCCTAATTCAATAAAGGTTAAATAAAAAATATTAAAAAAAATATATATTTCAAACAATGGATATATATATATATATATATAAAAGAGGTCAACCGATTAATCGGAATGACCGATTTAAGTTTTCATGAATCGGAAATCGCTATTTTGGGACACATTTGGCTAGGCAAGTCAGTTAAGAACACAATCTTTTTTTCAATGACGGCCTAGGAACTGTGGGTTAACTGCCTTGTCAGCTCCGCGATTCAATCTTGCAACCTTAAGGCTAACTAGTCCAACAATATTAACCAGGTGAAATTGTTTCACTTCTCTTGCGTTCAACAGTTTGGGCCGCCTAATTTGCCAGAATTTTACGTAATTATGACATAACATTGAAGGATGTACAATGTAACAGGTATATTTAGACTTAGGGATGCCACCCGTTAGATAAAATACCGAACGGTTCCATATTTCACTGAAATAAACGTTTTGTTTTCGAAATTATAGTTTCCGGATTCGACCATATTAATGACCAAAGGCTCGTATGGGTGTTATTATTATGTTATAATTAAGTCTATGATTTGATAGAGCAGTCTGAGCGATGGTAGGCAGCAGCAGGCTCATAAGCATTCATTCAAACAGCACTTTTGTGCGTTTTGTCAGCAGCTCTTCGCAAGCACAGCGCTGTTTGTGACTTCAAGCCTATCAACTCCCGAGATTAGGCTGGTGTAACCGATGTGAAATGGCTAGTTAGTTAGCGGGGTGCGCGCTAATAGCATTTCAAACGTCACTCGCTCTGAGACTTGGAGTGGTTGTTCCCCTTTGCAAGGGCCGCGGCTTATGTGGAGCGATGGTAACAATGCTTTGACAGTGGCTGTTGTCGATGTGTTCCTGGTTCAAGCCCAGGTAGGGGCGAGGAGAGGGACGGAAGCTATACTGTTACACTGGCAATACTAAAGTGCCTATAAGAACATCCAATAGTCAAAAGGTATATGAAATACAAATGTTAGAGAAATAGTCCTATAAATGCTATATTAACTACAACCTAAAACCTCTTCCCTTCATGTTAAAAGGAACCACCAACTTTCATATGTTCTGAGCAAGGAACTTAAATGTTTTTAAAAAATTGTTACATGGCACATATTGCACTTTTACTTCTCCAACACCTTGTTTTTGCATTATTTTTGAGGCTAAATAGTTTGTTATTTTTTTATTATATTAAGTTAAAATAAGTGTTTATAATAGTATTGTTGTTAATTGTCATTATTACAACAAAATAAATGGCAGATTTAATCGGTATCGGCTTATTTTGGTCCTCTAATAATCGGTATTGGCGTTGAAAAATCATAATCGGTTGACCTCTAATTGAAATATATAATTTATGCTCCAATTACATGCTCCAAGCGCAAAATTCACAACTGTTTGATACAGTTATGATAAAAAACCCTATCTGCTAAAAGCAGAATATGGCCACATAATTATATCTAGTTTTTCACCCAACATTCAGAAGAAGAAAAATTAATACAAAAAATATATAAAAAAATATTTAAAAAAAATATATAAAAAAATCGGACAAAATGTGTGTTGCATTGATATCCAAAATGTTAAGAGGCATGGCTCTCATTTAACATTCATAAAAATCGCCCTCCTCATTTACCAGGAGTCCTAGCCCATTTGTTATCTAGCGTTTTAAAAATGTCCACGCCAAAGAGGGAGGTTTGTATCCAAACTGACTATCTGCATCAGGGTGAAAAGCCAAAACCTAGTGTACCCACACAACTCCACTTGCAGGCTCAACGTATGATCTACAACATAGGAGGGTGTTAGGGCCCATTTCATAGTTGGTTACTTTTCGTGGGAAGCTTATTTAAAGAGGTACACAAAAGCCTTTTCTCGCACACAAAAAGGTCCTATTTACAGTGATCATTCTCTGTAGCTACGCTGTAGCCATGCTACCCCGACACCTTGAGAGAGAATATGCTGTTCATGGCTGTGAAAGAGAGTCGTAAAACTTCTGTAGACCCGTAACATTGAACGAACCCATTGAAAATCAGACTGGTCACTATGACTGCTGGCGGGGTTAATGGCAGCCAGTGAACTTTTCGACGCCAGTAAAGTTGTGCCAAATGCCATCCCCAGAGTTCCTGTCGCTTCCTGTTTTCCAAGCCACTCTAAGACCCTGTCTGTTTGATAAGGCTGCTGTTTGGTGAGGCCCAGCAGTCACAGATTGACATTTGGGATCAGTGGTTTACACAGTGAGTGGTAGAGGATGAAATAAGTCTTTAAATAAATCTGTGAGAAAGCCAAATGGTGGGCTTTTTCTTATCTTCTACTCAAACTGCCAAAATGCAGGTATACTGGTGAACACATTTTAAAAATATATATAATTACACCAAAATATGGAAAAATGTCAAATGTAGTAAACAAAACAAAAAGTTTACTACGTCGAGCACCAGTAGGGCAATCGTTTTGAGAGAGAGAACTCAGCCGAGACATCCAAATGCAGTGCAAACAAACTTCTCGAAAAGCAACAAGCCAGCTCAGCTGCACACGGCTCATTTTTGTGGAGGGAATAAAAAAAAAAATGTTTTTTAAATAATTAAGTTCCCCTTTAAGCATAATAAGGGATTACCACTCGTTTTTGTGAAGATATTGTAAAGATATTTGTATTGGTGTCTCAGAGACCTGGGTGAAAAGGCACAGGTGTACAAGGAGGATTAAGACGGAAGAAAGACAAACACAAACAAAGAGGAGGAAGAAAAGGAGCTTGGCTGAGAAATGCTGGAGTTGAGGCTAATTACGGAACACTAAGAGAAGGAATGTGAAGTCAGATTTTGGGGGATAGGTTACACCTGGCTGTGTTGTCAAGAGAATTAGCTAATGCTGACTGGAGTGAAGGGACAATGAAAACACAGGGGGTACCGTTTCTGGGAGGCGTCCTAGTGGGTATTTAAACAGACAATAAAAAAGGTACGCTTTACTTCAAATGGCTATGTAGGTGAGAATGAGAACACGCCTAAAGGCATTGACAAAACACACACTCAAAATGTAAAGATGGTATGTACATTCATAATCTAACCATGCATGGCCATCAGATAATTCAAAATGAATAGCAATTGACAACAGTATTTTTCAAAAAAATTTAAGTATTTGGAAAGGCCAGTTTCTCCAAACTAGCAGAAAAACATGCCGGTTTATTGACATGCAATTCGGATCAACATCAGTAGCTTGATACGTGATGACCTTCAGCTATAGCTTCAGTCCCATATACAGCTCCAACCCAACCTGTCTCGCGGACATCAAAGATCACAATCAAAAGATCGGACTCTTCAGAATCCAAATTGCTCAGGCGTTGAGTAAATACTTATCCGATCATTTCCATGGGGTCATAGAAATGTATATTTCTCTAGTGTCCTTCCGCTTTTACGTCTAATTTGAACCATATTTTTTAGTTACTTTCATTTCCTGTTGTTTGGTGGAAGTTAATGAACAATAGCGAGTGATTAGTTATTCTTATCCCTTGAAAGGAAGACAAATGAAAGTTGAAGAATTACACCATCAAAATAGGTTTTATCGACATTTTGTAGGAATGGCCATTTTCCCATCAACTATTACTAGTTCAGGCCCCTTTGACATTTAATTTACACTGAAAATTGGCCACATCTGATAGATTTTACAAGGTGCTTGTTTTCGTTGAGCTGCAGTTCAAAATATCCACAAAAGGAGTACAGATGGGTCAAACCAAGCAGAAACCACATCCATCCGTTTTCTTTAATAAAATTGTCTTAATTTAGTTTAGTGTTGTGCATAATTTGATTGTAAAAAGTTCAAAATGTATTCGGTGTTACTGTGTCTGCCCTGTTCCTCTCCTGCCTGGCTCCGATTGTGGGAACGACAAGAGACTTTAATATTAGCAGTGTTTAAAGGCCAAAAATCTGCCTGGCGACTCGGAGCAGTATAAAGTCCTCAGTGAGAGCAGCCCAGAGGAGAGGACAATGAGTATGGGGAAAAAAGGCCCTTCAAACTAACCTGGTGCTAGCTCTGTTTGTTCTGTGTATAGCCACAGGAGTGAGTTGGCTACAGCACAAACAGATACGGGAACAGGCTATCGCCAAAACAGCTAAATTGGCCTAGAGTGAACAAAAAAAATGCTGCCTAAATGATGATTTCACACCAAAACAACAAGGCTACCATTCTTAAGCCGATTGTCTTAAGAGAAAGACAAACTAGACACCATTCTTCTCCACACCTCCGTCTTTAGTGTTCATGCTGATGGTCTGCTAAACTCCAAAGATATTCTGAGGAAATGCACTGCAGTTCCTGTGTATTGCTCACTTCCCTGTATTGCGCAACTTTTGCTATCTGTGGAGCAGATCTCCCACACAGGGATCAATACATGGTGGGAGATGGAGTTCACAGTAGTGGGACCTTACACAACTGCAGCGGGTGCATTCACTGGATGGCCCCAATGGTCTTAGAATTCTAACCAGTATGGTATCCATTCCTAAAACCACCTTTTCCAAGATATGTTGTGACACTGCTTGCCCATAAATAAAATAAGTCTGACAAGTTTGTGCAAGTGACAATCGGGGTGGCCTCGGGTAGGATCCCGAAGGCGAGGCAGTAAATGAGTCAACTTCAGCTGCATTGCAAAACCGGACCCCACTTCATATTTACAAGGAAATGCTGAGAGAAATTTCCCCAGAATTCCACATGAGCAACCGGAGATAAATGTAAAAGCCACCCAGATGTTAATAAAAAGTTGGAAACAATGGCGCGATGGTATAATTGGGCCACAACGGACTCCAAGTTCTCGTTCAAGTTTCCAACTACTTGCCCAAGGTTACTGGGAAATATGCAATGTCTGAAAGGATAAAGAGGAATAGGCAGTTGCCAAACAGGTCAGAGATAGAGCCCAATGGGAGTTGGCTCATAAAGGCCAACCGCTGTGCTCACTGCTCTTTACAAACATGTGGGTGTGTGGGAGAAACAAATCAATTCATTCCACGAGTTGCTTACCGTTTGGGCGTATTCATAACTTCCCTTTATTTGAAGAGAAAAATTCTAGATATAAGACAGCCTGAGGGCTGAGCAAGTTGTGAAATACAATACATTTATAACACGGATAAAAGGAAGATTTAAGAGAGGGCTAAAATGTGCTCGTTCACACAACCGTGGCATTGTTGGTAGTGAGGCCCAGTAAATTTAGAGTGATAGTGTGTCAGGTAGATTCCCAACATCTGTTGCTCATCTCAGCCAGTGTGTGTGTGTGTGAGACAAATAAGCTGCAATTATAATTTTGGTCACACGTAGGGGTGGTATCAGGGCAGAGCGAGAGAATGTAAAATCTACACATCCAATGTCTGAGAAAGTGCTGGATATTAAGTCAATATTTACCGGCAAAAAAGCACTCCACAGTGTATGTATTTAAGTGTGTTTATATGACGTTTCAACCCTTGGTTTAAGAACAGAACAAGCCCTGAATGTCAGAATGATGCCAGACGCACTGAAAGAGCCCCGCTAGAGCTGCCCTGTTAAATTGTAAGTGCTGTTATTGTGAAGTGTAAATGCCTAAGAGCAACAACGGTTTAGCCCTGACGTGGTAGGCTACACAAGCTCACAGAACGGGACCGCCGGGTACTGAAGCGCATAAAAATAGTTGGTCTTTGGTTGAAACACTCACTACAGAGTTCCAAACTGCCTCTGGACGCAACGTCAGCACAACTGTTCGTCGGGAGCGCCTTGAAATGGTTTTCCATGGCGAGCAGCCGCACACAAGCCTAAGATCACCATGCGCAATGACAAGTGTCTGCTTGCGTGTATTAAAGCTCGCCGCCATTGGGACTCTGGAGTGATGAATCACGCTTCACCATCTGGCAGTCCGACGGACAAATCTGGTTTTGGCGGACACCAGGAGAAAACTACTATAGTTCCAACTATTAAGTTTGGTGGAGGAATAATGGTCTGGGGATGTTTTTCATGGTTCGGGCTAGGTCCCTTAGTTAGAGTGAAGGGAAATCTTAATGCTACAGAATACAATGACATTCTAGACAATTCTGAGCTTCCAACTTTGGGGAAAGCCCTTTCCTGTTTCAGCATGACATGCACAAAGCAACGTCCATACAGAAATGGTTTGTCGAGATCGGTGTGGGAGAACATGACTGGCCTGCACAGAGCCCTGACCTCAATCCCCTCGAACCCCATTGGGATGAATTGGAACGTCGACTGCAAACCAGGCCTAATCGCCCAACATCAGTGCTGGACCTCGCTAACGCTCATGGCTGAATGGAAGAAAATCTCTGCTGCAAATGCGCCAACATCTAGTGGAAAGTCTTCCCACAAGAGTGGAGGCTGTTATACCAACAAAAGGGGAGGACCAACTCCATATTAATGGCCATGATTTTGGAATGAGATGTTCGACAAGCAGGTGTCCACATACTTTTGGTTATATGGTGTACATGGTACCGTAATTCCTACATATAGTCTATGAGACAGACCCCCAAATGTGGGTCCGTCGGACTCACTTGGTACGATGTCGCAGTGATTTGTTGAAGGTCTACAGTATGTACCTCGAGTTGGAAAATGTGTGATGGCAGTGCAGCATTGGTAGTTCTGTGTGTTACTCTTTCGACTCTATTCCATTCATTTTCCCCCTCATGACAATCAATGTCAGTATACAATAAGTTATTGCTCACATATATCCTTTAGGAAGTACTCACATTTTCTTGCGTTCCAGGCTGAATTTGAAATGGATTACATTTAGATTTTTGGTTAAAGTGGAATTATTTTTTTGTTTTTTTCTAGATTAAAAATAATAATAATAATAATATATGCCATTTAGCAGACGCTTTTATCCAAAGCGACTTACAGTCATGTGTGCATACATTCTACGTATGGGTGGTCCCGGGGATCGAACCCACTACCCTGGCGTTAAATGAAAAGCTGAAATTATTCAACCCTTTTGTTATGTCAAGCCTAAATAAGTCCAGGAGTAAAAATGTGCTTAACAAGTCACCTAATAAGTTGCACAGACTATTATTGCACACAGAGTCAGTGTTTAACATGATTTTTGAATGACTACCTCATCCCTGTACCCCAGACATAAAAAAGTATGTAAGGTGCCTCAGTCAAGCAGTGAATTTCAAACAGATACAACCAAAGACCAGAGAGGTTTTCCAATGCCTCACAAAGAAGGGCACCTATTGGTAGATGTGTAAAAATATCAGACATTGGAATATCCCTTTGAGCATGGGGAAGTTATTAATTACACGTTGGATGGTGTATCAACCATACAAAGTGTAATTAAAAACTTCACCATGCTCAAAGGGATATTCAATGTCTGCTATTTTTATCCTGTCTCTACGAAGATAAAGGCGTCCTTCCTAACTCCATTACCAAAGAGGAAAGAAACCGCTCAGGGATTTCACCATGAGGCCAATGGTGACTTAAAAAACAGTTTGAGTTTAATGGCTGTGATAGGAGAAAACTGAGGACGGATAAACATTGTAGTTACTCCACAATAATAACCTAATTGACAGAGCGAAAAGGAAGCCTGTACATAAAAAAAAAAAAATTCCAAAACATGTTGCTAACAGGATGCAAGGCTAAAATCCTGCTAAAATACTACTGCAGAAAATGTGGCAAAGCAATTACCTTTTTGTCCTGAATGCAAAATGTTATGTTTGGGCCAAATCCAATTCACCTTTCAGCAGGACATTAAGCTAAAACAAAGGCCAAATCTACACTGGAGACGCTTACCAAGAAGACAGTGAATGTTCCTGACTGTCCGAGTCAAAGTTTTGACTTAAACCTACTTGAAAATCTATGGCAAGACCTAAAATCGGTTGTCTAGCAATGATCAACCACCAATTTCACAGACCTTGAAGAATTTTCAAAATAGTAAATATGACCAATATGACCATCTTCGAGCCAGACAATACCAATATTGCGATACTTACTAGTATCGTGGCAAGTAACAAAAGACGAAGCGGATTTAACGGAAAACAGCCCTAATGTTGGACATGTTGTACAATTCAGGTGTGGAAAGCGCTTATAGACTTACCCGGAAAGACTCACAGCTGTAATCGCTGCCAAAGGTACTTCTAAAAAGTAATGACTCAGCGGTGTGAATACTTATATAAGTGAGAAATGTAAGCATTTCCTGTATGCATTTCCTGTTCAATAAATAAAATAAATAAAAACATGTTTTCACTTTGTCATTGTGGGGTATTGTGTGTAGATGGGTGAGGGAACACATTTATCCAATCCATTTTGAATTCAGGCAGTAACACAACATATAGAATAAGTCAAGGGGTAATAATACTTTCTGAAGGCATTGGGAAGCAGATTCACAGCTAACCATCAAACGTTTTTGTAATGTTCAGGGTCAACAGAACTTTGACCTAGAGTACATATCAAAATGACCTGTATAAATGGCTTTAAAAAAGGAAAAACTCGCACCAGCTACAACTATCGTTTACAAATCACCCATATTGTGCCATTGACATTTGAATATTGGAAGCTTAGCCATTGTACCGTCGGTGATAGAAGCACCAAATTGTACGCACACAGCTATAGCAGGGTTTTAAAAAGATGTATAGATACAGGGCCATCACAGAATTTATGCATTAACCCTACAGAAGTTATTTTTCTCCAATAGGACCACCTTAGGGCCAGATGATACCAATATTGCGATACTTATTAGTATCGTGGCAAGTAAACAAAACACGAAGTGGATTTAACGGAAAACAGCCCTAATGTTGGACATAAACATTATGTTGTCCCATTATTTATTTCCCAAGCTATAGCACACAATCTTTTACATACAATCTTTTACATACAGGTTTTTAAAGGACTAAAAGAGTTCACGCGAAGCAGACTTCATTTTTTGCCATGCAAAACATTGTGATATCGTTCCAGCCCTACAAACAACTCAATGGGTTCTTATTGGACAATTTCACATGACCATACCTGTATGAAATGTAATTGTAGTATGCCCAGAAATATTTCATAGTGATGTAGAAAACACAACCGAATGAGCCAAGTGTGCCAGATAAATATTTTAAATTATTAGGGCTGTCAAACATAATTAAAATAGAGTTAAATCAGGATTACTCACAATTTGGCCCGGAAAAAAAAAAAAAATCAATTTCAAAACCAGTGCATTGAGTTTGATTGTATCTATCTATCCTCCTCTGTAAACTGGTCATCTCTCTATACCCATTGCAAGACCCACTGGTTGATGCTTATTTATAAAACAGTCTTCGGTCTCACTCCCCGCTATCTGAGATATCTACTGCAGCCCTCATCCTCCACATAACACCCATTCTGCCAGTCACATTCTGTTAAAGGTACCCAAAGCGCACACACCCTGGTCACTCCTCTTTTCAGTTCGCTGCAGCTAGTGACTGGAACGAGCTGCAACAAACACTCAAACTGGACAGTTTTATCTCAATCTCTTCATTCAAAGACTCAATCATGGACACTCTTACTGACACTTGTGGTTGCTTTGCGTAATGTATATCTGTCCCTACCTTCTTGCCCTTTGTCCTGTTATCTATGCCCAATAATGTTTGTACCATGTTTTATGCTGCTACCACACTGTTATGTTGTGTTGCTATCTTAGGTCTCTCTTTATGTAGTGTTGTGATGTGTTTTGTCCTATATTTATTTTGCTTTTTTAATCCCAGGCCCCTGTCCCCGCAGGAGGCCTTTTGGTAGGCAGTCATTGTAAATAAGAATTTGTTCTTAACCGACTTGCCCAGTTAAATAAATAATATTTTAAAAATGGTAAGGTACAGAAAAACAAAATCGATCTACATCAGAATGGGTTAAATAGCATTTTCACCTTAAACAACAAAAGTCACTAACATACAGCTAGCCATTAATGCTCCCAATGTTTAAGCAGGCCTTTAAGTATGGTTAAGTACTTCCTCATCAATTTTCTTGAAGTGTAACACTACAATACAAAACAATGAGCTTTTAAACTTGTCCAACAATATTATGAAAACACTGTCCGTATCTGAAGACCCATAGTGAGTCCTAAATAGTAGGCTATTAAGTTTAATAGTATGTGACATTTAGAAAGTCAAGTGCATTATAAATGCCAGGGTGTCACTCATCTTGGCTTTGACAATGGTCGATCAATTAGATATGGGGTACCGAAACCAACAAATAGCGGAAAACAATGCAATCACGACTCATTATCAGTATGCAAAAATAGAACGTTTACTAGAACGCAACATTTCAAAAATGTAGTATGGTTTAAATGCCAGGATGTTATACTCATTTCGGCTCTTGATTTAGTAGAATTAGACGCACACTTTTCCAAAATGCATTGGAAGAGGTGGCCTGTGAGTGATTGGCTATTTGAAGAGAACTAAGGCCTAATAACAAAATGTAGGCTAAGTAGTTTTTGCTCTCCTTAAAATGATTGAGTATTGCATTGTAGGCTACATCTTTGAAAATAAGTACACTGCTCAAAAAAATAAAGGAAACACTTAAACAACACAATGTAACTCCAAGTCAATCACACTTCTGTGAAATCAAACTGTCCACTTAGGAAGCAACACTTATTGACAATACATTTCACATGCTGTTGTGCAAATGGAATAGACAACAGGTGGAAATTATAGGCAATTAGCAAGACACCCCCAATAAAGGAATGGTTCTGCAGGTGGTGACCACAGACCACTTCTCAGTTCCTATGCTTCCTGGCTGATGTTTTGGTCAGTTTTGAATGATGGCGGTGCTTTCACTCTAGTGGTAGCATGAGACGGAGTCTACAACCCACACAAGTGGCTCAGGTAGTGCAGCTCATCCAGGATTGCACATCAATGCGAGCTGTGGCAAGAAGGTTTGCTGTGTCTGTCAGCGTAGTGTCCAGAGCATGGAGGCGCTACCAGGAGACAGGCCAGTACATCAGGAGACGTGGAGGCCGTAGGAGGGCAACAACCCAGCAGCAGGACCGCTACCTCCGCCTTTGTGCAAGGAGGAGCACTGCCAGAGCCCTGCAAAATGACCTCCAGCAGGCCACAAATGTGCATGTTTCTGCTCAAATGGTCAGAAACAGACTCCATGAGGGTGGTATGAGGGCCCGACGTCCACAGGTGGGGGTTGTGCTTGCAGCCCAACACTGTGCAGGACGTTTGGCATTTGCCAGAGAACACCAAGATTGGCAAATTCGCCAACTCGCGCCCTGTGCTCTTCACAGATGAAAGCAGGTTCACACTGAGCACGTGATAGACGTGACAGTCTGGAGACGCCGTGGAGAACGTTCTGCTGCCTGCAACATCCTCCAGCGTGACCGGTCAGCGTGACCGGTTTGGCGGTGGGTCAGTCATGGTGTGGGGTGGCATTTCTTTGGGGGGGCCGCACAGAGGTAGCCTGACTGCCATTAGGTACCGAGATGAGATTCTCAGACCCCTTGTGAGACCATATGCTGGTGCGGTTGGCCCTGGGTTCCTCCTAATGCCATACCTCATGTGGCTGGAGTGTGTCAGCAGTTCCTGCAAGAGGAAGGCATTGATGCTATGGACTGGCCCGCCCATTCCCCAGACCTGAATCCAATTGAGCACATCTGGGACATCATGTCTCGCTCCATCCACCAACACCACGTTGCACCACAGACTGTCCAGGAGTTGGCAGATGCTTTAGTCCAGGTCTGGGAGGAGATCATCCGCCACCTCATCAGGAGCATGCTCAGGCGTTGTAGGGAGGTCATACAGGCACGTGGAGGCCACACACACACTACAGAGCCTCATTTTGACTTGTTTTAGGGACATTACATCGAAGTTGGATCAGCTTGTAGTGTGGTTTTCCACTTTAATTTTGCATGTGACTCCCGATCCAGACCTCCATGGGTTGATACATTTAATTTCCATTGATAATTTCGTGATTGTTGTCAGCACATTCAACTATGTAAAGAAAAAAAGTATTTAATACAAATATTTCATTCATTCAGATCTAGGATGTGTTATTTTAGTGTTCCCTTTATTTTTTTGAGTAGTGTATATACATTTTTTTTTTACCCAAAGTGGATTTCTGTTCTCACAAAAAAGTGTTTCTTGTTCTCCTGATTTGTCAGAGCATTTAAAAACTCAATTTCTGCGTTATTGATGTCATGTTAAAATCAGGTCTTTTGATTTGAACATGTGGATTGTTTTAGTTGTAGGCTATGCTACCCATTTCATGGCTTCATTTATGGATCAAGCCTTGGCAATCATTCTGATCTCATTCCAAATGATCAGTGCTTTAGTTTATTATGTTGATGTCCAGCGGTTCTGAATTTCAAATCAAATTGAAATGTCACATACACGCATTTAACAAATGTTATTGCAGGGTTAGCAAAATGATTGTGTTTCTAGCTACAACAGTGCAGGAATATCTAACAATACACAATCTAAAGTAACTGGGAAAAATCAAAAGAAAATCAGCTAAGACCTCAAAGAAAATGGTAGACCTCCAGAAGTCTGGTTCTTCCTTGGGAGCAATTTCCAAACGCCTGAAGGTACCACGCTCATCTGTACAACCAATAGTACGCAAGCATAAACGCCATGGGACCACACAGCCGTCATACCGCTCAGGAAGGAGACGCGTTCTGTCTCCTAGAGATGAACGTACTTTGGTGCGAAAAGTGCAAATAATTCCCAGAATATCAGCAAAGGACCTTGTGAAGATGGAGGAAACGGGTACAAAAGTATCTATATCCACAGTAAAACGAGTCCTATATCGACATAACCTGAAAGGCCCCTCAGCAAGAAAGGAGCCAATGCTCCAAAACCGCCATAAAATAAGCAAGACTACGGTTTGCAACTGCACATAGGGACAATGATTGTACTTTTTGGAGAAATGTCCTCCAGTCTGATGAAACAAAAATAGAACTGTTTAGCCATAATGACCACCGTTATGTTTGGAGGAAAAAGGGGGAGGCTTGCAAGCCGAAGAACACCATCCCAACCATGTAGCACGGGGGTGGCAGCATCATGTTGTGGCGGTGCTTTGCTGCAGGATGTACTGGTGCACTTCACAAAATAGATGGCATCATGAGGGTGGAAAATTATGTGGGTATATTGAAGCAACATCTCAAGACATCAGTCAGGAAGTTAAAGCTTGGTCGCAAATGGGTCTTCCAAATGGACAATGATCCCAAGCAAACTTCCAAAGTTGTGGCAAAATGGCTTAAGGGCAACGTATTGGAGTGGCCATCACAAAGCCCTGACCTCAATCCTATAGAATAGATTTGTGGGCAGAACTGAAAAAGCATGTACGAGCAAGGAGGCCTACGAACCTGACTCAGTTACACCAGCTCTGTCAAGAGGAATGGGCCAAAATTCACCCATCTTATTGTGGGAAGCTTGTGGAAGGCTACCCGAAACGTTTGACCCAAGTTAAACAATTTAAAGGCAATGCTACCAAATACTAATTGAATGTATGTAAACTTCTGACCAACTGGGAATGTGATGAAAGAAATAAAAAGATGAAATAAATCACTTATTCTGACATTTCACATTCTTAAAATAAAGTGCTGATCCTAACTGACCTTAGACAGGATATTTTTACGAGGATGAAATGTCAGGAATTGTGAAAAACTTAGTTTAAATGTATTTGGCTAAAGTGCACTTGTATATACATGTCTGACTTCAACTATATATAGGGCAGCAGCCTCTAATGTGCTAGTGATGGCTATTTAACAGTCTGATGGCCTTGAGATAGAAACTGTTTTTCAGTCTCCCAGTCCCAGCTTTGATGCACCTGTACTGACCTCACCATCTGGATGACGGTGGGGTCAGCAGGCAGTGGATTGGGTGGTTGTTGTCTCTTATCTTTTTGGCCTTCCTGTGACATCAGGTGCTGTAGGTGTCCTGGAGGGCAGGTAGCTTGCACCCGGTGATGTGTTGGGTAAACCGCACCACCCTCTGGAGAGCCCTGCAGTGCGGGTGGTGCAGTTGCTGTACCAGGCAGTGATACAGCCCGACAGGATGCTCTCAATTAGAGGTTGACCGATTAAATCGGAATGGCCGATTTAATTAGAGCCGATTTCAAGTTTTCATAACAATCGGTAATTACCATTTTTGGACACCGATCATAGCCGATTACATTGCACTCCACGAGGAGACTGCCTGTTATGCGAGTGCAGCAAGGAGCCAAGGTAAGGTGCTAGCTAGCACTAAACTTATCTTATAAAAAAAACAATCTTAACATAATCACTAGTTAACTACACATGGTTGATATTACTAGTTTGTCCTGCGTTGCATATAATCGCTGCGGTGCCTGTTAATTTCTCATTGAATCACAGCCTACTTCTTCAAACGGATGATTTATCCGAAAAAAAGCACTGTCGTTGCACCAATGTGTACCTAACCATAAACATCAACGGCATTCTTAAAATCAATACACAAGTATATATTTATAAACCTGCACACTTAGATAATATTGCCTGCTAACATTAATTTCTTTTAACTAGGGAAATTGTCACTTCTCTTGCGTTCTGTGCAACAGAGTCAGGGTATATGCAGCAGTTGGGCCGCCTGGCTCGTTGGGAACTGTTTCTTCCTAACAAAGACAGCCAACTTCGCCAAACGGGGGATGATTTAACAAGGGCGTATTTGTGAAAAAAAGCACAATTGTTGCACGAATGTACCGAACCATTAACATCAATGCTTTTCTTAAAATCAATCCACAGAAGTATATTAAAACTTGGGAAATTGTGCCACTTCATTGCACGCAGAGTCAGAGTATATGCAACAGTTTGGGCCGCCTGGCTGGTTACAAACTAATTTGCCAGAATTTTACGTAATTATGACATAACATTGAAGGTTGTGCAATGTAACAGCAATATTTGAACTTGGATGCCACCCGTTAGATAAAATACGGAACGGTTCCGTATTTCACTGAAAGAATAAACGTTTTGTTTTCGAAATTATAGTTCCAGATTTGACCACATTAATGACCCAAGGCTCGTATTTTTCTGTGTTATTATATTAAGTCCAGAGGTTTGAGATGCACCCAAATGTCCAAATTTTTCTGTGCAATAGCCGTTTGATTTGAGAAGTTTTGGTGTGTGCACTAGGCCAATTTATCTAATTTACATACAGTACCAGTCAAGTTTGGACACACCTACTCATTCAAGGATTTCTTTATTTTCACTATTTTCCACATTGTAGAATGATAGTTAAGACATCAAAATAACAAAAATGGAATCATGTAGTAACCAAAAAAAGTATTAAATCAAACTATATTTTAGATTCTTCAAAATAACCACCCTTTGCTTTGATGACAGCTTTGCAAACTCTTGGATCTCTCTCAACCTGCTTCACCTGGAATGCTTTTCCAACAGTCTTGAAGGAGTGCCCACATTTTCTGAGCACTTGTGTTCTGCTTTTCCTTCACTTTCTGGTCCAAATCATCCCAAACAATCTCAATTGGGTTGAGGTCAGGTGATTGTGGAGGCCAGGTCATCTAATGCAGCACTCCCATCACTCTGCTTCTTGGCCAAATAGCCTTTACACTGCCTGGAGACGTGTTTGTCCTGTTGAAAAACAAAATGATAGTCCCACTAAGCGCAAACCAGATGGGATGGCGTATCACTGCAGAATGCTGTGGTAGCAATGCTGGTTAAGTGTGCCTTGAATTCTAAATAAATCACTAACAGTGTCACCAGCAAAGCACCCCCCCACACCACCTCCTCCATGCTTCACAGTGGGAACCACACGTGTAGATCATCTGTTTTGGACTCAGACCAAAAAGGACAGATTTCCACCAGTCTAATGCTCATTGCTCATATTTTCTTGGCCCAAGCAAGTATCTTATTATTATTAGTGTCCCTTAGTAGTGGTTTCTTTGCAGCAATTTGACATTGAAGGCCTGATTCACGTAGTCTCCTCTGAACAGTTGATGGTGAGATGTGTCCATTACCGGTCTAATGCTCATTGCTCGTATTTTCTTGGCCCAAACAAGTATCTCCTTATTATTGGTGTCCTTTAGTAGTGGTTTCTTTGCAGCAATTCGACCATGAAGGCCTGATTCACGTAGTCTCCTCTGAACAATTGATGGTGAGATGTGCCCATTACTTGAATCGGAGGTGCAGTTAACTCTGATTAACTTATCCTCTGCAGCAGAAGTAAATCTAGGTCTTCCCTTACAGTGGCGGTCCTCAGAGCCAGTTTCATCATAGTTTTTGCCACTCCACTTGAAGAAACCTTCAAATGCTAATGTTCCGAAAATGACTGACCTTCATGTCTTAAAGTAATGGATGGGACTGTCATTTCCCTTTGCTTATTTGAGCTGGTCTTGCCATAATATGGACTTGGTCTTTTACCAAATAGGGCTATCTTCTGTATACCACCCCTGCCTTGTCACAACACAACCAATTGGCACAAATGCATTAATTAAGGAGGAAAGAAATTCCACAAATGAAATGCATTCCATGAAGCTGGTTGAGAAAAATGCTACGTTGGTTACTACACGATTCCATGTGTTATTTCATAGTTCATTATTCTACAATGTAGAAAACAGTAAAAAATAAAAACCCTGGAATAATTAGGTGTGTCCAAACTGACTGCCATTTTATGTTCCAGCACTTTGGTTTCACTAATAAATATATTGAAATGGAACAAAATTAAATCGGTTTCTTTCTTAAGTCCTTAAATAAGATATATGGGCTATTTGGTCTAATACGGTATAAGTCAAATGTGACAGTCTGCCTATAACCTGCCTGAATAGGCCTATAACTCCATACCTATTCTTTTCAGAGTTGAGAAATTAATCAAATTGGAAATGAGCTATTAGAAGACTGGTTATTGTGATGCATGTCTGTTGAATTGGGAAAAATCCACCTGCACTCAGTCCCACCCCACATACTCAACCAATCAGGAGCTGAAACTGCATTGCGGCCGTGGAATACTTTTTACTAAACGGTACATGCTAAATAGTACGCAGTTTAAAAGCTGCAGTATGTAACATTTTGGGACGACCCAACCAAATTCACATAGAAATATGTGTAATAGATATGTCACTCATTGACAGCAAGTCTAAGAAGTGGTAGATCGGTCCCATTCATAAGTTTATTTTTTGTCTTACTTTCAATTTACAATATTTTTGGTTATTGATATATTTCATAGCGGTGGTACAATGATTCTCTACACCACATATGTCAGAGTCAAGGCCCGCGGGCCACATCCGGCCCGCGAGAAGGTTTTTTACGGCCCCTGGGATGATCTTGATTTATTATTAGAACCGGCCCGCAGACCGCAGCAAGCCGGCAGCCCGCAGATCTTTTACACGCACCAATACTACATTTCCCACAATGCAACGGTGACGCACCGAGCAGTAGGCTGCTTCATTTCAATATTTATTGGCACAGCAGTTGTCAGCATCACAGTAAAATTAACTTTCAGATACCCATCAAAAATGGCAAAACGGAAGGTGGACACTGAGAACCGGGGGTTTCAAACAAGGTGGGAGTCGGAGTATTTGTTCACGGAGGTAGCTGGAAAACCTGTGTGTCTTCTGTGTGGAGAAAGTGTGGCGGTACTGAAAGAGTATAATCTGAGACGACATTATGAAACGAAACACGCGGACAAAAACAAGAATATGGACATGGAACAAAGGCTACAAAAGGCAGAGGAATTAAAATGAGGCCTCAAATCTCGACAGGCTCTGTTCAAAAAAGCCAAATCACAAGGCCAGGCTGCTGTCAAGGCCAGTTTTATTTTGGCAGAAGAGATCGCTAAATCAGCCCGGCCATTTACGGAGGGGGATTTCATCAAAAACTGCATGATTAAAGTTTGTGACGAAGTTTGCCCAGAAAAAAGGCAACTCTTTTTAAATGTGAGTCTGAGCAGAAACACCATTGCCGAGAGAGTAGACCAGTTGTCCATCAATCTAAAAGAGCAGCTTGTGAAAAAGGGAAAAGATTTCATTGCATATTCCTTGGCTGTGGATGAGAGCACTGACATTTCTGACATTGCCCAGTTGTCAATTTTCATCCGCGGAGTGGACTCCAGCCTAAGCGTGACAGAGGAGTTTTTGGCTTTACGTCCTATGCATGGCACAACTACGGGGCATGATTTGTATGAAGAGGTGTCAAGATGTGTAAATGAGATGGAGCTGCCTTGGGAAAAACTCGTGGGTTTGACAACCGACGGAGCACCTGCGATGTGTGGACACAGGAGCGGACTGGTGGGGAAGATACGGGAAAAGATGCAAGAGGAAAACGCGACAGGTGAGCTGACAGCTTATCATTGTATCATACACCAGGAAGCGTTGTGCGGTAAAGCCTTAAATGGAGCATGTAATGAGCATCATCACGCGCACAGTTAACTTTATCAGAGCCAAAGGTTTGAATCACCGCCAGTTCAAGGCATTTCTGACGGAGTTAGAAACGGAGCATGGTGATTTGCCTTATCACACAGAGGTGCGATGGCTAAGCCAGGGAAAGGTGCTTCAAAGATGTTTCGAGCTTCGTGAGGAGATTTGTCTGTTCTTGGACAGCAAAGGGAAAGACACAACACAACTCCGAGACGAAATGTTTCTGTGTGAAATGGCTTTTCTGTGTGACATTACGAGTCATCTGAATGCAATGAACTTGCAGCTGCAGGGTCGGGATCGTGTCATCTCTGATATGTACAGTACAGTGAAGGCATTTAAAACCAAACTGACTCTGTGGGAGACGCAGATGCGGAAAGAAAATTTGAGCCACTTTCCCAGCTGCCAGACCATGAAAGAGAAGCTCTCTACCAGTGCGTTCCCGAGCGCACAGTTGGCTGATAAAATAGGTATGCTTGCCGCTGACTTTCGACGCCGATTTGCTGACTTTGAAGCACAAAAAGCAGGTTGGAACTGCTCGGTAACCCATTTGCTGTTGACGTGGAAAGCTCACCACCAAACCTCCAAATGGAGTTGATTGACCTCCAATGCAATGATGCACTGAGGGCAAAATATGCGGCAGTGGGTGCTGCGGAGTTCGCCCGTTTCCTCCCCGACACAATGCCCCAGCTGCGCATCCAGGCTGCTCAAACGTTGTCTATGTTTGGCAGCACATACCTGTGTGAACAACTGTTTTCTTTGATGAACTTGAACAAAACATCACACAGAAGTCGACTTACTGCTGAACACCACTCAATTCTGAGGATTTCCTCAGCTCAGAGCCTTACCCCGAACATTGATGAACTTGTGGAAAAGATGGGACACCACCAAGTATCACCCTCAACCTCAAACAAGTGAACATTACTGTGCAATCACATATTTAGAGTTTTTACTCAGTTCAAGTTTAAAAGTTAAAGTTTAATATTTGTTTTCACTGCATGTTACTTCTCCTTAAACAAAGTGTTGTTTTTGATTAATAGATTTTTGCACTTTATTTTATTGTATTTCAATCCAATTATATTTTAAAAATATTTCAGTTGAGTGGATGATAGAAAATTGCTATTATTGTTTTTTTCTTTGAAGTAAATTTAGCCCACTTTTGCTAAAATAGAAAATATAGGCTACTGATGGTGCCTTGAATACCGGTTTCTTTCATTTAATGTTCATGTTATGGGGATTTTTATATAAAGGAAATTTGTCTTTTGTGTCTGTTGAAAACTAAAGATTTCTGACAGAGCCATAAGAAAATATTGCTTTATTTATCTGATCATATTGGAATATATTTGTTAGGTTTTCAGTAGGTTCAATTAGGTTCACTAGACTATATGCGTCATTTAAAAATGTTTCAATGAACATTCGAACAGTCCGGCCCTCGGCTTGTAGCTAAATTTTTTATTTGGCCCTCCGTCCATTTGACTTTGACACCCCTGCTCTACACTATACTTGATTGTTACAAAACAAACTGAAATTAAGTGAACTATTAGAATTTTAGCAACCAGGAAATGGCAGAGTAATTTCTGCATAGTGCTTCTAAGTACAGTATGTAACATGGATATTTGGACACAGCCAGTGTAACAATCTATACTGTTCAGATAACTTTACACTCTCCCTCCCACATCCTCTCTCACTTACTCATGCTCTCACATACACCCACTCTTGCATATCTAGCCAACCTTTGTAGTTGCCTTGGGCCGTTATGCTTCTCTATTTTTACAAATGACATGCCATTTGTCTTACACGAAGCTAAAACGACTGTGTATGCTGATGATTACACTCTACCCATCAGCACCTACAGCTAGTAAGATTGCTGAGACGCTTAGCAAGGAGTCAGAAGGGGTAATTAACAAACTGGTCTTAAATACATCTAAAACCAAAAGCATTGTATTGGGTTCAAAGCATGCTCTTAGACCTAAACATCAACATGCATGATAGTCATTGAGGGTTGAGGAGAAATTAACAACTTAGTCTTTAAAGAAACATTTGAGTGTTAAAAATGCCTATCCACTTGTGTAATCCATTTGCATACACTTCAGACATGCATACCCCACCAGACACGCCACAATGGCTTTCTTCACAGTACCCAGACCAAAAACAGATTTAATGTGTCGCGCAGTTATGCATACAGCGCCTTTGGAAACTATTCAGATCCCTTGACTTTTTCCACATTTTGTTACGTTAGACTTATTCACAAAATGGATTAAATAAACACATTCCCCATAATAACAAGCAAAAAATTTAAACAGAAATACCTTGTTTACATAAGTATCCAGACCCTTTGCTATGAGACTCGAAATGGAGCTCAAGTGCATCATTTCCATTGATCATCCGTAAGATGTTCTTAGAACTTGATTGGAGTCCATCTGTGGTAAATTCAATTGATTGGCTATGATTTGGAAAAGCCACACAACTTTCGATATAAAGTCCCACAGTTGACAGTGCATGTCAGAACAAAAACAAGCCATAAGGTTGAAGGAATTGTCCATAGAGCTCAAAAACAGGATTGTGTCGAGGTACAGATCTGGGGTAAGTTACCAAAAACATTCTACAGCATTGAAGGTCCTCAAGAACACAGTGGCCTCCATCATTCTTAAAATGGAAGTTTGGAACCACCAAGACTCTTCCAAGAGCTGATCGCGCAGCCAAATTGCGCAATTAGGGGAGAAAGACCTTGGTCAGGGAGGTGACCACGAACCTGATGGTCACTCGGACAGAGCGCTAGAGTTCTTCTGTGGAGATGGGAGACCCTTCCAGAAGGACAACCATCAGGCCTTTATTGTAGAGTGGCCAGAATGGAGCCACTCCTCAGTAAAAGGCACATGACAGCCCTCTTGGAGTTTGCAAAAAGGCACCTAAAGATTCTCTGGTCTGATGAAGCCAAGATTAAACTTTTTGGCCAGAATGCCAAGCTTCAGGTCTGGAAGAAACCTGGCACCATCCCTACGGTAAAACAGTGGTGGCAGCATCATGCTGTGGGGATGTTTTTTTAGCGACATGGACTGGGACTGTAGTCGGGATCGAGGCAAAGATGAACGGGGAAAAGTACAGAGAGATCCTTGATGAAAACCAGCTACGAAGTGCTCAGGACCCAACAGTACAACAACCATAAGCACACAGACAAGACTATGCAGGAGTGGCATCGGGACACGTCTCCGAATGTCCTCGAGTGGCCCAGCCTGAGCCTGGACTTGAACCCAATCAAACATCTCTGGAGTAGAGGATTATGAATTTTCAACGCCGATACCGATTATTGGAGGACCATAAAAAGCCAATACTGATTAAATCGGCCGATTTTTTTTTATTTTTTATATATATATATATATATATATATATGACAATTACAACAATACTGAATGAACACTTGAATTTAATACATCAATAAAAATCAATTTAGCCTCAAATAAATAATGAAAAATGTTCAATTTGGTTTAAATAATGCAAAAACAAAGTGTTGGCTAACGTTTAAGTTCCTTGCTCAGAACATGAGAACATATGAAAGCTGATGGTTCCTTTTAACGACTCGTCAATATTCCAAGGTAAGAAGTTTAGGTTGTAGTTATTATAGGAATTATGGGACCATTTCGCTCTGTACCATTTGCATTTCATTAACCTTTGACTATTGGATGTTCTTATAGGCACTTTAGTATTGCCAGTAACAGTACAGCTTCAGTCCCTCTCCTCGCTCCTACCGGCTCGAACCAGGAACACAACGACAACAGCCACCCTCGAAGCAGCGTTACCCACCGCTCCACAAAAGCCGCAGCCCTTGCAGAGCAAGGGGAACAACCACTCCAAGTCTCAGAGCGAGTGACGTTTGAAACGCTATTAGCGCGCACTCCACTAACCATTTCAAAATCGGTTACACCAGCCTAATCTCGGGAGTTGATAGGCTTGAAGTCATCAACAGCTGCTGGCAAACGCACAAAAGTGCTGTTTGAATGAATGCTTACGAGCTTGCTGCTGTCTACCATCGCTTAGTCAGACTGCTCTATCAAATCAGACATAGTTTTAACATGATAACACAAGGTCATTAATATGGTAGAATCCAGAGACTATCATCTCGAAAACAAGACGTTTATTATTTCAGTGAAATACGGAACCGTTCCGTATTTTATCTAACGGGTGGCATCCATAAGCCTAAATATTCCTGTTACATTGCACAACCTTCAATGTTGTCATAATTACGTAAAATTCTGGCAAATTAGGTGGCCCAAACTGTTGCATATACACTGACTCTGCGTGCAATGAACGCAAGAGAAGTGACAATTTCACCTGGTTAATATTGCCTGCTAACCTGGATTTCTTTTAGCTAAATATGCAGGTTTAAAAATATATACTTCTGTGTATTGATTTTTAGAAAGTCATTGATGTTTATGGTTAGGTACACATTGGAGCAACGATACGCACCGCATTGATTATGTGCAACGCAGGACACGCTAGATAAACTATTAATATCAACCATGTGTAGTTAACTTGTGATTATGATTGATTGATTGTTTTTTTACAAGATAAGTTTAACGCTAGCTAGCAACTTACCTTGGCTTACTGCATTCGCGTAACAGGCAGTCTCCTTGTGGAGTGCAATGAGAGGCTGGTGGTTAGTGCGTTGGACTAGTTAACTGTAAGGTTTCAAGATTGAACCCCCCGAGTTGACATGGTAAAAATCTGTCATTCTGCCCCTGAACGAGGCAATTAACCCACCGTTCCTAGGCCGTCATTGAAAATAAGAATGTGTTCTTAACTGACTTGCCTAGTTAAATAAAGATGAAATAAAAGGTGTAAAAAATATTTTAAAACCGCCAAATCAGTGTCCAAAAATACATATTTCCGATTGATATGAGAACTTGAAGTCGGCCCTAATGAAATCGGCCGACCTCTACTCTGGAGAGACCTGAAAATAGCTGTGCAGCAATGCTCCCCATCCAACCTGACAGAGCTTGAGAGGATCTGCAGAGAAGAATGGGAGAAAATCCCCAAATACAGGTGTCAAGCTTGTTAGCGTCATACCCAAGACTCAAGGCTGTAATCGCTGCTTCAACAAAGTACTGAGTAAAGAGTCTGAATACTTGTGTTAAATAAGAAAAAAATGAAATTGTACATTTACATATTTGCAAATATGTATAATAACCTGTTTTTGCTTTGTCATTATGGGGTATTGTGTGTAGATTGATGGAAAACAATTGAATACATTTTAGATTAAGGCTGTAAAGTAACAAAATTGGAAAAAGTCAAGGGGTCTGAATACACTGTAGAGCCATGTTATCATGGAATGCTCTGCCACCAGAAGTTACTCAGGCAAAAAGCAAAGTTTAGCTTTAGAAAACATATTGTATCACAGCACTGCTCATATTTCTAAATATCAATTATTTAACCGTACTGTAAGAATATGACTATGTATTAGTGTATATAGTATTTTTGTTGTCTCTAGGTTTCTTTCCAAGTATAAAAAAACATTAAGTACACCCATTCTTTCCTTGACAGACTGACCAGGTGAAGCTATGATCCCTTATTGATGTCACTTGTTAAATCCACTTTAAATCAGTGTAGATGAAGGGGAGGTGACAGGTCTAGCGACATGGATTGTGTATGTGTCATTCAGAGGGTGAATGGGCAAGACAAAAGATTTAAGTGCATTTGAACGGGGTACGGTAGTAGGTGCCAGGCGTACCGTTTGTGTTAAGAACTGAAAGACTGCTAGGTTTTTCACGCTCAACGTTTTCTTTGTGTCAAGAATGGTCCACCACTCAAAGGACATCCAGCCAACTTGACACAACTGTGGGAAGCATTGGAGTCAAAATGGACCATCATACCTGTGAAAGGCTTTTGACACCTTGTAGAGTTCATGCCCCGATGAATTCAATTGGTTCTGAGAGAGTGGGGAGGGGAGGGGGTGCAACTCAATTATAGGAAGGACCTATCCTAATGATCCTCATACTCAGTGTATGAGGAATAGATTGCCATTTGAGACACAGGCAAGCTAGTTTGGGGGTTCGAATTCAAACTGTTGGGACAGAGCACATAAACATTCTCTCACTGATGACAGTGTGCAAGCCCGGCCTGCATCTTCGTGACCGATCCCGGACATTTTTCCTAAATTATTTGAGACATTCCCAGTTGATAGTCTTCCAAAGGAAGGACTGATACCCTATTATATTCCACCAGCGCCATGGAGTGGGAGAGTGAGGTTGTTCCCTGAAGTGAAACTCTAGGGAGGTTTCCCTTTTCATTCAAGGTAACGTTACACTTGTTTCCACATTAAGTAGTCTTAGTCTAGAGACTTAAAAATGAAATAAATAGTATTTGATGCCCTACTTGTTTTAATGTAATCATTACCTTATCAGTTTGGTCAAAGCTCTCATTAAAGCACTGTTACGATGGCTCTAGTTCTGTTGTTATCTTATCTGCTATGTCTGGGTAATTCTGAATGAGTAACTGATCATCTTGTGCCAGAACAGTGGAGTTCAATGTATAACAGTGGTCTTTTGAGATTATTCTACAAACTTTGGCAATTGCATCCACCTTTTTTGTGAAATGGCATTTTTGTGAATCAGCGGATACATTTCGGGGTCAAGTGCTAGCTTGAAGAATGGCTCCGGAGGGGGTGGCTGCTGTTTTACAGGCTCCTAACCAATTGTGCTATTTGTGTGTTTTTCACATTGTTCGTAACTTATTTTGTACATAATGTTGCTGCAACTGTCCCTTATGATATCAAAACAGAGATTACTCACCTCGAGTCTGACATGAAGGATATAATGTTGCTCCCGAACAAAGCCCAAATCCCTGTCATTCGCATGAAGAAAATAAGGAAATACAGGGAGCGTAGATCAGGGTGCCTTGAGAGAATTAGTTGGCAAGTGGGTTACCGGCCTCTACCATCCGTTATATTGGCCAACGTGCAATCACTGGACGAGCTCCATTTGAGACGATCCTACCAACGGGACATTAATAACGGTAATAACTTATGCTTCACAGAGTCGTGGCTGAACGATAATAAGGATAATATACAGTTGGTTGGGCTTTCCGTGCATCGGCAGAACAGCTACGTCCGGTAAGACGAGAAGGGGGGGGGGTCTATTTGTCAATAACAGCTGGTGCTAGATTGCCCAAATGAAATTAAAGGTAGTCTTGAGATATTGCTCGCCTGACGTAGAGTACTACATAAGCTGTAGACCACACTATCCATATTTTTCGTAGCCGTCTATTTACCACCACTGCCACTAAGACCGCACGCAACAAGTTCTCTCATTTCCACCAGCATGTCACATGTGCAACATGCAAAGCTCTCACTCGCCCTCGATTCGGCAAATCTGACCATAATTCTATCCTCCTGATTCCTACTTACAAGCAAAAACTAAAACAGGAAGTAGTGACATGGACGCTACGCTACAGGACTGTTTTGCTAGCACGGACTGGAATATGTTCTGGGATTCATCCAATGGCATTGAGGAGTATACCACCTCAGTCACCAGCTTCATCAATAAGGGCATCGACGATGACGTCCCCACAGTGACCGTACGTACATATCCCAACCAGAAGCCATGGATTACAGGCAACAGCCACACTGAGTTAAAGGCTAGAGCTGCCGCTTTCAAGGAGCAAGGCACTATTCTGGAAGCTTATAAGAAATCTTGCTATTCCCTCAGTCAAACCACCAAAATGGCAAAGCGTCACAGGACTAAGATTGAATCCTACTACACCGGCTCTGATGCTTGTCAGATGTAGCAGGGTTTGCAAACTATTACAGACTACAAAGGGAGACCAAGTCGCGAGCTGCCCAGTGACGCTAGCAATCCAGACAGGCTAAATGCCTTTTATACTCGCGTCGAGGCAAGTAAAACTGAAGCATACATGAGAACACCAGGTGTTCCGGACAACTGTGTGATCACGCTCTCCATAGCTGACCGTTAAAACAGGTCAACATTCACAAGGCCGCGGGCCAGACAGATTACCAGGACGTGTACTCAGAGCATGCGCGGACCAACTGGCAAGTGTCTTCACTGACATTTTCAATCTCTCCCTGCCCGAGTCTGTAATATCTACATGTTTCAAGCAGACCACTATAGTCCCTGTGCCCAGAAAAGTGAAGGTAAACTGCCTAAATGACTACCGACCCGTAGCACTCACGTCAGTAGCCATGAAGTGCTTTGAAAGTCTGGTCGTGGCTCACAACACAATCATCCAGGAAACCCTAGACCCACTCCAATTCACATACCGCCCCAACAGATTAGCAGGTTAAATAATCTCAATCCCACTCCACACAAAGACTGCCCTTTCACACCTGGACAAAAGGGACACCCATGTGAGAATGCTGTTCATTGAATGCTGCGCTGTAGTCAACACCATAGTACCCACAAAGCTCATCACTAAGCTAAGGACCCTGGGACTAATCACCCTCTGCAACTGGATCCTAGACTTCCTGACGTGCCACCCCCAGATGGTAAGGGTAGGCAACAACACATCTGCCACTCTGATCCTCAACACAGGGGCCCCCCAGGAATGTGTGCTTAGTCCCCTGTTCACCAATGACGGTGTGGCTAAGCACGACTCCAAAACCATCATCAAGTTAACTGATGACAACGGTGGTTGTCATTCCCCCTCAGGGGACTGACAATATTTGGCATGGGTCCCCAGATCCTCAAAAAGTTCTACAGCTGCACCATCGAGAGCATCCTGACCAGTTGCATCACCACCGGGTATGGCAACTGCTCAGCCTCTGACCATAAGGCCTTACAGAGGGTAGTGCGTATGGCCCAGTACATCACTGGGGCCAAGCTTGCTGCCATCCTGGACCTATATACACTAGGCAGTGTCAGAGGAAGGACCAAAAAAAAAAAAATTGGTCACAGACTCCAGTCACCCAAGTCATAGATTGTTCTCTCTGGTACCGCACGGCAAGCGGTACCGGAGTGCCAAGTCTAGGTTCAAAAGGCTCCTTAACAGCTTCCACCCCCAAGCCATAAGACTGCTGAACAATTAAATCAAATGGCCACCCGGACTATTTGCATTGACACCCTCCCCCTTTGTTTTTACACTGCTGCTACTCTGTGTTTATCTATGCATAGTCACTATACCCCTACAAATTACTTCAACTAACCTGTAACCCACACATTGACTCGGTAGTGGTACACCCCGTATATAGCTGCATTATTGTTATTTTGTGTTATTTTTTTCAGTGGTTTTTATTTTAGTTTATTTAGTAAATATTTTAACTATTTGCTTAAAACTGCATTGTTGGTTAAGGGCTTGTAAGTAAGGTCTACACCAGTTGTATTCAATTTGATCATGGGTAAATTCATCCCCAGTATACACATTCCCGCTGTTTTTATGTAAATGGAGAATAAGAATAATCCATTCCCGCAGAATGAGGTGTGGTTTGTTAGGTAGCCATATCATTTCACCACAGGTACATGTTAGTGTAAATGTTCAGTTCATCCCCTCTCTTCTTATCATGGAATGACTCATTCCGATTCTCATAGTTGTACTGATCCCATAGATTACAGTACTCCTGTTCCCACAACCCATGCCAACTCATGTGGATTTTGGCACAAGGATATGACTGATAATAACAGCAGCTGCACACCTAGCTGGCTGATCCCGTAAACACATTCTAAACAGCAACAGAGTCATTCATATATCTACTCTGTCCGTTTACTGCTACCCATTGTTTGATATCCCCTGTTTAAGAGTTTTCCTTTCCTCAAGCGGCTCTGAGCAGTAAATTCTGCATGGCAGCTTGAAGCCAGTTGATCCATCTTGTCATAAATCTTTGAGATAGTGTTAGATGAGAACCACATGTAAATGGAATGGAAAGGCAGGCCTCAGAGTGGAACTGATTAAACAGAGGAAAAAGAGCCCTGTGCCTGTAGCTAATTTCGCTAAACTGGGTGTGCTGTGAACCAGGCTTCACCACAATGGTGTGATGTGCTCAGAGATGTGTCATCACCGATTTGGCGACGTGCCGGCCTCTTTTCATCAAAACGAGCTATTTGGTTTGTGACCCATACCCAGATCAAAAAGGTCAGACATGCCCACTTAATCCTAGAAAATCTCCCCCTTCACTTCTTGCCAGGCTGTCAGTTTCTGTGGGACTGCAACAATCACAGACGCATGCCTTTGGTCTGTGTCTGAGAGTATAGTGCACAGGACCAGAGGCACTCGGGGAACAGGCTGCATGTTGTTTGCTGGTTCACTATACACACACTGAACCAGTGGTTCTCAACCTCTGGTACCAGCACCAGTCCATATAGTTAGCCAACACTGGTTTAGGCATAGTCAGTTATTTTGTTTAATGTTGCCACGTCATTTAATTTAACTGGTCCTGTAAGAAAGAAGGACCATAGCTTCCCAGTCCCTGGTACAACAAAGGTTGTGACCAACTGGAGTAGATGGATGCCCTTGCTCTCAGACTAGGCCCATCTATGTTGATGGGACAGAGCAGGCTCAGAGTAAAGGCATGAGTTGTATTGCAGAAGAGTATGAATAGCATTCCTAAACCAATCATTGCAGGTGAGCGCCTAATTCAATAGTCAGTTTTTGTGCCACCTAACATTATCCACTCATGCATGCAGAGAAATTTACCAGCATAGGGAGAGGAGGGCCCATGGCCAGGGAGTCAACTCATCAGTACTGAAATGACACAGGCTAGACTAACACTGTTAGTCTATGCTATGGTACACGGTTTTCTAAATTGGTTGCATGGAGATATAAGGCTGCATTCTGCATTGCCCCTGATCAGCCTGGAAACATATGTGGCCATTGGGTAATAACCCAACCCTACACAAAACAGTAAAGGCATAGGGGAAAAACACATTTGAATCCACTCACCTGTTTGAAGTCAGCGACAAATGTTATGAGAGTTCCATCTCCCTGTTTGAACTCAAGTGTGATGGAGTCTTTTTTCACTGTCTGCTTCTAGAACTTCCTCTGTGATTTGTCCATCAGCTAAACGAACTCGAACCTTCAACTCTGAACAAAGTCCAAACGTTGTTAAAAATATTAGTGCCCAGAGAAATGCATGTATCCGAGCTGAAACCGGTAGAACACAACTCCCAAACATTCCAGAAGACGCAGAACTGAACTTGACAGAGGAAAAAAAATACTCAAATCCAGGTGAAATCCAACGGTTTCTATTTCTATTCAATATCACTAGCTAATTATTTAGTTGCAATTCCGTTTCAGATAGCCCTTTTGCTATTTATTTTTTGTAAAAAAATAATGATGAAATCCCAAGCAATTGTTCCGTCTTCCATACCTTTAAACTAGAATTCATGACGTGAGTGATGTATTTTGTACGAACATTAACGCGACTCCAACGCATAGGTAAACCCACCTCGATTAAAACCCTCAATCTCGGTTTTTCATTTCACAGCTACTTTGTAACCATTACAAAACTTTTACCCAGCGCGACTTGCATGCATATCAGAATCATACGCGATGTAGTACCACCACACACACTCTCTCTTGATCGTAACACAGCACGTTACTTCGTATTCTGCATTCTGTTTTTATCCCCGTATTTTTTTCTTCTCTTTTTCTCATTCAGTCCCGTCACTTCCTTCGGTCATCCAAACTACTGCAGAGTAGGCTACTTGCATGGCCTCGAAACTTTCAGCGACGGCGCTGTAAATTCAACGAGCGTTGTAAAAACTCTTAAAGGCACACCACCCTCGAAATGTAGCACAAGGGGCATGTATGGATTTGGTTGTGATCCAACAGGAAAATCCAAGTTTGCACAATAGATTTGGGCCACAGGATATGGGCAACTGAATATTTATAATATCATATTTTGTTATTATGAAGCAGTGTTGCCACTACTGCACAAGGTGATAGGCCTACTGCAGTTGTTATAATAGTTTGTGTGAATATGATTATGGATTCCAATTCACCTAATCAAATAGTCCCTCTTCTTTTCTGAATTGAGATATGGAGTTGTATAAAAGTTGTGGCTAAAAACATCTTATGATTTAAAACAACAGAGGCATTGTTTTTATTTGCGCTTATAAGCTCTGTAACCCAATGACATACATTATTTATGAGACCATTGAATCATAGCTTGTGAGCTTCAGATAATTACTAGTTGTGTCAAGCCACGTGGTTTTCACTGATTTCCTTGTTGGAAAAAGTCACTCCTCTTACCTACTCACTCTTGATATTATACTTTTATGATGTCCTTAAGGGGGAAATTTGACAATACAGAGGTGTGTGAAGGAAGTGCCACACACAGAGAGCAACATCTGGAGATCTGTGGCTCAATCAAAGTGTCACATTAAATGGTAGATTACCTCTGAAGGCAGTGATGTTCCACAGCCAGACCTCATCATCAGATCTCATATTTCCAGGTGATGCACTATCTACTGGGTGGCCCCCAGGTTGGTGACCCCATGGAGAAGCACTTACTCACTGCTGCAACCAAGTGGTCGTGCACTCCATTGAAGGGGAAAACAAATAGCCAGGGCTCTAAACCTGAACAAACAGTGTCAGCTGGGTAAGCACATTGGGCCGCACTCATGATGAATTGGAGGAGCCAAGGAGGTCATGCAAACAGATCTTTTGTGGTGTGTGCAATCCTCAAACATGTATGGGTTTGAGAGGGGCGGCAGCGTAGCCTAGTGGACTAGCGTTGGACTAGTAACCGAAAGGTTGCAAGATCGAATCCCTGAGCTGACAAGGTGCAGATCTGTCGTTCTGCCCCTGAACAAGGCAGTTAACCCACTGAAAATAAGAATTTGTTCTTAACTGACTTGCCTAGTTAAATAAAGGTAAATAAAATAAATAGTGCAGTCTTGTTGAACATGCTGATTTGTCATAAAATCGTATTGCCTTGAAATTAATATCTATATGTGTTTAGCATGGGATAATCACATTTGGCGACTATGGTTAAAGGTGCACTAAGCAGAAATCACTCTGCCATTTCCTGGTTGCAAAAATTCGAATAGTTTGCCTAATTTCAGTTTATGTGACAAAACAAGCATAGAGAATGTAGAGAATCATTTTACCATCTAAACCACTCTGAAATATATTTTCAATAACCAAAAATATTGTATTTTAAGCTGTTTGAAGCTGGTGTATAAAACTGAAAGTAAAAGATGCAAAAACAAAACTTAAGAACAGGAAGCATAGAAATATCACACATTAGAACACATTAGACTTGCTTTTAGTGATAATACAGATCTATAATTTATATGTTTATGTGCATTTGGTCAGGTCTCCAAAAAGTTACATATTGCAGCTTCAATGTTCTTACTTGCTTAAGAGTGTAACACCTGTGACTCCGCAGATACAGCAAAATGACACTCATTCCAAGTCACCTCAGACAAAAGTTTTGGAACAAAATCTTGACCTAAGTGTTGATAATACCAATATAGCCCATTATGAATCAATGTACAAATCTATAGGCCTACAACTGTAAGTCAGAGTAAAAACGTATTATGGCTGTAGGGGCAGTATTGAGTAGCTTGGATGAATAAGGTGCCCAGAGTAAACGGCCTGCTCCTCAGTCCCAGTAGTACATTTGGATAGAACACACTCTGAAGTTTCTAAAACAGTTTGAATGATGTCTGTGCGTATAACAGAACTCATATGGCAGGCAAAAACCGGAGAAAAAATCCAAACAGGAAGTGGGAAATCTGAGGTTTGTAGTTTTTGAAAACAGCCCTATCGATTACACAGTGGTTATGTTGCACTTCCTAGGGCTTCCACTAGATGTCAACCATCGTTAGAAACTTGAATGAGGCTTCTACTGTGATGTGGGGCCGGATGAGAGCTCTTTGAGTCAGTGGTCTGGCAGAGAGCCAGGTCCTGGTCATGCGCATTTCACATGGCTTTTCTACAGACAATGAAATTCTCCGGTTGGAACATTATTGAAGAATCATGATAAAAACATCCTAAAGATAAATTCTATACTTATTTTGAAATGTTTCTACGACCTGTAATATAACTTTTTGAACTTTTCGTCTGACGTTCGGCTGGACCTGCACGAGCGTTTGGATTTGTGTACTAAACGCCCTAACAAAAGTAGCTTTGGACATAAATAATGGACATTATCGAACAATTCAAACATTTATTGTGGAACTAGGATTCCTGGGAGTGCATTCTGATCATCAAAGGTAAGGGAATATTTATAACGTTATTTCTGATTTCTGTTGACTCCAACATGGCGGATACATTTTTTTTCTGAGCGCCGTTCTCAGATTATTGCATGGTTTGCTTTTTCTGTAAAGTTTTTTTGAAATCTGACACAGCGGTTGCATTAAGGAGAGGTATATCTACAATTCCATGTGTAACACTTGTATTTTCATCAACATTTGAGTATTTCTGTCAAATTGATGTGGCTATGCAAAATCACTGGATGTTTTTGGAACCAATGTAAACTCAGATTTTTTTATTTAAATATGAACTTTATCAAACAAAACATACATGTATTGTGTAACATGAAGTCCTATGAGTGTCATCTGATTAAAATCATCAAAGGTTAGTGTAACGGGTTTCTTCCTGGGAAGGAGAGGAGGACCAAAATGCAGCGTGGTTATTTATAAACATCTTTAATGAAAGATGAAAATGTGAACACAAAACCGTGGAAAAACCAAAACAGTCCTAACTGGTGCAAAACACAGAGACAGGAACAATCACCCACAAGATACCTAAAGAATATGGCTGCCTAAATATGGTTCCCAATCAGAGACAACGATAAACACCTGCCTCTGATTGAGAACCACTCCAGGCAACCATAGACTTACCTAGAGCACTCAACTGAACACAACCCCATAGACTACAAAACCCCTAGACAAAACAAGACACATAAATCACCCATGTCACACCCTGGCCTAACCAACATAATAAAGAAAACACAGAATACTAAGGCCAGGGCGTGACAGTTAGTGATTCATTTTATCTCTATTTGTGCTTTTTGTGACTCCTATCTTTGGCTGAAAAAATGGCTTTTCTGTGGCTTGGTGGTGACCTAACATAATAGTTTGTGGTGCTTTCTCTGTAAAGCCTATTTGAAATCGGACACTGTGGTGGGATTTACAACAAGATTACCTTTAAAACGGTATAAAATACATGTATGTTTGAGGTATTTTAATTATGAGATTTATGTTGTTTTGAATTTGGCGCCCTGCACTTTCACTGGCTGTAGTCATATCGATCCCGTTAACGGGATTGCAGGCCTAAGAAGTTTTTTAACAAAGGTCATGCCAGAATTATAACCCCTCACTTTCCCTGAAAGAAGTTTGTGAGATACAACTTTATACTGTATTTTCAGCATCAGACTTTGTTTGTTTGCTTGTTCCCATTTACTTAATCATTTCCGTACTGTATTGTATATCCAAACATCTCAGTCCAAAGAGCACAGCTCGTATAGGACTGTTCGACTTGCCAGTGCACAGTGCAACTTAAATGTTAGTCACGACCAAGTACAAAAGGTGTTCATAATTAACTAAGCATTTAGTGATCCGGCCATCAAAAGAGCACAAAGGCCTGTCTGTCTATGAATGAATGTTCACCTTGCCTTCTGTATAATTTCCTCTCTACGTCAAACGATCTCTTTAACCAATGAAAACACATACAGACCCATAAAAGTGTTGAATTATTAGTCTGTGGTCAGACAAAGAGTGGGCGTCAGGGACCAATTGTGACGGGTACACACTCGGGTCATTCAACCTCCCTCCTCTGCATAACTGGGGAGAACCAAAACAACAGCTTTTCAAATATTGGGTTGCAAAATCACTAGCTATTATGTCTCAGTTGATTTCAGCATCCTCCGTAATAGGCTATTACATTGAAATAAACTGTTATCGTCATGTTTAATCTGCATGTTGTTCTTACAACTGAGAGCTACAGTTCGTTTGTAATTAATCTGACAAATGGAAGCAAATCAGCCAAGCTGTGTCTCTTGTGGCACAATGCGCAGTTTCACGTAAGCATACAGTGGGGCAAAAAAGTATTGTCAGCCACCAATTGTGCAAGTTCTCCCACTTAAAAAGATGATAGAGTCCTGTCATTTTCATCATAGGTACATTTCAACTCTGATAGACAAAATGAGAAGAAAAAAAATCCAGAAAATCACATTGTAGGATTTTTAATGAATTTATTTGCAAATGATGGTGGAAAATAAGTATTTGGTCAATAACAAAAGTTTTTTGCCCCACTGTATGTCTCATTCCTCCATTGCTTCTGACATTGTCGGGGGGGGTTGTGTAGAATTAGTTGGCCATGAGACGTAGATGGAGGAAAGGAGTATGCATCCCTGAGGCAGGACCTGTAAAATTGACACTATGGTTCTCTACCTGGCCTGAGAACTCATCAATGTTTTGCATTTTGCTATTGTCACAACACAGCTACAGAGGTTTCCTATCCTAGACTTCACAATTTAACCACACCAGTTCAGAGAATGAATTATCACAACCAACTATTTTACTCTGCTCTACTCTACTCTACTCTACTCTACTCTACTCTACTCTACTCTACTCTACTCTACTCTACTCTACTCTACTCTACTCTACTCTACTCTAAATGTACATGCATATCGTATCTCTTAGTCTAAACAGGGCAGAGGTCTACAGGTGTTGTTTCGTATCTGGGAGTTCAAAATTATAAGCGCAATGACAGTGGGCAGAACAAGCAGTAACTAGCGCCAAGACTGTTTGTGTACTATTATTGGCTCTCTCTTACAGCCTCAGGGGGAGTGTTTATATGTACCCTATATTCTCTGCCCTACATACACACACATGCATGAACATACACACGCATGCACTCCATGCACGCAAGCGCACACACCCTGACATTCACGTATACAGTGCATTCGAAGGTATTCAGATTCCTTGGCTTTTTCCACATTTTGTTACGTTACATCCTTCTAAAATTGATTACATTGTTTTTTTCCTCATCAATCTACGCACAAGACCCAATAATGACAAAGCGAAAACAGGTTTTTAGAAAAAAAACAGATATACCTATTTTTTTTAAATGTGATTTTTTTTTAATTAAAAAACTGTTTTTGCTTTGTCATTATGGGGTATTGTGTGTAAATTGACGAGGGAAAAAATGATTTAATACATTTTAAAAAAAAGGTTGTAATGCAACAAAATGTGGAAAGAGTCAAGGGGTCTGAATACTTTGAATGGAATGCACGCACACACACACACACACACACACACACACACACACACACACACACACACACACACACACACACACACACACACACACACACACACACACACACACACACACACACACACACACACACACACACACACACACACACACACACACACACACACACACACACACACACACTTAAGGATCTGATCTTTATTTTAATGAGGGCTTGTAGACACTAAGCTATTTATCAAGGTGCCACGTTGACATGGCTCAAGGTTTATATTTTTATTTGAAATGGTCACTGCCATTCCACTGCAGATGGGTGAATGTGTAGCTGTGTCTTCTACAAGAGAATTTCACACCATATGTACAATTGTGATATATGCAACTCAGCCCTACACATTTTTCAACTAATAATAATACCTCTTTTTAAACTAGTTTTTAATAATTGTATTACTCAAAGGTACATGTAAACCATGTTATATATTTTTTTGTAGCATTTTTTCATGTTTAATTAAGGACAATTTTGCCTATTTGTCAGGGGTTTGTGAATAGCTGAGGTTTGACTTATAGTTCTACTCTGTTGAATACCAACCATTTTTAACACTGATAACTATCAAATGTTGTTAGGTTTAAAAGCAGGATATCATATAACAATTGAGTAAAGGAGTTGTTACAACATAGTTTTCAAGCAGTTATTAAGCCTATTATAAGCAATCTCTGAAACTCAAACACTGGACAATGACCGTGATTGAGGCGCTCATCTGGTGAGTATATTTCAACCTCTTTTTAGATTTTGGCATTTTTGCAAAGGAGTACAGCATATGTGGAGCAGGCTGACATGACAAGAGTCATTGAGCAAGTATTTACATTGGGGATTGAAAACATCACATGGGGCCCAGATTGTTCACCAAGCCCCCTTTAACCTATTCCTCCGTTAAAAGCTAATGATAGCCTTGAAATAAAAAGTGTGCGTAACACATTTTTGCATTTGTAGTTATAATATATAGCCAACATTCTCCCACTCTCTAGAAAACATTGGGAGAACATGCCCACGTCACACATGATGCAACCTTTCTACAGCATGAACCCTTTAACTTTTATGTTATTTTCCAAAATGTCTCCCAAAACAATAAATTGGCCAGGAACTGTTTACCTCTGGCCCCGTGAGTCAGTCTGCCGTCTTCCGCTCCAGCCTGTGGTGGGTGAGAGAGCTATGTACTCTAGCTTGATATCTATCCCAGACAGATGTGAGAGGAGTGGGGGGCTGAGGCTGACTGACTGTCTAATTTATATAAGGACTGTAGGGGCTCAGATTAAGTTGTTTTCCAGTCTCCCAGGTCCCTGGCTCGGCTACTTGGAATCCGCCGTGGCACTGCGGGCTGTGGGGGGGGGGGGGGGGGGGTATCCTCTTACACATGTGACTCTGATGGTATAGCTGTACTCTTAGCTAGCTCACCTCCAGGATCACATGCTCACATGGTGGAGAAGGGAACAGAAACAAGGCAAAAGAAGCATTCAAAATGGATGGAAAAGAGTGGAGAAGTGCGTGTAGTCTGCAGCAAACTGATAATTAGAATACAGTTTGACTTGTATATCAAGGAGAAAACCAATGTCGAGACAGTCATAGCAGATCTGATGATGAAATGACCTCTCCTGACCTCATTAAGATGTGTTCAGGGCAACGAAGGCGATTGGTAGAATGGTAAATGAAAGCTAAATGGCAATGTTGTAAAAGTCCTTAGTTTACTTCATTTAGCAAGAACGCAGTGCTCCTTCAACATAAGGTTAGCAGTCAACTCTAAAAGTCCCCTTGGAAATGAAACTACAAGAAGAGGAATAGACTTATAGTTAAAAATGTAAAAGGACTTTTGTCAACTCAAGTTTTGACTTACTATCTGTCAAACTGTATACATGGCACAGTGGACAGAAGGTAATGACAAAGACAAGGCCATTCATTAGCTGTTATGAAGGTAATAAGGTCATCAGAAAGTGGAACCATGATAGCCTTGATGTCTGCTCTGCACCGTTAACTTTGCCAAACGTTGATAATGGAAATGCATGGCAATTCCATTGTCTAGACGTTGTTCACAGAGAAATCAAATGGTTCAACTCTTAACTCTTGGGATGCTCAATTGCCACATTTTTCCTCCACCGCCTGCCTGTTGGTTTCCCAATAGCCCAGACAAGTGGCGTCCAGATGGGATCCTTCCAGCGGCAGCACGTCCAGGGGGGAGGGGGGGGCACACGACAGCTCAGAGTAAAGACAGAATGAAGAAGAGTAAAGAGCGAGAGAGAATCTAACTCCTCTCGTTCCAAGGGATACGCACACAGCTCTACAGCAGGAATCCTAAGCACAGTTCCATGGAAATTCAAGGAGTCGAAGGGAGAGAAGAGAGACAAAAAAAGTATTTTGAATTATAAAAATAAACAAACATGTTTGGACTCATTGGGGGGAGAATTAAACCCCAGGGAAGACCTTTCCTGCCAGATCCCAGTGCATGATGAAAGACTATCCCACTTTAAACACAGCCGATGAAGGTATAATTTATCTTTCCCCGTTTATGTCAGGTCAAAGCTCTTATGATGTAATACCTGCTAGGACTCCTCTTATCTTTAGACTGCTGCCGTACGCAAGAAGACGTTGTCTTTAGTTTCTCCCATCTACAACCTCCTAATTACAGAACAGGGAGAGCCTGTCATATCCTTGGGTGTACAGATCAGATGGGCCTTGATCCGTCAAAATCCTCAGAATTATTATGTTTACTGACACCCAAAGTTATAAATAAGAGCTCACCATGAGGTTGGCTGCACGGAACCTGGTAATTTTCTAACTAGAGGAAAATATCTGCAATACAGCGGTGAAGAGCTGTATGAATGACTGGTCTGCCAAGAATCTCCTGCAAACTATCAGGTGCTGTTGATTAAATGAGGGTGCTTGTGGTACTGAAGCGCATGATCCCGGCCCATCTGCTGTGGATGTCAGGATAAGCAGCGTTTAATCAAACTCATGGAACGGTTACCACAAATGGCATTAAGACTCGAAAGGTCAAAGGAACAATTACGTACTGGGGGAGGTTGAACTGGAAGATGTTACGGTTGTGTTGGGGTCATTCTGAGGGAACCTTTTGGCACACTTTTGGTTGCTCAGCCGTTCCTTCTTACTGAAGATAGTTGTATACGTTTCGTTTTTCTGTTGGTTTTCCCGAATTTCGTCAGAGACACTAGTTATATGCAATGAATGAAAGGATAAGAAGATTGTGTACTGAAATAGACTTCTCCAACTGTTATCCTATAGTCTTCTCCACCGCACTGTAAATCCCCAAATTGCTTTGGAGAGTGAAAGTCCATATAAGTATGAGAGAGGTCTTGAGTGGCTGGTGACAGGAATCAGAGTGCAAGGCGAGGGGTCTGCAATAAGTGTGCATTCATGACCTGAGAGAGAAAGAGAGAGACTGAAATACACAGAGAGAGAGAGAGAGAGAGAGAGAGAGAGAGAGAGAGAGAGGTGTGTATAGTAGCGGCAGGACAGCCCAGAGAGAGAGTGCATGGTTGCCTGCCGCCAGGCCCGGGCTGACAACAGGCCTGCTATTCATTCGGATAAGAGCACAGTGTAATTGCCGTGTGGGCCAGCGGTCGCTGTGCCGCTGCTGATGTTTTGCCAACACACAATCAAGATGCCTGCACAAGATTACTGCGGCGTAAACAATTCCGTTTGGTCGTTTTCTTTTAACAACCTGATTTTTGCTCTGATCCGGATTAAGCTGAATCTTTTAGATTTTGGAGCCTTTCTGACAGTCTAATTTGGATTAAATAACCACTAATTTAACAGTCTACAGCAGCAAACACTGTCAAATGAATGTAGACACTGTAAGTCTTGCAATTGTTAGTTGTAGGCCTAATAGAGTTGAATAGCAGGCTGCACATAATATGTGGAGGAGTAAAGATAAAAAATAACGATTCTTCATGGTAATCTTACTCTTCATGGTAATCTACAATGCATAGAGTACACCACTAATGAGCTGTTGTGTGATGTGAACTGGCAATTTCCCTCACGTTTTTCAGTGGAGGTGCAAATGAAGATATGATGAGGTATTTCGGAACCATCCACTACGTGACATATACGTCAGCTCTCGAAAAATAAACCTTTTCCATGTTGTTTTATTAACAAGGCCCTAGGTGTCTGTTTCAAATCTATCAACTGGTTCCAAGATCTCTTCCTAAAATGAATGAGTACGGTATGAACGTTCCTGCAACGTTTTAAAGTTAAGTAAGACCCTTCACAGTCTAAAAATAGAGGTTAGGGAAGAGGAACATTCAATTACAGTATTACTGTAACTAGCATTTAGTTCCAGCTCTTCTCCTACTAACTGAAGAAAGACGTTTGATAAGAGGGCAGAAAAACTGAAGCTCGTCCAAGATAAGACCATTCTCTGAAAACATCTATTGCCGAAAATCAGATGTGTTTGACTTGGGATGTGGGATGTTATGCTATCACATTTTGTGGATAGAGCACTGGTAAATGCTGGTATGCAGGACATGTATACGTTAAGATGGGTGAGCCTCCATAGCCACCAAAGCTCTTTAGGGAACAAGATCTCTCAATATTTTCGTAAAAGAACATTGCCTTTGAAAGATTGCCTTATTGATGAAAAACAGAGGTTTTTTAGTCATGAGATAGCTCACATGCTGAGTAAACTGCTCTCACATGTCACAAGAAGTAGGAGAATGGACCTGGCTCAATAAAAACAGTATGTGCTCTCTGTTTTGAGGAATCGTACGCTGCGTCCTGACATCCTGTAAAGTTAACGACCTGGAGCTGATACAGGTGTCCGCGTGAAGGTCTCTGCTTCCAATGTGTGAGGTCTTCCAGGCTCGTCAAACAGGTAGAAAGTGTAACAGTTCAATGAGTTGCGATACTCCCATAAATAGTCCAGAGAATGGCATGAGAAAAGAGGGGCATACTACCTTTATGTGTATTTGCCTTGTCTTCTCCTCCCTGACCCCTACCCGGAGATCCGTTGGAATCTCACATTCTTGTGCATGTGGGAGTCAAGAAAGGAACATCCTTGAGTTTAACAGCAGTTCTCTTTTTTTTAAAGCATGCATTTGTCTCTCATCTGAGCACTTGAAACGGTCTGTGCCTGGACTGGTCAGCACTGAGTCGTCCTCTCTGTCCTCTCTGTCTGCATGGTCAGCAATGAGAAGAACGAGAGTGACTCACAATACCGTATAGCCACTATGCCTGGTCTGAAGAAGAACCATTTTTTTTAGCTTAATTAAGTAGAATCTTAAATGCGATCTTCACTGACCGTTCTCCGAGAAAGTAGTTGGTATGTACAAGGCATGTAAGGTTGCCATGTTGCTGCTCTGTGAAGAATGCTGGAATGAAGGCTTTAGGTTCATGGGTCATGATAGAGCCTGCAGCTGCAGCAGAAATTCCCCTCGAAAAAGGCCTGCTGATGGAGGGGTTTAAAGCAACAGCACTGTCCTCTAAGCCCACACACTGACCTTTGACCCTAGTCATTTACAGAAAAACAGTCAGGGAAGAGACTCTGAGCCTAGGGTGCAGAGAGAGAGAAAGAAAGAAAGAGAGAGATCGAGAGAGCATGGTGAGGGGAGATGCATGTACTGGGCAGTCCAAAATGGCTCTGCAACTTCAAATAATTTTCTGTGTTCCTATCAGCTAATCATATTGCCAGCTGCTACACATTGCCAGCTTTTACATATCATGCTTGTCTCTAAATGCACACGGAGGAAAGAAAGAACGTACATAGTTCTCTTTTCCACAAGATGCACAAAATATTTCATTACATGAAAAAAGTACTCCAGGCTACACTGGAAACTTCTTAAACATGATAACAAAATATGGCAAAATCATAATCAAGCTATAATGAAATAACTGCCCTTTTTTCGGGCTGCAAATTGATTTTGAAGAACAAATAGGTTAAAAAAAATATCTGTGTGGCCCTCCATTGAATTTTGAAATCTGAATGTGGCCCATCTTGACCTATCCGTGATGGGTGAGTCAAAGTAACCCAAAAAACAAAAACATGTAGACATAACTATCTGGCAGTCTCGCTTAATGCGTTTCGCTCCTCTATGAGTTTCAAACATTGTGGTGAATGCAGATTTAATCACTTATGATTAACATTCCAGCGAACTTATCTCCAACACACTTTCACTGACAAATTCAGTTTAAAGAACAACATTTACTTGATAAGCCATGATAAGGGCCTGTACAGAGCTTTTAGTGGGGTCAGATTACCACATCCCGGAGTCGCCTCTTCACTTTTGACTTTGAGACTGGTGTTTTGGGGGTACTATTTAATGACGCTGCCAGTTGAGGACTTGTGAAGACGTCTGTTTCTCAAACTAGACCCTTTAATGTACTTGTCCTCTTGCTCAGTTGTGCACTGGGGCCTCCCACTCTTCTTTCGATTCTGGTTAGAGCCAGGTTGCGCTGTTCTGTGAAGGGACTAGTACACGGCGTTGTACGAGATCTTCAGTTTCTTGGCAATTTCTCGAATGGAATAGCCTTCATTTCTCAGAACAAGAATAGACTGACGAGTTTCAGAAGAAATGTCTTTATTCCTAGCCATTTTGAGCTTTTAATCGAACCCACAAATGCTGATGCTACACATACTCAACTAGTCTAAAGAAGGCCAGTTTTATTGCTTCTTTAAACAGGACAACAGTTTTCAGCTGTGCTAACATAATTGCAAAAGGATTTTCTAATGATCAATTAGCATTTTAAAATGATTAACTTGGATTAGCTAACACAACGTGCCATTGGAACACAGGAGTGATGGTTGCTGATAATGGGCCTCTGTACGCCTATGTAGATATTCCATTAAAAAAATCAGCTGTTTCCAGCTACAACATTAACAATGTCTACACTGTATTTCTGATCAATTTGATGTTATTTTAATGGGCAAAAAATGAGCTTTTCTTTCAAAAACAAGGACATTTCTAAGTGACCCCAAACTTTTGAACGGTAGTGTATATTAAAGGATATCAATATGTCCCTTTAGCTCTGCTTGGCAAAGCAACAGCATCTCCTTCGTGATATGAGTATGTCATGGCTAATTAAAGCATTCCTTCTGGTTAATGTAAATACAGTGGGTCTTGATGTCTTGCACGCAAGTGAGAACTGCGCAAAGGAGGGAGGGAGAGAGGGAAGGAGAAAGGGAGAGGGGGCTGGAGGGTAATTACTTTCATTCAAAGACTTCAGACGTGTCTCTCAGTGTCAACTGAGAGTTGTCCTTTCTTTGAACAAACTTGAGTGATGTAAAAAGGTTATAATTGTCTCTGGAGTTATCTCACTCTCTTGCTGCCCCATCATCAACAGGATAGTACATGTCTGAGGGGTGTTTATGAGTAATTGGAATGAAAGAAAACAGCAAAATTATACTGCAGTGAGAATCAAACAAAGACCTAAAACAAATAGTTTACAAGCAAAGCATAATTTATCAGAAAGATACAAAAAAAATTGTGTGTGTGTGTGGGGGGGTGGGATAGCAAGGCCTAGTGATTACTTTCATGCAACACGAGGAATAAAGATACTTCCCTCTAAACAAAATGACTAGGCTATACTCAGGACCTAAGTTCAGCCCCAAGAACCCATCAAACAGATTGAGAAAAGAGGTGAAAAGGTCTTGGACATGAAGCCAACTGGCACAGGAAACAAGCAGAGGAAAGCTCTTTCCATCCCTGTTTTGTCATCAGCTTTTAGCAGCAGACCTGCAGCAAACCTTAAAGTCAGTATTGACATCCTATCTCTTTGGATTCTTCGGGGCCGTAATCTTTATCATCCAATTGTCATCCGAATCATGTAGGTCATAAAAAGTGTAATCACCATGTAAGTATCGTCTTACAGATGGGCAATAATCACTCTTGAAAAGGTTGCAATCAAAAAAGGTTATAAAACAGGCACTAGTAAATATACTGTACCTGTTGAATACCACCCACTGATCTTTGTGGAGGGACACTAAAGAGAAATGTGGTAGCTTGGGGTGGTACAACAAAACTGGCGATGAGGTCCTGTTTCAACACATGCCCAGTCAAAGCATTAAGCTATAGGCTACTACGCTCTTAAAATGGTTTTCCTAAATGACAATGAGTAGGAAATCCAAGCGTAAGCGAGGGCCATCCGTATTGTGCATGAAGCATAAACAATAGAATACAGATATCAAGTAAAGTACATACGTTTTCAAAGACTCCCGAGCTTGACCTCCCATATTGGTTCATTCATCCCTGCACCAATCATAGAAGAGTCAATGGCGTGACGCATGAACCTTCGATGAGAATTACATTCTGAGATGAAAATGTGCATGTTAATCTCTTCTTAATAACCTGTACCTTTTCAAAATACTGGTGGAGTTTATTACTAGGTGACAAATGTAAGATAAAAGGATGTTTGTTTTACAACTGTACTGTATTTTACACAGTTTATGTAGGATGTGCTATGCAAAACTAAAAATAGTATAAGAATAACATTTTAGATTGTAATGAAACACTTTTGTAATAACTTACAACATGTATCTCAGAACGAATATACTGCACAACAATGGATGTGCTAATACACAAACCTCAAAATATGAATTTATGTAAATGAATTCAGTGCACACACTGGGGAATAATTTGTTGAATTTGTTGGAATAATGTTTAACCCTCAGAATTATGTTAAAATATGCTGTGTACTTGACATGTTTAAATCAAGAGTCAATTTATTCAAACGGTTTCAGAAACAGTTTTGCATTTGAATAGGAGAACTGAAAAGGAAAAGAGAGTGTTCTAGCATACAACTTAGTTGCTATTTGTAATATAGGAAACATCAACAAGTGTGACTAAAAACAGAAAGCAGAAAATATGGCATGTTGATACCTACAATGACCAATTGTCACTCAAGAAATTATAATAGGCTGCGTATACACAGACAGACCAATTTTCCAAATGTTTGGTCTTTTGATCAATCCGATCAGATCTTTTGCCAATTATTGGGCAAAAAGATCAGAAATAGGCTGCCTGTGTGAACACATTAATTGATACCTACAATGACCAATTAGCTTTCAGAAATTACAGTAAAAATGAGAAGAAAAAAATACAGACTACACCAAGAACACACATTGGCTATATTCCAATGTCCCTGATACATGACTTCATCCTAAGTAGTATGCTAGTGTGGACATTGAAACAGAGACATTGTCCTTCTGTAATGTCCGTAACAAAACAGTGGAGATCACCCAGGGTGTTTCATGTAGTCTGAGGCTGGCTCAGTGTGTAGAAGAGAACTCTTTTCACCCTCCATCTTGTCTTCAAAGACGCAGATCAGGACGACCCACAACCTTTTTGAATTTTTGGATCATAAAACGAGAGCCAGAGCCCTAAAATGAAACAAGCACATCAGGATATCAGACTGCATTCTCCAGAGACAGGATTCTGAGTAAGTGGCACACACACACACGCGCACGCACACGCACACGCACACACACAGTGTGCTTTAAGAGGACAAAGCATTCTTGATTGTGATTTGGCTCCATCCATCGCAATGCTCTTCGCTGTGGAAAATCTTGCACACTATGACCTTGCAATACCACACACAGCAATGGGAGAGAAAAACTGTCAAATCGTAGACGGGGAAGATACCATTCGGTCGTCAGAACGTTATCAATGAGTTTGTGACGAATCCCACGACACACATTGATGACGTTTAGACAGCGCAACGTTTTCACCACTTTGCTTTTGCCACTGGGCTGCAGGTCTATGTAAATGACCCCGCTTAGTTTTTTGGTGTTGAGGTGAGTGCCCTCCCTCCCAAGGGCCAGGACTGATTGGTGCTAATTGGAGGGGAATACTATAGAACTGAATCATTAACTATAAACCTCATCTTCAACGGAAGAGCCTCATCTTGCTAGTGGTTCCAAGTACTCAAACAGTCTGTTGTTATTTTTGTGAAAACACTTTTTCATTTTATTTTAAATGCAGTAGAGTTGAGCTGATTCTTTTGGTTTATTCGGTTCTTTTTTCGAAAGCAAATTCAGAGTGATGAAAATATTGTGCGGTCGTAGTAGAAGAAAACTTTGTGCTCCTACTATAGCGAGCTCACTAGCTTGCAGCAGTGTTGTTGTTGGCAGACTGGAGAGAGGCAGAAGAGAGAGGGGGCACTCAGGACTAACACTACCGGCCAATCAGAGTCCGTTACTTACACAGTACCACTGTGCTCACAGCAGCAGCAAAGCTTACTTCTTCTTCCCTCCTAATGACATATTTTCCGTTTTCTTCTTCTGTGCCTCATTGAACAAAAGACACACCTTTATGTTAGAAAGTGGTTGGACACCTCCCCAGGATACAAATACCCTGGTTGATCGTGACTAATCAGAAATTCCAATTCCGTCCAATGTTTTTCCAACGAGGAAAATCGGGAATTGGAATTTGACTGGAGTTGAAATGGAATTGACCCCAACCCTGAAGGACATTGCAATTATTAAATGTGAACTGTTTTCATACCTCTGTCATGGCGTCATCGATCTGCTTCAGCTCCTCATAGTGGTCTCTCGAGTCTCTCAGAGGCTGCACCATGATCTCCTCAATCTGGGGGAAGAGCTGCAACACACACAGGGGAGGTTGGTGGGTAGGTAATTCAGGACAGCAGCCTTTTCTAGTCAATATGCAATTATCCACTGGCATTGTTTTCAAGAGGTCATGAAATATAAGAGACGTGTACAAACGGAAGCACACACAAACACTCACAGGCGGCACACATGCACACACGCTCGTGTGCACAAACGCCAACACTGCCACACGCATACTGCGCTTACACACTATGTCTATGCTGTGACATTGGCTTTGTGGTTAAAACACACACGCCTACCTTCAGGACTGTCTCAAACATTGGGATGAGGACAAACTTGATGAATCCGATCTGGGCAGTGGGCTTGGTCACTTTGTCTCTGTCCATAAACGGAGCCACCGGCAGCCCTTCAGTCTTCTCCCTGTCACTCTGTCAATTCCCGAGACAGGAGGGTTTGTACATGTCACCTCCGCTCTTTCATGACATCATTCTTATCGACAGACTCGCCCCGATGAAGGCCAAGTTGGCCGAAATGTCGATGATTTTTTTGTTTGTTGACCCTTCTAAAGAAAGCATGCACAACTTCAAGAGTGACAGCCGAACCCTGTTTTCACTCCAAAAATCCAATCAACACCATTACTAGACTCACTATTATTAGACTTTCTTATTACACATTATTAGACATGATTAGACTCGATCGAGGTCACCTGCATGAAGTACTCCTCCAGCAGACAGTCCACCCAGGGTTCGGCCACCTCTGTTGGCCGGACCTCGTTGGAGATGTCGCAGCATTTGATCAGAACCATCTTCAGCTGCACACATAACAGCCAAGGAATACAGAGTCATTTTCACTGTGCGTCATGGCAACACAACCATAGTTCTTAGCATTGGCTAGCTAGTGTGACTTTTCAGGAAAGGTCTACAGTTCCGTGAAAAAGTGTCTGTCCACTTTCTGATGTTCTCTATTTTTGCATATTATTTTATTCGGCAATGTTATCAGATCTTCAACCAAAACCTAATATTAGATCAAGGGAACCTGTAATAAGTATGTAATTGTTGTGTTATTTGTTCACTTACTTTCAAAATCATGGGCATTAATATGGAGTTGACCTCCCCTTTTCTGCTATAAACAGCCTCCAATCTTCTGGAAAGCTTTCCGATAGATGTTGGAACATTGCTGTGGGGACTTGCTTCCATTCAGCCATAAGAGCATTAGTGAGGTCGGGCACCGATGTTGGGCGATTAGGCCTGGCTCGCAAAGTCGGTGTTCCAATTCATCCCAAAGGTGTTCGATGGGGTTGCGGTCAGGGCAGGCCAGTCAAGTTCTTCCACACCGATCTCGACAAATAATTTCTGTATGGACCTCGCTTTGTGCATGGGGGAATTTTCATGCTGAAACAGGAAAGGGCCTTCCCTAAACTGTTGCCACAATGTTGGAAGCTCAGAATCGTCTACAATGTCATTGTATGTGAAGTGATAAGACTTTCCTTCACTGGAACTAAGGGGCATAGCCCAAACCATGAAAATCAGCCCCAGACCAGTATTTCTACTCCACCAAACTTTACAGTTGGCACTATGCATTCGGGCAGGTAGTGTTCTCCTGGAATCCGCCAGACCGGACTGCCAAATGGTAAAGCTTCAGAGAACATGTTTCCACTACTCCAGAGTCCAAGAGCTTTACACCACTCCAGCCGACACTTGGCTTTGCGGACTTAGTGCGGCTGCTCAGCCATGGAAACCCATTTCATGAAGCTCCCGACAAACAGTTATTGTGCTGACGTTGCTTCCAGAGGCAGTTTGGAACTTGGTAGTGAGTGTTGCAACTGAGGACAGATGTTATTTTTGTGCCGGAGTATGTGCTTCAGCGTTCCTGTTCTGCGAGCTTGTGTGGCCTACCACTTCACAGCCGAGTCGTTGTTGCTCCTAGATGTTTCCACTTCACAATAACAGCACTTACATTTGACCGGGGCAGCTCTATCAGGGCAGAAATTTGACGAACTGACTTGTTGGAAAGGTGGTATCCTATGACAATGCCAAGTTGAAAGTCTCTGAGCTCTTCAGTAAGGCCATTCTACTGCCAATGTTTGTCTATGGAGATTGCATGGCCGCGTGCTCAATGTTATACACCTATCAGTAACGGATGTGGCTGAACATACCTTTATATATATATAGTGTATCTCCAGGCCACTATTCAAAGTCGTTCTTGGGTATGCCCTATTTTTCCATCCCTGTCTTTGTTATAGAGCACCCCTCTTAGTTTCTGTCATTTGCTGAGGCTATTCCTGGTACAAAGGTATGCCTATTTGGCACATCTTGATGTTTTTATTTATTTTACCTTTATTTAACTAGGCAAGTCAGTTAAGAACAAATTCTTATTTTCAATGACGGCCTAGGAACAGTGGGTTAACTGCCTGTTCAGGGGCAGAACGACAGATTTGTACCTTGTCAGCTCGGGGGTTTGAACTTGCAACCTTCCGGTTACTAGTCCAACACTCTAACCACTAGGCTACCCTGCCGCCCTATGTACAGTATACATAGTCAGTTGATGTCATGTGATGTACAATACGTACGCATGTGACATGCTCCTCGTTGGTGAAGTCAAAGCTGTCCACTTTATGTTTGAAGGAGTCTAATATCTCTCCATGCCGGGCCATGTCTGTGGCCAAGATCAGGGTAATGATGGCCTGTAAAAGGGAGATGGAATCATCACAAATGATGAAATCCCCCTCCTGCCTTAGGCCAACTCAAAACATCTTGTGGTTAGTTAGAGAGAAGGAAATGCAAAGAGACAAAGGCTGTATGCTAAAAATATTATTATTGTACCTTTATTTAACTAGGCAAATCAGTTAAGAACAAATTCTTATTTTCAATGGCGGCCTAAGAACATTGCCTTGTTCAGGGCCAGAATGACAGATGTTTTACCTTGTCAGCTCGGGGATTCGATCTTGCAACCTTTCGGTTACTAGTCCAACGCTCTAACCACTAGGCAACCTGCCGCCCCATATAGTGCACTACTTCTGTCAATAGTGGTGCACTAAGTAGGTAATAGGGTGCCATTTGGTATGCAGAAAGAATCACTGTGCATTAGCCTAGGTCACCACCTACCTGTCTGATCTGCTTGTAGGCCTCCAACTCGACGTTGGCAAATATGTTGCACTCGGGCAGCGAGAGGATCTGGAAGGCCACGGCACAGTGATGGTTCTCCAGGGGCGATATATCGTTGTAACGCACAGCCAGCTCTGTGCGAGCATTGATCTGATACCTGACAGGCAAAATAAACCTCTGTGACATGAATCAGTTTTCCTTGACAACATGACCTGACCAGGGAAACCTATAATCACCAGGACCCAGAGTTTCACCCTGGCCATGTCACATGGTCAGGATGGGACTCCCGACCTTACATCAAAACTGGAAGTATGGATGGGACCATTTCCACCATGTAATAACAGTATTTAAGGAGTTCCAAAACATCCGTATTGTGTCTGTCATCCACATCTATTCAGAGATCTAAGTCAAGGCTGTAGAGCAGTGGGAACTGAGGCGCAGAGTAGGAACCTTTGGGCGCTTACGTGTTGTTGTAGCCGGGGTGGTCCAGGTCATGGCACACTGCAGCTGTCATGAGAATGCCCATGTCCGTCAGAGTCATCTTCTCCTGAGGAACACACACAGAACGTGTTGATGTCTCTAATCTCTAATACAAGGTGCCAGGAGGTTTTTCCTTACAACCTGACCTGACCAGGAAAAAAGTCTGGACCCTAGTTAAAGACCACGTGTGTCTGGTAAAATGGCTTGTATGATATTATATTAGGACATTTCATGTTTCTTACCGGCAGGTTACACAGGTTAATCATGCCATACATCATCTGACTGACACAGAAGCAGTGGCGGAAGTTGTGGAACGGGTTGCTGCGATAGTTCTCCTGAATGCCCAGCTGTGAGAAAGAAAGCTGTCAATCAAACTATCCAAATAAGTCATCAATGCTTTTAGGTTCTCTTCTTTGAAGTTGTTGTTCCATATCAATTGCATATCCACTTGCACATTGAGGTAATTGCTTTTATACAGTTCTACTTTTACCAGCCAGCGTTTGAGAGTGATGGGGTTCATGTTGAATTCCTTCACCAGTCCCAAGTCATGGTACATGTACTCCAAGCAGCTCAGCATCTAAACCACCGTTCAAAGACAGTTAAAAGAATACTACACGCATCATCATAAGGCGCAACAAGTGCTCTATCTTGAAAACATGATTGCTGACATGCACAATTGGACTAATGAAAAAAATATTAAAATATCATTTTTGAGTGTAGTTATTCCTTTAAGTTCACAACTCGAGAAAATACTTCAAAATGTTTTACTACAAAAATGTGATTATATAGGGCCTGGATGGAATTATGATGGATATCAGAAGATAAATTCATCTCAAGAGAACTAACCTCGTTGTGTTCCCAATGCCAGACATCGAATGTTGGCTTCTTCAGTGCTTCAATAGTCTCCTGGGATAAGGTATACTGTAGAAATGAGAGAGAAGTCACAGCGTCAGTCCTAGGATTAATGATGTCAAAGTGATTCATATCTTTAGGTTTGAGAAGAAAAAAAAACATATAGCCTACTGTATATTACTAGAATCCCCTAATTCCGTACCTTTGGATAACTTGGGACATCACGTCTGGGATTGAGTTTCTTCCCATCGTCTGAGAAGTTGTACTTGCAGGGACAGTTCCCGACTCTGAAGAGATGCGAGAAAATACATCATATTTGTATCATTGATCTGCTAGCTGTATGATTCCTCGAAATCGCTTACAACATTTTAAAACCAACATAAAAGTCTTACTATAGAATATCCTAAGAAATCTGAAGCATGGCTTGGTGAGTGTCATTTATGTTAAAGGTCATCGTACCTCCCTCCGCCTCTGGATGTCATCTCATCTCGTAGTTTCTTTAGGTCATTTTTGCACTTCTCAATCTCCACAACCTTCAGTCCCTCCACTGTAACGGCAACACGACTGTTAGTACCTAAAGTGGTGAATTCAGTAACAGTGAAGCAACACACACACACAAAGAGAGAAACACACCGATAGTCAAACAACAAAAAAAACCTTGCACATACACTCAACTCTTTTCTCCAACATGGCCAGTCTGTTGGTCACCTCAGTTTTCAGCTCGTTGATTCGGAAAGCCCTGCAAAACAAATACGTGAAAGGGGTTTGTTTGAAAAGGCCCTGGTGAGGGTATTTCTGCAGAAAGCACAATGCTTCTGTCTGCAGTGAAACATAAACACACTAATTACCTGCTGAACTGCTCTGCCACCTGAGATAACACATTTTGAAACATGTCTTCTTTCTCTGTGGGCGCAAACAAACAAAAAGAAATCACTCGAGTGATCAAAAATGATGTTTAGTACTCCAGAGTTGTTTTAACTTTGTTTTTTAAGTTTTGTTGTGATAGCTTTATGTGAGTTATGCGAGTAAGAATGAATTAAGATCTAAAAGGTCAAAGGTTAAAAAGTGTTTGTTGAATTTGAACTATCGCGCTGGTACTTCACCTCCGAGCTGACCGGTGGACAAAGAAATGACTTTGTACAAGGAGCTGTAAAACATGTCAGTAACATTCCAACGTCATTCATCAAGTCGTTGATTACATAACATTTGAGAAGTATTTTTACGCATAGTACATAGGCTATGCATTCTTTGGATTAACAACGGTCAGGAATGCCTTTCTATGACTGAGCTCAATCTTTTCCATGACTGAGCTCAATCTTTTCTATGACTGAGCTCAATCGAGCAAATACTGCATCATTGAGATTTGGTGATTAGGGTAAAGGTGACGTGTTACTTGGGAGAGTTGGTAGGCATGGTCGGGTCTATGGACACCAGGGCCCCTTCAGGATCCACCATCATGATGGCAGTATTCCTACGGAGGGGGGACAACAATAATAAATAATAAGGATACGTTCCAGAAAGCACCCTATTCCCAAATTGCACTACTTTTGACCAGGGCACCAAAATAGTGCACTAATATAGAGATCCATTAAGAATGCAACCTACATTTCTTGTTCACATGCTCTAAAACGCAACACACGTGAAGCTTGTCGCTTGGTGTTTACTTGTAGTTGTACTTATCATTCATGAAGCTCAGTCAGGATAGAGGGAGACGATACGTTTGTAGTGAACTTGAAACAAATGTGCTGTGTGTCGTGCATACTTTCGACTGATGTGTGACTGTGAGAGAATGGCACGAGAGACGAGGAAAGGAGACTGGCTGCAGCTGAAATGTCACTGACCTGGGGATGTTGGACGAGGAACAAAGGAGCTCCTTGATGTCACACGGGCTACAATGCCGACTGAAAACCACCTGAAAAAAAAGGGCAGACTAATATTGAGAGTCGTCTGTCTCCCTATGCATCTCAAGCCACCTGACAACAGTTTGCTCTCTGTGAGACCTGAGTCTCACAGAAAAAAAGGCTACAGTGGAAAGAGAAAACAATTGTGTTTTTTAAAAGGTATTTATCCTTTATTTAAACAGGGAAGTCACATTAAGCTCCACATCTCTTTTTCAAGTGAGCCCTGTATGTTATGAGTTCAAATATTTTTCATTTTATTTTGCCTTTATTTAACTAGGCAAGTCAGTTAAGAACAAATTATTATTTTCAATGACGGCCTAGGAAGAGTGGGTTAACTGCCTGTTCAGGGGCAGAACGACAGTACCTTGTCAGCTCGGGGATTTGAACTTGCAACCTTCCGGTTACTAGTCCAATGCCGCCCCATATTGAGGACTAAAATCACAAAGGCATGCAGTTGAAAATGTGTGTGAACTCAACAACTCTACCCTTGTCAGGGACCAACCCAAACTCGTAGATAATACGACACAACATACTAGCAACAAATACTTGCTTCATCAACCCAGTGAGAGAGTGTGTATCATTCTCTGTAAACCACAGCAATATACACAGAAATGTCAAAACAGATAATACATTTCGTTAACAATGTTAGTTCCTATTTGTGGTATACTGATGGTACACATTCGTTTCATATTGTGTCTGTCTGAGATTCATTGTCAAGTAAAGTGTATCTAAGCTTGCGATGCTGGCTAGCCTCCAACAACTTGAAGACCTTTCGCACAAGCAGATGCAGTAGACAATCCCTCAAACTCCCGAGCCCTTGAATGGACATGTGTCACTTTCAGGTCTCTACTTGAACCACTCTATGCGACCATAACAACAGGGGTTTGTGTCATCACAAGTATACTGGGCTTACTAAGTGCCTGGCCCTATGTATCCAAAATCAAAGCAGACTTGAAGAATAGGCTTGTCTGTGTACAAAGGTAACAAAATCCGGTAGATTCACTTGTGCTAAGTGGGTTAAATATGCAGAGGGAATTGACCATTTTTATTCCGGAATGCATTCAAGATTTAATGAGCCAAAGAAATTGGAGGACAGGTCTATTAGAGAAGCAGTAGCTATTTGAAATGCTACCAAATGCAACATTGCAAATAGACACTGACTGGAAAGGGGTTTTAACCAATCAGCATCTAGGATTAAATCCACCCATTGAATAACATGCAACATTCTATAAGAGAAGTTTCAAGTTTTAATGTCACGTGCACAAGTACAGTGAAATGCCTTTCTTGCAAACTCTAACCCCAACAATGCAGCAATCAATAACAATGTAAAAATGACAAGGTAGAACAAAAAGTATGAAGTGCTTTCTGAGGTTTCTGTTTCGGATTCGATCATTTTTTTTAAAGTATCAAAATGTTGATTTCGGTTTCAATTATTTTTTTTCAATGTTAAATGCACCATGCATTATGTGGGTTGAATGCTGTAACAACACAGATTAAAACAATTAATAAAAGTCCCATGATGGTAGTGACTGCCCATTACTGCTTATCACTTATCACTTAACCATCATTTATTCACATTACTTTACTTTAAGAAAATATTTCAGTTGTTGTGTATATTGCATTTGTTTTATTTGATTACTTTATTATTTCATTCCAAGTCATCATCTCACCTCTATAGAGCTGCTGCCTATGCTGTCTGACAAAATCAATATTTTAGTAGTGCTTCAAGGTAAATACAGCATGCTTTTATGACTGCTGAATACCAATGACCAATCACTTAGATCATGTATTTTCAGGTAGAGATACCTCTTGAAGAAATTGCTCTCTATGTACCACTTCTTGATCTCACATTCTTCTGTCTCCTACATAAGCAAGCGTAAAATAAACATAGACTGGAGAAGTTTAGCCCCGCAATGGATAATGGTCATTGTAGTTTATTATCACGTTTTCTGCACTAAACTATGTAGAACATTTGTCCTGTTGGAAACTACAACCCCTTACTACATCACACCGTTCGGGCATATGATCGGAAAAATCTTGAAAGAAACTGCAGTGCAATGTGCGCATTGAGCCCACAGGAGAAAAAAATGAATTAAATGGAATTCAAGTAATTGAGCAGACATGAAAAAATTACTGACATTTCAATTAATCGCTCAGCACTAGAGAATAGTCTATATGGCTTAGGTGGTGGGAATCGATTTTCAGGGCCTTCCTTTCACACCTCTTGATATAGAGGTCCTGGATGGCAGGGAGCTCGGTCCCATTATGTACTGGGCTGTCCTTACCACCCTCTGTCGTGCCATGCGATCGAGGGCGGTACTATTGCCATACCAAGCAGTGATGCGGTCAGTCAAGATGCTCTCAATGGTACAGCTATAGAACTTTTTGAGGATTTGAGAGCCCATAGCATTTTAAGTTCGAGGTGATTTAGATACTGAAGAACTTGAAGCTCTTGACCTGCTCCACTGCAGCCCCGTCAATGTGGATGGGGGAGTACTTGCCCCACCCCTTTCCTGTAGTCCACGATCAGCTCCTTGGTCTTACTGACGTTGAGGGAGAGGTCGTTGTTTCCGACCCCACACTGCCCCACACTGCCAGGTCACTGACCTCCTCCCTGTAGGATGTATCATCGTCTCTGGTGATCAGGCCTACCACCGTTGTGTCGTCAGCAAACTTGATGATGGTGTTGGAGTTGTGCGTGGCCACGCAGTTGTGGTTGAACAAGGAGTATAGAAGGGAGTAAGCACACACCCCTGTGGGGCCCTCGTGTTGAGGGTCAGCGTTGCGGAGGTGATGTTGCCTACCCTCACCACCTGGGGTCGGCCTGTTAGGAAGTCCAGGATCCAGTTGCAGAGGGAGGTGTTCAGTCCCAGGGTCCTCACCTCCTTGGTGACGAGCTTGGAGGGGACAATAGTGTTGAACACTGAACTCTAGTCAATGAACAGCATTCTCACGTTGGTATTCCTCTTTCCTCTGGGATGATGAAGTTGATGTGTACCATAGCCAGCCTCTCAAAGCACTTCCTGATTACAGATGTGAGTGCTACAGGGCGGTAGTCATTGTGGCATGAACCCTTAGAGTTCTTGGGAACAGGAATGATGGTGGTTATCTTAAAACATGTGGGAATTACAGACTGGGCCAAGGAGAGGTTGAAAATTACCATGAATATGCATGCCAGCTGTTCTGCGCATGCTCTGAGAACGCGTCCTGGAATAACATTGACCTGATGAAAGACTTTGGCCCGTAGCATTTTAAGTTCTTAGTGATTTACTCACGTCGGCCTCAGAGAGCGAGATCACCCAATCTTCTGAGTCTGTGGTGACACTCACACCACGATGTTGAAGCATATGATGAGAGCAAATATGAGACACAGTAGCCTATATTGTTATCTACAGTATATGTATTACATGATTACAGTGCAATGGCCCGGGAGCTGCGATAACAAGAACATACTTGGTAGGCTAGTGATGTTTCTACCTTCACAAATATCATGTTCTGTTTCTTCCCCCTTTGATAATGAATTTGTCCACCAAACAATTCTGCTTTTCCTTACAGTACAGTGAGGGGCATACGTTGTGAATGTGATCCTTGCGAGAATTTAACCTTAACCCTTGAAAGCAACGTGCTTTCACCAACTGAGCCACACAGGACCATGTCTAGTTTTCCTCAGACTCACGGGGGAGTAGAAAACAATGGAGGCATAGAACATGCTAGCAACAGGTGGCACTGTCTATGCTCATTTAAAGTATGCCACAAACACCTGTGAAACACAATGTCACACCACCTCTTGGTATATTGAAAACACAGCTATTTCCGAGGCCTCACACCTGACTCATGTTTTGAGGAGAATTCACAACTTTTTCACCACAAATGTAGAAATAAACAGAACATACAGGCAACAAGGTGGCACAGCATGACTGGTGCACGAGATTAGGTGTGTGGTAACCAACAAAAACCGTGGAGACATAATGAACCCACATTGTGTCAAGATCATTAGCCACCTAGAGGTTATATGACTTTGGTGAGCTTTTGATTTGGTCACCTGATTCTTACAGTAGTCAAACCACACTGGACTCTAAGTGTAGCCTACCAATACTAGCAAAACACATACACCATTTCACCATCCAGTCTGTCTATTGGTTGACTCCATCATTGCAGCCAGGGACCTCAATGATCGAAGAGATGTAATCACACAAGGTACTTTGGAGAGTATAACTCTGATACAGGAGTCCCCACGGAGAGACCCCAGCCCTCCCACTGACTAGCTCAGAGTACATCCTCTCTCACACAGAGAGAAGAACATGGATACTGTGTCTGTGGATCTCATTTTCCGGTCAACCAGGATATGTGCTAATGAAAATGGATGGAACTCATGGATAGGTAATAAGAGACTCACTCTTGGTGTTCAATACTTCATTTCAAGTATGCTGACTAGCTACGGTAGAGAAAATAGCTGATGGCGCAATCTGTTAACTCAGCTGATCCGGAGAATAATAGATACACTTCGAGAAAATGTTTGAAGATAAAAAAAAATGGGAAAAAAAGAGAGACAATTAGTTTATGAGGTTTCATAAAGAGGGATCTCTAGAGAGATTAGTATCAGTTAGAAATCGGAGTGGGGGGAAATCTGAAAAAGGAATAGGGAAAATAGAGATAATATAAACCTGATAGAGGAGGACCCACCTTCTGAACCTTTCCATCCACGTCCAAATAGATGGTTTTTGGGGCGTAGGAAGAGGAGCTGGACCCCATGCTGAATCCTCTATGTTTCTCTCACGTTCTCGTTCTCGTTTCTCTCTCTAGCTCTCTCTCGCTCTCGCTCGCTCTCACTAATCCAGCAGGAGGAAGGTTTGGAGCCCCCGTCCTCCAGCAGAGGAGCCTATATGGCCAGGGTCAGAGCCCTGGGAAATACAGGGAGATGCTATGACTGCAACACAGGAGCCACTATTGAAATACTGCAATAGACTAGATTGGAACTGAGACTTGAAAATGATTCATCACTACATTTATTGATTTCACTGTCTCAATTCATCTATAATCCAGAAAACAATTACAGGCCCATCAACATTTTTTCATTTTGCATTATTATTTTCAACTGCACACTAAATTCACTGATAAAATATAATCAGTCTATTGCTATCATCTCATAATTGCGGAAACATTTCCATCTACTTCCATCAAGACATTTGAAATATTCTTACTGTTCTGACTCACGGTAACATAAATATGAAAAACAGGATTGTAAAAAACAATAGAAAATAGAAAAACAAATAAAATCACAAATGTACTCGAAAGCTCTATCTTGGAATCGAATATGTCATGGTAAAAGAATCATTAAACACATCCCAATGACATACTGTGTCAGCGATGGCGTTTTCCCCTGATGCGATGAAGCTTCTAAACTTTCCCGGCGTTGCTGATGCTACCAATACACAGAGTGAGATGGGAGAACCTGGGGGACTTTAGCAATAATTGGCACTCTGGTCCGTTGCCAGGGGACTGTTACTACGGTGAGAGAAAAAAAAATAGGCTGCCCTCCTATTTCTCCATAACGTCTTTAGTATAGAAGCTGCGAAACCTGCTGGTCACTACACACCCATTGCCATATGTCTTATCAATGAGGTATGGGATGATTCAAGTATCTTTATAACTTCATACATTATTACTTGTGTGCTTTGTCAGGAAGTACATTTTCTGGAGGTCAATATACAATAGGAGGTGTTCTGTAGGACTAGTGGATTAGTGGCTTGGTGGACATTAGTACATGTCAAACATCAAATACAGTACAAATACAGTACATTGATATGAAGGGCATATGACAAGGATGAGAACAATGGATCAAGTGAGACTGCTGCTTTCTCTCACTATCAGGAGAGCAGAGGATACAACATTTAACCATTCGGAAGTACACATAGAAATACAGTTATTTGGATGGCTCTGCTGTTATTTTAGTTATTTGGATGGCTCTGCTGTTATTTGGATGGCTCTGCTGTTATTTTAGTTATTTGGATGGCTCTGCTGTTATTTGGATGGCTCTGCTGTTATTTTAGTTATTTGGATGGCTCTGCTGTTATTTTAGTTATTTGGATGGCTCTGCTGTTATTTGGATGGCTCTGCTGTTATTTTATTTGGATGGCTCTGCTGTTATTTGGATGGCTCTGCTGTTATTTGGATGGCTCTGCTGTTATTTTATTTATTTGGATGGCTCTGCTGTTATTTGGATGGCTCTGCTGTTATTTGGATGGCTCTGCTGTTATTTGGATGGCTCTGCTGTTATTTGGATGGCTCTGCTGTTATTTGGATGGCTCTGCTGTTATTTTAGTTATTTGGATGGCTCTGCTGTTATTTGGATGGCTCTGCTGTTATTTTAGTTATTTGGATGGCTCTGCTGTTATTTTAGTTATTTGGATGGCTCTGCTGTTATTTTAGTTATTTGGATGGCTCTGCTGTTATTTGGATGGCTCTGCTGTTATTTTAGTTATTTGGATGGCTCTGCTGTTATTTGGATGGCTCTGCTGTTATTTGGATGGCTCTGCTGTTATTTTAGTTATTTGGATGGCTCTGCTGTTATTTGGATGGCTCTGCTGTTATTTTAGTTATTTGGATGGCTCTGCTGTTATTTTAGTTATTTGGATGGCTCTGTTGTTATTTGGATGGCTCTGCTGTTATTTTAGTTATTTGGATGGCTCTGCTGTTATTTGGATGGCTCTGCTGTTATTTTAGTTATTTGGATGGCTCTGCTGTTATTTGGATGGCTCTGCTGTTATTTTAGTTATTTGGATGGCTCTGCTGTTATTTTAGTTATTTGGATGGCTCTGCTGTTATTTGGATGGCTCTGCTGTTATTTGGATGGCTCTGCTGTTATTTGGATGGCTCTGCTGTTATTTTATTTATTTGGATGGCTCTGCTGTTATTTGGATGGCTCTGCTGTTATTTGGATGGCTCTGCTGTTATTTGGATGGCTCTGCTGTTATTTGGATGGCTCTGCTGTTATTTGGATGGCTCTGCTGTTATTTTAGTTATTTGGATGGCTCTGCTGTTATTTGGATGGCTCTGCTGTTATTTTAGTTATTTGGATGGCTCTGCTGTTATTTTAGTTATTTGGATGGCTCTGCTGTTATTTTAGTTATTTGGATGGCTCTGCTGTTATTTTAGTTATTTGGATGGCTCTGCTGTTATTTGGATGGCTCTGCTGTTATTTTAGTTATTTGGATGGCTCTGCTGTTATTTGGATGGCTCTGCTGTTAGTTTAGTTATTTGGATGGCTCTGCTGTTATTTGGATGGCTCTGCTGTTATTTTAGTTATTTGGATGGCTCTGCTGTTATTTTAGTTATTTGGATGGCTCTGCTGTTATTTGGATGGCTCTGCTGTTATTTTAGTTATTTGGATGGCTCTGCTGTTATTTTAGTTATTTGGATGGCTCTGCTGTTATTTGGATGGCTCTGCTGTTATTTGGATGGCTCTGCTGTTATTTTAGTTATTTGGATGGCTCTGCTGTTATTTTAGTTATTTGGATGGCTCTGCTGTTATTTGGATGGCTCTGCTGTTATTTTAGTTATTTGGATGGCTCTGCTGTTATTTGGATGGCTCTGCTGTTATTTGGATGGCTCTGTTGTTATTTTAGTTATTTGGATGGCTCTGCTGTTATTTTAGTTATTTGGATGGCTCTGCTGTTATTTGGATGGCTCTGCTGTTATTTTAGTTATTTGGATGGCTCTGCTGTTATTTGGATGGCTCTGCTGTTATTTTAGTTATTTGGATGGCTCTGCTGTTATTTGGATGGCTCTGCTGTTATTTTAGTTATTTGGATGGCTCTGCTGTTATTTGGATGGCTCTGCTGTTATTTTAGTTATTTGGATGGCTCTGCTGTTATTTGGATGGCTCTGCTGTTATTTTAGTTATTTGGATGGCTCTGCTGTTATTTTAGTTCTTTGGATGGCTCTGCTGTTATTTGGATGGCTATGCTGTTATTTTAGTTATTTGGATGGCTCTGCTGTTATTTTAGTTATTTGGATGACCCTGCTGTTATTTGGATGGCTCTGCTGTTATTTGGATGGCTCTGCTGTTATTTTAGTTATTTGGGTGGCTCTGCTGTTATTTGGATGGCTCTGCTGTTATTTTAGTTATTTGGATGGCTCTGCTGTTATTTTAGTTATTTGGATGGCTCTGCTGTTATTTTAGTTATTTGGATGGCTCTGCTTTTATTTGGATGGTTCTGCTGTTATTTTAGTTATTTGGATGGCTCTGCTGTTATTTTAGTTATTTGGATGACTCTGCTGTTATTTGGATGGCTCTGCTGTTATTTTAGTTATTTGGATGGCTCTGCTGTTATTTTAGTTATTTGGATGGCTCTGCTGTTATTTGGATGGCTCTGCTGTTATTTTAGTTATTTGGATGGCTCTGCTGTTATTTGGATGGCTCTGCTGTTATTTGGATGGCTCTGCTGTTATTTTGGATGGCTCTGCTGTTATTTGGATGGCTCTGCTGTTATTTGGATGGCTCTGCTGTTATTTGGATGGCTCTGCTGTTATTTGGATGGCTCTGCTGTGTTGTAGCTGCACAATCCACGGTCACAAAGAAACGTGTCTTTATTTCATTTGAAGGCAGCATCCAAAAAGGTGGTGTGAGGTGAAGTGTGAACTTGTCCACATGTGGGGTCATCCAACAGCTAGAGCCATAGAGGTGAAAGCAGAGCTGCTTGTCCTCACACACACACACACACGTACGTTCGCACACACACACACACACACACACACACACACACACACACACACACACACACACACACACACACACACACACACACACACACACACACACACACACACACACACACACACACACACACACACACACACACACACACACACACACACACACACACACACACACACACACACACACACACACACACACACACACACACTTCTCCCTCTCCTCAACCCCTCATTGAAAATGAGACTAGCACATGGTTTAGTCAGACAAGTTCAGCAGCAGACAACTTGAAGTGATCTACCAATCTTCCCATATCCATTTACTGTAACTCCCCCTTTCAACATCAAATTTTCTGCTGTCGCCATTCATTGTAGGCCTACAGTAAGTATATATTGTGATAAAAGTCAATATCAATCAATATTCACTCTGGATTAAGAAATATGCTTATGGCTAAACCAATGGGCTATTCGACCTTTTCAAAATCCAATATACATTGCGGTCTAGTCGTCTATTCTCATTCGGGAATCAAACAGCCTTCGAAATTCAACAGAGCCAACCGAGTTCAATCAAGGTTAAGGTTAGCATTAGGGCCAACGATCCACAACACTGACTCACAAGAATGTCTTCATAAAGACATGGGCTTCTATTTGGCAATGCTCATGCTGTCACTGTCCTCCCCCTCTCACTATCTAACCCGCTGTTTGAGAGTAGTGTGTGTGTGTGTGCATGCGTGTGCATGCTTGCACTCCCATATGTGTGTGTGTGTGTGGTACGCTCACACTAGGCAGGGGAAAGCCTATTCCAACCATACAGGTCTGCTATAATTAATTGCCCCGAGGGAGGACTAACAGCCTCCTCCGCCTTGAATCACAGGGATGGATATGCCACTGACTGACTGACTCCTCAACACAACACAGGCCAGATAGAGCCACACGGACGTAGCTGCTGTGACCAACCTGTCCCGAAGGTATAATTATAGGCCGCGAAGTACACATCACCTGAGTGGGAGAGGCAGAAAAGGCACACAGAGAGCTCGGACTAATACGGGAGATGAGAGATGGCTCCGTAGATCAAAGACAATGTTCCAGAAAAACCAACTCAATCAAACAGAACCACTCTTCTGTATTTGCTTACGATGTTATATTGTGCCAGCCCAGCTCAGTAGCCTAAAGCGTTGTGTGGTCGGAGCCAAATTATATTTACAAATGGAACAGGAACAATTGGGCTGAGGATCAAAACCAGATACGTTTTCAACACTTATGTAACTTGAGAGAAAGGAGCGTCACACCTTTCCGGGTAATCAGGGAGGCAGAATCAACGCAACAAAGGCGACAAAGTGCAAAGTGCGGTCCGATTTTCATGATAAAAGATGTACAGCTGGAGATCTGAGAGGAAGCCATTAACCTGATAATAAGGATGGAACATGGGCATCAACCTCTCTCTCTCTCTCTCTCTCTCTCTCTCTCTCTCTCTCTCTCTCTCTCTCTCTCTCTCTCTCTCTCTCTCTCTCTCTCTCTCTTTCTCTCTCTTGCTCCCGCTCTCTCTCCCTTTATCTCCTTCTCCTCATCCCTCTCTTTCTCTCTTGCTCCCCCCACCTCTCTCCCTCTATCTCCTACTCTCACACTTTATCCTCACTCACTCACTCACTCACTCACTCACTCACTCACTCACTCACTCACTCACTCACTCACTCACTCACTCACTCACTCACTCACTCACTCACTCACTCTCTTACTCTTCTCTCTCTCTTCTCTCTCTCTCTCTCTCTCTCTCTCTCTCTCTCTCTCTCTCTCACTCTCTCCCTCAGACCCCAACACAGCTCAGAAATATTGAACACTGCTCAGAAGCTCCCTTTATCTCCTTTCTCTCTCCTTTCTCCACATCCTTCATGTTTTGTGTCCTCATGTCTGGGAGGATGAAAGACTCTTATTTACCTATTCTTCCTATTTGTCCTCCTCTGTAGCTATTGGATACATCAAGCACCGATACTATCCTGTAGGTAAATCAGGGGTATCTTACTGCCTTAGGGCCATTTCTATAAAGAGGAGGGACATCTGTCAAACGACAATAACATCAATGGCAACAGCAACAACAATACACATGTACAATGGTACGAAGTCACCTAACAATTAAAGTTAATGACACATTGCATAAAGACATTACATAAATACTATTAACTTTTAAATTTTTCACTGAATTGTTATTTGCCCAGAATCTTTGTCGCTAATCAGAGACTAGCGTAAAGAGCATAATGGGGGCATAATCAGATGGAGGGCTTCTTTAATGGTCCTTGGACTGGGGAGACTACTGGACACCTTTGTTATAGGTGAACTGGTCGAGAGCCTTCTACAAGGCTCTGGTCAGGCTTACTGTTTGTCCACCAACAGAGCAATATAAAAGTTGTGGTCTTCACACGAGAAGCCTCTATGGAAGTAGCAGACCAAAGTTATTTCTGAGCTTGAAACACACCTCTATGGTACTGCATTTGCCTTGTGGTCCAAACTAAATATGTAGTGGAGGCATCCAAATGTCTTATACCGTTGTAATGGTCTGTTCCTGGGCTTGACGGAGCCATTGACCGCATGTCTGTGCAATTGTGCGCTGTGAAGTTCTGAAGGTAAATCAGCCACCCCCCCAAGGGAGAAAAAAAATGTTTAAAAGTACATTTCCTGCAATTTGACTCATTTTGCCATGGGGCGGAGAGAAAATGTAATTTTATAAAAATATGTCATGCAATTATATTGATTTTGCCATGGGCTAGAGAGATCTCTTGCAGTTTTAAAGCAAATATTCCGCGGTTCTACACATTTTGCCATGGAGCAGCGAGAACATTTTGCGATTTTATTAGAAATTTCATGCAATTATACAAATTTTGCCATGTGGCAGAGATACATTTTTTCAGTTTTAAAGCTAATTTTCTGCAATTCTACAAATGTTGCCATGGCTTGGAGAAAACGTTTTTCAGTTTTAAAGCTAATTTCCGGTAATCTACACATTTTGGTATGACTTAGGGCATGTTAATGATACAGTATCTGAGGGAGAGTGAATAATTGAAATTAATGGGGGCGCCCTGCATGCCCGGTTGATATTCGGCCAAGTTTAGATACCTGGCTAGACTAACTGAGGCTAATTGAGTGACTGTCAGTGACTGACAAAACAACGAGACTGCTCGTGCACAACCAAATTTCAAACTTCCACCTTGTGTATTCTACTATTCTAACTCTCAACAGTAAGTTGAGACCCAGACTGAGTTCCTAAAATAATATCTTATGTCGATTATGCCTGGAAGCCGGCCCTGAGGTTAGCATGCTCCACCTGTAGGTCTTTTCAGCTGGGGCCTCAACCTTCATCTCAACCTCTGAAAGCACTTTAGACCACTATTCAAGCTCAATCTACCAGTTATAGTGTTCTGTAGCCTTTAGTGTTGGAGTGCAGGTCTCCATTTTAAACCCAGTGATTGACCCAGGGTTCTCATCAGTTTGATTAGAAGTATCCACCCCGTAACAGTCAAGAGTGCTGGTCTATGATTAGAGATATACCGGTAGGGTAGGCCCTCTGTATAATCACAGACCTCGTCATCCCGGTCATGAGCAATTTTTACTCTGGCCCAAGGCTGTGTTAGACTATGAAATCAAATGCAAATTTGAATGGGATAGTTGGCAAAAACAACATAGGTTACTACGGTAATCACTGTGTTCTGTGTGTGAAATTCCCTACTGCTTAGATATACTACAGCTAAATGCATTTGAGAGAGCATACAGAGCAAAGCTATCTCATCTATAGAAGGTATGTTTGTGGGTGGGGGGGGTTGTATCTTGTAAAATGTATTAGGGATTTGTAACTGTGTTTGTGTGTATTGTGTTTTTTCTTAGATGTTGTAGTTTTTCAACATTTTGTTATTTTTTTTTACATTTCTTAAGGACAATTGGAAAAATAGCCCTTTGTTGGCTGAAAGAGATCCTAATAAAATCAAACCTTCCGCTTGTTGCACTTCTTAGGAAAAAGACAGAAAACTGACCTTGGGCATCACCTACTGGATACATGAAGGACTTGCAGACTGGCATGCAGCTAGTATTGAAAATAAATAACAGTTTTTATGGTGTTGAACAGGTAAAAGTAAAACTATTTTATGGTATTTTCCAACATAGCATTTATTGTTTGATTTTTGAGGTTATAAAATGGCATACTTCATTTTGAAACATGGACTAGAAAGACGGTTTTAGGATGAAATGTTATTAAAAAAAAATGTATTTGGAGGTAAAAGGTCCCCAAAACAATTCTAAGAACATCACATACACTATTGACATATGTACATAATGAGTCCAAGGCTTAGGATGGCTGTTTCTTTGCGACCCCCTTCCCCATTACCTCTACTGGAAGTAGCAAATCAAACTAATTGCACTCCACGCATTATCATTACCTTAACTTTCAAGAAATAACATATCCAGATCCCAGTGTAAATTGACTGTGGCCACTTACATCACCCTTGCTCCTTACCATGTGGCAACTGCCATACATTGCTTGCCCCCCCAAAAATGATTGGTGGATACTGTACTAGAAAGGTGTGTGGAGATGTTACATGAGTTCATCAGGAATAGCCACGGGGGTTAGCCTGGTCCCAGATCTGTATGTGTTCTGACTATCATCGTCACCACAGCAGAGAGGAGTTGGCTAAAGCACAAGGTGATCTAGAGTCAGGCTACATGGAGGCCATTGATCCAAGTTGATTCACACCTGAAACAACCTCACAGCGGCGTTGTGCAGTATGAACGATGTTTCATGTTTTTAAACCTTGGTGGGGAAAATGAACAACGTATCCAGGGGTATAGGAAAACCATGATCAGAGCAGGTGATCCTGGTGTAACAAATATCTTTACACCAAAACTCAACTAAACAAGACAAGATAATGCACACATGTCCATGGATAGATGTGGATGAATTCTACAGGTGAAGCAGTGACAGGTGAGTGGGGGTGGTCATTTAGACATTAATCCTGGTCGTCGGCCTCTGGGGTGGCCGGGGGCTCCTCTGTCTGTCGATTGGAGGGGATGCCCACAGGAGGGCGAAGTTTATGCCCAGAGCTCTGGACATGTGGAGGTGAACCAGGCGGTGGAGTTGAGGGCATGACAGGTGGCTGGCCAGGGGGCCTAAGTGGGGTGGTAGGGGGCGAGGGCACAGGGGTGTGGGGATATTTTCGGACAGGCCGGGTGGGTGACTCGGGTGAGTGGGAGGACAGTGGAAGGGGGCTGGGGTAACCGGGCGGGGCGAGGACTGAGAGGCTGATGGAGTTGGCTGAATACTCGTCCTCACTTTTGAGACTGTCCTGGAACAACAACAATAGATTTAAGCAGAAAAGACGAAGGGAAAACTAGCAACATTCTTTAAAATAATCAAGTCTTTGTAAATTGAAAAATCTGTGACTTACATCTTCATTGAGAACGTAAAGAGCCATTGGGCTCCTACGGCCAGGTGTTCCATGGGCTATTGTTGTTGGCACCACATCAACTGCAAATGAAAAAATGTGTGAAACAACTGCACAAACTGAGTGTAGGACTACTCTGCAAAAAAATGTGTACTGACTATAACTTGAAATCTGTCCATCTAAAAAGGTTTGCGTTCAAATATCTGAAATAGGAAGAATGAATAAATTAACTAAATAATTAGCGTGGGGAACAAAGAAAACCACACATTCAAAAAGCACCTGACTGCCAAAAGCTCACATCCCTCTCTCCCCTTACCCTCATGACTGACGTCACTCCGCTCTACATATACCGGAGTTCTCTGCAACGCAGCTGCCATGGCAGCCCGCCGCTTCTTCCTTAACCCCAATGAGAGACAAATAGGAGATGAGCGTTTCGCATGTATACTCGTGTAGTGCCCATTTACATTCTGTTTCCTTCAAGAACATGTAAGCCCAATTGTTTTTAAAATTACTCCATACAGTGTAAATCTAGCCTGGTCACAGATCTGTTTGTGCTGTATAGCCACACCATTGACAATGACTATAGGAGTAGGCTATACAGCACAAACAGCTCTGGCACCAGGCTAGTGAGACACTGTTATCATTGCATTGTAGACAAGAGCGATAGAATCCATCCCAGATGATACTAGCAGTGTCAGAACCTTAGTGTAACATTGGACGCAGAGTAGTAGAGAGCAGGGCCAGGGCATTAAGATTCTAGCCGCCTGCTCCTTGCCTAGTGCTTAGTTCAGGTTCCCGAGACATATCAAAGCAAATAAGGAGATGGAGGCACAATGTGGAGATCTTACTTTCTGGAGGGCTTCCAGCAGGCGCACACTGTCACCAGGGTGATGAGGAGGAAAATGCCCCCGGTGGTGAGGATGATATACAGGGAACTCCGTCCTAGCAAAGGAAGGAATCCTATGGTCAACAGAGTAGTCCTTTCTCAAACACCGCAAGCACTTCACCACTGTCCAAGCGAAGAGTCCTCTCGGACTAGACAAAGATGTCACCGCTAGGCTCTGGAAATTAGCTACACTCTCCTCTTTCTCTACTATAGGGCTCTCTTTACGCACTCCACTTTAGAACTGTTAGTGGAGGCCCAAATAACATCAAATAAAATGGAAGCATTGCAGAACGAGTTAAAATGCTAGGTTCTCCTAGCCTGGTACTGGACTAGACAGCACAAACAGATCTGGAACCAAGCTAAGGATTTCCAGCACTAGCTGTGCCAGCCAAGTCTGTGTGTGAAAGTGGCTGCTTTGAGGCTTTGTACAGGGCTGTATGTATGGAGAGAATATAGGACCCTCACTGGGCAAGCTGATATTTCGTCACACTACGATAACGTCCCTAATGGCACCATATTCCCTATATAGTGCACTACTTTGGATCATGGTCAAAAGTAGTGCACTACAAATGGAATAGGGTACCATTTGGTACACATCCCTTGTCCCTGTAAGGCCAATAATGAAGTAAGGATTAGTGTGCTCCACTGGGGCAAGACCTCAGCTCCTGGACATCATAAATAACTTGCTTTTCACTGGTCTGGTCCGGTCTGGTCGGTCGGTTAATTTAGTTTCTTCAGAATTAACTTGTATCTCAACCTTTCTCTGACAGGTACATGCTGAAGCAATCAATATAAATATGCTTGCTAAGGAGCAAGTACTACATCTGTGGTTCTACTTACTGTAGACGGTGAGTTTGACGGGTACACTCCTCATGCTGCTTATTGGGTTTTCCACTGTACAGCTGTAGAAGTCATCGTCTGACATCAGCACCCGGGCGATGGTCAGATACTTCATGTCATGTGACAGGAGCAAGCGTGAGTCATTGGTCAGCACCTTTCCCCCTTTCAGCCAGCCATAGGTGGGCTTGGTGCCATCGCCATGGGAACAGTGTAAGGTGAAGAGTTCACTCAACTCCAGCACCGAGGAGGCTATCATTTGGACGAAGGGTCTGGACACAGGTACTGTGGGGACAATACACAACAGCATGTCAAATAGATGATCTACAGGAGACATAACCAGTAATCCACTGTTTATATAGTATGGCATTTGCTTATACCAGTACATTTTTGTGAAGAAATAACAAGCTACCTACTCTTTAAAAAGTAGGCCTTCGAAATAACTTATAAAGGTATAAGATATGCTAAGATATAAGATATACTTTGTTTAAAGTATGGACACACTTTTTAGCCTTGCACCTCAGTCTGGGATAGCATCATGTGATGTAAATTCACTAAGGCCAATAGTTGGTCAGTTGTTGGACTGTTTATTTGATATGTCAGCCTGAGCAGTATTGTAAACACAATCTCAATTATTGAAATAAACTAAATATGCCATTTAGCAGAAACTTTTATCCAAAGCGACTTACAGTTACGCGTGCCTAAATCTTTTACATACTGTGTGTATGGGTGAGCCTGGGAATCTATAACCCACTATCCTGGCATTGCAAGCGCCATGCTCTACCGAATGAGTTACAGAGGAAACTTTCCTACCATCTACGGTGAGGTTGATGTTGCGCTCCGCAGTGAAGGGATCGTCTGTGATGGAGATCTCCACTTCATAGGCCCCCTCGTCAGACAGCTGCAGGTTGTGGAGGAGCAAGGTGCCGTTCTCAAACACCATGATGCGGTCCCTGTACTCGGGCCGCAGATTCCCGATGATGCTGGTGCCTATGGACTGGACTACAGTGATGGGCTGCTGCTTGTCCCTCTTCAGCTGCCACTTGATGACCGGTTGGTCAGAGCTAGTGCTGGTGTAGCTGACGGAGAGGAGGGCCTCTCCACCCAACGTGCCTCGGACCAGATGAGCCTGACTGGTGATGTTGACGCCGGCCACTCTGACTGCATGGACACAGTCCAACACAAGATGTTCAGTGAACACTGTGGCAGACTATACAGTGCAGGATATAGTGATCACGTGTAAGTGGTTCATTACTCTAAGCAGAGTGATCCTAACAACGAGTCTGGAACTTTCTGATGTTTTGTATTTGGTCTTTCACAGATATACAGTATTAAATAAAGTCAGATATGGGTCTAAAGTTTCCACTCCAATCCCTAAATGAGTCCAGAAGTAGACTTTTCAAACCAAGACTACTCAAAATCCAGTTAAATCTACAAGTGAAAACAGCGCCCTCAAACGTCCTCATTATTACCGCAATCAATCATTCAGTGAAAATTCAATAACGGGTAAGGACCTCTCCAAACAAGCCCAACGTATTTCATCTGTTTTGATTTGTGCACCATTAATGGATCCCCCTTCAGCATACAGGAGGATGGCTTACAACATAACCCGCATATCATCCCTTAGAGTCTAGTTCTGCCCTGGAAACCACACACAGTAATGCCATTATACTCACAGCGGAGTTTCCTATACGTCACCACATCCTTGACCACATGTAGCCATAGGCTAGAGCCACTGATGGGCACTGTACCTAATGGATGGGCTGTTGCATGTCATGCTGGGGCAATAGAGAGAGAGAGAGAGAGAGAGAGAGAGCGCGTCTGGCACCGACCCTCCTCGGCCACAGCTCTGCTCCCTGTAGCGTGTCTGCATGGCATCGCTCGATCGCCGTGGCAACAATTTTCAGCCTGAAGGAGGTTGCCGGGAGAGGCAGACAAAGGCCAGGATTGTTGGCCTGATTTCCTCCCTCCCGTGGTATAAAAAGCCACTGGGAGAGACATGCTCTTTGTGATTGTAGAAGCAGGAGACACAAGGGTTCAGTGATTCTGCTAATAGTGGATGGTCACAATGACACAACAGACAGCCACACAGCAGAAGCAGGCTGAGCCAGGCTCCTAATGCAGAGACACCACCACCACCTCCACTGCTGCTTGGGCTCCAACTCCAAGACCCCCAAAGCCTCTTCTCGTAATATAATAATTGTTAACCTATACTTCCAATAACAGCTCACCTGGGTTCCTTTTTACAACAGCTCTATGGCTCAATAGACCTGTGGCTTGGAGCTAATCTACACAGAGGGTACACCAGAACAAAACAATTCTCACTGCCTGGGCCAATGAAATATGTTGTACAGCACTTAGCCTACTTTAACATAGTATTTCATTAGTTGATCAAGTACATAACGGAATAATGGTTACAGCCAAATTCTGTATAACAAAACAAATGCGAAACAACCTGTGAATTGAAATAAGAAAGCTATGTAAATCTCAAATATCTACACTATTACCTGACTACTATGTGATAAACATATTTGCCAATACAGTCACATATCTATTCATTCAAACTACTCTTACTTTAAACTTATTTCCTGACTCAGCCACTAGTTCTTTTCCACATTGTGTTTCCCAAAAAAGCAAGTCGTAAAGTTTGAAAGCCTCTTCTCGTAATACAATAATACACTTACCTGCCTGGAAAAAAAGGAGTAGGCCGAAGAGTGAAAATAGTGAAGGAATAGCTGTTTCTTCTTTCAAGGAAGTCTTCCTCCTCTCCCCCTTCATCTTGGGTAAAGCGCTGAGTCCCTCTCCCACCCAATGAGCATGATTTGTCCACTCCAGGCACGTCCTTGAGAATGCACAAGACTGCAAAACTGGGCTCAGTTGCCTGCCTGCTCTTAACCACAGCACTCAGGATCCCAGCATGAACAAAAGCACTGAGTGTGTGTGTGTGTGTGTGTGTGTGTGTGTGTGTGTGTGTGTGTGTGTGTGTGTGTGTGTGTGTGTGTGTGTGTGTGTGTGTGTGTGTGTGTGTGTGTGTGTGTGTGTGTGTGTGTGTGTGTGTGTGTGTGTGTGTGTGTATCCTCAGCTTTCTTAGACATAGCCATAGATAAATAAGCTCCGTTGTTTTATTAATTATGGTGGGTTGCCGAAGAACATAGCAACATTTCATTGTTGCTCTTTTCTGCACTGCAAATTGTATGGCTGTCAAATGTGCTATTACCAATGACGAGTTCACATATTTCAAGCATATGTATATGGTTTCAATAGATTTCAAAATATAGTGCAATAGAAAACAAGGGAATTCAGTAACAGTACCTTGATTGTCCTTCCTACAGTGCTGCTCAGAATTGTTCAATAAACCAAAGGCTTTATAAAAGGACCGAAATCATAGAAACAGAATGACTGCTCTTAAAAAACAACTAACCCCTCTCCCCAACTACTGTCCCCACCCCCTGCCAACCCCTCACACTCTAAATGAGAGCAACACTGATTATGTATTAGTCCACACAAACTGTGTTGCAACTAAAAACAAGTTATTATTTTTGGACAAATTTAGGTTAGTCCTTCCCTGTTACGGCCTGTTTGCTTCCATTTGGTTCTTAGTTAATACACCGCATATGTAAGAGGGAAGAGAAGTATGGGAAGTACTAAAAAAAAAAAAACATGCAATGTGTTCCCAGTGTGGCCGCTAGGTGGTGCAATAAGAACAGAAAATCAATGATCATTGCAGAAATAATACACTGGAGATATGAACAATAAAGGACACATTACGATAGATGTTGTTATAACATGTTTTGATATTTCTGATCATCTTATCATTGTAACAATACCTGCCATTCAGCTTCTTGTTGCAGCATGTACAATGCCGTTCAGACAAGTAAAAAGTAAGTTCTCTCTCTGACACTATACAGTGCCTTCTGAAAGTATTCACAACCCTTGACTTTTTCCATATTTTGTTGTTACAGCCTGAATTTAAATGGTTTAAATTGAAATGTTTTGTCACTGGCCTACACATAATACCCCATATTGTCAAAGTGGAATTAAAATCATAAAAAAATCAAGTGATGGAATGTCTTGAGTCAATAAGTATTCAACCACTTTATTATGGCAAGCCTAAATAAGGTAAGGAGTACATGTTTTATTAACAAGTCACATAATAAGTTGCATGGACTCACTCTGTCTGCAATAATAGTGTTTAACATATTATTTTAATGACTGCGTCATCTCTGTACACCACACATACAATTATCTGTAAGGTTCCTCAGTCGAGCAGTGGATTTCAAACACAGATTGAACAACAAAGACCAGGGAGGTTTTCCAATCTCTCACAAAGAAGGGCACCTATTGGTAGATGGGCAAAAAGAGAATGAAAAGCAGACATGCAATATCCCTTTGGATGGGGTATCATTACACCCAATCACTACAAAGATGCAGGCTTCCTTCCTAACTCAGTTGCCGGAGAGGAAGGAAACCACTCAGGGATTTCACCATGAGGCCAATGGTGACTTTAAAACAGTTACATAGTTGAATGGCTGTGATAGGAGAAAACTGAGGTTGGATCAACAGCATTGTAGTTACTCCACTATACTAACCCAATTGACAGAGTGAAAAGAAGGAAGCTTGTACAGATTCAAAATATTCCAAAACATGCATCCTGTTTCCAACAAGGCACTAAAGTAATACTGCAAAGAGTGTGGCAAATCTCCACTGGAGTTGCTTACCAAGAAGACAGTAAATGTTCCTGAGTGGCCGAGTTATAGTTTTGACTGAAATCTGCTTGAAAATCTATTGCAAGACCTGAAAATGGTTGTCCAGCAATGAGCAACAACCAATTTAACAGAGTTTGAAGGATTTTGAAAATAATGGATTGCTGGACAGGAGACTTATCCAGAAAGAATCACAGCTGTAATCGCTGGCAAAGGTGATTCTAACATGTATTGTCTCAGGGGGTTGAATACTTATCTAATCAAGATGTATTAGTGTTTTCTTTTTCATATATACATATATTTTTTTAAATGTCTTCCACTTTGACATTGCAGATTACAAAAATGGACAATTACATCTATTATTGTTGTAGGGGCTCCCGAGTGGCGCAGCGATCTAAGGCACTGCATCTCTTTAAAGTTCTGTATTTATTTTCTTCATCAATCTTGTGTTCTGTTTCGTTGTGTTCTTGAACATAACCCTGTTTCTTTTTTTTCTTCTTTTTACCCCTTTTTCTCCCCAGGTTCGTGGTATCCAATTGTTTTAGTAGTTACTATCTTGTCTCATCGCCACAACTCCCGTACGGGCTCGGGAGAGACAAAGGTTGAAAGTCATGCGTCCTCCGATACACAACCCAACCAAGCCGCACTGCTTCTTAATACAGCGCGCATCCAACCCGGAAGCCAGCCGCACCAATGTGTCAGAGGAAACACTGTGCACCTGGCAACCTTGGTTAGCGTGCACTGCACCCGGCCCGCCACAGGAGTCGCTGGTGCGCGATGAGACAAGGACATACCTACCGGCCAAGCCCTCCCTAACCCAGACGACGCTAGGCCAATTGTGCGTCGCCCCACGGACCTCCCGGTCGCGGCCGTTACGACAGAGCCTGGGCGCGAACCCAGAGTCTCTGATGGCACAGCTGGCGCTGCAGTACAGCGCCCTTAACCACAGACCACATAACCTTGTTTCTTTGTGTTCTTGAACACAGTCCTGACTTTCATTTTTGTTCATTGATTTTACCTGTGTTAGTTACTCACCTGGTTTCATCAGATCCTTATTTAGTTCAGCTCATTATGTTCGTGCCTTTGTGAGGTATTGTTAGTTTTGACTCTACTAAGCCTTTCCCTAGCTCATTTGTGAGAACCAGTTATAGCCAGTTATAGCCCTAGTTTTGATTTACCTGCCTGTTTGCCTACCTGTGTGTGACCATTGCCTGCCTGTGACCACGGCTCCTGCCTTCTGCGAAGGCAAAATAAACACCTGCCGCACTCTGCGTGTGAATCTACACCTTTTTCTCCCTGAGTATTCATTACAATCTCAGTGCTGGAAGCGTTACTACAGACCTTGGTCCGATTCCAGACTGTGTCACAGCCGGCTGCGATTGGGAGTCCCGTAGTGCGGCATACAATTGGCCCAGCGTCATCTGCGTTAGAGTTTGGCTGGGGTAGACCGTAATTGGAGGAATAAGTGATATAAGCGGACACTTAGGGCCTCCGGCCGTTTACTTTATAAGACATTTTACTTACTGTTGAGAGTTAAAATAATAGAATACACAAGGTGTAAGTTTGAAATTTGGTTTTGCATCAGCAGTTTTTCTAGAGTTTTTCCTGTCACTAAGAGTCACTCAATTATCCATGTCAGCTAAAATGCTTTTGATTGTTAAGTTAATCTAGCTAGTTATCTAAACTTGCAATCATGGCCGAATACCGACCGAATGCCCAGCGGCCCTGACCTACAGGGGGCCCCCATTGATTTTGTTATTCATTCACTCAGATGTCATTAGCATGGCATACGTCATGGCAAAATGTGTAGAATTGCAGGAAATTTGCTTTAAAACTGAGAAAAATGTCTCACCACCCCATGGCAAAATGTATAGAATTGCAGGAAATTAGCTTTAAAACTGCAAAAAAAGTATCTGCCCCATGGCAAAATGAATAGAATTGCACGACATTTGTTATAAAATTGCAAAATGTTCTCTTCGCCCCGTGTCAAAATGAGTAGAATTTCAGAAAACTTGCTGTATATCTACAAAAATGTCTCTCTGCCCCATGGCAAAATAAGTATAATTGCAGGAAATTAATTTTAAAACGTGAATTTCTCTCCACAGTCAAGAGGGGGGCCACTACATTATTTTTGCCCGCTTCGGGGGCAGGGGGAGGGTCTTAGGACCGCTCCCTGAGTGGAACTCTCCCGTGGTCCCCGTATTTAAACTCCTCTGTAGTAAGCCATCAAAGCCTGGAGGCATGAGACACACACTCAGACTCTGTCTTGCTCTGCCCTCTGTGCCCTGGGTTAAAGCACCTCTCCCTCTCATCTTCCAACGGCTCCTAAATCAAGGGAAACACTTGTTGTAAATATAAAACAGAGAGTATAAGGGCCCCTCTTCTGCTCATGTATGAGACACACTGTCACAATATCAGAGAGAAGACACACAGCAAGTCTCTGTCGACCAGACTGTTATTAAGTTTGAGACTGGATGTGGACTTGGAATCCTTTTCAAAGGCTGCTTTTACACAAACTGATTAATTCTGATTTGTTGTCTAATCATTGGAAAAAGAGCTGATCTGTTTGGTCAAAAGACCAGTTAGTGGGGAAAGATCAGAATTAGGTTGCCTGTGTACAGTCGTGGCCAAAAAGTTTGAAAATGACACAAATATTAATTTTCACAGTCTGCTGCCTCACTTTGTAGGATGGCAATTTGCATATACTCCAAAATATTATCAAGAGTGATCAGATGAATTGCAATTAATAGCAAAGTCCCTCTTTGACATGCAAATGAACTGAATCACCCAAAAACATTTCCACTGCATTTCAGCATTGCCACAAAAGGACCAGCTGACATCATGTCAGTGATTCTCTCGTTAACACAGGTATGAGTGTTGACGAGGACAAGGCTGGAGATCACTCTGTCATTCTGATTGAGTTCGAATAACAGACTGGAAGCTTCAAAAGGAGTGTGGTGCTTGGAATCATTGTTCTTGGTCAACCATAATTACCTGCAAGGAAACGGGTCCCGTCATCATTGCTTTGTACAAAAAGGGCTTCACAGCCAAGGATAAGATTGCACCTAAATCAACCATTTATCGGATCATCAAGAACTTCACGGAGAACGGTTCAATTGTTGTGAAGAAGGCTTCAGGGCGCCTAAGAAAGTCCAGCAAGCGCCAGGACTGTCTCAGCTGTGGGATCAGGGCACCACCAGTACAGAGCTTGTTCAGGAATGGCAGCAGGCAGGTGTGAGTGCATCTGCATGCACATTGAAGTGAAGGTTTTTTGAGGATGGCCTGGTGTCAAAAAGGGCAGCAAAGAAGCCACTTCTCTCCAGGAAAAACATCAGGGATAGACTGATATTGTAACGGTTTTCTTCCGCTGAAGGAGAGGAGGACCAAAATGCAGCGTGGTTAGTGTTCAACATGTTTAATATAGACGATAACCGAGAACACTACAAAATACAAAAACAACAAATGTGAAAACCGAAACAGTCCTATCTGGTGCAATGACACAAAGACAGAAGACAATCACCCACAAAGTACCCACAGAATATGACTGCCTAAATATGGCTCACAATCAGAGACAATGATAGACAGCTGCCTCTAATTGAGAACCAATCTAGGCAACCATAGACCTATAAATTACCTAGAAAGGAAACAGCCCCATAAACATACAAAAACCCATAGACCAAACAAAACACACAAATCCCCCATGTCACACCCTGACCTAACCAAAATAATAAAGAAAACAAAGATAACTAAGGCCAGGGCGTGACAGATATTCTGAAAAAGGTACAGCGATTAGACTGTTGACGACCAGGGTCCTTTTCTCTGATGAATCCCCTTTCCGATTGTTTGGGGCATCTGTAAAACAGCTTGTCCGGAGAAGACAAGTTGAGCGCTACCATCAGTCCTGTGTCATGCCAACAGTAAAGCAACCTGAGACCATTCATGTGTGGGGTTGCTTCTCAGCCAAGGGAGTGGGCTCACTTACAATTTTGCCTAAGAACACAGCCATGAATAAAGAATGGTACCAACACATCCTCCGAGAGCAACTTCTCCCAACCATCTAGAAACAGTTTGGTGACAAACAATGCCTTTTCCAGCATGATGGAGCACCTTGCCATAAGGCAAACGTGATAAGTAAGGGGCTCGGGGAACAAAACATCAACATTTTGGGTCCATGGCCAGGAAACTCCCCAGACCTTAAACCCATTGAGAACTTGTGGTCAATCCTCAAGAGGCCGGTGGACAAACACTAACCCACAAATTCTGACAAACTCCAAGCATTGATTATGCAAGAATGGGCTGCCATCAGTCAGGATGTGGCCCAGAAGTTAATTGACACCATGCCAGGGCGGATTGCAGAGGTCTTGAAAAAGAAGGGTCAACACTGCAAATATTGACTCTTTGCATCAACTTCATGTAATTGTCAATAAAAGCCTTTGACGCGTATGAAATGTTTGTACTTATACTTCAGTATTCCATAGTAACATCTGACAAACTTTGTGGAAATTAATATTTGTGTCATTCTCAAAACTTTTGGCCACGACTGTACATGCAACCTTATAGATGCAGTGTGTATGACTCTTGTGATGACAGCAAGGAATAACTTTTTCCCAATGGTATATGTAGGCAAGGCCAATTCCTAGCTCTGATATGGCTAGCCTCCATTAGATCTAATCTTCCCAAATCTACGAATGAATGTAGCTCTTCAGTATTCATGAGCTAGTGTGCATCATGCAGTATCGTTCCTTTTCAGTATGGGCTGAGCGATCCAGTAATCAGTGAAATTCATATTGCATTTCAATCGTACCCCCAATTACCGACAGTTTGGATAACTGTGCTGATCTAGGATCATAATGAATAAGACTATATGGGCAGGAGGGAACATATCCTAGTTCAGCACCTTTACTCTGAGACACTTTATAAATACGAGCCCTGTCCTTAAAGAGTGAGGTCGTAGACATGATGTTGATGATGACCGTGATGACCAATAGAGCATACAAGTGTCCACTGCTGTTGAGTTTGACTCACTTCCACCACTAATTGCTGCCCAGGAGAATACAGTGATTGCACTGACAAGCTGTGTGAGGGAACTAAGAGAGCGAATCAATCCGGATGAACATTTAAAACATTTTAAAAATCAGAGTTTCAAACACACAGACTCATTGTTTTCCCCCACAACATTCAACAGCCCTTAAAGGACTACATATCTGTGTAACACAACCACATAGCTGTTTTATAAAATCTGTTTTACATTCAAAATGAGATCAAATTAATTGACAAATTACTGACATTGCATTCTGTTTCAGCTGAAGAATTGTATTTCTGGAACAGTATGTTTCTACATTGAAAAACATTCATTAACAAATTGCTGTATTTGGATGCTGTTAATCTTTCCATGGCGAAATACACAACATAACTAAGAGATGTTTAACTGTTTTGGACTAAGCTATCCATCAAACTCTTAATCTACAGTTCCCTGCTGCTGAAGTGTTCAGAGGTTTCTGGATACCTGTGGGAACACAGGGAGAGGTGGTGTGGAGCTGTGTCAAGTTGAGAAACTAGTGCTCTCTTCTGTGGCTGTGTTGCCATGGAAAACCAGTAGAATGTCTCTTTAATGCCTTATCAGTCAGCAGCTGGTGACAGGACCCATTCTCTCTCCCCCGTCAGAGGGGGAGAGAGATTCCTTCAGTGCCTCTGTGTGGCTGGGCTGAGCTCAGATGTGTGTGGGAGTGAGCGTGGGTGAGCTGTCAGTGAGTCTTATGCTCCTTCCTTCCATATCTCAACCCTGCTCTTTTCTCATATGGAGAGAAAAGGCAACAGAAAGAGCACCTAAGCCAATGAAACAACACTGACTATGAATGTAATGTTTTCGACTAAAGGAGTATCCATACAGATTCACTGTAAAGGACATCGCTGAGATTGGACATCGTTGACATTGTTATGAAAAGCATGATAAAAAAAAATCTCAAATTATTATTATTAATTATTACTATTATTTGTAAGATGATAAGATATTTGACATCAGTGATGCACCTGTTGAGATGTGAGAAACAATTAAAATGTATTTCAGAGAAAAATCATGTGTATTATATTCAAAGCTGCAACATGAATGGAAACGGGGGAAATATTAGAATCTGTTCAACCATCACTCATCAAACCAGTATGTGCCACCGAACAAAACAAATAAATCAAGTCTACTACTTGTCATGTGATGCGAGTTATTCCTGATGTTCCTCTACAGAGGCAGCTTTTCACGGAAGATCAGTCACCATTTGTTTCAGCTTCATAGTGGAGGGAAGACTTTTCAATTAACAGCTGTGCTTATGCTGCATTACAGTTGAGTAAAAAAAAATGTTCTGTCTTTACATTGCATTCCCTACATTACTTTTGGAATCCATTTCTCTCTTAAAGGGGACATTCAGATGACAGTTTCTAGACTACTTTCAGGGTGAGGAAACATCAAGTTGTAAAATCCTGAACTTTCCCTTTAAAAATAGGGTTGATGCATTCTATAATAATTCTAGTTCAATAACCTTGGAGTACTTTGCAGGTTAAATGTTAATCACTGCTTCTACATATAAATTACTCATCTTTTTCAAACACCCATCACCATATCCATGAGTGGGAAAGGGTCAGGTTCAAGACTATTACTCATGAATTACATATGGTGCTCTGAACAGCTGAAAATAATGTCCTACACAAACATTTGATATGGATTTATTGATTCACAACTGTTATTCCTTTACAATGATTTCATTAAATCTGTTCATGAAGCATGATGATAATCAGGGGTTGGAACTGGTTCAGGGAACAAAACCGAAAACTGGAAAAATAACTACAGAATCAGAAACTAAACGAATGTGATCTATACTGTTCTGGAACAGAACCGTAATTAAAAGCATGGGAACCCTTTAGCAACGTTAGTTTACATTCCAGGCATTTCCTTCAGTCCCACAAATAATGCAACAAGGTGCCTATGCCCTTACTCTGTCACTCAGAAACATATTCCATTGTCTGCCCGACAGCTGAAAATCTTTGCCAGTGTGTGCATGTGTAAGTAACCGGCCCCTCTCCCTACGAAGCTTAGTCTACTGTAGCCTACAAGCATGATTCAGAATTTTAATGCTTGTTACAGATGCTATAGTTATCACGTTTCACATTGGACTACAAAAGGGTAAGACGTGTTTTTAATTCCGGTGCCACTCTGCACACACAAGCTTGTTAGCTAGCTTTGGTCGAACTTTAAGCCAACTCTCGGAAGTTCAAAGACATTCAACGTTCCACCATAGAAACCTATATTAAATTTGGGGACTTGCTGCTTGCTGTTGTAGGCTAATTTGTCATTGGATTTAAAAATTAAGTTGTTATTTTACCTGAAATGCACAAGGTATTCTACTCCGACAATTAATCCAGATAAAAGAGTAAACTGAGTTTGTTTCTAGTAATCTCTCTTCCTTCAGGCTTCATCTTCTTCTTTGGACTTTATATGGCGGTTGGCAACCAACTTTAAGCTGCATTACCACTACCAACTGGACTGGAGTGTGGACCTCAATTCATCTTTCAATCACTCACGTGGGTATATGCTCCTAAAAACCAATGAGGAGATGGGAAAGGCGGGACTTGCAGCGCGTCAAGTGTAACAAATAGAAAGTTATATTTTAGCAACTGGCTACGCAGATGCTCGTTGACGCTCTTGAGCAGTGTGGGTGCAATGACTGAATAACATGTATGTGTACATTTATTTTGCAACGCTTGCGCACGTGACACGAGTGGTGTGGTCAGCATGTAGGCCGCAGATAGAGCCCATGCAATATTTTCTGTCTAGGCTAAACCAACTATAGCTTGCCTGCTCCATAGCAAGCTGCTCTATCCGCACTGATTGGTGAAGTAATTTAATGTCAAGATGTTTTTTTTAAAATTAAAAATGATTTCAGGGGTTTAAAAAGGAACAGAAATTAACGATATAAACTGGTACTGTTTGGGGGCAAGCTATAGTTGAATGAACTGAGAAACTTATCCTTATTTTAGATTTGTGTTTTCTCTTTAAAAACGAAACATAGTATGGCATATGTTTTTGGTTTTCTGGGGGAGAGAATAACATGTATTCTCTCCCCCAGATCTCGCAGGTCCGAACAGTTGAACAGAAAGAAAAAAATAATGGTTCTGTTCAGAACGAAATGATTGAAATATAATTTAGGTTCCAACCCGATGGTAATACCATACACCTGATTTAGGTCAGCATTTTATATGAAACACAAATTCTGTACCCATAAACATACTGTAGGAGCAGATGATATGACTCCATTTCTCTAAGGATAAAACTGTACATGATTACTACTATCTGCAAATAAACTATAGTGCATTGTACTGCATGCTTACTGCGTTGGAAGATCTGATTTGGAGAAAATGGTAATGCTGACCAATATGTGAAAGTGATTCCATTATTTATTATGGTGCACAACACTTAAAGACTGAAAATCTAGATAACAATAAATGAATCATTAACTTAAATAATATGCCGTACAATAATCAATAATCTCTTCCTCCCTTTTAGCGATATTGTGAACGCCAAAAATAATGAAATAGTAATTATACAAGCACTTGAAACAATGCAGAAACAAGCATTCCAGCGGTTGAAGTGTATTCATAATGCATAATTGTACACAACCTTTATATTCAACTCAAATTAGCCCTGTTTATCAGCTTCTTCTAGACTAGCACACTACCAGGAGTTTCACAAGTACATGCAGTGAGAGATGCAAATTTGGGTCAAAGACGACCCACACAAATTGGGGCTGGAAGCAGGAAAGTGTTAAATAGTTCACAAATTAAATGATGCATCCCAAAATCTGGAATATACACTGCTATTTTGTGTTACATAGAAAGTTGCTCCTCCAAGAGAAAAAGGTTCAGCCACAGCCATGCTTCTTCTTCTTCTCTTCATCGAGGTCAGAGGCTTCACTGTTCCGGCACAGATGTGTCATCTCTCTCTACTCCGTCTGAGCCGCCTGATTCTAAAAACAGACGAAGAAGCAGATTTTAGCACTGCAGATGGAATGATGAATTCATGTTGCCATTACATGCTCACACTCCATAGTGATGTTGACCCCCAACAGCACGAGGACACTCGCCAGATTGAGATTTCTCATGAAAGGTTGTGATTTATTTTTTTATTTTACCTTAATTTAACTAGGCAAGTCAGTTAAGAACAAATTCTTATTTTCAATGACGGCCTAGGAACAGTGGGTTAACTGCCTGTTCAGGGGCAGAACGACAGATTTGTACCATGTCAGCTCGGGGATTTGAACTGGCAACCTTCCGGTTACTAGTCCAACGCTCTGACCACTAGGTTACCCTGCCGTGATAATAATGATAGTACTGAAAACATACTGTAACGACTTGATTGGTTTTATTCATCCTGGTGAAAAACTTCCTATAAATACCCTCCTTATGATGAATGCATTGTGAACATTTGGTGTAATAAATGAGTTTATAATGCATTATAAAGACTGCATTCATTGGAAGTGTTGCCAATAACCCAAGTGAAAAGCAGAGTCTTCTCCAGGAGGGGGAGATTTAGCGGGCTGATGCCTCTATGACAAGGAACATTAATTCTTGTGTGTCTCAGAGGTATAAGGCACCTGGTGTTAAAAATAACACTGCTATATAAAAATGCTTGGCAACCAAGAACTGGGTTGTTAAGTCGTTTCTTGGTATATCTCAAGGATGGGGCTAAACCCGATTCAAGTACTGTAGAGGTGAAACAACCTGACCTGGAACATAGTCTAACAAGGGATGCACAATATATCGGTAAGCATATCGGAATCGGCGGATATTAGCTAAAAATGCCAACATCAGCATCGGCCCGATGTCTAGTTTAACGCTGATGTGCAAAACCGATGTCAAAGCTGACGTGCATACCTATACAATGATGACGTAATGACGCCACAAAAACATAGAGCTACACGTGCAACACATGGGTAACACACTAATGTTGTATGCTCTGCCCCTGGAATCAGAACTTGTACACTTGCTGCAATGTACACTTTCTAATTCCTGGAAGTATTCTCGAGGCTTCAGTCACCCACCAAAAAACTCACATTTCAGTAGCTGATATGTTTAAACACAAACTGACAAAAAATGTACTGGAGGTCAACTATGAAAATATTGTGACAAACCACTTTGTGCAAACGGTACAGTTTTGCCCTAAAAATATTTTCACCACAAAAGGTGTTGATTAGATAGAATATATTTGAGCACTATCTCAGAACATCTAGATAAGATTTTCCATGGTTATGGGCACCGACACCATCTCACACGTTTGAGTTGTGATCAACATTTCTCATTAGAATGCATCTATTTGACAATATAACTAATGGAGTATTCATTAATAATCACTTCATAAAGACATTAATTGTAGGTTTCAATCAGGCACTGCAGCCTTTATAGAGTAATTAAAGAACTGTATGGAGTGTGTCACATTACTCACACTGAAATAACTAATTAGGGGCCTATAACAGACCTAGTTAATAATGAATGGCTTTTAAATTGCTTTCAAGCTGTGTTAAAATGGTGTTCCTTCATACGACCCTTGCATTATGCACACAATGTATGCATTTGATGTTGAAAACAGATCAATAAATGCAGTTAATATTGTTATGGACACAAAATGGTCATCCTGTTACTTTGTTAATAGTGTGCAAAGCTGGATGTACAAGATGTAGAGGATGTCAGGGACACAAGCATCAGATCCATAATTAGTTTGTCAGCCAATGTCCAAAATGAAAGTTACTAGCTGATAATGGACAGCAATAATTTGGCAAGAACGGTTACTGATGACATAGGTCTACACCAGATTAGTCCTGAGGGGATATCAAGGCTAATAGCAGTCTAAACTGGTTTGGGTTCTACGTGTGTCTGTTTGGGTATCAGGGGACACTTAGAGTCACTGACCTGTCCCCCCCTGGTTGCCGTTGAGGGCCTCACCACTGCTGCTCACCTCCTCATCCTCCTCCTCCCCCTCAGGCTTGTCAGCAGGCTTAATCTTCTTCCTGGTCATGTGACCACGGAAGCCAGCCTGGATCTTGGCAGCTGCCTTGTTGGCCTCTGGATCGTCCAGAGGTATGTCCATGATGTCCTCCTCCTCCTGGGGTTGGCTGCATTCTTCCTATAGGAGGGAAGTATATCTGAGAAATTAGGTGATTAGGAGGGGGCTTGGTTGAGTTAATGTCGCATGAGGAGGAGCCCCAGATTAACCTCTACCTAGGGACCCAAAATGACTAAATCCACCTGAGAACAACACCAGTGGATATCAGCCTGTCTGTGGTTGTCAATAATAGTGAAATATCCTCATCAATTGCATCCTCAGGGTCCTAAAGGGTCCAAGGGCTTAAGAGTCTACAACAGAAGCTCCATCTTCCTGGAGTTTTTTTTCTCACACCTATTGCCTGAACTTCTGCCATTGCTAAGCTGGAACAGGGTAACTGCTATGTAAACAATGTTTCCAAACTGCTTAACCTGACACTCAACACCATGCACAGAAAATAAATATGTCTCTCTGTTCCTCTGTGATTCTCAATTTCAAAAGTTGACAGTCAGCCAGACTGTCCATCAAGAGTGAGAAGAACATAAAGGGAATTCAACATTAGATCTCTCAGACTCTCTCTCTGACACGCTCATGACACAAAGACAGCACCATGGTATACCATGTAGCTTATTACTGGCAGAATACAAAACGCTGGGTTGGTGAGTGGTGGATAGGTGGGTGAGGTAGAAATCTCCTTATTCACAAGTGGTTACAGAACAGTGACATAGTTGTCAGCAATCATCCAAACACGTCCGCTGCATCCCACCAGTTGCTCATCCCCTCTTAACAATTTGGTGCATAGGCGACACAAAGAAAGCCCACTGCACTGTATGGAGATGCATTTGACTGTCCTCAGTGAAACCCCTTAGTGTGGGAGTGTGACCACCCACTATTACAGATAGCATTAAAGCTAGTATTCATTAGCTTAGCTTTAACGGCTGAGTAGGATTTTTATTTATTTATTTATATAACCTTTATTTAACTACGCTAGTCAGTTAAGAACAAATTCTTATTTAAAATGACGGCCTGGCAAAAGGCCTCCTGCGGGGACGGGGGCTTGGGATTAAAAACAAAAATATATAAATATAGGACAAAACACACATCACGACAAGAGACAACACTACATAAAGACAACAACATAACAAGGAAGCAACACATGACAACACAGCATGGTAGCAACACAACATGACATCAACATAATAGCAACACAACATGGTAGCAGCACAAAACATGGTACAAACATTATTGGGCACAGACAACAGCACAAAAGGGAAGAAGGTAGAGACAACAATACATCACACAAAGCAGCCACAACTGTCAGTAAAAGTGCCCAAGATTGAGTCTTTGAATGAAGAGATTGAGACAAAACTCAAAAGGATGCCAACATTCGCATATCTTACAGCAGCAGGTTTTTCTAACTCTTCAAGGGGTTAATCTACAGTAGGCTCTAAATGTGTCATCTCTATAAGCTCAAGTGACTTGCAATCAATGAACAAAAATAAACATACGCATACTTTTAACTGCCTACTCATACTTTTAAACAACCTATACTCATTATGGCTATCAATATCATTCTACCTTAGATGAAATGCTTTAAATTGATATTTAATGAATATCTAATCCATATGCAAATAATATAGGACCAATTTGGCAGAAAGTAGCTTTGTGAAGAAAGCTGAAGCAGGTGCAGTGGACACATGGTAGATCAGCTGGAGTTTCCACGGCTGATAGTCGGCGTCTTAATAAAACAAGCAAGCCAAAAGACCATAACAAGGAAATTATTTTCTGAGGGTTACTAAAATATAAAGCTCTGTCAACACATATATAAAAGCCTTTTAATAAATCTATTACCCAATTAGAATGATATTACAACTCTGAAATTCTATTAAAAAGCTGTAACAAAGGAATAGTTGTGTATAGTTACTTTTTAGATATAAGTTCAATGTCTTACAAAATACAATTAATTTCAAGCATGTACTCACAATGTGGCAGTCCATGATGAGCAATCTGAAAGATGACAGTCTTCGGATGAACTGACCTAAAATGCCTTTTGCCTGTAACTCAGTGTTGACCGAGAAAGATTTCTCTCGTGTATCCACTAGAGACGTCTCGACACTTTATGCTCACTAGTATACGCTTGCATAGAGTGTGAGAGAGAGAGGGTGGGAGAGAGAAAGAGAGTGTGATACGACCTCCTGCAAGCACACAAACCATGTGGTTTATCTTCCCCAGTCTCATTAAGGTTGATAACCTGCTGTGCTCCCACAGATCTATTGTACCCATCACTTCAAAGACTTACCTGACCTAAGTACAGTATACGACAAAGTCATCAATTAAGGGTCTCAGACATTGCAAAAATATTTTAATTGTAAGTTATGACACCCTCAAGTCCACTTTTATTAACACATTGTTTCTGGCCATTTGGCACATGCCACATAACGTACCACATACAGTACCAGTCAAAAGTTTGGACACACCTACTCAAGAGTTTTTCTATATTTTTACTATTTTCTACATTGTAGAATAATAGTGAAGACATCAACACTATGAAATAACAAATATATAATTATGTAGTAACCAAAAAAGTGTTAAACAACAAATAAAAATATACTTTACCACTTAGATTCTTCAAAGTAGCCACCTTTGCCTTGATGACAGCGTTGCACACGCTTGGCTTTCTCTCAACCAGCTTCACATGGAATGCTTTTCCAAAAGTCTTGAAGGAGTTCACACATATGCTGAGCACTTGTTGGCTGCTTGTCCTTCACTCTGAGTGTCACGCCCTGACCTTAGAGAGCTTTTTCCCCCTTTTTGTGGGCGGTGGATATTCTATGTTCTTTTTCTATGTTTTGTATTTCTTTGTTTTGGCCGGGTATGGTTCTCAATCAGGAACAGCTGATTCTCATTGTCTCTGATTGGGAATCATACTTAGGTAGCTTTTTCCCTCCATTGTGTTGTGGGTAGGTATTTTCTGTTTAGTGTTTTCTGCACCTGACAGGACTGTTTCGGTTTCGTTTATTCTCTTTGTTATTTTGTTCCAGTGTTCAGTTCAAGAAAAGTCATGAACACTTACTACGCTGCGCTTTGGTCCGATTCTTTCTCTTCAGACGATGACCGTTAGAGAACTACCCACCACAAGCGGACCAAGCAGCGTGGTATGGAGGAGCAGAGGCTTCAGGACTCCTGGACATTGGAGGAGATATTGGACGGAAAGGGACCCTGGAGACAGGCTGGGGAATATCGCTGCCCGAAAAAGGAACTGGAGGCAGCTAAAGCTGAGAGGCGGCGATATGTGGCAGGTCAGCGAAGCAGGCACGAGAGGCAGCCCCAGAATTATTTTTTTTGGGGGGGGGACCACACGGGGAGATTGGCGGAGTCAGGGGATAGACCCGAGCCAACTCCCCGTGCTTACCGGAAGCAGCGTGGTACTGGTCAGGTACCGTGTTATGCGGTAAAGCGCACAGTGTCTCCAGTGCGCGCTCATAGCCCGGGGCGCCATGCGCCAGCCCTCCGCAAGTGCCTTGCGAAAGTGGGGATCTAGCCAGTGCGGATTGTGGCAGCTCAGCGCGCTTGGTCTCCGGTGCGCTGTTTCGGCCCAGGGTATCCTGCGCCGGCTCTGCGCACTGTGTCTCCGGAGCGCTGGGAGGGTTCAGTTCGTCCTATGCCTGCGCTCAGCCCGTGCCGGACTAAAGTGGGCATTGGGCCAAGTGGAGTGGTGCAAGTGGTAAGCAACAGATCTCCAGTGCTCCCCCACAGCCCGGTTCGACCTGTGCATGCACTCTGGAGGGGCCGGGCTAAAGTGGGCATTCAGCCTGAAGGAGTGGTGCCAAGGCTGCGCACCAGAGCTCCAGTGCTCCCCCACAGCCCGGTTCATCCTGTGCCTCCTCTACGCACCAGGCCTCCTGTAGGTCTCCCCAGTGGGCCCTGTGGCCACTGGTGGGCCCTGTGGCAGCCCCACGCACCAGGCTGTCTCTGCGTCTCCTCCCTCCAGCGACGGCCTCCAGTCCGGAGCCTCCAGCAACGCCCTCCTGTCCGGAGCCTTCCGTGTCGCCCTTCAGTCCGGAGCCTCCAGAGTTGCCCTTCCTGTCTGGAGCCTCCAACAAGGTTGCCCAGTCCGGGGCCCACAACAAGGGTGCTCAGTCCGGGGCCCGCTACGAGGGTTCCCAGTCCGGGACCCGCTGCGGGTCCCCAGTCCGGGGTCGGCGGCGAGGGTCCCCGCTCTAGAGTTGCCACCTAAGTGGGCCTGCACTTGAAGAAACTCAAAGTTCTTGAAATGTTCCAGATTGACTGACCTTCATGTCTTAAAGTAATGATGGACTGTTGTTTCTCTTTACTTATTTGAGCTGTTCTTGCCATAATATGGACTTGGTCTTTTACCAAATAAGGCTATCTTCTGTATACCACCCCTACCTTGTCACAACACAACTGATTGGCTCAAACATATTAAGAAGGAAAGAAATTCCACCAATTAACTTTTATCAAGGCACACCTGTTAATTGAAATGCATTCCAGGTGACTACCTCATGAAGCTGGTTGAGAGAATGCCAAGAGTGTGCAAAGCTGTCATCAAGGCAAAGGGTGGCTACTTTGAAGAATCTCAAACATAAAATATATTTTGATTTGTTTAACACTTTTTTTGGTTACTACATGATTCCATATGCGTTATTTTATAGTTTTTATGTCTTCACTATAATTATACAATGTAGAACATAATAATAATAAAAAATTACAAACTTCAATGAGTAGGTGTGTTCAAACTTTTGACTGGTACTGTACATACTTAATTCACGTAACCTTCAAGTAAAGTGTAACTGGAAAACCCAAGAGAAAGCGCGCACACAATGTACAGCAATGATCATGTAGTACTGGTTTATAAATTATTGCTCAGTTGTACCCAATTAGAGAGAGAAGTAAAAACTTTTCTATCGTTCAGATCCCAGCTGCCACCAGCGCCCCCGCTCATTGCCCCTGAGACAGAAAGGAGAGGGAGAAACAGCAAACACATCCATTTGTCTGTGTCCCTGTCTGACATGACCGCCTCCCCTGTTTCATCCCATTATGTCAATATATTACCTTTCAAAAACCCACCTGGTAATGCTTAGTTTCAGCTTCGAGATAAGAAAATATCTTGCTCTTATCAACAGATGTATGTTAGAAATGAATCCTTCATTGTCACCTTGTTCATCTATCAAAACCCACTTAAGAATGAGTACAGTACGAAACTGCACATTGCCTACGGATAGAGATCGGTCATAATGTGCCTGGGAATAAAGAAGAGCACAAAGGTGGACAAAATCACTGGACAAGACATTTGGTATAGGTCAGAGAAGATGGCCTACATGTAGAGGTGAGAAAGAGAGATGGATATGCTGCAGATAAATTTGCATTGTCTAACAAACTATCTGTTTGCATCGCCATCTTCCAGACTTTCCCTGATAAGACCCAGAGGGGAAAGGGATGGTGCAAGTTTCCATGGTAACATCCCTCTAAATCCTACTCTCCCTACCGCCCAGCCTAAGACCACATCGGCCCAAATATATCAAGTGGGTTATTGGTGACAACCCACTGGGCACATATTGGTTGAATCAACGTTGTTTCCATGGCATTTCAATGAAATTACGTTGAAACAAAGTGGAATAGACATCTGTGCCCAGTGGGAATAGGCCAAATCATGCAATTCTCATTAGCTCAGAAATCTTGTTTAGGGCTCATTGATTGTTTAGTCTGGAATTACCAAGAGCAAACAGAATTTGGCACTGAAAATTTGGATCAAATATATTAGGCTATGCACAAACGCACGCACTAGGTTTGGACGATGTCAAACCACCATTGGGCTACAGTAAGAAATCGCATGCTACAACTGGACGAATCATTTTGAAAGATATGCCTAATGTTGTTGAAAGCCTGGGCAGAGGCTAAGTGCAGGCAAATATTTTCTAATATTCCTTTCTGGTGTAGCTTCAGCATGGAACAGGTTCGTGTGTGTCTGTCTGTGTGGAGCGCACATGACGGAGCAAAGTGACAGCTGCAACTGATGGGGAACAGGCTGTCTTGTCCTGAGAATAGTTTATGCCTAGGCTTATAGACTTCAACATTCATTATTGTTCTTTCTGAAAGTGGCAACTTTAGGACAACACCTTCTTAGGCTATTATAATATTTGGGAAATAAGCTACTGTTCATAACTTTAACTAGTCTTAAAGGATTTTTCCATCCCCCCCACACAGATTATGTAATCCTTAATAAACTTAAACTTGATTCAACTATTCTATAGGCTATTGATATTGTTTGTTCTCTCTCATTATTAGTCGCCTGGCTAGTTTACATTTAAAGGCTATTCAAACAAACGTATGAGATGGGACTCCGTTACATGAATTCATTGCTTGATCGGAAGAAAGCCATGCATGCATAAAATGATGAAAGCGTAGCCTAGCCCAAAATCATATTCATAGCTTATCGAATGGAAAGAGAAGGGAATATAGCCTGTTTTTTAAAAACAGCTAGACACAAGATAGTTAAGGAGCGTCCGTTAGTGTAAAAAAAAACAACATTAGGAACACCTGCTCTTTCCCATGAAATCAGCCTGGTCTTCTAGACTAGACGTTAGATTGTACATGTAAATCAGGGACAGTCAAATTAGTATATGTTACATTTGGTATGGTTACATAAGACAGATGCTTACTTAAGGCAAATACAAAAGTAGGGTGGTTGGTCAGGGGGGATGGTATAACACAAACGTCAAGCAACCCAAAGGTTGTGAGTTCGAATATCATCACAGACGACGTTAGCATTTTAGCTAATTAGCAAATTTTCAACTACTTACTACTTTTTAGCCACATTGCAACTACTTAGCTAACCCTTCCCCTATCCTCCACTCGAGGATGTGGATGTTGATTATGGCAGCCCCCCGCACCACCCTGATTCAGAGGGGTTGGGTTAAATGCGGAAGACACATTTCAGTTGAATGCATTCAGTTTCCCTTTAACGTTAGCCACCAAGCTAGAATTAAAAACATATCAAACGTTTTGCAAATTCGTAACATATAATACGAATTGTAATTCGTAACATATCATATGATTTGTAAGTCGCTCTGGATAAGAGCGTCTGCTAAATGACTTAAATGTAAATGTAAATATGAAATGGGTAATGGACATCCACAAATTAATACATACCATATCAACCTAAATGGAGTTTCTCAGATTTAAGTACAGATTAAAACTAAATGCAGAGACCAGGTTGAAGACATAGACTGACCACGTGAATCCAGGTGAAAGCTATGATCCCTTATAGATGTCACTGTTCATTCCACTTCAATCAGTGTAGATGAAGGGGAGCAGACAGGAAAAAGAAGGATTTTTAAGCCTTGAGACAATTGAGACATGGATTGTTTATGTGTGCCATTCAAAGGGGTGAATGGGCAAGACAAAAGACGGGGTATGGTAGTAGGTGCCAGACGCACCGGTTTGAGTGTGTCAAGAACTACAACACTGCTGGGCTTTTCACAGTTTCCTATGTGTATCAAGAATGGTCCACCACCCAAAGGACATCCAGTCAACTTGACACAACCGAGGGAAGCGTTGGAGTCAACATTGGCCAGCATCCCTGTGAAACGTTATTCCCTGACAAATTGAGCCTGTTCTGAGGGCAAAAGGGGGAGCAACTCAATATTAGGAAAGTGTTACTAATGTTTGTAGACTCAGTGTATACTGTATGTAATCATTGTTGATAGACAATACGGTCAGTATAACGCCCAACCATAATACGCACAGATTTGTGTCTGAAAACATTGCTACTTGAAATATGTCAGCTTAAGACGGATGGTAGATAATGTACCTTAGGATGACATTCCAAGTCCCTATACGTCATCATGAGGAAGCTGAACTATTTTGGGGACATTTTCAATCACCTCTCTCTGGAGACCCGGAGTGGAGAGGTAGAGGTACAGATCGATGTTGATCAGAGATATCCTTGAAGGGTTTATTTTTAATACAGGCTACTTGGGACAGGAATGGGAGCAAAGGACACATTTCTTTAGAGTTCATCTCTGAACCAGGTGAATAGTCTGCATAAATTGCCGCTACTAGCATACTGCCTATGCTCTGTTAGGGAAGATGTTTACATTAAAAATGTGGTTAAACTGTATGCCAAACTTATACGTACACCGTATAACCGAAGTGCTATATTTTACAATAATACAATTCCTGCTTGCTACATGGATTTGCCCAACGACAATCAGATGTAGTTGACACACAGCGTTTCTAGCCGTTATGACCTCTGCAAACTGACCTGTGTCACTATATAAAACCTGCAGTGGATAAATTAAATACTGCGTGATAGTTGGTAAATGAATGTAATGTACATAAATGTTTCTGAAGAAATCATAAAAACATTAAACTTTACCTTGTCATAAGTCTTGTCCACGCTGTCCTTTATTTCTCCCTCTGGCATGTGCTCTGGGTTGTCATCAGTTTGGTCTGTGTCCTGAGACGGGGTCATTGTGTCCTCTTTTCCAAGTCCTTTTAGTTCAGTTTCCATGTGCTCCACCGCGTCTATATCCTCCTGTTGCTCAGCTGTGTCCCCTGTTTCTTTCTCAGCATCCTCTTGCTGCAGCTCTGCAGGTCTAACCTCGTTCGAAGGACCTTGTTGATATGCGTGTGAAATGTATTTTCCCCCCATATCCGTGTCATCATCATTGATGTAAGGATTATCATTCTCTTGCTTATTTTCCATCTTAGTAGAATCCTCCGGAGAGATGTCTTCACCCATTTCCTTCTTACTTAGATCTTTGTTCTCATGATCAGGTTCATCCTCTTGTTTCTGCTCTATTTGAGAGGCCTGCTGATTAGGAATGCGGACGTTCACCTTACTCAGTTTTTCCCCATCTTCGTCACTTGAATCAGATTTGTAATCTTGTTCCACTTCTATATCAGACACCTCATGCTCCATTGCCTTTATCTGAGCTTCAGCCTCAGCAGTGACTGCCTCCGCTTCCCCTTCGATGTTAGTGTTTGGTTCAACAGAGTCTTGAGTATCATGTCCAACAAGGCCCGTTTCTTCCTCAGCATCCTCCGACACAACATCTGGTCGTTCTGCCTCAGTTTGTGAAGCCTCGACCGAACCTTCCTCCTCTGGCTGCTGTTCATACATTTTGACCTTAAGGGTTTTAGGTACCTCCTCAGTGCTGATCTGAACAATACTTTCCTCCTTTTGTTTTTCATCATCACCTAAAACACTTTCATTATCTGACAAGATTCTGGAGAAATCATCAGTGGAGGATGCAACTTCATGCGTTTGCCCAGTATATGTTGTGGAAACAATTAGATTTTCTATTCCTTCCACTTCTGGAACACCCCCTGAATTGTCAGTTGTTTCCTGTAGAATAGGTTCAGGGGATTCAGTTTGGGGTGGTGATAAACGTCCACTGATTTCAACCATGAGTGATATTGAACTCTCCTGAGCATCAGCAAGATCTTGATCTTTGAAGCCTTCACTGAGGCCATCCTCTGCAGTGGCTTGTTCCTCTCTCTCTTTTGTCCCTCTTAGTTCTTCAGCACATACATCTATATTGAACAGTCCAGTGAATGAGACTTCCTGAGTAAGTTCAAATTCACTACTGCGGTTCATTTCGTATGAGCTTCCAAGAATGGCATCATCACCGGTGCTGATTTCCTGAGAAGTGAGTTCTTCTCCCTCTTCAGTCTTCCTCAGTTCTTCAGCACATACATTCACATTTGAAAGCCCACCGAGTGAGATTTCCTCACTGGGCTCAAATTCAGAGAGGCATACCATTTTGTCAGCTCTTTCATTCATCTCTTTGCCTGTCATGTTAACATCCATATCTGTGAGTTTATTATCTGATACCTCTGAGGGATATATTTGCATTGAAATAACATCTTTATCTGTGATATTAACCATTTCATCTTTTCCTTGACTTTCAGTTCCCTGCACATCTTCACAGACATCAAGGTTTGAGTTTGTGGGAGATGGAATCCCAACTGGCTCAATATTACCAGTTTCCTCTTCTGTTTGAGATTCAGTCAGCTCATCCTTTTTCCTGAGAATTAATAAATAATTATATAAATTATGGGTATTATAAAATAAGTATTAAAATGTACTGAATGTCAATGTTTTCTCTAATAATCTACCTTTCTGTCCTTATACATCCTGACTCCTTTGACAATGGTCTCCTCATCATCTTCTGACTCAAACTGGTTTCTTTCTGAGGTTGTGAACATTGTGGCTCCCTTACTCATTTCGTAGAATATCAGGGTGCTTGCCTGCTTCATAAAAACCCAGACCCTTTCCCATAGCTAATGTATGTACCTCAACCTTTCTCATTTGCAGAAAATACTGTGGGGAGATGACCGTTCTTGGGAGTGATGATTTAATGTCAGTATTTTCCTTTCAGGAATTGAGAGGGCTATTTTAGGCCTATGATATTGAGGTTGTTCCACCAATTTAGTGCCTTTTGGAGAAGTGCAACTTGGTCCTTATTTTTATTTTTTTCACCAAAATGTAAAATTCTGTCATAAAGAGCACATATGCAATGTCATAAAAAATGTGTTTCCCCCATCTCAAAAGGTTAAAGTACTATAGTAAGTGCAAAATAAAGTAACATAGTTGACCGTAACAGGGTTGACGATCATCTTAAATCAGCCATAAATCCCCTTGCGACAGGGGGAAAGAAACGTGTTGTGTGCAACAGGGAGTAGCAATTGAATGCAAGCTTTACAAAAACACTTTAACTGTTAAAACATTTCTTGCGTGTCGATCTGTGGTTAACAGGGTTGGCGTGTTAGGCTCGACCTGCTCAGTTTAACCACTGTCACGCCTTGGTCTTAGTATTTTGTGTTTTCTTTATTATTTGTTCAGGCCAGGGTGTGACATGGGTTTATTGTATTGTCGTATTGGGGTTTTTGTAGGCATTGGGATTGTGGTTGATTAGGGGTGTGTCTAGTATAGGCTTGGCTGCCTGAGGCGGTTAAGGTGAATGCACCAATTTGTAAGTCGCTCTGGATAAGAGCGTCTGCTAAATGACTTAAATGTAATGTAATGTAAATGTTCTCAATCAGAGTCAGGTGATTCTTGTTGTCTCTGATGGGGAACCGTATTTAGGTAGCCGGGGTTTCACTTTGTATTTCGTGGGTGATTGTTCCTGTCTCTGTGTAGTTTCACCAGATAGGCTGTAATTAGGTTTCACGTTCCGTTTTGTTGTTTTGTATTTGTATCAGTTATTTCATGTACCGCGATTCATTCATTAAAGACATGAGTAACCACCACGCTGCATTTCAGTCCGACTCTCTTTCAACAAACGAAGAACGGCGTTACAGAATCACCCACCACACACGGACCGAGTGGCGTGGTTACAAGCAGCGACAGCAGGAGCAGCGAACGGAGGCACTTACGAAAGCTGAGAGACGCCGTTATGAGGACGTTATGGACAGCAGATGTATGGAGTATACGACGTGGGAAGAAATAGACAGGTGGGCGGTCGACCCAGAGAGAGTGCCGGAGCCCGCCTGGGATTCGCTGGAGCAGTGCGAAGAGGGCTATAGGAGAATGGAGTTGGAGAGGCAATCACGACGGCGCAGAGGGAAGCCCGAAAAGCAGCCCCAAAAATGTATTGGGGGGGGGGGCTCAGAGGGAGAGTGGCTGAGTCAGGAGATAGACCTGAGCCAACTCTCCTTGTTTATCGTGAGGAGCCAAGGAGGAGACCAGAACCAGAGCCAGTGTTAGAGGTGAGCGAAGCAGAGACTGTGAAGGAGTTAATGGAGAAAGTGGAGGAGAGAGTAATGAGGGAGTTGCTAGTATGGTGCTATAGGTATGATATTCGTCCGACGGAGCGTGTCGGGGATTTAATGGCACCTGGGTCAACGCTCCCTACTCGTCCTGAGGTGCGTGTTAGTCGGCTGGTGAAAAATGTGCCAGCCTCACGCACTAGGCCTCCTGTGTACCTACCTAGCCTTGCACGTCCTGTGCCAGTCCTGCTCTCAGGCTCTCCAGTACACCTTCACGGTCCAGTCCATCCTGGGCCACTTTCACACACCAGTCCTCCGGTAGCAGCTCCCCGCACCAGGCTTCCTGTGCGTGTCCTCGATCCTGTAGCACCAGTTCCAGCACCACGCACCAGGCCTTCAGTGCGCCTCGCCTGTTCAGCACAGCCAGAGCCTTCCTTCCCTCCTGCGCTGTCGGAGTCTCCCGCCTGTTCAGCGCTATCAGAGACTTCCTCCTCTACAGCGCTGCCGGAGCCACCTACATGTTCGGAGCAGCCTGAGCTGTCAGTCTGCATGAAGCAGCCAGAGATGTCAGTCTGCATGAAGCAGCCAGAGCTGTCAGTCTGCATGAAGCAGCCAGAGCTGTCAGTCTGCATGAAGCAGCCAGAGCTGTCAGCCTGCATGGAGCAGTCAGAGCTGTCAGTCTGTATGGAGCAGCCAGAGCTGTCAGTCTGCATGAAGCAGCCAGAGATGTCAGTCTGCATGAAGCAGCCAGAGCTGTCAGTCTGCATGAAGCAGCCAGAGCTGTCAGTCTGCATGAAGCAGCCAGAGCTGTCAGTCTGCATGAAGCAGCCAGAGCTGTCAGTCTGCATGAAGCAGCCAGAGCTGTCAGTCTGTATGAAGCAGCCAGAGCTGTCAGTCTGCATGAAGCAGCCAGAGCTGTCAGTCTGCAAAGAGCAGCCAGTCTGCAAGGAGATGCCAGTCTGCAAGGAGCTGTCGGTCTGCATGGAGCAGCCAGAGTAGTCAGTCTGCAAGGAGCTGTCCGTCTGCAAGGAGCTGTCAGTCTGCAAGGTGCTGTCAGCCTGCATGGAGCAGTCAGAGCTGTCAGTCTGTATGAAGCAGCCAGAGCTGTCAGTCTGCATGAAGCAGCCAGAGCTGTCAGTCTGCAAAGAGCAGCCAGTCTGCAAGGAGATGTCAGTCTGCAAGGAGCTGTCGGTCTGCATGGAGCAGCCAGAGTAGTCAGTCTGCAAGGAGCTGTCAGTCTGCAAGGAGCTGCCAGTCTGCATGGAGCAGCCAGAGATGTCAGTCTGCATAGAGCAGCTAGATCCGCCAGTCAGCCATGATCTTCTAGATCTGCCAGTCAACCAGATTCTTCCAGATCTGCCAGTCAACCAGTCTCTTCCAGATCTGCCAGTCTGCATAGAGCAGCTAGATCCGCCAGTCAGCCATGATCTTCTAGATCTGCCAGTCAACCAGATTCTTCCAGATCTGCCAGTCAACCAGAATCTTCCAGATCTGCTAGTCAACCAGAATCTTCCAGATCCGCCAGCCAGCCAGGATCTACCGGAGCCTACTACCTGCCTGAGCTTCCTCTCAGTACTGGGCTTCCTCTCAGTACTGGGCTTCCTCTCAGTACTGGGCTTTCTCTCAGTACTGGGCTTCCCCTCAGTCCCGAGCTGCCCCTCAGTCCCGAGCTGCCCCTCAGTCCCGAGCTTCCCCTCAGTCCCGAGCTTCCCCTCAGTTCAGTGGGGTTCTGGGTGAGGACTATTAGGCCATGGTCGGCGGCGAGGGTGGATTATCCCAGGACGCGAAGGGGAGGAACTATGACATTTATGGAGTGGGGTCCACGTCCCAAACCGGAACCGCCACCATGGACAGACGCCCACCCTGACCCTCCCTATGGTTTTGAGGTGCGTCCGGGAGTCCGCACCTTAGGGGGGGGGGGGTTCTGTCACGCCTTGGTCTTAGTATTTTGTGTTTTCTTTATTATTTGTTCAGGCCACGGTGTGACATGGGTTTATTGTATTGTCGTATTGGGGTTTTTGTAGGCATTGGGATTGTGGTTGATTAGGGGTGTGTCTAGTATAGGCTTGGCTGCCTGAGGCGGTTCTCAATCAGAGTCAGGTGATTCTTGTTGTCTCTGATGGGGAACCGTATTTAGGTAGCCAGGGTTTCACTTTGTATTTCGTTGGTGATTGTTCCTGTCTCGGTGTAGTTTCACCAGATAGGCTGTAATTAGGTTTCACGTTCCGTTTTGTTGTTTGTATTTGTATCAGTTATTTCGTGTACTGCGATTCATTCATTAAAGACATGAGTAACCACCACGCTGCATTTCGGTCCGACTCTCTTTCAACAAACGAAGAACGCCGTTACAACCACAAAACAGCAGAAAATGTCTAAAAATGTCCAGCTCACCTGCTTTTACACTATGATTATACTCATGTTTAATCTTTCTTTTAGAAAAAACATTTTAAATAATATTTCACCATATTAAAACGAGAGTTCAGTTCACGTAACACGGTTGACCTTAAAAGGACAGATGTAAATTAATCATTAATCACATTACGGTAAATAAATAATAATCTTCAGAAATGACTGTCAAAGCAAAACAATAACTAGGGATTTACAATTATGGTGAAAACTTTGGGGTTAAGTGGGTTAAACATTTTGGGGTTAAGTGGGTTAAAACCTCCTAGAAGTGACACAGGGTTGACAGAGTTTTCAAAAAGCGGGATTTAGGCACTTTAGCAAGGCTTTAGTCATGTACAAAATTGGATTTATTGAATTCTCCATGTTATCTATATTAAAGGGAACTAAATAGAATACTGTATCACAGGCTTTTAAAAATAAATATTGGTGCACAATTTCTACTTAAAATATCATGGGATGCAAAAGGCGCACTTTTCCTTTCCTTATCTATATTTTCCACAAGGTTTGTCTTTGTTAACCAAAAGCAACATAGCAAATTCATCATGGGAAAAAAAATGTCACTATGGCAAATACCCTTATGTTAACTGGAATAATCATTCATAATGATCAATAAAACAACACTGCAACTGAGCCAAATGTATTTTCTCCACAAAAAATGTTTTTGTTGGTCTCTTTTGTCCTTTTCTTTCAATGAAATATGTGGTGGAAAAAAGCTGTCTGATGCTGTCCCTCTCCTTGGGTGTAGATAATGTACTGAGATGAGACTCACTTAGAAATCTTCAGAGTTGCATCAACTGGACTGGTGTCGACTTGATTCGGTGAGTTCTGTTTTGAGCAGAATATAGAACATTTAGCATGATATACTGATAAGGCCCGCCAGTATCATATTTAGGTGTACTTGCGAGAAAAGCACAACTAGATTTCTTACATACTCATATTACCCCCCAAAATTATTTGCCCTCTTCACAACTGCTTTGGTGTGTTTTGGACCATGAAAGTTTGTTGGTACCCTTACCACCCGGGGGCGGCCCGTCAGGGAGTCCAGGATCCAGTTGCGAAGGGAGGAATTTACATTTGAAGTCGGAAATTTACATTCACCTCAGCCAAATACATTTAAACTCAGTTTTTCACAATTCTTGACATTTAATCCTAGGAAGAATTCCCTGTTTTAGGTCAGTTAGGATCACCACGTTATTTTAAGAATGTGAAATGTCAGAATAATAGTAGAGAGAATGGTTTATTTCAGCTTTAATTTCTTTCATCACATTCCCAGTGGGAATACACTCAATTAGTATTTGGTAGCATTGCTTTTAAATTGTTTATCTTGGGTCAAACGTTTTGGGTAGACTTTCACAAGCTTCCCACAACAAGCTGGGTGAATTTTGGCCCATTCCTCCTGACAGAGCTGGTGTAACTGAGTAGGCCTCCTTGCTCACACATGCTTTTTCAGTTCTGCCCACAAATTTTCTATGGGATTGAGGTCAGGGCTTTGTGATTGCCACTCCAATACCTTGACTTGTCCGTAAGCCACTTTGCCACAACTTTGGAAATTTGCTTGGGGTCATTGTCCAGTTGGAAGACCCATTTGGGACCAAGCTTTAACTGATGAATTGAGATGTTGCTTATATATATCCACATAATTTTCCATCCTCGTGTCATCTATTTTGTGAAGTGCACCAGTCCCTTCTGCAGCAATGCACCCCCACAACATGATGCTGCCACTTCCGTGCTTCACGGTCAGGATGCTGTCCTTTAGCTTGCAAGCATTCCCCTTTTTCCTCCAAACATAACGATGGTCATTATGGCCAAACAGTTCTATTTTTGTTTCATCAGACCAGAGGACATTTCTCCAAATAGTACGATCTTTGTCCCCATGTGCAGTTGCAAACTGTAGTCTGGCTTTTTTATGGTGATTTTGGAGCAGTGGCTTATTCCTTGCTGAGCAGCCTTTCAGGTTATGTCGATTTAGGACTTGTTTTACTGTGGATATAGATACTTTTGTACCTGTTTCCTCCAGCATCTTCACAAGGTATTTTGCTGTTGTTCTGGGATTGATTTGCACTTTTCGCACCAAAGTATGTTCATCTCTAGGAGACGGAACACGTCATCTTCCTGAGTGGTATGACGGCTGCGTGTTTATACTTGCGTACTATTGTTTGTATAGATGAACGTGGTACATTCAGGCGCTTGGGAATTGCTCCCAAGGATGAACCAGACTTGTGGAGGTCTACAATTTTATTTCTGAGGTACTGGCTGATTAATTTTTTTAAAGCAAAGAGGCACTGAGATTGAAGGTAGGCCTTGAAATACATCCACAGGTACACCTCCAATTGACTGAAATTATGTCAATCGCCCTATCAGAAGCTTCTAAAGCCATGACATAATTTTCTGGAATTTTCCAAGCTTTTTAAAGACACCGTCAACTTAGTGTATGTAAATTTCTGACACACTGGAATTGTGATACAGTGAATTATAAGCGAAATAATCTTCCTGTAAACAATTGTTGGAAAAATTACTTGTGTCATGCACAAAGTAGATGTCCTAACCGACTTGCCAAAACTATAGTTTGTTAACAAGAAATTTGTGGAGTGGTTGAAAACAAGTTTTAATGACTCCAACCTAAGTGTATGTAAACTTCCGACTTCCAACTGTAGTACCAGGGTCTTTAGCTTACTGATGAGCTTTGTGGGCACTATGGTGTTGAACGCTGAGCTGTAGTCAATGAACAGTATTCTTTTTGTCCAGGTGGGACAGGGTAGTGGGAAAGGGCAGTGCGGAGTGCGATTGAGATTGCGTCATCTGTGAATCTGTTGATGCAGTATGCAAATTGGAGTGGGTCTAGGGTTTCCCGGGATGATGGTGTTGATGTGAGTCATGACCAGTCTTTCAAAGCACTTCATGGTTACCAATGTGAGTGTTACGGGGCGGTAGTCATTTAGGCAGGTTACCTTCGCTTTCTTGGGCACAGGGACTATGGTGGTCTGTTTGAAACATGTAGGTATTACAGACTCGGTCAGGGACAAGTTGAACATTTCAGTCAAGACACTTGCCAGTTGACCCGCGCATGCTCTGAGTACACATCCTGGTAATCCGTCGATAGATGGCATCTGAGTTATTTATTGGTGTGTAGGCAGGATGAAAGCTTTAGACGCTGCCATTTTTTTTAACTACCTTTTTTAATTACAAAATTTTTCTTTACCCAATTTCAATTGTCTTATAAGGCAAAGAATCTGCAGCTTGCAGGAAAAGATTTGGCTGTTCTAAACCGCAAACGTAATGCCTTGTGGGCCGTTAGTACTCCAACAGTTTTGTTTACCTCTGAATCAGAAGACTGACTATACCGGCACACTTTACAGTGACAAAACGAGGGTTATGACACATTTTTTCACATTGAAAGTCAATATATATAAAAAATATTTTTAAAAATAAAAAGAGTTCCTGCGGCCTTGTGAATGTTGACCTGTTTAAAGGTCTTGCTCACATCGGCTACGAAGAGCGTGATAACACAGTCGTCCGAAACAGCTGGTGCTCTCATGCATGCTTCAGTTTTGCTTGCCTCGAAAAAAGCATAAAAGGCATTTAGCCCATCTGGTAGGCTCGCGTCACTGGGCAGCTCGTGGCTGGGTTTCACAATGTAGTCCGTAATAGTTTGCAAGCCCTTCCCCATCCGACGAGCGTCAGAGCCGGTGTAGTAGGATTCAATCTTAATCCTGTATTGACGCTTTGACTGTTTGATGGTTCGTCTGAGGGCATAGTGGGATTTCTTATAAGCTTCTGGATTAGTGTCCCGCTCCTTGAAAGCGGCAGATCTAGCCTTTAGCTCGGTGCGGATGTTGCCTGTAATCCATGGCTTCTGGTTGGGATATGTACATACGGTCACTGTGGGGATGACGTCGTCGATGCACTTATTGATGAAGCCAGTGACTGAGGTGGTATACTCCTCAATGCCATTGGATGAATTTCAGAACATATTCCAGTCTGTGATAGCAAAGTCCTACAGTCCTGTAGCGTAGCATCCGTGTCATCTGACCACTTCTGTATTGAGCGAGTCACTGGTACTTCCTGCTTTAGTTTTTCCTTGTAAGCAGGAATCAGGAGAATATAATTATGGTCAGATTTTCCCTCGCCCTCTAAATGGAGGGCGAGGGAGAGCTTTGTATGGGTCTCTGTGTCTCTGTAATGGTGGTCTAGTGTTTTTTCCCCTCTGGTTGCTTGTAGAAATTAGCATATTTTACAAATCAATCAATACATTTTTACATCTACTTACTTTTTCAATTTTAACCAGTCACTACCATTATTACTACTGTCACTACCACTACTATAACTTAATACAAAACCACAAATACTTTAAAACAAGCACACCACATTTTCTTCAGGAAATGTACTTTTCTCGTTTGATATCTTCACTATTTATGAAGAAAGAAAGTTGACCTTGAATGCATGATTGTTGTAGAATCTGTCCTCAAGCCTGGCACACCACTCTGCAGGGTCCAAGCCACTGTCTAAAGAAAAATGACAGAGTCCAATAAATTAACATCAAAGTACAGTTTCATTCTGACTGACCATTAATTATTGGAATAATGTATACAAAAAAATATATAGCTACCTTCTCTCTCTTTGAGAAGAGCAGTGAAGTAAAGGGCAGCAAAGGTGGGGATGTCTTTGGGCTGGTCTCGCAGGACCTCTCGAGCCAACCCCTCCAAGATATTGCCAAACCCACGTGGAACCCGAAGATGAGTGTTTGAAAAAGGCACAGACATCGTCCTTGGTCAAATACAGGTCTGCTAACGCGTTACAGTAATTTGGATAGATAGATATTAACTGCAATATTGTCTTTTATGTTACTTTTAAAATGTATTTATTTTGACAACTTTATCCTGTTAAGTACTAACTAATGTTGTGCAATTAACGTTAGCCAGCTTGTTAGCTAACTACCGTTAGCTAGCTACGTTATCTAACTTTCTTAAATGTTTTAGTTGGCTAACTTTCAGCAGTGCAACATCGGATGTAATGCTAGCAGGAGGCTGCTGCATGGAGTAATAAAGGTAACATTGAACATTACATTACCTTTAGCAAATGTTTTTTTTTGTTGTTGCCTCAAACAGCTTCGCAAAAACGTTTGTTTTGCATCAGTAACAGTTGACGCCGGAGTGTTGATAATTGTTGCTAGGCAACAAGGCTCAGTCTAACTACGGTGACGAAAGAGGTCCATACAGGGTGAGTGCGATAACAAATTACACGTGAAACCACATCATGACACAAAGTATGACTTTATTGGATGACAGTTCATTTCACTTTTTATACGGTTATAGATACAACTTGCTACAGTAAAAAAAGCAAACAAAGCCAGGGAATATTAACATGAGTACAGTGATGGTCATGTCTCACTTGCACTCTCTTGTTCACTCTTTTACCCTTTCTCCATCCCCATTGGTTAAGAGTAGGTGATAACAGCATACTCAGAGTTTTGCTCATCTTCCTTGAGAATTCTCAGGGCTGAACATGCAGTCTGTCAGCTGAGCGGGAGGCCTGCAGGTGGGATCTAGCTTCGGGGCTGGTGCTGGGGCCAGGGCCTGCCTCTTCTCTCCACCTCTGCAGGGGGGACATGAAACACACACACTATTTCAGGTGAGGTTTATATAAAGTCTAAACCTGTGACCCCGCTGACATATTACATTGAATATAGTGAATGTCAGTAGTATGGTCACATATGGTGGTGTTGATGTAAAATAATGTAGTGAGGTGTCGATGAATATATAATAATAATAATAATAATAGATAATATTTTATTTGTAGACCACTTTCTATTTCACACAGAAATCACAAAGCGATTGTTTCCAATCCTCACCTCTCTATGGTCCCCCGAAGCCATGTAGGAGATCTGTGTGAGCCCTGGTGTGCTGGCCCCTCGCATAGTAATCATGATGTCAGCGTAAGGAACCTCATGATCACTCTGGCAATCTAGCTCAAAACAGGAAATGCAATGTTTTGTACAGTAGATGTTGTTATTACACACCCAGCTTAGCAACTGAAATAAATGGTACATTCCATTAGCTTACCAGCCAGAGTTATTCGCAGTGCCACCCTCTCACAATCGGTTGAGCATGCACCTATAAGATATGAAGTAACCTATTAGGATTACAATTCACAACATTGAGTGAACTGGTTGTGATAGCAATTTTGTCAAATTAAACAAATATTTACCTGATCCTTCTCTTGATGTTGTGCTGATAAAAGACCAATAAACAAATTCCACATATGGAGTCCGCATATTAATTGCCAATGAAAAGTGTGTTAAAATGCCTTAGCAAACATACCACATTGTATGAAGAAAAAAAATCATACCCTGTACAGATAACAGCAGGTTTTCCTAAAATACACAAGAAATCACGTTAATGAAACATACTGTCGTTTTTGTTAATAACAACTTTGGAAAGTATTTTATAACATTTTTGTTTCAGAAATTGGACCTTCACAATTGATTTTTCAACATCTATAAGCACCTTTGCAATATTGATTGCGGCTCATACATAAAGGAGACAGCCACGGCTGCCAACACCGCAGCCACAATAACGGGCACTGTTGCCAACACCTTGACACATGTGAATTTCTCTGTATTGAAGACAGCACAAAGACAATATTATCATTAAAACTCAATTTGCAACTCATCAGTCATTGCCTCAAACAGGGGGTTACTTTTGTTGTTTGCAATACATTTAAACATGTTCTACCTTTTCTTTTTAAAGAGTGCAATAGCAGCATTTTGTCTCACCGTGATCTATTATTGAGTCCTCATGGTTACCCAACGCTGTCATCGATTCATCTAAAACACCAAAAACGGTAGTCATCAGGATCAAATAAGCTAGTGAAATTTGTTGGGTTTATATTATTTTGTGCCTATGTCATTAAACAGCCTCAGAGCAATTTAACTTAAGACTATTACGAAAAATGAGACTTAGGTTGAGTCTCAAATGGCACCCTTATTCCTTATATAACTTATTTTGACCAGAGCCTTATAAAGTCTCAGTAAAAGATTCTCCTATGAGACTTACCAGTAGTGTCCGTTGTGTCCGGGGCACTAGGTCGAGCTGGCAAAAGAAATACAATATAATTTAGTTACTGATGTATAAATGTATTCACTTTTTGAACATAATTAATATAATACATTTTAACACAATATGTTTTCAGAGGTAAAATGACAGGGTAGGTCATTTCAACCTGTTTTTGCCTACCTTGTGCCTGCAGTGATACCAGACACTCTATCTTGCTTGGGAACTGTTCGCTTTTATGATCTTCAGAAAAGCAGGTATAGTTGTTCTGAAAATCTTCCCTGGACAGATGTGGGCAATACAATGGTAGTGTGCAGAGGTCACCATTCTTTGTGACATTTTTTGTTTCCCTTGGCCTAGGACAATGAGGACAGTCTGGGAGTTTGAGTTTGACCCAGTGTCCACGGACAAATCCAGAGGAGCAGTTGTAGGTGCAGTTCAACACTAAAGGTTCTCCAACTGCTGCATGGATGACTTCATGCTGTTTCTGCAGGTCGGTACAGGTTACTGAATCTAATGAAAAGGGCATAAATTAAGGCAACAATTCTTTAGTTAGTAGGCCGTGGATATAAATATATAGCTTGAGGACATTTGATTATCATCTTTTTGCCAGAAACTGAAAACACATCAAGTAAAAAAGTTGAGGAATTTATTTTACCTTGGCTTCCACAAATAAGCAGCAATGAGAAGTGGGCTAAGATTAGCATCCTGTCCAAATGTGTCCAGATCCCATATGTTTCAACTATATGAATTGGTTAGCTCTAGAAATTTTCTTGATTAAAAAAGACACTTGCACCACTGGTGTCACAGCGGGATGTGCCATCATATTGTAATGATGGCACATCATTACAAACATCATTACATTACATATACATGTAATGTAATGTAAATGTAATATTGCAGTATGTACCAGGTATAAGGTACAGGAAGTGGTGTTCAACAGGATGCCTGATAAAAGTGTTCTTAACTTTCCATTCAAAACACCTGCTTTTGTAGATTTAGGCAATGGAAAGAGCCATAGGAACAGCATTTTAACATGCAATGACATTTGTATGGTTTTTACAGTGTTATTTTCTTCATTTTAATAGTCATTCGTGGCTAGACATTTAAAATAAAAATGTTGTTTTCTTTTGAATAAAGTACTTCATGTAATGCTAATGTACAAATTTCACATGTCCAATTACAGTTTTGTTTGGTTACTGTCTGTACTGTATGTAGCCGTCAACACAACACAGATATTTAAATGTACATTATGGTTAAATATCCACAAGTCTTTTTGTGGGCTTCAATGCCACCTAAAATAAGATGATAAATGATACTATTTTTTTATCATTACTGTAGGTCTATAGTACCGTGACTTACAATGTCTACTTTTTGATACTAACAAACAATAGTAGGCTTTGTGTTCACGCCAGCACTGCACAACTGCAGTTAGAGATATACACAGCAATTCACCCACTGCTGGAGGGTGAGAGAAATAGGAAACATCCGACGTTCATTTTACCCCAAGAAAAATAATGCTTCATGTAACAAAATGTTGAATAATTATATTTTGTCAGTCTAACGTTGTTGTCTTCTGACTCAATGTTTGGTACTTTGCACATAATGTCAGTTATAGAGTATAACTTATATATACGAGTGGTATTTAGGGTAGTTCTGTTGTACACAAACTCAACTCAAATCATCAATCAAAAGGTACATCAGCATTATATCAGAAAGCTCAAATCGAAGCATACTGTATTTTAACAGTATTTTATTGAGTGTGTCGGGGACAAAATACAAAAACTCTAGTCACACAACATTTGCTGCTGCATTAGGCTGATAGTAACACTCAAAAGTCTATTAAAATGTTCAGCCCACGACTAATTCGATCCTTTCATTTAAGTGTTGCTTGGTAGGTTGTCTTTTGGCTTTCTGTTTGTACTGTTGGAAAGTAGGGATAGTGAAAACAAGGCCTTTCGAAGCACCAAAACAAATGAAACATTGTGCCCATGTCTCCCGGCTTGGTGCAGCAACTATTGATAAACCTATTACAGTTTTGTCACCGCATTTGTTCCAAAGCTTGGTGAAGAAGAGGATGATTGCATGTCTGAGTCTGACCTGCGTTAATCAACAGTAATTCGTTGCTCACTTTTTTACCTCACCTTTACACTTGGTTCATTTTAGGAACATCCTGAGTGTGAAGGTTACCGGGGTGTCATGGTTGATATTCCACATTGTGACAGGTGTTGCATAATATCAGGGGGAAAAAAACTAAGCATTCAGAACTTTCGATTGATTACTGGCATCAGCTTTCTTAATAGGGCTTTTTAGTTTTCATATTGTGTCATCATGAATCCTTGAATCCCTCCTCAAGAATATTCAGTCTAGATCGAAAAACAGACGTTGACTGGCATAGCTTTCAGCATTGCATTCACTTTGAAAGTGCAAGGTAACAAGAGGGCACATTGAATACCAAAATATGACTGAACAGGAGGCCTCTTAAAATCAGGTTGCATCATGATTCACATTTCACTTTCAGTGACTGAGGTCTCAGTTTCATCCTTTGGATCAAACGGCCTCATACCCTTTGACTGCACTTGGCAAACAGAGATGCAGATAAGCGGGTCAATGTGGAATTTATTTGACAATTTATTTAAGAATGTATGAGTGGTCTCAGTGTTTTGGGTCAATCCTCTACTGAAACAACCTGCCCTTTCTTCAGGTGTATTTTCAAATGGTTTTATATACAGTAGTACTTTACATGTAATACTTCTGTTCACTAAAAAGCTCCCTCACTTGACATACAGGGAAATACATTTGTTATCACTTAAAAATAATAATACAATAACAGAACTTTGCAAAGTATTTTTTTTGTCCCTGACATTCATTCATATAGGGCTCGCAGAACTGAATCCTGATTTGGGCCTCAGTGTTGAGTAACACTGTAGCCCATGTCCTGAGGGAACTTACTTTTCAGCAGAAGTCTGAGATGGTTGTCCTTCTGGAAGGTTGTCCCATCTCCACAGAGGCACTCTGGAGCTCTGTCAGAGTGTATATCGGGTTCTTGGTCACCTCCCTGACGAAGGACCTTCTCCCCCGAATGCTCAGTTTGGCCAGGTGGCCAGCTCTAGGAAGAGTCTTGGTGGTTCCAAACTTCCTTTTAAGAATGATGGAGACCACTGTGTTCTTGGGGACCTTCAATGCTGCAGACATTTTTTGGTACCCTCCCCCAGATCAGTGCCTCAACACAATCATGTTTCAGAGCTCTACGGAAAATTCCTTCGACCTCATGGCTTGGTTTTTGCTCTGACATGCACTGTCAGCTGTGGGACCTTATATAAATCCTGTTGGTACTAGGGGGCAGTATTTTCATTTTTGGAAGAAAAACATTCCCGTTTTAAACGGGATATTTTGTCAGGACAAGATGCTAGAATATGCATATAATTGACAGCTTTGGATAGAAAACACTCTAACGTTTCCAAAACTGTAAATATATTGTCTGTGAGTATAACAGAACTGATGTTGCAGGCGAAAGCCTGAGAAAAATCCAATCCGGAAGTGCCCCATATTTTGAAAGCGCTGCATTCCAATGAGTCCCTATTGATCTGTGAATGTCTTATCAACGAGCTTACGCTTTCTACGTATTCCCCAAGGTGTCTACAGCATTGTGACGTAGTTTTACGCATCTATGTTGAAGAATAGCCGTAGGTGGCTACATTGCGTAAGTGGTCACATGATGGCTCCCAGGGTGACTCTCGCGTAAAATACAGAGGTAGCCATTACTCCAATCGGTCCTACTGAAAAACTAATTGTCCCGACGGATATATTATCGAATAGATATTAGAAAAAACACCTTGAGGATTGATTATAAACCATGTTTGCCATGTTTCTGTTGATATTATGGAGCTAATTTGGATAATTTTTAGCCGTTTTCGTGACTGCAATTTCCGGGCGATTTCTCAGCCAAACGTGAAGAACAAACTTCGCCTACAAAAATAATATTTTGGGAAAAAATGAACTTCGGCTATCTACCTGGGAGTCTCGTGAGTGAAAACATCCGAAGTTCATCAAAGGTAAACGATTTAATTTGATTGCTTTTCTGATTTTCGTGACAAGGTTGCCTGCTGCTAGCAAGACATAATGCTATGCTAGTCTATGATAAACTTACACAAATGCTTGTCTAGCTTTGGCTGTAAAGCATATTTTGAAAATCTGAGATGACAGGGTGATTACCAAAAGGCTAAGCTGTGTTCCAATATATTTCACTTGTGATTTTCATGAATAGGAAGATTTTCTAGGAAGATTTATGTCCGTTGCGTTATGCTAATGTCAGGTGACGATTACGCTCCCGGACCCGGGTTTGAGAGTCACAAGAAGATTTATAAACAGGTGCGTGCCTTTCCAAATCATGTACAATCAATAGAATTTACCACATGTGGACTCCAATCAAGTTGTCGAAACATCTCAAGTATGATCAATGGAAAAAGGATGCACTTGAGCTCAATTTCGAGTCTCATAGCAAAGGGTCTGAATACTTATGGGAATAAGGTATTTTTTTCTTCTTTTTTTGTAATACATTTGCACACATTACGGGGTATTGTGTGTAGAAAAATGTGGAAAAGTGGAAGGGGTCTGAATACATATAAATACATATATATATATATATATATAGAAATATACATATATATACATATATATATATAGAAATACACATATTTATACATATATATATAATAATAATAACAATATATGCCATTTAGCAGACGCTTTTATCCAAAGCGACTTACAGTCATGTGTGCATACAACAAAAATAAAGGGAACACTTAAACAACACAATGTAACTCCAAGTCAATCACTCTTCTGTGAAATCAAACTGTCCACTTAGGAAGCAACACTGATTGACAATAAATTGCACATGCTGTTGTGCAAATGGAATAGACAACAGGTGGAAATGATAGGCAATTAGCAAGACACCCCCAATAAAGGAGTGGTTCTGCAGGTGGGAACCACAGACCACTTCTCAGTTCCTATGTTTCCTGGCTGATGTTTTGGTCACTTTTGAATGCTGGCGGTGCCTTCACTCTAGTGGTAGCATGAGACGGAGTTTACAACCCACACAAGTGGCTCAGGTAGTGCAGCTCATCCAGGATGGAACATCAATGCGAGCTGTGGCAAGAAGGTTTGCTGTGTCTGTCAGCGTAGTGTCCAGAGCATGGAGGCGCTACCAGGAGACAGGCCAGTACATCAGGAGACGTGGAGGAGGCCGTAGGAGGGCAACAACCCAGCAGCAGGACCGCTACCCCCACCTTTGTGCAAGGAGGAGCAGGTGGAACACTGCCAGAGCCCTGCAAAATGACCTCCAGCAGGCCACAAATGTGCATGTGTCTGCTCAAACGGTCAGAAACAGACTCCATGAGGGTGGTAATGAGGGCCCGACGTCCACAGGTGGGGGTTGTGCTTACAGCCCAACACCGTGCAGGACGCTTTTCATTTGCCAGAGAACACCAAGATTGGCAAATTCGCCACTGGCGCCCTGTGCTCTTCACAGTTGAAAGCAGGTTCACACAGAGCACATGTGACAGTCTGGAGACGCCGTGGAAAACGTTCTGCTGCCTGCAACATCCTTCAGCATGACCAGATTGGCGGTGGGTCAGTCATGGTGTGGGGTGGCATTTCTTTGGGGGGCCGCACAGCCCTCCATGTGCTCACCAGAGGTAGCCTGACTGCCATTAGGTACCGAAATGAGATCCTCAGACCCCTTGTGAGACCATATGCTGGCCCTGGGTTCCTCCTAATGCAAGACAATGCTAGACCTCATGTGGCTGGAGTGTGTCAGCAGTTCCTGCAAGAGGAAGGCATTGATGCTATGGACTGGCCTGCCCGTTCCCCAGACCTGAATCCAATTGAACACATCTGGGACATCATGTCTCGCTCCATCCACCAACGCCACGTTGCACCACAGACTGTCCAGGAGTTGGCGGATGCTTTACTCCAGGTCTGGGAGGAGATCCCTTAGGAGGCCATCCGCCACCTCATCAGGAGCATGCCCAGGCGTTGGAGGGAGGTCATACAGGCACGTGGAGGCCACACACACTACTGAGCCTAATTTTGACTTGTTTTAAGGACATTACATCAAAGTTGGATCAGCCTGTAGTGTGTTTTTCCACTTTAATTTTTGAGTGTGACTCCAAATCCAGACCTCCATGGGTTGATAAATTTGATTTCCATTGACAATTTTTGTGTGATTTTGTTGTCAGCACATTCAACTATGTAAAGAAAAAAAAAATTCATTCATTCAGATCTCGGATGTGTTATTTTAGTGTTCCCTTTATTTTTTTGAGCAGTGTATATAATACTACCGGTCAAAAGTTTGGTGTTTTGAAAGAATAAATATAAAAATATAAATAAATATTATATATAATTATATATATATATATATATATATTATTTTTTTAATAACATCAAATTGATCAGAAATACAGTGTAAACAATGTTAATGTTGTAAATGGCTATTGTAGCTGGAAACAGCAGATTTTTTATGGAATATCTACATAGGCGGAGGCCCATTTTCAGCAACCATCACTCCTGTGTTCCAATGGCACGTTGTGTTAGCTAATCCAAGTTTATCATTTTAAAAGGCTAATTGATCATTAGAAAACCCTTTTGCAATTATGTTAGTTCAGCTGAAAACTGTTGTTCTGATTAAAGAAGCAATGAAACTGGCCTTCTTTAGACTAGTTGAGTATCTGGAGCAACAGCATGTGTGGGTTGGATTACAGCCTCAAATTGGTCAGAAACAAAGACTTTCTTTTGAAACTCGTCAGTCTATTCTTGTTCTGAGAAATGAAGGCTATTCCATGCAAGAAATTTCCAAGAAACTGAAGATCTCGTACAACTCTGTGTACTACTCCATTCAGAGAACAGCTCAAACTGTCTCTAACCAGAATAGAAAGAGGAGTGGTGCACAACTGAGCAAGAGGACACCTACATTGGAGGGTATAGTTTGAGAAACAGACGCCTCACAAGTCCTCAACTGGCAGCTTCATTAAATAGTACCCGCAAAACACCAGTATTACTGTGAAGAGGCTACTCCGGGATGCTGGCCTTCTAGGCAGAGTTGCAAAGAAAAAGCCATCTCTCAGTCTGGCCAATAAAAATTAAAGATTAAGATGGGCAAAAGACCACAGACACTGGACAGAAGAACGCTGCCTAGAAGGACAGCATCCTGGAGTCATCTCTTCACTGTTGATGTTGAGACTGGTGTTTTTCTTCTGTATACCAACCCTACCATTTCAAAACAAAACTGTTTGTCTCAAATGCATTAAGAAAAGAATAAAGAACTTTTAACAAGGCACACCTGTTAATTGAATGCATTCCGGGTGACTAACTCATGAAGCTGGTTAAGATAAGAGTGGGCAAAGCTGTCATCAAGGCAAAGGGTGGCTACTTTGAAGAATCTCAAATATAAAATATATTTAGACTTGTTTAACACTTTTTTGGTACTACATGTTTCCGTACATGTTATTTCATAGTTTTGATGTCTTCACTATTACTCTACAATGTAGAAAATTAGTTTGTGTCCAAACTTTTGACTGGTCTTGTACTGAACTAAAATATAAACTCAACATGCAACAATTTCAAAGATTTTATTGTGAAGCCAGGCGGATGTACCGCCAAATTATCTAAAATTATGTTGTGCGTGGCTTATGGTAGAGAAATTAAAATTCAATGCTCTGGCAACAGCTCTGGTGGACATTCCTGCAGACTGCATGCCAATTGCACTCTTCCTAAACGTTTGAGACATTTGTGGCATTGTGTTTTGTGACAAAACTCCATATTTTAGAGTGGCCGTTTATTGTCCCTAGCACAAGGTGCACCTGTGTAATGATCATGCTGATCAAGAAGCTTCTTGAAATGCCTCACCTGTCAGGTGGATGCATGATCTTGGTCAAGGAGAAATGCACACTAACGGGATGTAAACAAATTTGTGCACAACATTTTAGAGATACTGCCCAGCAGACTTCTTCTCCACTCTGTGCAGTGTCCAGTGTCATCCGTGTTCGGCAAGTCACCGAGACTGTCCATTATGGAAAAAGAATGAAGTTGTAAGTAGAAGCACATAGTTGTTCCTGGTCAGGTCAGGAAAAACATCTGGCCCTGGTAAAAAGTGTATTCTGGTACAATCCTCTGACTTTCACTCAATGAATTGGTTTCAATACAGATATCAGTTTATAGATCCAGTTATTACCTTCTGGGTTAGTACCAGGGTTAACAAAATACACATGCAAAACATACATGTAAGTTTCCTGCTTCTTGTTCTGCAGCGTTTGTGGTTTATTTTATCTTATGTGATGTTATGATATGTTTGTGATGTTACGTGTGCTATGCTATGTTTTGTCATGTCATCTTATTATGTTATCTCTATTGTCTGGAAGGGATGAGTAATTGTGACACTTATAATAATACTCTTCAACAGGGTTTTACTGTTTGGAAGACAGCTCACGGAGACTGGGCTCCCAATTCATGTGCCCACAACGGTATTACTGTGAGGAGGGCACAGAAACGCCCCACGGGTCACCTTGCCCCATTGGCACTGCAGGAGAACAACTGGGCCAGACATGTAGGACAGCCTGAGATGTTCAGAGGGACGATTGTGTCCTGGAGGTAAGGCACAGTACTAACACACTGCACTTAACTACTGGAATGGAACATCACATATTTTGCAGAAATATATCTGTATCTATTTATTACAAATATATTTCAGATGTTTAAAAAATATATAAAATGTAGTGTACTGTACCGATGTCTCAGAGTTTTTATTTATTTAAACAGTACATAAAACTATGTTGTTGGCTGTTATTTGAAGGGTTGTTACCATCCTTTTGTTTATGTGGGAGGTTCTGCCCAGCTGGCACACTGGAGGATGTGATATGCCCAGGGGGTACCTTCACTACTCACCAAGGGGATTTAAGTAAGGCATCACTTGCTTCATCTCTTTAACTATATAAACATAACATGTAAAGTTTTGGTCCCATGTTTTATGATCTGAAATTAAAGATCCCAGAAATGTTCCATTCGCACAAAAAGCTTATTCCTCTCAAAGTTTGTGAACATATTAGTTTAAATCCCTATTAGTGAGCATTTCTCCTTTGCCAAGATTATCCATTCACCTGACAGGTGTGGCAGATCAATAAGCTGATTAAACAGCATGATATTTACACAGGTGCACCTTGTGCTGGGGACTATAAAAGGCCACTCTAAAATGTGCAGTTTTATCACGCAACACAATGCTACAGATATCTCACATTTTGAGGGAGCGTGCAATTGGCATGCTGACTGCAGGAATGTCCACCAGAGCTGTTGCCAGACAATGGAATGTTAATTTCTCTACCATAAGCCACCTCCAATGTCGTGTTAGAGAATTTGGTAGTAAATCCAACCGGCCTCACAACCTGAGACCACATGTAACCACGCCAGCCAAGGACCTCCACATCCGGCTTATTCACCTGCGGGATCGTCTGTGATCGTCCACCCGGACAGCTGATGAAACTGTGGGTTTGCACAACCCAAGAAATTCTGCACAAACTGTCAGTACCAATGGCCATCGAAGCTCATCTGCGTGCTCTTCATCCTCACCAGGGTTTTGACCTGACTGCCGTTTGGCATCGTAGCCGACTTCAGTGGGCAAATGCTCACCTTCGATGGCCATTGGCATGCTGGAGAAGTGTGCTCTTTATGGATGAATCGTGTTTTCAACTGTACCGGGCGGATTACAGACCGCATGTATGGCATTGTGTGGGTGAGCGGTTTGCTGATGTCAATCTTGTGAACAGAGTGCCCAATGGTTGCGGTGGAGTTATGGTATGGGCAGGCACATGCTATGGACAACGAACACAATTGCATGTAATTGATTATGAATTATGACTGCACAGAGATACCGTGACAAGATCATGAGGCCCATTGCTGTGCCATTCGTTCTCCATCACCTCATGTTTCAGCATGATAATGCACAGCCCCATGTCACAAGGATCTGTACACAATTCCTGGAAGCTGAAAATGTCACAGTTCTTCCATGGCCTGCATACTCACCAGACATGTCACCCGTTGAGCATGTTTGGGACACTCTGGATTGACGTATACAACAGCATGTTCCAGTTCCTGCCAATATCCAGCAACTTTGCACAGCCATTAAAGAGGAGTGGGACAACATTTCACAAGCCACAATCCACAGCCTGATCAACTCTATTCAAAGGAGATGTGTCACGCTGCATGAGGCAAATTGTGGTCACACCAGATACTGACTAGTTTTCTGATCCTACCTTTTTTAAAGCTACCTGTGACCAACAGATGCATATCTGTATTCCCAGTAATGTGCAATCCATAGATTAGGGCCTAATTTATTTATTTGAATTGACTGATTTCCTTATGAACTGTAACTCAGTAAAACTTATATAAACGCAACATGCAACCATTTATTTCTGTTCAGTGTAACTACAACACAATTATAGATGATAACTATGTGATGCCCTACAACATGATCAGGAACAACTCAGGTCCCTAGAACAACAAGTCTTCAATGTCTTGTGTGAAGGACTGTTTAAGATGTCCAGCTGTTTCTACTGCCGAGAGGGTACCGTGACCCCATGCCCTGTTAGCCGGGCGCATTCAACCCTCTGGAAGGGCAGGATAAGGCAGGTAGAGCTACCCGGGAAAGGCCTGCGCACAATTAGCCCTGAAGGCTCCGGATGTAGACTGCATGCAAGGGTAACTCCTTCTGACAGACTCTTACTGGCTGAAAATATCATGTTGTGCAACAGCTATCCTCCTGGCGATACTGTACATTTGTTTTTACTTAGGTTGTGTTTTCTTATCTTTTTGCCATCTTGGTAGATTTGTCTTGAAATTGTGAAAAAAAACGTTATTTGTTTCTGTCCATTTTGAGCCTGTAATCGAACGCACAAATTCTGATGCTCCAGATACTCAACTCGTCTAAAGAAGGCTTGTTTTATTGCTTATTTAATCATAACCACAGTTTTCAGTTGTGATAACATAACTGCAAAAAGGTTTTCTAATGATCAATTAGCCTTTTAAAATGATAAACTTTGATTAGCTAACACAACGTGCCATTGGAACACAGGAGTTGCTGATAATGGGCCTCTGTACTCCTATGTAGATATTCTATTTAAAAAAAGCCTTTTCCAGCAACAATAGTCATTTACAACATTAACAATGTCTACACTGTATTTCTGATAAATTTGATTGTAATTTTACTGGACATTTTTGGGGGGTTTCTTTCAAAACAAGGACATTTCTAAGTGACCCCAAACTTTTGAACAGTAGTGCACATGGTAATTATGACCACTTCCGGAGGACATCCTCCCACCAATCAAAGCTTTTGAAGTATGAACTGACATGTTGTCTATCCAATCATAGAATTGGGATCAGAGAATGAACCTATTGAGTTGTGTTGTGATTATGCCACAGAGCATTATGGGGGTACTATGTGTTTAGAAGTTTGACATTGTTCAAATTACATTTTTAAAAATTACAGGAGACTGAGGAGGTATATTATAAATAGTTTTTGGGGGGTTTTAGAAATGTATTTTTGTGTCCAGTTGGTGCAATTTAAAAAATAAATCCTTGCAAATTTGAGTGTGCAGTTTTCTGCGCCAGAATGGTAACGTTAGAGTGACCAACGCTGCTGAAAATGTCGTGGACTCTTTCTATGTTAATGAACCCCTTTCATTCTCTGGGGTACACGGAAAAGGTGCGAATTATAAGTGAGGGTCGACCGCTGCCTGAGATCAGTTTCATGAAGAAGGATGAAAAGGTGAGGGCGTTCAATACCACCTGGTATTAAAAGTATACCTGGTTAACAGGGGAGCCTTCAATCAAGCCGTCTGTATTGCTGGCCTTGCCTGCGTTTTTGGGCATGCAAGAATTTGCTTTTAGAGGGCACAATGAGATGGAATGTTCTGCCGACAAGGGCAACTACAAGGAGCTTGCAGGGGTAACTGCACGTTAGGATGCTTTACTTGCTGAACATATCGAACTTTCGACTGTCTTTTCTGGGATGTCGAAAACAATTCCGAATGATTTGATAGCTTCCATCGCATCATCCATTAAAAGATTAAAGAGAGTTTGACGCAGCGCATTTTTTCGCTTGCGCTCAAGTAGGCTTCCATTTCGGTTTTTATTTAGCAAAGATGATAACACATAATCACTCCGGACAGACACAAGCAAAAACTAGTGATACAAATGTTGCAGCAGCCTAGGCCACACCTAAACATTAGAACTCTTGACATGCTGTATGGGATGAAAACGAAACTATTTTTCAGTCTGATCAACTGTAGTCTACTAATAAGAGCAGCTGCACACAGCCTATGCGCCCTGTCCATCTGGTCAGGGTAAACTAATTGGTAACGTTATGTATTTATAGTCCATATGTGTGTCCGGAGAAAATGTGAACGTGATCAAATTGAGTTTATATTCAAAATTGGGCTGGCTAGGTTGTCTATACGTTTTTAACCCATTTAAAAAAGGGGGTTAATGCTAAAAGTCCGGGTAGCCATTTGATTAACTAGCAGTATTATGGCATGGGGGTAGAAGCTGTTAAAGGAGCCTTTTGGAGATAGATTTGGCGTTCCGGTACCGCTTGCCGTGCAGTAACAGAGAGAACAGTCTATGACTTAATTAATTCAAAATTTTTAGGTTCTTCCTCTGACACCGCCTGCTATAGAGGTCCTGGATGGCAGGAAGCTTGGCCCCAGTGATGTACTGGGGCGTACGCACAACTCTCTTTAGCACCTTGCGGTCAGATGCGGAACAGTTGCCATACCAAGCGGTGATGCAACCAGTCAGGAGGCTCTTGATGGTGCAGCTGTATAATTTTTTTTAGGATCTGAGGACCCATGCCAAATCTTTTCGGTCTCCAGAGGCGGAATAGGCGTTGTCGCGGTGTCCGTATTAACGGCAGGTGGTCACGAGTCATGAAGGCAGTCAAATTCCACGTGACTGTTTAAACACAGTAATTAGGCTTCTCCAAAGTATGATGCTGCTGATGTTCATTAGTAGCCTACCAAATTTGCTAACTGCCTGGTACTCAGCACTCTATTGTCCCTCTAATCACTCTGAATAAATGCAAATGTATTCTACTCAAACATTTTATGAGCTCCCTTGAGCTCATGTTGCGCAATAGCGTCCTCTGTTCGCTATTTAAGTGCATGGATGACATGTATTTTTTCCCACTGCCCCTGTTTAGAAACAGGTGCATGATAATTCTAAATAAAAAACAATTTCACACAGATATTATTTAGTATATGTAAAGACAAGATGAAATTGAGAATAGTCTGATGTGTGACAATATTAGCCTATCACGTGTGAATTATATATTATCACTTGTGAATAATGCCCAGAATAAGAAACAACTTTTTTTTTTTTTTTTTTACTTTTTCTTATCATAGTCGCACACCTCATATAGCTTAGCTCATAGGCTTATATGTTTTAATAAGGTTTGTATCACAACTAATGTGGCCAAATAACTTAAAATTAAGCACATAATCCGCTTTACAAGGGGTGTAGAGCCTACCTGGCATACAGAAGCAGCGTGTGAATTTAAAGTTTGGGGAAGATCATTTTCACCATAAAAATGAACCTTTACAAGAAAAGCATTACATGCATAATTGCATTTGTCATGACTTTACTTTCATTAATCTGATGACTGTTATTTATCTAATCAACTAACTGTTTTTTAAATTTAATTTTAAAATGTTCACCTTTATTTAACCAGGTCAAGATAAAGCATTGCAGTTCGATACATAAAACAACACAGAGTTACACATGGAATTAACAAAGCATACAGTCAATAATACAGTAGAAAAAAAGAAAAAGTCTATATACAGTGAGTGCAAATTAGGTTAAGGGAGTTAAGGCAATAAATAGGCCATGGTGGTGAAGTAATTACAATATGGCAATTAACCACTGGAATGGTAAATGTGCAAAAGATGGATGTGCAAGTAGAGATACTGTGGTGCAAAAGGAGCAAAATAAATAAATACAGTATGGGGATGAGGTAGCTAGATGGGCTGTATACAGATGGGCTATGAACAGGTGCAGTGATCTGTGAGCTGCTCTGACAGCTGGTTCCTAACCTGTTGATCCTACCCCCTACTTTTTCGAACATTCTGTTAAAAATCGCGCAACATTTCAGCGCCCTGCTACTCATGCCAGGAATATAGTATATGCATATGATTAGTATGTGTGGATAGAAAACACTCAGACGTTTCTAAAACTGGTTAAATCACGGCTGTGACTATAACAGAACGTCAAAAAGCGCAGGAAAATCTGATCACTGAAAACTGGAAAATATATCAATGTGCCACTTGAATGTATTGTTGAATAGAAACCACATTACCTGGAGCCGAGGTTGCAATACCTACAGCTTCCACACGATGTCAACAGTCTTGTCATTTGCCTAGGATTTGTTTCTTGGTCAAACGAACAAGAGACAGCCCATTTCTTCCGGTCTCCAACAGGATATTTTGGTTGAGATTTACCCGGACATTATTTCGAGACGTAGAGCTATAGAATATACATAGCCCCGTGATCAATTTGATCGATTATTAACGTTTACTAATACCTAAAGTTGCATTACAAAAGAATTTGGAAGTGTTTTGTGAAAGTTTATCGTCGACTTTTTAATTAAAAAAATGACGTTGCGTTATAAAACGCTGTTTTTTTCCTTGATCACACAGTCTTCATAGATCGATATCTAGGCTATATATGGACCGATTTAATCGGAAAAAAAGACCCAATGGTGATGTTTATGGGACATCTAGGTGTGCCAACAAAGAAGATCGTCAAAGGTAATGAATGTTTTATATTTTATCTCTGCATTTTGTGTAGCGCCGACTATGCTAATTATTTTGTTTACGTCCCCTGCGGGTCTTTAGGGGTGTTGCATGCTATCAGATAATAGCTTCTCATGCTTTCGCCGAAAAGCATTTTAAAAATCTGACTTGTTGGCTGGATTCACAACGAGTGTAGCTTTAATTCAGTACCCTGTATGTGTGTTTTAATGAACGTTTGATTTTTAACGAGTGCTATTAGCATTTAGCGTAGCGCATTTGCATTTCCAGATGTCTTGATGGGACGCCTGCGTGTCGGGTGGAGGTAAGAGGTGAAAGCTAGTGAGGGAGGTGGGAATCTCCAGCTTCAGTGATTTTTGCAGTTCGTTCCAGTCAGTGGCAGCAGAGAACTGTAAGGAAAGGCGACCAAAGGAGGAATTGGCTTTGGAGGTGACCAGTGAGATATACCTGCTGGAGCGCGTGCTACAGGTGGGTGCTGCTATGGTGACCAGCAAGCTGAGGTAGGGTGAGGCTTTACCTAGCAGAGACTTGTAGATAACCTGTAGCCAGTGGGTTGGGCGACGAGTATGAAGTGAGGGCCAGCCAACGAGAGTGTATAGGTCGCAGTGGTGAGTAGTATATGGGGCTTTGGTGGCAAAACGGATGGCACTGTGATAGACTACATCCAGTTTGCTGAGTAGAGTGTTGGAGGCTTTTTTATAGATGACATCGCTGAAGTCAAGGATCGGTAGGATGGTCAGATTTATGAGGGTATGTTTGGCAGCATGAGTGAAGGATGCTTTGTTGCAAAATAGGAAGCCAATTCTAGATTTAATTTTTGATTGGAGATGCTTAATGTGAGTCTGGAAGGAGAGTTTACAGTCTAGCCAGACACCTAGGTATTTGTAGTTATTCTAAGTCAGAGCCGTCCAGAGTAGGGATGCTGGATGGGCGGACAGGTGCGGGCAATGATCGGTTGAATAGCATGCATTTAGTTTTATTTGCGTTTAAGAGCAGTTGAAGGCCACGGAAGGAGAGTTGTATGGCATTGAAGCTCGTCTGGAGGTTAGTTATAACACAGTGTCCAAAGAAGGGCCAGAAGTATACAGAATGGTGTCGTCTGTGTAGAGGTGGATCAGAGAATCATCAGCAGCAAGAGCGACATCATTGATGTATACAGAGAAGAGTCAGCCCGAGAATTGAACCCTGTGGCACCCCCATAGAGCCTGCCAGAGGTCCGGACAACAGGCCTTCCAATTTGACACACTGAGCTCTATCAGAGAAGTAGTTGGTGAACCAGACGAGGCAATCATTTGAGAAACCAAGGCTGATGAGTCTGCCAATAAGAATGTGGTGATTGACAGAGTCGAAAGCCTTGGCCAGGTCGATGAATACAGCTGCACAGTACTGTCTCACATCGATGGCGGTTATGATATCGTTAAGGACCTTGAGCGTGGCTGAGGTGCACCCATAGAGGAGAAGGTACGATGTGATTTAAAATGGTCAGTAATATGTTTGTTAACTTGGCGTTCGAAGACCTTAGAGATGCAGAGTAGGATAGATATAGGTCTGTAGCAGTTTGGGACTAGAGTGTTTAATTGTTACCCAATTTAAATCAATCATGTAACAATGAACTCATTAGGATTTGGGGCACCACGAGAGCGGTTGTTTAAAGAGTTACCATCTCACAAATTAAATTCTAAAGGTCTTTCATTTCACATCCATAAAACAGTCAACGTATTAATCATAACCTTGTATCATATCATCATTCTGAACAGTAACAACCACCTGTAAATTGGTTTAATTGTTTATTTACTAGCTAACTAAATGGTAACACAGGATAAACATACACACGTAATACATTAGAAACAGGTCTCTAGTAGACTGACACAATATGGCAGCTTGTGACGAAAGACGTGGAGAGCTAGAGAGGGACAGAGACATAATACTTTGGTACATTTAGAAGCAACTTACAGTAATCATGTACTTTGCACACGAACCGCCGCCCCTTTGGAGTAAGAAATCATGAATGTATTTACGTGTAAAGGCCTTGGTTCGCCATTTATCTCTGTCAGAACCAGAGGCCTTCTGGGAACGGGTGTTGGACTATTGTGCGGCACGCTTGTAAGGCTCTGATTGTCCGAAAGGAGTCTCTTCTACTGTTCTGTATCCGTTGACTTGTTGTGTAGTCCTGAACAAAAACAACAGAGTTTATAGTCCTTCCATTAGATCAGGAAGATGCTTATTTGATGATAGGCTAGTCAGTCGTGTCGATGGTTCTCAGTGGTGATGAGAGTAGTAGAACACTATGGTTTTAATAAAGTAGTGGAATGGTCCCACTTAAATTCTATTTTCTAGATACTTTACTTAGAACCGCTATTATTGAGCCGGTAAGTTATTGTTATGTCCAGAGACAATTCTTCATATAGTGGCCCTCTCTCTCACAATGCCCATCTCTTGTTGAGACTCATACCAGAGCACCAATGGGAAAAAGTATGCGTCATTCTTCACTTATTCTGTTGGGTCTTTTTACCCCTTTATGTTTTTGTATTTTTCCTGGTTCTGATACCCTTTCATTCAACATGGTTGTGTTTCAGACAGGGAGCTGCCCTAATGGAAATTACTGCCCTCTGGGTACTGCATATCCTTACACGTCCCAATGCCAGTCTGGCTTCTACAGGAACATGGGGATGTGTGTACCATGTCTGGCCAGGTACTACTGTGCCAGTCCAGGAACATCCACACCCACTGTCTGCCCACAGGTAGGATTGCCACTCACAATATTCAATATTCATGACTGCATGGCCAGGCACGACTCCAACACCATCATCAAGTTTGCAGATGACACAATAGTGGTAGGCCTGATCACCAACGACGAGTTGGCAGTGTGGTGCCAGGACAACAACCTATCATGGTCCAAACACACCAAGACAGTTGTGAAGAGGGCACGACAACACCTTTTCCCCCTCAGGAGACTGAAAAATTTGGCATGGGTCCCCAGATCCTTAAAAAGTTCTACAGCACCACCGTCGAGAGCATCTTGACCCGGTTGCATCACCGCCTGGTATGGCAACTGCTCGGCATCTGACCATAAAGGCACTACAAAGGGTAGTGCGTCCAGCCCCATACATCACTGGGGCCAAGCTTCCTGACATCCAGGACCTATATACCAACATAAGTTTCCTGACATCCAGGACCTTTTATACGGTGTCAGAGGAAGTGTCAAAGGTTCCTTAACAGTTTCTACCCCCAAGCCATAAGACTGCTGAACAACTCAAATGGCCACTCGGGCTATTTACATGAATCCCCCCCCCCCCCCCCCCTTTGTTTTTACACTGCTGCTACCAGCTGTTTATTATCTATGCATAGTAACTTTACAAATTACCTCGACTAATATTTACCCCTGCACATTGGCTCGGTACCGATACCCCTGTATATAGCCTTGTTATTGTTATGTACATTTCTTGTTACTTTTTGATTGATTAGATTTTTTTTTTTTATAAAAAAAAAAACTCTTTCTTGAACTGCATTGTTGGTTAAGGGCTTGTAAGTAAGCATTTCACGGTATTTACGGTATTCAGCGCATGTGATAAATACAATTTGATTTGATTTGTTTTAAAAATGTTTTCCGTCATTAACGTGGCTTCGCTGGGCTTACATGTAACTCGTCCTACTGTAAAGACAAGTGTTTGATCTGGCTAGGATCTAAACATGAAGAAATCCTAATAAAGAAATTACATTCTGAAAATGTCCATTACTAGAAATGATGCATTTTGAAGATGTAAGTTCAATTATCTTCTGTGTCTTGCTATGTTTTCTGTCTTCCACAGACCCCGACTGATGGGCCAATTGGAGGCTTGTGTCCAGCAGGAAGTTACTGCCCTCCTGGCTCTCCCCATGCCTCCCCCTGCCACGCAGATCATTTTAGCATTCAGCACTGGCCTCCGCACCTCCCAGCAGTGTGTTGACTGCCCAGCTGTTTAAGAACTCATAGTTAGGGCCTGGAGTCCCAGTCAGATCACATGGTCAGAAAAACTAGCCCCATCTATTATCAAGATCTGATTCAGCTATACTTTTTTATGTTTTCAATTTATAGAAAAGCACCCACTCTCTGTGTCATCATCACAGTGTTTCTTTGTTTTAGGTCCTATTGTTTAGGTTCAAATAATACTTCTCCAATTGGCCTGTGCTCTGCTGATTTCTACTGTACGGGTGGCTCTGTATCGCCTGCACAGAATGAGGCTGAGGGTCAGTATGCCATGATCCCTGTCCCATTGGCACCGGTACAGTACATGTAGTGCACGATGTAGGGGAGGGATCATCAACTAGCCAATATTTTCTTGAGCTGATGGTCGGGGGCTGGAACAGGCAGGTAGCCTAGCGGTTAAGAGTGTTGAGCCAGTAATTGAAAGGTCACTGGTTCAAATCCCTGAGTCAACTAGGCAAAAAATCTGTAGATGTGCCATTGAGCAAGGCACTTAACCCTAATTGCTCATGTAAGTCACTCTGGATAAGAGTGTTTACTAAATAACTCAAATGTAAAATATAAACATAATTACACATAAGATGTTGACTGCAAATTGACTGAACAAAGCCCAAACAGATATGTTTGACTGAAACATAATCATGTCCAACCTTGCTTACATTTGTATACAATGTGTGGGAGTACTTGAACAGATTATTTTCTAATTAAAATCACTTGTTGCTGATTTCCTGATGTTTTTACAGTCTATTATGTCCAACAATAAAAAATGTAGAAATAAAAAGTTAATATATACAGTACCAGTCAAAAGTTGACACCTACTCATTCCAGGGTTTTTCTTTATTTGTACTATTTTTTACATTGTAGAATAACAGTGAAGACATCAAAACTATGAAATATGTGGAATCATGTAGAAACCAAAAAAGTGTTAAAGAATCACATCAGTGACTCTGGCAAGCCGTGACGCGCCCCTCCTAGGGACGGCATGGGAGAGCACTAATAGTAAGCCAGTGACTCAGCCCCCATAATAGGGTCAGAGGCAGAGAATCCCACTGGAGAGAGGGGCGCCGGCTACGCAGAGACAGCAAGGGAGGTTCATCACTCCAGTGCCTTTCCGTTCAACTTTGCACCCCTGGGCCAGATAACACTTAATCATAGGACCTACTGAAGAGATGAGTCTTCAGTAAGAGTTAAAGGTTGAGAGAAGACAGTATCAAGTATGGGTCTCTCAAATGGATAGGCAGACCATTCTATCAAAATGGATCTCTATAGAAGAACGCCCTGCCTCCAGCTATTTGCTTCAAAATTGTAGATACAATAAAGAGGCCTGAGTCTTGTGACCATAGCGTACGTCTAGGTATTTATGGCAGGACCAAATTGGAGAGATGGGTAGGAGCAAGTCCATGTAATGTTTTATAGGTTAGCAGTAAAACCTTGAAATCAGCCCTATCCTTAACAGGAAGGCAGTGTAGAGAGACTAGTGCTGGAGTAATATGATCACATTTTTGGCTTCTAGTCAAGATTCTAGCAGCCGTGTTTAGCATTAACTGAAGTTTATTTAGAGCTTTATCCGGGTAACCGGAGAGTAGAGCATTGCAGTAGTCTAATCTAGAAGTGACAAAAGCATGGATTGGCTTTTCTGCATACATTTTTGACCAAAAATGTATGATTTTTGCAATGTTACAAAGATATTAAAAATATTTCAATGGCAGCTTTTTTCTATGTTCATCAACAAAGAGATCAGGGTCCAGAGTAACACCAAGGTCCTTTGAATTTTATTTGAGACGACTGTACAACCATCAAGATGAATTGCCAGATCAAACAAAATATCTATTTTCTTGGCACCTAAAACTAGCATCTCAAATCAAATGTTATTGGTCACTTACACATGGTTAGCAGATGTTATTGCGAGTGTAGCGAAATGCTTATGCTTCTATATCCGACAGTGCAGCTGTAATAAACTCAGCAAAAAAAAGAAACGTCCTCTCACTGTCAACTGCGTTTATTTTCAGCAAACTTAACATGTGTCAGGTGGATCAGGACAATATTCAGCCCCCTGAACAGCTTTAACAAGCGCTGCAGAGGCTTCTGTGTGGGGGAGGCGCTCCCTTCTTTGAATGTGTGGGGTTACAAGTGCCTTTCCCAGCTGCTTCAGGGACACCCTATTCTTGTTCCGCTTATCAGGCATCCAGGTAGGGTTGATTTTGTTCCATATCACGAAGGCATTGTATGAGGACACATCAATGATGTTATGGAAGATGACCAGGGGCCAGCGGGCAATCATCCTCCTGCAGCTGTAAGTTCCAATCACCTTGTCCAGGTTGTCCATGCCTCCTTTGTTGTGGTTGTAGTCCAGGATGATGGCTGGCTTCCTGTCCTCACGATCAATGATCTCTTTTGTGCAATGTGCTCAGGAGGACCACATTCTTGTTCCTCTTTGGGAGGTAAGATACTAGAGTGGTGGTGGGGGTGAAAGCAAACTTTGATGAGAAGGCCTCATTCCCCCTTGTTGCGAGGGGTGCAAGGGAAGCTCAGGCTTGTTCTTTCTAACTGTGAACTTCCTCTTCAGGAGTTAGTTGCTGGCTGAGTTAGATTAGTAGCACACATAATCTCATTGTGTGTCTTTGTGGTTTTTGTGGTGTGTAAATTATTTTATAACTGCTGGGTCAAAAACGACCCTAAGACAATCTTTGTACCCTGGTGGTGTACAGCTTCCATGGAAATATGAACAAAGGCGATGTTTCACTTTTTCTCATGTTGGGGTCACTCTGAGAAAAGTAATCAAATTTCACATTGAAAAAACATCATTTAGGGGGTTTTCTCTGCTGTTAAACATAGTTGCGGGTCATTTTGGACCCTTAAAATAAAACAAGCGTTAACAGATCAGACCTTTCAATTGGACTTATAGCTGCATCGTAGTTACACGGTTCACTTTTCAGGCTATATAGGCTATACAGTGGTAAGAAAAGTATGTGAACCCTTTGGAATTACCTGGATGTCTGCATAAATTAGTCATACAATTTGATCTGATCTTCATCTTAGTCACAACAATAGACAAACACAGTGTGCTTAGACTGAATAATTGTATTTTTCTTGTCTATAATGAATACATAATTTAAACATTTACAGTGTACAGTAGGTTGTAAAAAGTATGTGAACCCCTAGGTTAATTACTTTTCCAAAAGCTAATTGGAGTCAGGAGTCAGCTAACCTGCCCTATAAAAAACACTCAAAAAATGTGAGTTTGCTATTCGCAAGAAGCAATGCACGGTAAGACAAATTGTTTATAAATGGAGATAGTTCAGCACTGTTGCTACTCTCTCAGTGCACAGTGCACAGTACAGAATGCTCAATGAGGTTAAGAAGAATCCTAGAGCGACAGCTAAACAAATCTCTGGAACATGCTAACATCTCTGTTGACGAGTCTATGATACGTGAAACACTAAACAAGAATGGTGTTCATGGAAGGACACCACGGGAGAAGCCACTGCTGTCCAAAAAAACCCATTGCTGCACGTCTGAAGTTGGCAAAAGAGCACATGGATGTTCCACAGCTTTCTGTGGAATCTCCTGACCCCCTCCAGTGTTGGATTGTGTCGGCCAGTCTTGTCTACGCGCAGGACCTTGTCCATCATTTACAGACCGTGTTATAGGAATGCTGACTACCACTTCAACGTATACAAAATAATCTCCATTGGAGCAGATTGTAAGTTGACCCATGTGTCTTATCATGTGCCTCATCACTCTCCCCACCAACTTACATCCATCTTTAGCCAGAAACTCAGTCAAAACACTATCATCTGCTGATTCAGGTAGTATTTTAATTGGAACTTGAATGCACGACTTCAAACTGAACTGATTATTCTCTTTGACTATTATTCCTCTGATCAGAAGCTTTGCCCTTGCTTCGTTACTGACAAGACATATACGCCAGAGTGCACGTACTCTCTGTACTGACCTCAAGTGGTTTGGATGAATTTCATGTATGAGACTGTGGCAGAGCGCCTCTTCTTTAATGGGGTTGGCTATGGCCTCCTCCTTTGTCAGGATTTCTCTCCCCATAATAAAAATAGGCAAAACAGTCTCCTTTGGGGCATTTCGACCCACAACCTTGCTCCAGTTCTCATTTTCCTTGACATCAGTTTTTGCATCGCTGGAAATAGACACAACTGCAGCAGCCATTGTAATTGTAGTGTTAATGATTAAAGTCATTTGTTTAACATTCAACTATATCAACAAAGCTAATTCAGCATTATACAGTCAGGATAATTTTATCTAAAAATAACATTTAATGTTCCCAGGTCTAAACTTCAGGAACCCAGATGGGAACATCAGTACAGGAGTGGGGGGAGCCTGTCCAAAGGGTCGTTACTGTCAGGAGGGCACCAATCTACCTCTACCCTGTCCTCTGGGAACCTTTTCTAACAGGTTATTAACTGTTTATTTATGGTCTTGGATAGGGACACATAAAGAAACATTGGCATATTGAGTAAACTATTACCAGATGTACCTTAATGTTAATTGTTTATGCTAATTTCCCACACGCCTAGATGTGATTGAACACTACATAAACCACTTGTATAATGATAATGAATATTAATGATTAGATCTATGTGACTAGGATTTAATCCAGCGTGTGTGTGTCATTGACTGAAATGAAATGACCCCAACCCTGTAACATGGAGTCGGTTTGGCGCTTACACAGTTACTCCAGCTGTCTACAATTGATAAGCATTGCTCAGTAGAGTTTCCATGTGACAGAGGTCTCTGGCTGCAGCCCGTGTCCTCTGGGACAGTTCTGTGGCTCCGAGGGGCTAAAGACATCCATCTCGAGACTGCCAGGAGGGATTCTACTGCTCACTGGGTAACCGCACATTCATTGTCATAGGCCTTGCTATAGACTAGCGTCTAGGGGGTGTTTGTGTGCCTCCAGCTGGCTCGCGCTGTCACACCCTGATCTTAGTTTGTTTTCTTTGTTTTCTTTATTATTTGGTTAGGTCAGGGTGTGACAAGGGTGGTTTGTTTAGTTTTTGTATTGTCTAGGGTTTTTTGTATTTCTAGGGGTTTTCTAGTCTAGGTGTTTATATGTCTATGGTTGCCTAGATTGGTTATCAATCAGGCAGCTGTTTATCGTTGTCCCTGATTGGGAACCGTATTTAGGAAGCCATATTCCTTGGTTATTTTGTGGGTGGGTTATACTATGTTTAGTTGCCTGTTCTGCACTAGCCATATAGCTTCACGGTTCGTTTTGTTCAGTGTCCTCTCTTTCATTAAAGAGTTATGTACGCTTACCGCGCTGTGCCTTGGTCTCCTATTTATGACAACCGTGACAGAACAACCCACCAAAATCGGACCAAGCAGCGTGCTAAAAAGGAGTGGACATCTTGCACCCGGTAGAAAGAGGAGTGGAGGACATCCTGGATCTGGGAGGAGGTAATGGCAGGGGACAAGACCCTGCCATGGAAGCAGGTGGAGATAGCACAGGAGGAACGGCGTCGATATGAGGGTACATGGCTGGCACGGAAGCCCGAGAGGCAGAGGGAGGGGCGCACGAGGAGATTGCATGAGTCAGGTCGGAGACCTGAGCCAACTCCTCGTGCTTACTGTGGGGAGCGTGTTACTGGTCAGGAACCTTTGTTTATCCAGAGCTCTATTCTAGCCTGGTGCGCTCTATTCCAGCTCCTTGCATTAGAATGGGCATCCAGCCAGGAAGGAGGGTGCTGGCTCAGCGCTCCTGGTCCCCAGTGCACCTCCTTGGACCAGGACATCCTGCGCCGGCTTTGCATACTGTGTCTCCAGTGAGTCTACACAGCCCAGTACATCTTGTGCCAGCGCCCTGCATTTGCAGGGAGAAAATAAACATCCAGCCAGGACGGGTTGTGTCAGCTCTACACTCCAGACCTTCAGTACGCCTCCACAGTCCAGTACGTACTGTTCCTCCTCCCCGCACTCGCCCTGAGGTGTGTGTCACCAGACCGGTACCACCAGTTCCGGCACCACGCACCAGGCCTCCAGTGCGCCTCCAGGGTCCAGTACGCCCTGTTCCTCCTCCCCGCACTCACCCTGAGGTGCGTGTCCCCAGCCCGGTACCACCAGTTCCGGCACCACGCACCGGGCCTACAGTGTGCCTCCAGGGTCCAGTACGCCCTGTTCCTCCTCCCCGCACTCACCCTGAGGTGCGTGTCCCCAGCCCGGTACCACCAGTTCCGGCACCATGCACCAGGCCTACATTGCGCCTTGGCAGTCCAGAGTGTCCGGCAACAGTACCCAGTACAGAGCGTCCGGCGACGGTACCCGGTCCAGAGCGTCTGGCGACGGTGCCCAGTCCAGAGCTTCCGGCAACAGTTCACAGACCGGAACCTTCAACGACGGGCCACAGTCCGGAACCTTCAACGACGGGCCACAGTCTGGAACCTCCAACGATGGGCCACAGTCCGGAACCTCCAACGACGGGCCACAGTCTGGAACCTCCAACGACGGGCCACAGTCCGGGGTCTCCAACGATGGGCCACAGTCCGGGGTCTCCAGCAACGGTCCCCAGTCCAGAACATCCGGCGATGATCCACGCAGCGGAGGGTCCCCAGGACCTACGGTGAGGATCCGCAGCCCAGAGCATCCGGCGATGATCCACGGGTCAGTGCTACAAGAACGGACTCAGTGTAAAGAAGGGGGGCGGCGTCCAGAACCAAAGCCGCCACCAAGGTTAGATGCCCACCCAGACCCTCCCATATAGGTTTAGGTTTGCGGCCGGGAGTCTGCACCTTTTGGGGGGGGGGTACTTTGGGGGTAGTCATATAGCTTCACGGTTCATTTTGTTGTTTTGTATAGTTTTGTTTAGTGTTCTCTCTTTCATTAAAGAGTTTTTAAAGAGTTATGTATGCTTACCACGCTGCGCCTTGGTCTCCTGTTTATGACGACCGTGACACGCGCTACAGATTCAGATCGGCCCATAGGACAGGAGCCTTTCTGGCTCTGACAAGGCTTACTTGTCCAAGGCTTGCTTACTTACATTCCTTATCACAGTGAATCTAGTCTCTTCCCACAGCCTGCCCAAGAGTTTGTCAATGAGACTACAGTCAAGGATATAATCAGATCAGTTAGGGTTTTAGATTATAGTCAATCAATACAGCACAATTACACACCGATTTGATCAATATTAGTAGCACTAATCATTGTTTCTAATCACAATCTCATGTGCAGGGTTTGAGGGAAGAGGAAGAAGAGAGGGAAGAGGAAGATGGAGAGGGCTCTGCCCCCCAGCCCATTACTGCTCCCCTGGCAGTGCCATCCCAGTGCCCTGCCCAGCTGATCCAGGCATGCGGCATGCCACCCAGTTCCCCTGTCCCCGTGGCTACTACAACCCTCCATGACCCAGAGAGAAGGAGGGACTGACTGCTGTCTCAGGAAAATGCAAAGCTGGTCAGTTGATACGCCTCTTATCTGGAAAACCCTCTCTAGGGCCAGGAGTGCTCCAATACTATGTGATCTGACCAGGAATAACTCACAGCTGTATTTGTAAATCAAATCAAAAAGTTTTAGTCACGTGCGCCGAATACAACAGGTGTAGACCTTAAAGTGAAATGCTTACTTACAGGCTCTAACCAATAGTGCAAAAAAGGTGTTAGGTGAACAATAGGTAAGTAAAGAAATTAAACAACAGTAAAAAATACAGGCTATATACAGTAGCAAGGCTATAAAAGTAGCGAGGCTACATACAGACACCGGTTAGTCAGGCTGATTGAGGTAGTATGTACATGTAGATATGGAAATGGGCATTGGTGATTTTAGCATGTAAATATTGGTGGGGCAAACAAACAAAAAGAATTGGGATGCATAACAGCAACGCCACCACACCAGCAAAGCCCTCAACCCTAAACATTGTTACTTCACAGTCTGCACTTTGGTTTTACCTTGGCACCTGATAATAAGGGGACGACAAGTGGATAAGAGGCAATCCGTAATTTCTATTAAGACATTAATGAGTGGGTGACGATGGACGTAGCCAATATAACTATTTGTTCAGCACTTTTGAAATGTACAGCGACAGAATTCAGAACATGGGCCGTTCTTACTGTTCAACAATTCAGAACCATAAAGGAAGGGGGCATATAAACAGACAATGAAAGCTCTTACAATATTCGATGATGACATTTCTCTAAAACAGGTTATAGGCTACATTTCCACCACCAAGTTAGAACAGTAGGTGAAATTAAGAGGTGAAAATAGACCAAATAATTAGGGTGAGGCACATTGAACGTCATATAATACTGTAATGACCTGACTAGATCATAAATGAACAATTGTCCAGACAGAGGCTTGAGTTCACGAATTGACGGTTTATTACACCAACTTTACACAGGCTACTGTTTGGGCCGTAGCACACGCCAAATAGATGACAGATAACCCACAAGCCAATCGTGACCTTCTCTTGTGAAGCCCAGACGTAAGAGAGAGAGAACAAAGGCTGAACCTGGTCTTAACTTCCAATGCTCCACCCCCCTGCCCAACCCCCCTCCACGCCACTCCGCCAACCACCAGGATGCCCGGCATCAGAACATTCCAGGCATTCCCGTGATTGGCAGATAGCAGGTTGATTGACAGGTCGGACCCCGCGAACACCGGGTACTGGTCAGTACAACACAACCACCTCCTAGCCTAACACATAACACACAGCTGTCTGTGCGGGTCGCTACACAGCCCCCCCACCACAAAGTCCCTCGTCCCCGAGGGAACAAACAAAGTCTCTGAAGCGACCCGGAGGTCTCCTTTGCCTGCGTGGCCGTGATGGTCGCAGAGTGCCCCTCTGGGACCCAGGGGATGAAGGCAGGGATATGGGTGACAAGGAAGCGGGAACGGGTAATACAGTCCGTGGCTCTGGGGAACCACGCGGTGCCACAGGGGGGAGACAGGGGGAGTGGGCTGTCTGGAGCCTTGTCTGTGGCACCTGAGGGTGGGTGCCTGGAGAATGTCATTGCCAGAGAGGGGAATTGTGGGGGTTCCTGGGGTTTGGGGAGAAGAGGCCCCTCTGTATGGGGCTAACTTGTCCCGGTGCAGTGCCACCTTTCTCCCCCTGGGAGGAAGCTGCACCCGGTACACAACCTCCCCTACCCTCTCCAGGACACTGCAGGGTCCCACCCAGTGACTGTCCAACTTGGGGCATCTGCCTTTTTTCCTTAGGGGGCTGTAGACCCAGACCAGCTCCCCAGCCACAAAGTGCCTTCCCCGGGTGTGCACGTCATAGTTCCTTTTCTGCCTCACACCTGCATTCACCAGCTGCTCTCTGGCGAAGGTGTGGGCTGTCTCCAGGCGGTCCTGGAGTCTCCGGGCATACTCCGGCCCCGGAGGAACATGAGGGCTATCCAGGGGCCGACCAAACGCCATCTCCGCAGGGGTGCGGATCTCTCTCCCCAGCATGAGGAGGGCAGGCGTGCAGGAAGTGGAGTCTTGGACAGCGGAGCGGCATGCCATTAGGACCATAGGCAGGTGCTTGTCCCAGTCACGCTGGTGTTTGGAAGAGACGATGGCCAGCTGCTGTCCAAGCGTTTTGTTGAAGCGCTCCACAAGGCCATCACTTTGAGGATGGAGAGGAGTAGTGCGGGTCTTGTGCATACCCAGCCTCTCACACATGGTGGCGAACACACGGGACTCAAAGTTTCTGCCTTGGTCGCTGTGGATGGACTCTGCAGCTCCAAACCTGCTGAACATCCCCGCTGTCAGGGCGTCGACGATGGTCTCTGCCTCCTGGTCAGGCAGAGCATAGGCCTCGGGCCATTTTGTGAAATAGTCCATGGCTGTGAGCACCCAGCGGTTTCCACTGTCTGTGGTGGGGAACGGCCCAACTACATCCACTCCCACCCTCTCCATGGGAGCCCCCACTGGGAACTGTTGGAGCTGAGCATGAGAGCGGCCTGGGGGGCCCTTTCTCGCTGTGCAGTTGTCACAGCGGCGACAAAAGTCCTCCACATCCCTCTTGTGCTGCCCCCAGTAGAAGCCCTGACGGAGACGGTACAGTGTTTTTGTGACCCCAAAGTGTCCAGTCCCCACCCCCCCCATGAGTACTCTGGAGCACAGCCTCCCGCAATGCTTTTGGGACCACCACCTGCCACCTCTCCTCTCCCGTAGCTGACTCCTTCCATGCCCGCTGTAGCACGCCATCAGCCAGCCGCAGTCTCTCAAACTTCGACCACAACCCTTTGGTCGCGAGTGAGAGCGCTGTCACCTCTTCCCATGGTGGCCTCACCTGCGCCTCTACCCACTGTAGCACTGGCTGTAGGTCTGTGTCCCGTCCCTGCTGCTGCCGCCATTCAGCCACGTCGACAGTCTGCAGCTCACAGCAGACAGGCCCGCTCGCCCGACACACTGTGGCACAGACACCCTCCTCTGCCCGCAGCTCTCTCTCCCGTCCCTCTCTCCGTTCACAGTGGCGGCAGCCGTCTGCAGTACAGGGCCGACGGGACATGGCGTCGGCGTTGGAGTGGCGTGCCCCTGCCCTGTGCACCACGGTGAAGTCATACGGCTGAAGCTCCTTCAACCAGCGTGCCACCTGCCCCTCTGGCTCTCTGAAAGACATGAGCCACTGGAGAGCAGAGTGGTCAGTCCTTACAGTAAAGGGCAGACCACCCAGGTAGTACTTGAAGTGTTTGACGGAAGCCACAACAGCCAAGAGCTCCCGCCGGGTGACACAGTAGCGGCGCTCATGTTTGTCAAATGTTTTGCTGAAGTACGCCACCACTCTCTCCCCCTCTGGCCCCACCTGGGCCAGCACCCCACCCATGCCCACATTGCTCGCGTCTGTGTCCAGGATAAAGGGCAAGGTGAGGTCAGGGGGCGAGCACGGGGCCTCGATCAGTGCACGTTTGAGGGTGTTGAACGCCTCCTCACACTCCACTGTCCAAGTGAAAGCCTTGTCCTTCGGCAGCAGGCGGTTCAGTGGAGCAGCAACGCTTGAGAAGCCCCTTACAAACCTCCTGTAGTACGAGGCCAGGCCCAGGAAGCTCTTCAGCTGACGCTGGTCGGTGGGGGTGGGCCAGTCTCTGACAGCCCCTACCTTGTCCTCCATGGTGCTGATCCCCTCCTTCCCCACTCGGTGGCCCAAGAAGGACACCTCTCTCCTCATGAAGTGGCACTTCTCGGGGTGGAGCTTCAGACCTGCGGCAGCCACCCTCTCCAGCACACGCCGTAGCGCCCCCAGGGCTGACTGGAAGGAGCTGCCATGGGCCAGGATGTCATCGAGGTATACCAGACACTGCTGTCGGGGGATGCCATCCAGCACCCTGTCCATCAAACGCTCAAAAGTAGCTGGAGCGTTGCACAGGCCAAAGCACAGGACCTTGAACTGCCAGTGTCCTCTGTTAGTGGAGAACGCAGTTTTGGCTCTGGCCTCTGGGGAGAGGGGCACCTGCCAGTAGCCACTGCGGAGGTCTAGTGAGGAGAACCAGGAGGACCCCCTAACCAGGTCCAGCGACTCATCGATACGTGGTATGGGGTATGAGTCCTTCCTGGTTACCTCATTCAGCCGCCTGTAGTCCGCACAGAACCTCAGCTTGCCCCCCCTTCTTCGGAACCATGACGACTGGCGCCGCCCAGGGGCTGTCTGAGGGCTCAATGAAGTCTGCCCGCTGCATCTCCAACACAGCCTTGTCTGCCGCCTCCTGGCGTGCCAGCGGGATACGGCGGGGACGCATCTTGATGGGTCGAGCATCACCTGTGTCGATCTCATGCTGCACCAGATGAGTCTGACCCACCTCTTCCTCACTCAACGCAAAGCTGTCTCTGAATTCAAACAACAACTGCCACAACCGTTCCTGCTGCTCAGGGTCAAGACCAACACAGTTCCTCCCCCATATCTCCCTCACTGCAGACAGTGTCCTCTCCTCTCCCACTTGGGGTAGCTGGGCTGGGGGGGGGGTGCGACCCGGGCTCACAGAGGGCTGTGTCATGGAGGTAGCTGGGGGAATGTAACACACCGCCGTAGGTGACAGGGGGACTGGGGAAAAGTCACACACAGCTGTGGGGGAGGGGGCGCAGCCATGAGTCTCTGCTGCTTTAACTGTTGGAGTAAAGGGTTTGTTGGGTTGAGTGAATGTGACATTAGGGGGGGCCATGGTGACTTCCGTCCCTCCCTGGAAGCTCAGTGTGCCCCTATTTAGGTCTAACTGGCAGCCTGTGCTCCTAAGAAAGTCCAACCCCAGGATACAAGGGTCCTGCACAGCCCCAACCCACACAGGATGACGCACAGTCCTGCCCCCTACTGTCAGAGTCATTATTCCCTTCCCTTTCATGGGTGCCAGCTCACCTGTGACTTATTCGGAGCTGCACAGTTGTAGGCTCACACTGAGTCCAACCTGGCACAATATCTGGCCTCACCAGGGTTACTGTGGACCCAGTGTCCACCAGGGCGGAGCAGGGCACCCCCTCCACAGTGACAGGGACATGACAAAAGTCCCCAACACAGGTCCGGCCCACCACAACAACAGGCTCCATCCGCTTGCCCTCGTCTGCTTCTGGGGGAAGTGGAGCCTTGCTTCCCCGTCTGTGCCGGTGGGCTCCTCCTGAAGATGATGGTGGTTGGGATAGAAAGCCAGGGGTCCGCACTACCCAGTCTATGCGGACCCCGAGCCGTTTCCCTGAGCTCTGGGGGACATGGGGCAAACTCGGCGCAGATGGCCTGGCTGGCCACAACCCCAGCAGACCCTGGGACCAGGGCGTGTGTTTCGTTCCGCCTGTAGCGACACAGCACGAATGAGTTTTGTCATTTCGGCCACCCAAGCAGGCTTTTCCGGCTCCGGGCTGCTATGCCCCCCAGCTCGCATAGAGGGTGTGTCTCCCTGCACCCCCACCAAAGCCCCAGCTGAAGCCCCAGCCCACACCAGCTCCCTCTCCAAAGCCATCTCCAAGGCTGTCTGCAATGACTCAGGATGAGCCAGCTGGGTCTGTATGCGCAGCTCCGTAGGAGAGAGCGCCTGTATGAACTGGTCCCGTGCTAGCTCGCTCTGCACGGAGGGGGGCATGTGAGCATATGCCCGCCGAGAGAGGCTCTCAATGTCATTAGCTAGCACCCGTAGAGGCTCTCCAGGCTGCCTGCGTCTATTACTCAGTTCGGAGCGCAGTAGCCCGGGCTGTACACACTGTCCATAGCGCCTCCTCAGTGCTCCCACTAAAGCCCCATAATCATGCCTGTCCTCGGGGCTAATCAATATCAAACAGGCCAGAGCTTCATCCGTGAGGCATAAAGCCAACTGCAGTGCCCTTTCTTCATCCGACCACCCCCTAAAATGAGCTAACAGTTCAAACTGAGCATGAAAAGCTTCCCAATCCGCCTTACCGGAATACTTCGGGGTCTTAACAGATACGGACGCAGCCGGGAACTGGGCGCCGCCATGTTTGTTTACATCCTGAGCCCCAGATTCCTCATCACGCCGCGTCGACGTCACCACTTCGTTCCGCCCACCAGAATCTGCGCGAAATACATTCGACGAAGCACTCATGCCCGCTTCAGCCGCCATTGCTCTAACGTCCTCCCTCAAGCGGCCTCTGCGCTCCGACGCCCTGGCGATCTCCTCAGACAGAGCCCCCGACGTCCATTCACACGCACCTCCTTGGCCATAATCGTCCCCTACCTCCACCTTCACTTTCGGATTCCCTCGAAGCATTTTCAATCCCCGTTCTCACCTACGGTAGCTAGCCACATAAGTCAGCTAGCTAGCTGGCTAACTTGTATCAACGTTTTTACTTCTGACACCAATGTAATGACCTGACTAGATCATAAATGAACAATTCTCCAGAGGCTTGATTTTACGAATTGACGGTTTATTACACCAACTTTACACAGGCTACTGTTTGGGCCGTAGCACACGCCAAATAGATGACCGATAACCCACAAGCCAATCGTGACCTTCTCTTGTGAAGCCCAGACGTAAGAGAGAGAGAACAAAGGCTGAACCTGGTCTTAACTTCCAATGCTCCACCCCCCTGCCCAACCCCCCTCCACGCCACTCCGCCAACCACCAGGATGTCCGGCATCAGAACATTCCAGGCATTCCCGTGATTGGCAGATAGCAGGTTGATTGACAGGTCGGACCCCGCGAACACCGGGTACTGGTCAGTACAACACAACCACCTCCTAGCCTAACACATAACACACAGCTGTCTGTGCGGGTCGCTACAATACTATTTGATGTGTTAAATAAGCTTTTAATTTGACACGTCAAATAACACAATTATATTATAGAATGTTGTGTGTAACTTACACGTGCAATCCAAGCGCCACCACGTCTATCAGTAGCACTGTCAAAACTGTACAAAAAAGTTGGCAAACAAGCACACACCGGGCCACGAATGATGCGTTTATAATACCGCGTTGGTGAAAATAGACCAAATTATTAGGGTGAGGCACATGGGCTACTAACAGTTTACTACACAACATACACTTAGTATTACTTTCTTAGCTACAGTATACATATCTCCCTTGCATATTACATCATTTATGCTGTCTGGTAGTAGCATACAAGACATTTTTGGACTCACCTTGTGAAGGTGATGCAGCGGTCCTTTGTGGGCAAATTTTATCATCAAACTTTGTCATCAAAGTCTGGCATTCTCTGGATTTATGGTGGGAACTCGGAAGAAAACACAGCCACTCCATTGAATAGCAGGCTAACGTTAGTGGTTGCTTTGCAATGCTTGCAGTTAGCCACTGATTCCTTCCAAATGACTCATTGTAGAATTTGTGATTTCCAACCTGTTGTGTAATCTTTGTCCAATGGCCGATGAGCACCGATACGTTTTATCGATAATTTCACTTCATTATTTCTCTTCATATGACAAGAATTAAAATTATTTGCCAGTAGATTAACGACTTGATTTATGATGACGACTGCTAGCTAAGACTGAAAGTAAGATGTTGACATGATGAGTCCAATCAAAGCTACTGGACCTATAACGTGATTTGATGTACTTTTGTCTGTGGCCAATGTCTTTGAGCCTTCTTTGAAGGGCACTTGTAATATAACTATGGCAGGACCTAAAGGGCTTAAACTAAGGACTTAAACTAAGGATTTAAACTTGGCGATGGCGTACTCTCCCCATGAGTGACAGATCACTGAGCCATTCACGGCACAATGTTCCTACTTTCTGCTGGCTCGCCCCACCACCTCAGAAAGCACTGAACTAGGCTGAAACATCAGCATTTTGAAGGTTGCCTTACTCAGGAAAACAAAAAGAGCCCATGTGTGTATTAACTGAATGATATATATAACGATACTTTTCACATTGTTTGCAAACTGATACAGTTGCAGTCGGAAGTTAAACATACACCTTAGCCAAATACATTTAAACTCAGTTTTTCACAATTCCTGACATTTAATCCTAATAAAAATGTCCTGTTTTAGGTCAGTTAGGATCACCACTTTATTTTAAGAATGTGAAATGTCAGAATAATAGTAGAGAGAATGATTTATTTCAGCTTTTGTTTTTCTTTCATCACATTCTGAGTGGGTCAGAAGTTTACATACACTCAATTAGTATTTGGCAGCATTGCCTTTTAAAATGGTTTAACTTGAGTCAAACATTTCGGGTAGCCTTCCACAAGCTTCCCACAACAAGTTGGGTGCATTTTGGCCCATTCCTCCTGACAGAGCTGGTGTGACTGAGTCAGGTTTGTAAGGCCTCCTTGCTTGCACATGCTTTTTCAGTTCTACCCACAATTTTTCTATGGGCTTGAGGTCAGGGCTTTGTGATGGCCACTCCAATACCTTGACTTTGTTGTCCTTAAGCCATTTTGCCACAACTTTGGACGTTTGGAAGACCCATTTGCGACCAAGCTTTAACTTCCTGACTGATGTTGCTTCAATATATCCACATATTGTCCTAGCTCATGATGCCATCTATTAACAGTACACTGTTCTAGGTCATTCCACATACAGTACTTTGGGCCCAGAGTTTTTCCTTACTATGTGACCTGAAAAGGAAAAACTCTGGACCCTAGTTATAGCCAATACAGGACCCAGAGTCAGGTCACATGGTCAGAAAAAGTCTAGGATATTGGCAAGCTAATTATTTTCACAAACAACACACTATATTTTATTATTATTATTTTTTAAATTTAGGGGTGGATCAGCTTACTATTGCAGAAAGATTGTTGCTTCCATCAATGTAATTGTCTGCATCATTTACAATCCCCCATATATTTTGGGGGGTAAATATATATATATATATCCATATACATACACATATGCATACATATACACATACAGTACTTTGTTTTATGGAATCATCTGGTCAAATGCCCCTATGGCTTTCAAACTGTTTGTGGTGAATCAATACCATTCTCCTTTTTAGTACGTCTCACATTTGTTAATTTCATACATACTTATTTTTAGAAAATACCTTTATTATTCCCCACAAACCCTACCACCCTTCCCCCAATTGGAATAAACTAATAAACAATAACACTTAGGCTTCTACCTTCAGTTTATACATCTTATACACATTTTACAGACACAATCTATTTTACAATAGTTATATTTTCTTTGTTTTTAGTCCTTCCTCTATTTCTGATGTCCATCCAGTTTGATTTCTATTTGCAACTCTGTTATTTCACATAATTTCTGAACCTATATACATTTTACAGACCCCATATGTTTTACATTGGTTATCTTTTTATTAGTCCCATCCTTCAGCTCCATTCAACCACCCCCATCAATCTCTCAACACCATCCATTTTGGATTTCTATTTGCCATATATTTTTCAACTGTGCTGTGATGCTTAACCTTTCTATTCTCATAGCTTCTACAGATTGTAAATTAAAATAATTATTATATACATTTACATTTACATTTAAGTCATTTAGCAGACGCTCTTATCCAGAGCGACTTACAAATTGGTGCATTCACCTTATGACATCAAGTGGAACAGCCACTTTACAATAGTGCATCTAAATCTTTTAAGGGGGGTGAGAAGGATTACTTTATCCTATCCTAGGTATTCCTTAAAGAGGTGGGGTTTCAGGTGTCTCCGGAAGGTGGTGATTGACTCCGCTGTCCTGGCGTCGTGAGGGAGTTTGTTCCACCATTGGGGAGCCAGAGCAGCGAACAGTTTTGACTGGGCTGAGCGGGAACTGTACTTCCTCAGTGGTAGGGAGGCGAGCAGGCCAGAGGTGGATGAACGCAGTGCCCTTATTTGGGTGTAGGGCCTGATCAGAGCCTGGAGGTACTGAGGTGCCGTTCCCCTCACAGCTCCGTAGGCAAGCACCATGGTCTTGTAGCGGATGCGAGCTTCAACTGGAAGCCAGTGGAGAGAGCGGAGGAGCGGGGTGACGTGAGAGAACTTGGGAAGGTTGAACACTAGACGGGCTGCGGCGTTCTGGATGAGTTGTAGGGGTTTAATGGCACAGGCAGGGAGCCCAGCCAACAGCGAGTTGCAGTAATCCAGACGGGAGATGACAAGTGCCTGGATTAGGACCTGCGCCGCTTCCTGTGTGAGGCAGGGTCGTACTCTGCGGATGTTGTAGAGCATGAACCTACAGGAACGGGCCACCGCCTTGATGTTAGTTGAGAACGACAGGGTGTTGTCCAGGATCACGCCAAGGTTCTTAGCGCTCTGGGAGGAGGACACAATGGAGTTGTCAACCGTGATGGCGAGATCATGGAACGGGCAGTCCTTCCCCGGGAGGAAGAGCAGCTCCGTCTTGCCAAAGTTCAGCTTGAGGTGGTGATCCGTCATCCACACTGATATGTCTGCCAGACATGCAGAGATGCGATTCGCCACCTGGTCATCAGAAGGGGGAAAGGAGAAGATTAATTGTGTGTCGTCTGCATAGCAATGATAGGAGAGACCATGTGAGGTTATGACAGAGCCAAGTGACTTGGTGTATAGCGAGAATAGGAGAGGGCCTAGAACAGAGCCCTGGGGGACACCAGTGGTGAGAGCGCGTGGTGAGGAGACAGATTCTCGCCACGCCACCTGGTAGGAGCGACCTGTCAGGTAGGACGCAATCCAAGCGTGGGCCGCGCCGGAGATGCCCAACTCGGAGAGGGTGGAGAGGAGGATCTGATGGTTCACAGTATCGAAGGCAGCCGATAGGTCTAGAAGGATGAGAGCAGAGGAGAGAGAGTTAGCTTTAGCGGTGCGGAGCGCCTCCGTGATACAGAGAAGAGCAGTCTCAGTTGAATGACTAGTCTTGAAACCTGACTGATTTGGATCAAGAAGGTCATTCTGAGAGAGATAGCGGGAGAGCTGACCAAGGACCAAGAATGGTTATATTATTGATTGATTGACTATGTCATAGGCGTGTGTTTAGGTGGCAAGGAAGTCAGGCGCAGGAGAATCGATCTTGGTAAAATGTAGTAATTTAATAACTCCACAACCATGAATAAATAAACAAAACAAAGTGGGTACGAGGACCCGTCGCGCACCAATACAAACAACACAAAATAATAACTAACAATCTCTGACAAAGACATGAGGGGAAACAGAGGGTTAAATACACAACAGGTAATGAATGGGATTGAAACCAGGTGTGTAGGAAGACAAGACAAAACCCATGGAAAATGAAAAATGGATCAATGATGGCAATAAGACTGGTGACGTCGACCGCCGGTGCACCGCCCGAGCTTGGAGAGGCATCGACTTTGGCAGAAGTCGTGACAGAATATGGCTTTTCAAATCACCCAGTATTGCTATCGGTAGCGTTAGTTCTAGGCAAATGGTGCAACTCTTCAGCCATTCCTGGACCTGTGAACGAAAACGAGCTACATATGGACAATACCAAAATAAATTATCTAATGACTCTGCCTCCTCACAGCAAAATCTGCAGAGCTGGGAAGATTGTATCCCCCATATATATACAGTGGGGAGAACAAGTATTTGATACACTGCCGATTTTGCAGGTTTTCCTACTTACAAAGCATGTAGAGGTCTGTCATTTTTTATCATAGGTACACTTCAACCGTGAGAGATGGAATCTAAAACAAAAATCCAGAAAATCACATTGTATGATTTTTAAGTAAATAATTTGCATTTTATTGCATGACATAAGTATTTGATCACCTACCAACCAGTAAGAATTCCGGCTCTCACAGACCTGTTAGTTTTTCTTTAAGAAGCCCTCCTTTTCTCCACTCATTACCTGTATTAACTGCACCTGTTTGAACTCGTTACCTGTATAAAAGACACCTGTCCACACACTCAATCAAACAGACTCCAACCTCTCCACACTGGCCAAGACCAGAGAGCTGTGTAAGGACATCAGGGATAAAATTGTAGACCTGCACAAGGCTGGGATGGGCTACAGGACAATAGGCAAGCAGCTTGGTGAGAAGGCAACAACTGTTGGTGCAATTATTAGAAAATGGAAGATGTTCAAGATGACGGTCAATCACCCTCGGTCTGGGGCTCCATGCAAGATCTCACCTCGTGGGACATCAATGATCATGAGGAAAGTGAGGGATCAGCCCAGAACTACACGGCAGGACCTGGTCAATGACCTGAAGAGAGCTTTGACCACGGTCTCAAAGAAAACCATTAGTAACACACTATGCCGTCATGGATTAAAATCCTGCAGCATACGCAAGGTCCCCCTGCTCAAGCCAGCGCATGTCCAGGCCCGTCTGAAGTTTGCCAATGACCATCTGGATGATCCAGAGGAGGAATGGGAGATGGTCATGTGGTCTGATGAGACAAAAATAGAGTTTTTTGTTCTAAACGCCGTGTTTGGAGGAAGAATAAGGATGAGTACAACCCCAAGAACACCATCCCAACCGTGAAGCATGGAGGTGGAAACATCATTCTTTGGGGATGCTTTTCTGCAAAGGGGACAGGACGACTGCACCGTATTGAGGGGAGGAAGGATGGGGCCATGTATCTTGAGACCTTGGCCAACAACCTCCTTCCCTCAGTAAGAGCATTGAAGATGGGTCATGGCTGGGTCTTCCAGCATGACAACGACCCAAAACACACAGCCAGGGCAACTAAGGAGTGGCTCCATAAGAAGCATCTCAAGGTCCTGGAGTGGCCTAGCCAGTCTCCAGACCTGAACCCAATAGAAAATCTTTGGAGGGAGCTGAAAGTCCGTATTGCCCAGCGACAGCCCCGAAACCTGAAGGATCTGGAGAAGGTCTGTATGGAGGGGTGGGCTAAAATACCTGCTTCAGTGTGTGCAAACCTGGTCAAGGACTACAGGAAACGTATGATCTCTGTAATTGCAAACAAAGGCCTCTGTACCAAATATTAAGGTCTGCTTTTCTCATGTATCAAATACTTATGTCATGCAATAAAATGTAAATTAATTACTTAAAAATCATACAATGTGATTTTCTGGAATTTTGTTTTAGATTCCGTCAACATGGCAATTTGAAAAATACGTTTTTTTAGCCAGAATTAAAATTACTTTCGGGTGATAAGTATCAAGGCACAAGGCGAGACCCAGATGCAGACAAAGGAGGCAGATGGTTGGAGTTTATTAATTCAGAAAGGGGTAGGCAAGAGAATGGTTGTGTACAGGCAAAAGGTCAAAACCAGTTTAGAGTCCAATAGGTACCGAAGGGCAGGCATATTCAAGGTCAGGGAAGGCAGGTGGGAAGGTAGTCCAGAGTCAGGTAGTGGTCAAAACCGGGAAGACTAGCAAAAGAGAAAAGGAGTACGGGGAAAAACACGCTGGTTGACTTCACTAAACATATAAGATGAACTGGCACAGAGAGACAGGAAGCAGGGATAAATACACTAGGGAAAATAAGCGAGACAATCACAGGGACAGGTGTAACAGATCAGGCCGTTACAGTAAGACATGTATAAAAGCAACAGATACCATTAATAAGAAGGGGCTAGAAGCATCTTATATGGTGAGCTACAGAGTGGCTAGGACAGGCAAGCCCCGTACTATTCTGGAGGACTTAATTCTTCCTGCTTCCATGGATATGGCTGGGACAATGATAGGGGAAAAGGCCCAAAAAACTATACAGACAATGCCTTCATAAAACAAGATTGTTTCACGACGCATCAATGACACGGCCGGAGATGTTTTGAAATAATTAATGCTTCGCATACAAGCCAGGGAATTCTATGCGTTACAGCTGGATGAGTCAACCGATGTGGCGGGTCTGGCACAGCTCCTGGTATATTTCCATTACGTCAATTAAGGAAGACATCCTCTTCTGCAAACCACTGGAAAACAGGACAACAGGAGAGGATATTTTTAAAGATCTGTACAACTTTGTGACATCAAATGGATTTTGGTGGTCAAGATGTGTTGGTATCTGTACTGATGGTGCAAAAGCCATGATAGAGAGACATAGCAGTTGCTCCCGACGCCAGTTGGGTACACTGCAGCATCCTCCTAGAGGCTCTTGCTGCCAAGGGAATGCCTGACAGCCTGAAATACATTTTGGATACTACAGTGAAAATGGTTAACTTTGTTAAAGCAGGGCCCCTGAACTCTTGTGTATTTTCTGCACTATGCATTGATATGGGCAGTGACCATGTAACGCTTTTACAACATACAGAAGTACGCTGGTTATCAAGGGGCAAAGTATTGACATGTTTTTTTGTTATTGAGAGACAAGCTTCAAGTTTTCTTTGCTGACCATGATTTCCACTTGTCTGACCGCTTGCACGATGACGAGTTTCTCGTACGACTGGGCTATCTGGATTATGTTTTTTCTTGCCTGAATGATCTGAATCTAGGATTACAGGGACTCTCCGCAACTATATTCAATGTGCGGGACAAAACTGAGGCTATGGTTAAGAAGTTGGAGCTCTTCTCTGTCTGCATTAACAAGGACAACACATGTCTTTCCATTATTGTTTGATTTTTTTGTGTGCAAATGAACTCAACCTAACAGGCAATATTAAATGTGACATAGCGAAGCACCTGAGTGACTTGGGTGCGCAGTTACACAGGTACTTTCCAGAAATGGATGACACATACAACTGGATTCGTTATCCCTTTCATGCCCTGCCTCTAGTCCACTTACCAATATCTGAACAAGAGAGCCTCATTGAATTGCAACAAGCGGTTCTGTGAAAATGTAATTTAATCAGAAGCCACTGACAGATTTCTGGATTGGGCTGCGCTCAGAGTATTCTGCCTTGGCAAATCTCGCTGTTAAGACACTGATGCTCTTTGCAACCACGTTCCTATGTGAGAGTGGATTCTCGGCCTTCAACTAGCATGAAAACTAAATACAGGCACAGACTGTGTGGAAAATTATTTAAGACTGAGACTCTCCAATACAACCCAACATTGTAGAGTTATGTGCATCCTTTCAAACACACCCTTCTCATTAACCTGTGGTGAGTTATTCACAATTTTCGATGAACAAATAAGGTTTTATATGTAAGATGGCTAAATAAAGAACAAAACTATTGATTATTATTATATTATTATTTGTGCCCTGGTCCTATAAGAGCTCTTTGTCACTTCCCACGAGCCGGGTTGTGACACAAACTCACACTCATTCTTATGTTTAATACATGTTTCGTCTAGTTTTACAATGATGGCAAAAAACAACATTTGAGGGTGTGCTGACCCTGGTGCTGGAGGGGGTACGCAGTTGGAGGTTGAATGTTTGAAGGGGTACGGGACTATAAAAAGTCTGGTAACCACTGCCGTAGAGGTTAACTAATGTTGACAGAACCAGAGCTTGGCTACTATGCTCGGTAATGCTGTGTGACAGGTATTGAATAGCGGGAAGAAGCAAATACTGATGATATGAAACGCTGGCTTCTGGTGCAGAGATGGGGCATACACCCCCAAACCTGTGAATGGCCTCTCAGGCTTTTTGTGAACGGCCTCTCAGGCTCTCTGTGTCCTGCTGGACATTACTGTTCCTCAGGTAGCTCTCTGTTCCTACTCTTACTGTGTAGTTATCAAATACTTGTTATTTTGCTTTCAGTAGCTTAGAGATTGTATATAATATTGGTATACTATACTCAGTATTAATACTGCATCTGACCAGTTTGATCATTACAGTACTGTTATAAACTGAGTGAAGGTTTTGGACTAGTAATCTTGCTGCATGTTGTATACCTGGGGTGGTAGGGTAGCCTAGTGGTTAGAGCGTTGGACTTGTAACCGGTTGCAAGTTCAAACCCCCGAGCTAACAAGATACAAATCTGTCGTTCTGCCCTTGAACAGGTAGTTAACTCACTGTTCCTAGGCCGTCATTGAAAATAAGAATTTGTTCTTTAACTGACTTGCCTAGTTAAATAAAGGTAAAATAAATATAAATACCCCTGCAGCCATCAATAGATTTTTTTATCCAGTTTATGATGGGATTTTACTACACACCAGTTGCTACGCATTGTAGGCATTGAGATTTCTCTGGATCTGCGCTGCAGATACATACCCCTGCCCCTATGCCCTGCCCTGTCCTTTGGGTACCTGGTCCAACAGTACTGAGCCTGATGAACTGGAGGGTATACACTAAACATTATCTCACTCGTACACAGGCTGACACACCTTTACCCTGAAGTGTGTGTCCTTACTCCCCTTCTTGGATTTAAAGGGATAATTCACCTAAAATAAAGTTAGACCTTTTTTTTCTTTCTAACTACACCAAGCATTTGATTGATGTAAGCTGGGGAGCCATATTTCTTACAGCATCCTTCCATGGGGAGTAAATAAGGGCACACTCAGGGGAAAAAGGGTAGATAATGTAACTGAATATATAGTGTGTGTATTCTTTATTCAAGTAGTTCAGTGATCATGTGTTCTTCCTTTTCTGTGCAGATATTATTGTCTTGAGAGAGCCCCACTGATGGCCCCACAGGACCCTGTCTAGATGGTCACTATTGTCCCGTACCACTCAGACATTGTCCTGTGATCCAGAGACGTATATGATTGGAACGCATGCAGCTCAATGTGAACAATGTGAACCTGGCTGGTGCTGTGTGTCAGGCACCCTGCAACTGTGTCCTGCAGGTCAGTAGAGCAATTCTTATATATTCAAACATTCTTTGAAAAACTAATATAAGGTATCATTGATAAAACCCTCGGCATCAGCCATTCTAGGTTTCTCAAACAACAATACGGTTACATCATTACATTGTTAAGGATATGAAAATCCACAATTATCTATATAATCACAGCACCCCACAGTGGGAAAAAGTGGAACTTGATTGAGTGGAACATTGGTTTGTGCTCTTGCACTAAGAAAGTCCATTATTTGCTTCCTTTCCCTCTAGGTTTTTACTGTCCTGAGGGAACAGGATGTGACAAGAGAGCTTGTCCAGAGGGCACGTACAGCCCTGAGCTGGGCCTGACACCCATCAGCCAGCAGGCAGTGTGACGGTGGGCATTACTGTCCACTGACGGTGGCCATTACTGTGCCTGGAGGGGTATTACTGGTCCTACAGAAACACCTCTCCACAGCCTCACTCTCACTCTGCAGGTGATGCACCAATCAGGTGGACAATCTCTATATAATAATGGTTCTGGTTGCACATTAAATTGAATGCAACTTATACACAATTCATAACATTTTCATAAAATTTCATGAAAACTATGTACTGTTGTCGCGTCTTTGGCTATGCCGGATTAATTGCTATGACATGCTATTCTATAAAATAATTTCTCCGTAATGAATATCACCTGATTGAGCTAATCATGTAAATGTAATTAACTAGAGTCGGGCACCACAATATAATATTTATAGAGCTGTTATCTTCCGAATAAGCTCTTAAAGATGAATAATTATTTTACATCCATAGCAGTCAACATTAATCGTCATCTTACTTCAGTCTCATAATCTGTAAGTTGTAAATTCTTGATTATCTGCAAGAATCCTGGCTAACAAGTTGAATCAGCAATACAAAATTGGGTTCAATGATTTATTTACTAAATACCTAACTAATTACACAGAATAACATATACAAAGAATTAATTATACCTGGATAATTCTTTACGTCAATTCTTTACGTCATAGGAAGCGGTCGGAACCGATATGACAGCTTGTTACACAAAGGGAAAGGGGCTGGGGTAGAGTGAAAGGGCGGGACACTGGAACAGTATCTTATGCATTCTAAATTACCGCCCATTTGGAAAAGGAAAATGCAATAAATATTTACTCTGAACTGCGCTTCGGTAGGTTGGTGGTAGATGGAAGACTGTGTTGCCAAACCAAGTCCTCTGTCCTTTGAAGAATGTCTCAGGTGGTCACTTGGATAAGTTGTAGTAACGTCGTTGTGTGGTAGATGGGATACTCAGTCTGTTCCTTCCTAACCTGCGTTTGCGTTATGCTGTCATCAAGGAAGAGGGGTGTGTGTGAAAAGTTTACAACCTCCATCTCTTCACGTGGGCGGGCCACTGAGTGAGCAGCCCTAACTTATGAAAACCCACATCTCACATTTTAGAAGCTAAAATCACATTTCATCCCATCACAAATAATTCCATATTCAAACATTTAAATTGAACAACAATTCCATGTGAATCTGATAACTCTGATGTATAGACTTTCCACTGTGGAGTTTATCTCATCTTATCATTGATGAGAATGTCTCAGATGACAATCGAACTGACATAATATTCATTAAGTACCACTGCATATGTTCCATTGGTCGGATTACCAGAATATAGTTAATTTCCCCCCACCTTCTGATGTTCCCAGAATCTCTATGTTAACCAAGGGTTTTTTAAATGTAACCTCAGTAGGTTTGAGAAGGGAAAAAGGGGTAAGAGGTATTTATGACGGTCATAATCCTATCCCCCAGGCCAACGTCATGACACTGTATATGCTTCATAAATATGTTATCAGCAATGGTCTTTACATCTGGTGATATGCCAAATGTGGCATAACCCATTTGCCATCCATTTAATGACATTGGCTTATGAATGGTTTCTAAAGCATCTAAGGCCTTATAAATGGTCTATAAAGTTTTTTTTTTTTGGGGGGGGGGTTACCTTTATTTAGGCAAGTCAGTTAAAGAACAAATTCTTATTTTCAATGACGGCCTAGGAACAGTGGGTTAACTGCCTTGTTCAGGGGTAGAACAACAGATTTTTACCTTGTCGGCCTCGGGGATTCGATCTTGCAACCTTTCGGTTACTAGTCCAACGCTCTAACCACAAGGCAACTTTCCTTTAAAGTTATAGTTTGTTTAAAGTGGCACTATAACTCCTTCTATTACAGCTAGGAGTGTCATATAGTTAGTCTGCTCTCATGCACATTTGATCTGTTTGATGAGACACTGCACTGCCTTTGCTTCAGGTGGAGGGCCATGCCCTAGGGGCACCATTGATCCTCAACCTTGCCCCATTGGCACATTCAGCAACCAGACCAAACTAGTCTCCCAGGTATATTAGTTTCTCAAGGCTCAATACGCTCAATATTCCTGACATTTCCTCCCAAGACCACAGCACAGTGACTTCAGCCTGAGCTGTTGTTGCTATGCTGTACCTTCTCCCATAGAATGGATGCCAGACCTGCTCCCCGGGTTATTACTGTGGCGCGTCTGGGCTAAAAGCGCCGACAGGGGATTGCTGGGAAGGTTTTTATTGTCGCTGTGGAATGGTTTGGTTGTCCCCAACAGCCATATCAGAGACAGCTGAGGAGGGACGTGTCCACAAGGTAACTTACCAATCCACACATCCTCCTCAGGGTTTGCAAATTTTGGGCTCCCCAGAAAGCTGTCTCTCTTCTTTTTTTCTCTCTTTCACTCTCTCTCTCTTTCACTGGTTCCCCAGAGTGTGGTATTTGTCTCCTCTTTTGTCTCTGTCGCTCTCTCTATCTCTGTGCCCATTTCTACCTCTCGGTCTTTCTCTCTCCACTCATTGTTTCCTATTTCTCACACGTAGGTTATTTTTGCTCTAAGGGTTCGGCAGCTCTGCGAGAGTGTCCCCAGGGAGCAGTCAGTGTAGAGGAGGGCCGATCCAGATGCAGCCTGTTCCCAGGTGTACAGTTACACACACACATACACACTGCTCTCTCAGGGCTACCTCTCTCTAATACTGCTCTAACAGGGTCACACACTGTGCACACACATGCCCATAGGCCCCATGGGATTAAAACTGTGAAGATAATATTATTTAATCATGTTGTTATATCTATTATGTAATATGTAATGTTTACAGCTCCTAGCCTGTTCCTCTTTCTAAGATCTGCTTTTATGGAGTGCATAATGAAATCTGACATTTTTTATTCCCGAAGAGAGTGTGTGTTGTGTGTGCGAGTTCTCTCTTGTGTGTGTGCGTGCAGTATTATGATGAATCAGATCAAAGTTACTTTTCAAGATGCCTGTGCTGCACATCATTAATATCAAACTCACCCAGGGTGACTCCAAGCGCCAAGTTCATTAGCAATCATCTAACAACATTGTACAATTACTATTATAATTAAATACTTATCTTAAATAGGCCCCTGGCAGTGCAGTGACTTCCATTTTGAAACTCAGGTTATTTTCGCTGGACTGTGTAAGTCAAATTTTTAATGCTCCCGACTGTACATCATCTGAAACAGGTAAGTCGCTCTGGATAAGAGCGTCTGCTAAATGACTTAAATGTAATGTAATGTAATGTATACATTTAGTAACTGATTGAACTACACAGGCCTTTTATTTAAAAATGTCTTAACATTTAACATGTTTGCGATGCAAGTGGATGCCACATTCACTCATTGCCCTGTTTATCGCTATTTTAAAAGAAGATTTGGAGATCTATCTAATGATCCTGGTCTGATTGAGAGATGCTCTAGGATCAACTTCAAATCAAAGTTTATTTATCACGTGTGCCGAATACAACAGGTGTAGACCTTACAGTGAAATGCTTACTTACAGGCTCTAACCAATATTGTAATAAAGGTATTAGGTGAACAATAGGTAAGTAAAGAAATGAAAACAACAGTAAAAAGACAGTGAAAAATAACAGTAGCGAGGCTACATACAGACACCGGTTAGTCAGGCTGATTGAGGTAGTATGTACATGTAGATATGGTTGAAGTGACTATGCATATATGATGAACAGAGAGTAGCAGTAGCAATAGCGTAAAAGAGGGGTAGGCGGGTGGTGTGTGGCAGGACACAATACAGATAGCCCGGTTAGCCAATGTGCCAGAGCACTGGTTGGTCGGGCCAATTGAGGTAGTATGTACATGAATGTATAGATAAAGTGACTATGCATATATGATAAACAGAGAGCAGCACCAGTGTAAAAGTGTGGTTGGGGGGAGGCACACAATGCAAATATTCCACGTAGCCATTTGATTACCTGTTCAGTCTTATGGCTTGTGGGTAAAGTGTGGAGTGCAATAGAGATTGCAACATCTGTGAATCTGTTTGGGCGGTATGCAAATTGGAGTGGGTCTAGGGCTTCTGGGATAATGGTGTTGATGTGAGCCATGACCAGCCTTTCAAAGCACTTCATGGCTACGGACGTGAGTGCTACAGGTCTGTAGTCATTTATGCAGGTTGCCTTTGTGTTCTTGGGCACAGGGACAATGGTAATCTGCTTGAAACATGTTGGTATTACAGACTCAATCAGGGACATGTTGAAAATGTCAGTGAAGACACCTGCCCGTTGGTCATCACATGCCCGGAGCACACACCCTGGTAATCCGTCTGCCTAGATTATAACAAATAAGATGACATGGAACGGGAGGACTTGGATCAGATGAAAACAGGCCCTGGTCTGATTGGTCCTACCTCCTTTTTCTCAGGATTTTTCTGTGGCTTTTCTGGACTGAGTGCCATTACGGGCCAGTGCATTGCTGGCTATCTTTGTCATTCTGGTGCAGTGTCCCCAACACCTGAAGACGGTGTGACCGGTGACTGGTGTCCCCAAGGTCACTACTGTCCAGAGAGTTTGGCTGTAGCGCCACGTCCCTGTCCTCTTGGATATTATAGCAACACCACCAGGAACACACATTTCTCTGACTGCCTGCCCTGCAGGTTGATGCTGATTTAACATATTTTATTGTATTACGAACCACTATTTGACTGATATACTGCACATAAAGTTTTTTCATGGAATGAAAGTTATTTGAATTCATTTTGAATAGTGATTTATGTTTGACTGGCATAACATTGATTGGCTTCTTTTTGATTGCGCGTTTGTGGAGACTTCTCTCTCAAATGCAGGGTTCAGTTGTGCCAGCAGAGGGCTCTACCTCCCTTCTCATCTCTGCCAGGCTGGCTCCTACTGCCCTTACAGACATAACTCCAGCCTCCCTGGATCTATCACCTGCTCAGCTGGGCATATGTGCCCACTTGCCAGTGCCATCCAGGTTTTCTGTGTATCAGGGACTCATCTTGACCACCAGTCTAGTAAAGCTGAACAGTTTGTAGACCCAGGAGTTTTTCTTGACCATGTAATCTGACCAGCAAAAACTCAGGGCCCGAGTTGTAGGTTTTAATAAATAAAACCTGGTCTGGTCAGAAAAAACTCCAGACCCTATTTACACTGCATACTGAGTGTTAATGATATTCTATGTCATCCCTTTCACAGGCTGAGTGTTTTACCTGTCCAGCAAGGTTTTACTGTGCAGTCTCACAGTAAGTTGTACTGTACAGTCTCCTTGTCTAAAGGGACCCTACTGACCCCCAGGTAGTGCATATAGGGCACTATACTATTTGCCTTTATTGAAATAAGTGCCACGTATACCATAGTGCCACGTATACCATAGTGGCTTAGAATGACACTAGACCTATATGGCATCTATGTGTGATTCTTTTTCTTTTTCTAGGCACACGGTCTGGTGTGGAGTACCCATGCGCAGCTGGCACGTTTAGTGGGCAGACCAGCACATCTAATAAGAGAGGGTGTGTGCCCTGCCCTCCAGGGAAGTACTACAGTGCCTACAGGGCACTCCTGGGGTGGTGGCAGCATTCTAAATAAATAAAAATGATGTTGAATCGTATATCTGGTTCAGCATGTATGGTCCTTAAGATTTATTTTGTGTTCTCTCCATAATTGTGTTCCCTCTTTCTTTCTGTATATTCACACTCTCCCTCTATGCCTTCTCTCCTTTATCTTTCTCTCTCTCTCTATTCTCTCTTCTTTTCTCCCTCTCTTTCCCTCTTAACTCCCTCCCTCCATCCCTCCTCTAGGTACCTTTGTATCCAAAGTTCTGTTACTTCTCAGCCAGCTGAAAATCATACAGGTGGAAAATGCACCGCTGGATCCTACTTAAACTGGCGACATTTCATAACGAATTTTACATTATATTTATATATATATTTTTATATATCCTGTATTGTATTTATCACATTTATGTAAATATGGTTGCTACAGTGCCTTGCGAAAGTATTCGGCCCCCTTGAACTTTGTGACCTTTTGCCACATTTCAGGCTTCAAACAAAGATATAAAACTGTATATTTTTGTGAAGAATCAACAACAAGTGGGACACAATCATGAAGTGGAACGACATTTATTGGATATTTCAAACTTTTTTAACAAATCAAAAACTGAAAAATTGGGCGTGCAAAATTATTCAGCCCCCTGAAGTTAATACTTTGTAGCGCCACCTTTTGCTGCGATTACAGCTGTAAGTCGCTTGGGGTATGTCTCTATCAGTTTTGCACATCGAGAGACTGAAATTTTTTCCCCATTCCTCCTTGCAAAACAGCACGAGCTCAGTGAGGTTGGATGGAGAGCATTTGTGAACAGCAGTTTTCAGTTCTTTCCACAGATTCTCGATTGGATTCAGGTCTGGACTTTGACTTGGCCATTCTAACACCTGGATATGTTTATTTTTTAACCATTCCATTGCATTCCATTTTGCTTTATGTTTTGGATCATTGTCTTGTTGGAAGACAAATCTCCGTCCCAGTCTCAGGTCTTTTGCAGACTCCATCAGGTTTTCTTCCAGAATGGTCCTGTATTTGGCTCCATCCATCGTCCCATCAATTTTAACCATCTTCCCTGTCCCTGCTGAAGAAAAGCAGGCCCAAACCATGATGCTGCCACCACCATGTTTGACAGTGGGGATGGTGTGTTCAGGTACGCTGTGTTGCTTTTACACCAAACATAACGTTTTGCATCTGACCAGAGCACCTTCTTCCACATGTTTGGTGTGTCTCCCAGGTGGCTTGTGGCAAACTTTAAATTACACTTTTTATGGATATCTTTAAGAAATGGCTTTCTTCTTGCCACTCTTCCATAAAGGCCAGATTTGTGCAATATACGACTGATTGTTGTCCTATGGACAGAGTCTCCCACCTCAGCTGTAGATCTCTGCAGTTCATCCAGAGTGATCATGGTCCTCTTGGCTGCATCTCTGATCAGTCTTCTCCTTGTATGAGCTGAAAGTTTAGAGGGACGGCCAGGTCTTGGTAGATTTGCAGTGGTCTGATACTCCTTCCATTTCAATATTATCGCATGCACAGTGCTCCTTGGGATGTTTAAAGCTTGGGAAATCTTTTTGTATCCAAATCCGGCTTTAAACTTCTTCACAACAGTATCTCGGACCTGCCTGGTGTGTTCCTTGTTCTTCATGATGCTCTCTGCGCTTTTAACGGACCTCTGAGACTATCACAGTGCAGGTGCATTTATACAGAGACTTGATTACACACAGGTGGATTGTATTTATCATCATTAGTAATTTAGGTCAACATTGGATCATTCAGAGATCCTCACTGAACTTCTGGAGAGAGTTTGCTCCACTGAAAGTAAAGGGGCTGAATAATTTTGCACGCCCAATTTTTCAGTTTTTGATTTGTTCAAAAAGTTTGAAATATCCAATGAATGTCGTTCCACTTCATGATTGTGTCCCACTTGTTGTTGATTCTTCACAAAAAAATACAGTTTTACATCTTTTTTTTTAAGCCTGAAATGTGGCAAATGGTCGCAAAGATGAAGGGGGCCGAATACTTTCGCAAGGCACTGTATTTATGGCCCTTATAAATGATAGGTTTGCCATCATTCAGGGTTTCCCAAACTCAGTCCTGCCCCCCCCCCCCGGGTGCATGTTTTGGTTTTTGCCCAAGCACTACACAGCTGATTCAAATAATCCAAGCTTGATGATGAGTTGGTTATTTGAATCAGCTGTGTAGTCCTAGGGCATAAACCAAAACGTGCACCCAGGGGGGTCCCCAGGACCGAGTTTGGGAAACTCTGCGTCATATTATCTTTCAAATGAAATTAACACTTTCTTATTGATTACATATGACTCAATGGAAGCTCTGAATTATATGAAAATTATGACAATGAATTAATATGACATATAATATTACTATGAAAATGAACTCCATGTGTTCTGGTGTGTTTGCTGTGCAGGGGGCGTATCTGTGGCTGCGTGCCAGCCCTGTGTGCCTGGGCAGTACTGTGCAGACTTTGGCCTTGCCTCCCCATCTGGTCCCTACTGCCCAATAGGACCCAGAACTCCCATGCCAAATTATCATGCAACAAGTAATAATGAATCAAGTAGTTGAATCAGGTGTGCTAGTTCAGGGCTACAAGCTCCAGCAAGATGGCTCCAACAGAGATGGTGGCCTCGCTTCGAGTCCTGAGGAAACTATGCAGTATTTTGTTTTTTTAATATATTATTTCTTACATTGTTACCCCAGGAAATCTTAAGTCTTATTACATACAGCAGGGAAGAACTATTGGATATAAATTACAAGTGCGACGTCAACTTACCAACATTACGACCAGGAATGCAACTTTCCCGAGGCTCCGTTGAGGTGCACATCGCCGACCACTCCCGAGTATACTACTCGCCAATGTCCAGTCTCTTGACAACAAGGTAGATGAAATTTGAGCAAGGGTTGCCTTCCAGAGAGACATCAGAGATTGTAACATCCTCTGTTTCACGGAAACATGACTCTCTCGGCATATGTTGTCAGAATCGGTTCAGCCACCAGGCTTCTTCATGCATCGCAACGACAGAGATAAACACCTCTCTGTGAAGAGGAAGTGTGGGGGTGTATGCTTCATGATTAACGACTCATGGTGTAATCATAACAACATACAGGAACTCAAGTCCTTCTGCTCATCCGACCTAAAATTCCTTAAAATCAAATGCCGGCCATATTACATCCCAAGAGAATTATTGTCTGTTATCATCACAGCTGTGTACCTTCCCCCTCAAGTAGACGCCACAACGGCCCTCACGGAACTTCACTGGACTATATGTAAACTGGAAAGCAAATGTCCTGAGACTGCATTTATTGTGGCTGGGGATTTTAACACAGTACATTTGAGAACAAGGCTACCTAAAGTCTATTAGTATATTGATTGTAGTACTCGCGGGGGTAATACACTCGATCACTGCTACTCTAACTTCCACAATGCATACAAGCCCTCCCTTCAGGCAAATCCTAACATGATGCCATCTTGCTCCTACCGTCTTATAGACAGAAACTCAAACAGGATGTACCAGTGACTAGAACAATTCAACGCTGGTATGGCCAATTGGAATCCACACTTCAAGATGGTTTTGATCATGCAGATTGGGCTATGTTCCGGTCAGCCTCAGAGAACAACATCGATCTATACGCTGACTCGGTTCGTGAGTTTATAAGGAAGTGCAGAGGAGATGTTGTACCTACAGTTGAAGTTTGAATGTTCCATACACCTTAGCCAAATGCATTTAAACTCAGCTTTTCACAATTCCTGACATTTAATCCTAGTAACAATGCCTGTCTTAGGTCAGTTAGGATCACCACTTTATTTTAAGAATGTGAAATGTCAGAATAATAGTAGAGAGAATTATTTATTTAAACTTTAATTTCTTTCATCACATTCCCAGGGGGTCAGAAGTTTACATACACTCAATTAGTATTTGGTAGCATTGCCTTTAAAATTGTTTAACTTGGGTCAAACGTTTCGGGTAGCCTTCCGCAAGCTTCCCAAAATAAGTTGGGGGAATTTTGGCCCATTCCTCCTGACAGAGCTGGTGTAACTGAGTCAGGTTTGTAGGCCTCCTTGCTTGCACACACTTTTTCAGTTCTGCCCACAAATTTTCTACAGGATTGAGGTCAGGGTTTTGTGATGGCCACACCAATACCTTGACTTTGTTGTCCTTAAGCCATTTTGCCACAACTTTGGAAGTATGCTTGGGGTCATTGTCCATTCGGAAGACCCATTTGTGACCAAGCTTTAACATCCTGATCGATGTCTTGAGATGTTGCTTCAATATATTCACATAATGTTCCCTCCTCATGATGCCATCTATTTTGTGAAGTGCACCAGTCCCTCCTGCAGCAAAGCACCCCCACAATATGATGCTGCCACCCCCGTGCTTCATGGTTGGGATGGTGTTATTCGGCTTGCAAACCTCCCCCTTTTTCCTTCAAACATAACTGTCATGATGTTGGCCTGGGGGATAGGTTCATGACAGTCATAAATACCTCTTCCCACCCTTTTTCCTCTCTCTACCCTACTGAGGTTACATTTTAAAAACCGTTGGTTAACATAGAGATTCTGGGAACATCAGAATGTGGGGGGGAATTACCTATATTCTGGTAATTTGAACAATTGAACATATTCGGTGTACTTAATGAATGTGATGTCAGTTTGGTTGTCATCTGAGACATTCTCATCAATGACAAGATGACATAAACTCTACAGTAGAAAGTCTACACATCAGAGTTATCGGATTCACATGGAATTGTTGTTCAATTTAAATGTTTGAATATGAAATTATTTGTGATGGGATGAAATGTGATTTTAGCTTCTAAAATGTGAGATGTGGGTTTTCATAAGATATTGGTGCTCACTCAGTGGCCCGCCCACGTGTTGAAACAGAGGTTGTAAACTATGAAACACACCCCATTTCTCCCTTCCTATATAAGCCCTTGACGACAACATAACTTCCTGTTCTGAGGATATGAGGACGACGGTCCTATGTCAGAATGGTTCAGATAATAACTACAGAACGAAGCCAACATCAGCGTGAGCTTTGGTTGCGAATGTTATGAACTTTGAACTCTTATTCACTACAGAAGTGATACCTCCTAGCCGTTGAGTTAGCAACCGCAGCTGCAAACTCAGGTTAGGAAGGAACAGACAGAGTATCTCGTCTATCACACAATGACGTTACTACAATGAATCCAATTGACCACCAGAGACATTCTTCAAAGGACAAAGGACTCGGTTTGGCAAAACGGCCTTCCATCTACCACCAACCTACTGAAGCGCAGCTCAGAGTAAATATTTCTTGCATTTTCCTTTTCCAAATGGGCGGTAATTTAGAATGCATAAGATACTGTATTTACGATAGCACAGCTTCGCCTTTGTTCCTGTCTTCCCGCTCTTTCACTCAACCCAGCCCCTTTTCCTTTGTGTAATAAGCTGTCATATCTGTTCCGGCCACTAGGGACGTTCTCCTTTATGATGTAATTTGTAATCAAGTTATGATTTAATTATGTGTATGTGTGATTCTGTGTGATTAGTTAGGTATTTAGTAAATATATAATTAAATCCAATTTTGTATTGCTGATTCAAATTGTTAGCCAGGGTTCTTGAGATAAAATAATTTACAACTTTCCGATGAGACTGAATTAAGACAATAATTGATATTGACAGCTATTGATGTAAAATATTACTAGGTCTTTAAAGAGTTTTTTCAGAGGATAACAGCTCTATAAATATTATTTTGCGGTGCCCGACTCTCTAGTTAATTACATTTACATTATTTGCTCAATCAGGTGATATTAATTACGGATAAATTATTTTATAGAATAGCATGTCATATCACTTAATCCAGCATAGCCAAAGACACAACATAACGATGGTCATTATGTCCAAACAGTTCTATTTTTTTCATCAGACCAGAGGACATTTCTCCTAAAAGGACGATCTTTGTCCCCATGTTCAGTTGCAAACTGTAATCAGGCTTTTTTTATGGCGGTTTTGGAGCAGTGGCTTCTTCCTTGCTGATCAGCCTTTCAGGTTATGTCGATATTGTAACGTTTCTCTTGTGGTGAAGGAGAGTCGGACCAAAATGCTGCATGTAGATTGCGATCCATGTTTAATGAACAAACGTAAAACACGAATCAATTATAAACACTACAAAACAAAGAATGTAACGAAAACCGAAACAGCCTATACTAGTGTAAACTAACACAGAGACAGGAACAAGGACACTAAGGACAATCACCCACGAAACACACAAAGAATATGGCTGCCCAAATATGTTTCCCAATCAGAGACAACGATAAACACCTGCCTCTGATTGAGAACCACTTCAGACAGCCATAGACTTAACTAGAACACTTCACTAAGCTACAATCCCAATACATACACACCACATACAAAAACCCATGTCACACCCTGGCCTGACCAAATAAATGAAGATAAACACAAAATACTTCGACCAGGGCGTGACAGATATGAGACTCGTTTTACTGTGGATATAGATACTTTTGTACCTGTTTCATCCAGAATTCTCACAAGGTCCTTTGCTGTTGTTCTGGGATTGATTTGCACTTTTCACACCAAAGTACGTTCCTCTCTAGGAGACAGAACGCGTCTCCTTCCTGAGAGGAATGACGGCTGCGTGGTCCCATGGTGTTTATATTTGCGTACTATTGTTTGTACAGATGAACGTGGTACCTTCAGGTGTTTGTAAATTGCTCCCAAGAATGAACCAGACTTGTGGAGGTCTACATTTTTTCATGAGATCTTGGCTGATTTTTTAAATATTTTCCCATGATGTCAAGCAAAGAGGCACTGAGTTTGAAGGTAGGCCTTGAAATACATCCACAGGTACACCTCCAATTGACTCAAATGATGTCAATTATCCTATCAGAAGCTTCTAAAGCCATGACATAATTTTCTGGAATTTTCCAAGCTGTTTAAAGGCACAGTTATTTTTGTGTATGTAAACTTCTGACCCACTGGAATTGTGATGCAGTGAATTATAAGTGAACTATTCTGTCTGTAAACAATTGTTGGAAAAATTACTTGTGTCATGCACAAAGTAGATATCCTAACTGTCTTGCCAAAACTATAGTTTGTTAACAAGTTATCTGTGGAGTGGTTGAAAAACGAGTTTTAATAATGACTCCAACCTAAGTGTATGTAAACTTCAGACTTCAACTGTACACTATGCATTGAGCCTTTTCTGGGCCTCCGACGCGGGAGACTTCAGGAAGTGTGCTGGACAAGTATAGGTGTGGTGAGTTTGAATAAATTTGGCAGATGCACAATCGAGAGCATCCTGTCGGGCTGTATCACCGCCTGGTGAGGCAACTGCACCACCTTCAACTGCAATGCTCTCTAGAGTGTGGTGCGGTCTGCACAATGCATCACCGGGGGCAAACTATCTGCCCTCCATGACACCTACAAAATCCGATGTCACAGGAAGGCCAAAAAGATCATCAAGGACAACAACCACCCAAGCCACTGCCTGTTCTCACCGCTACCATCCAGAAGGCACGGTCAGTACAGGTGCTTCAAAGCTGGGACCGAGAGACTGAAGAACAGTTTCTATCTCAAGGCCATCAGACTGCTAAACAGCAATCACTAACTCAGAGAGGCTGTTGCCTACACTGAGACCCAATCACTTTAATAAATGGATCACTAGTCACTTTAAACATTGCCACTTTATGCCGTTTAAATAAACTGTATTCTATGCCATCTATTGCACCTTTCCTATGCTGCTCGGCCATCGCTCATCCATATATTTATATGTACATATTATCATTTATCCCTTTAGATTTGTGTGTATTAGGTAGTTGATGGGGAACTGTTAGATTACTTGTTAGATATAACTGCACTGTTAGAACTAGAAGCACAAGCATTTCGCTACATTCGCATTAGCATCTGCTAACTATGCGAATGTGACCAATAAAATTTGATTTTGATTTGATGTTAACACAATTGTGAAATGCCTGGGGGTCCCCAAGGAGAGGTTTGATAAAGGCTGATTTATACAAAATGAGTAGGGCCAGGAGTTTGGTCTAAGTACTCAGTACTCAAACTCTGGTCTAAGTAACAGACTAGCACCCAAGCCTTTTCTTTGACAGGTCAATATCCTCCTCATGATGGAGAGGTCTTGGGACAGATCAATGGAGACATTTGTCCAGCAGGCCACTACTATTCGATTGGGACAGCTCAGTCAATGCACTGCCCCCCAGGTACACTATATTAAGTACATTGTCACGCCCTGACCTTAGAGATCCTTATTTATTCTCTATGTTTGGTTAGTTCAGGGTGTGACTTGGGTGGGAGAATCTATGTTTTCTATTTCTTTGTTGTTTTTGCCTAGTGTGGTTCCCAATCAGAGGCAGCTGTCTATCGTTGATCATATATAAGATGTCATTTTCCGTTTGAGTTTTGTGGGGTGTTGTTTTACGTTTAGTGTCTGTGCCTGACGGAACTGTCCACTTTCGTTTTTGTATTTGTTATTTTCGTTTGAGTGAGTGATTCTTGACAATAAAGATCATGAACCCTTTCCACGCTGCGCTTTGGTCCACGCTGCGCTTTGGTCCACTCTTCCTTACGACGACGAGTGTTACTGACATAATGCACTCAGACCAGTTCCAAGGGCAATAAAACCTAATAGGTGTAACAATGTAGCTGCCATTAAGGCAGCTCATTAGAAAATGGAATGTCTATGAGTGTGTGTGTGTGTCACCTTAGTTAACACCTGATGTGGTCTTTTAACAAGACTAGACAATGCCAGACCAAAAATAGGGATTCTCTTTTTTTGGCAGCATGATTTATGTTAAGTAGCTTCGACTTTCCAAAGATTGAATAAACTGTCCATTTATAGATTGAATAAACTGTCCATTTATAGATTGAATAAACTGTCCATTTATAGATTGAATAAACTGTCCATTTATAGATTGAATAAACTGTCCATTTATAGATTGAATAAACTGTCCATTTATAGATTGAATAAACTGTCCATTTATAGATTGAATAAACTGTCCATTTATAGATTGAATAAACTGTCCATTTGGTGCTCCCAAGTTGTGTTAGATACAAGACAGACTCTTGGCAGGCTACATTTTTGTCTCTCGTTGATAAAAGGATGGTATTTCTGTCGAACAATAATCGAGTGAGACGCAATTATTAGATATACTAGAGCATTTTCCCCCTCTAAAACACTCGTGAACAGATTTAATCCGGCATTACCCCCCTCTATTCCAGCCATCTTTCTGGGTGGATATGGTGGTCGATCAGAGGCAGACTGTGAGGCTTGTCCATCTGGATTCTACTGCCCTGTGTGCGGGCAGACAATCACAGTCCTCCGCTGTCCCCAGGGTTGGTTTTGTCCTGAAAGGCTCTGTATCAGGGCATCAACCAGGTAAACTGAGTGAAGCCAGGAGAGGATGACCTGGTTCCTCCCTAGGTTCCTTCTTTCTTTTAGTTTTTACTAACCACTGCTTTTGCTCCGCTTGTTCTTTGGGGTCTCAGCAGGGTAATTGTAAAGCACTTTATGTCATCTGCAAATGTAAAAAGGGCTTTATAAAACAAACTTGATTGATTGCTCCATACTACTGGTTATTATTTGCGGTCTCATTTCTCTCAGAGTACTCATCGACCAGAAAGAGAAAGAGAAAGTCAGGGATGGATTTATGGGGATAATGTCCACTCTTTGTTTGTATGGCATGACAAATAACAAAAGAAGATTTGAATGCAGCACATACAGTGATGGTTAGTCTGTAGGTTAAGCACTTTTGGTAATACAGGTAATACAGACTCTGTCAGAGAGAGGTTGAAAATGTCAATGAAGACCTATGCCAGTTGGTCCACGCATGCTCTGAGTACACATCGCGGGAATCCGTCTGGCCCCGCTGCCTTATGAATGTTGACCTGTTTAAAGGTCTTGCTCACATCAGGTACAGAGCACGTGATCACACAGTTGTCCGGAACAGCTGGTGCGCTCATGCATGCTAGCATACCACTTAGAATGCATGCAAATCTAATTCCACAGATAACAGTGGCAACTTATATCATCCTAATATCATACTATGTATCATATGTCATATTGCAAATGAAATGTGTGTGTTGCTGGTCTTTCAGGGTAGTGTTTCTTCCCTTTGTTTTGCTGTACATTTTTTTCTATTGATGTCTTAATATCAGAACCGGCATATGGCATATATATATATATAGAACCGGATAGACCCATCACATCATAGATAATCACACACACCAAAAATAAGAGACAAGGAAATATTTATGAAATTATCAAATAAAATGTATTAGCCATCTACTGTTAATTAAACCCATACAGCTGAAACCTCTTCATTCTCCCAAATTGCTGTTTTTCACGAAGATAAACCTCCCATAAGCAAAATACATATGTAAGCAATCAAAACATTATATTCATAGCAGGTGATCCATGAGCAGATTACATGTATATTGAATATATCTTCATTCAAAGGACATTATAAACCTAATCATTTTTTTACTCTGTCGGGGTCTCAACTTACTGTTGTAAGTTAGGATAGTAGAATACACAAGGTGCAATTTCGAAATTTGGTTGTTCATCAGCAGTTTTTCTCTTTTGTCAGTCAATGATAGTCACTCAATTAGCCCATGTCAGTGGCCAGCTATCTAAACTTACTAATCATGATCAGATATCATATTAATAACTGCAATCATTTCTCTCCACCCTATGGGAAAAAATATTTATTGTTTTAACAAAGTTTAGCAGTAGATTTTTGGATTAGTTTCTCTGCATGTTGAACGAGTGGATTACTCAAATCGATGGCGCAAACCAAATAGACTTTTTGGGATATAAAGAAGGATTTTAACAAAACAACACTAGATTTTATAGCTGGGACCCTTTGGATGACCGAGGAAGATTTTCAAAAACGAAGTGAATATTTAATCGCTGTTTGTGAATTTATGAAATCTGTGCCGGTGGAAAAATATTTTAATGTGGGGCGCCGTCCTCAAACAATCACATGGCATGCTTTCGCTGTAATGGCTACTGTAAATCGGACAGTGCAGTTAGATTAACAAGAATTTAAGCTTTCAACCCATATGACACTTGTATGTACATAAATGTTTAATATCCATAATTTTGATGATTATTTATTTGACTTGCGAGCCCTCCAGTTTCACCGGAAGTTGTCCTGCTAACGGGATAACTAGCCCTAAGAAGTTCTGGAGAGCTACCCTCCTGTAGGTTTTCGCTCCAACCCCAGTTGTAATTTCCAAGATGGCGTAGCAGTAAGTCATCCTGTCGTATCGTGTCCCTTGTATATAACGTTTCTTTTTCATTTTTACATATTTTTCTTCGCATATCTTTAAAAACATTTTGCTAAACCTAAGCTTCCAAATACTCTCCTGCAACCCGCCTCACCCAATGTAGCTACTTTTTCCTAAAGTATTTATATTCACTTCGGAACCGGAACCCCTCAACTGAAGCTAGCCAGCTAACCACCAGCTATGCTAGCGGTCGTCAGCTAACCGGTCATCAGCTAACCTTTAGCTTGGAAAGCTCTCGCCAGTTCGAACAACGCGACGCGAACCAGAGCATAACGGACCTATTTATTTTTTATCCCGGATTCCCACCGCAAACGGAACATTTTTCAGCTGGATCTTCACAACTAGCTATCTAGTTAAACCGCAACCCCGGATGATTACTCCTGGCTAGCGTTTCCACCCACTTAGCTTGAAGCTAGCCCGGCCAGAGCACCTGTGCTTACCACCGTAGCATACACTTGGGCTACAATACCCGGGCCCACGACCGGTCTATCGATGTCACCGCATGAAGAGGAATAAACAGACTCACCCCATCGCGACGTCCCCCAAAGGCTAACTCTCTAGCCCTTGCTATCTCCTTGCTTGCTAATTCGGCCTGCTAACTGCTAGCTTGTTTAGCCCTGGTCCGCTAACTGCTACCTTGTTTACCCCGGCCTGCTAACTGTTAGCTTGTTAGCACAGGCCTGCTAACCGTCTGCATCGCCGCGTCCCAAACACTCACGGGACCCATATGTACTTTCTATCTCTTTCCGATCTTTAATTTGTTTATACCTTCCGGAAACCTGCCTCACCCAATGTGATACGGAATTGCTATTATTTTTTATTTTTAGAACACACCAGAAGCTAACCAGCTAACTAGCTACAAGCTATTTAGTCATTGTTAGTTTTGTAACCTGGATAACACTCGCCAGTCCAGCTTCCCTGCCCCATCCACAGCTGCCCCCTGGACACTGATCACTTGGCTACATAGCTGATGCACGCTGGACTGTCTATTAATCACGGTACTCCATTCTGCTTGTTTGTTTTATCTGTCGGCCCCGTCAACGCCATTTTACCTGCTGTTGTTGTGCTAGCTGATTAGCTGTTGTTGTCTCACCTACTGTTTAAGCTAGCTTTCCCAATTCAACACCTGTGATTATTGTATGCCTCGCTGTATGTCTCTCTCAAATGTCAATATGCCTTGTATACTGTTGCTCAGGTTAGTTATCATTGTTTTAGTTCACAATGGAGCCCCTAGTTCCACTCTTTATACCCCTGATACCTCCTTTGTCCCACCTCCCACACATGCGGTGACCTCACCCATTACAACCAGCATGTCCAGAGATACAACCTCTCTCATCATCACCCAGTGCCTGGGCTTACCTCCGCTGTACCCGCACCCCATCATACCCCTGTCTGCGCATTATGTCCTGAATATATTCTACCATGCCCAGAAACCTGCTCCTCTTATTCTCTGTCCCCAACGCTCTAGGCGACCAGTTTTGATAGCCTTTAGCCGCACCCTCATACTACTCCTTCTCTGTTCCGCGGGTGATGTGGAGGTAAACCCAGGCCCTGCATGTCCCCAGGCACCCTCATTTGTTGACTTCTGTGATCGAAAAAGCCTTGGTTTCATGCATGTCAACATCAGAAGCCTCACTGCTTTAGCACACTCTGCTAACCCTGATGTCCTTGCTGTGTCTGAATCCTGGCTCAGGAAGGCCACCAAAAATTCAGAGTTTTCCATACCCAACTATAACATCTTCCGTCAAGATAGAACTGCTAAAGGGGGAGGAGTTGCAGTCTACTGCAGAGATAGCCTGCAAAGTAATGTCATACTTTCCAGGTCCATACCCAAACAGTTCGAACTACTAATTTTGAAAATTACTCTCTCCAGAAATAAATCTCTCACTGTTGCCGCCTGCTACCGACCCCCCTCAGTTCCCAGCTGTGCCCTGGACACCATTTGTGAATAGATCGCCCCCTATCTAGCTTCAGAGTTTGTTCTGTTAGGTGACCTAAACTGGGATATGCTTAACACCCCGGCAGTCCTACAATCTAAGCTAGATGCCCTCAATCTCACACAAATCATCAAGGAACCCACCAGGTACAACCTCAACTCTGTAAGCAAGCGCACCCTCATAGACGTCATCCTGACCAACTGGCCCTCCAAATACACCTCCGCTCTCTTCAACCAGGATCTTAGCGATAACTGCCTCATTGCCTGTATCCGCTACGGAGCCGCAGTCAAACGACCACCCCTCATCACTGTCAAACGCTCCCTAAAACACTTCTGTGAGCAGGCCTTTCTAATCGACCTGGCCCGGGTATCCTGGAAGGACATTGACCTCATCCCGTCAGTTGAGGATGCCTGGTCATTCTTTAAAAGTAACTTCCTCACCATTTTAGATAAGCATGCTCCGTTCAAAAAATGCAGAACTAAGAACAGATACAGCCCTTGGTTCACTCCAGACCTGACTGCCCTCGACCAGCACAAAAACATCCTGTGGCGGACTGCAATAGCATCGAATAGTCCCCGCGATATGCAACTGTTCAGGGAAGTCAGGAACCAATACACGCAGTCAGTCAGGAAAGCTAAGGCCAGCTTCTTCAAGCAGAAGTTTGCATCCTGTAGCTCCAACTCCAAAAAGTTCTGGGACACTGTGAAGTCCATGGAGAACAAAAGCACCTCCTCCCAGCTGCCCACTGCACTGAGGCTCGGTAACACGGTCACCACCGATAAATCCATGATTATCGAAAACTTCAACAAGCATTTCTCAACGGCTGGCCATGCCTTCCGCCTGGCTACTCCAACCTCGGCCAACAGCTCCGCCCCCCCGCAGCTCCTCGCCCAAGCCTCTCCAGGTTCTCCTTTACCCAAATCCAGATAGCAGATGTTCTGAAAGAGCTGCAAAACCTGGACCCGTATAAATCAGCTGGGCTTGACAATCTGGACCCTCTATTTCTGAAACTATCTGCCGCCATTGTCGCAACCCCTATTACCAGCCTGTTCAACCTCTCTTTCATATCGTCTGAGATCCCCAAGGATTGGAAAGCTGCCGCAGTCATCCCCCACTTCAAAGGGGGAGACACCCTGGACCCAAACTTTTACAGACCCATATCCATCCTGCCCTGCCTATCTAAGGTCTTCGAAAGCCAAGTCAACAAACAGGTCACTGACCATCTCGAATCCCACCGTACCTTCTCCGCTGTGCAATCTGGTTTCCGAGCCGGTCACGGGTGCACCTCAGCCACACTCAAGGTACTAAACGATATCATAACCGCCATCGATAAAAGACAGTACTGTGCAGCCGTCTTCATCGACCTTGCCAAGGCTTTCGACTCTGTCAATCACCATATTCTTATCGGCAGACTCAGTAGCCTCGGTTTTTCGGATGACTGCCTTGCCTGGTTCACCAATTACTTTGCAGACAGAGTTCAGTGTGTCAAATCGGAGGGCATGCTGTCCGGTCCTCTGGCAGTCTCTATGGGGGTGCCACAGGGTTCAATTCTCGGGCCGGCTCTTTTCTCTGTATATATCAATGATGTTGCTCTTGCTGCGGGCGATTCCCTGATCCACCTCTACGCAGACGACACCATTCTATATACTTTCGGCCCGTCATTGGACACTGTGCTATCTAACCTCCAAACAAGTTTCAATGCCATACAACACTCCTTCCGTGGCCTCCAACTGCTCTTAAACGCTAGTAAAACCAAATGCATGCTTTTCAACCGATCGCTGCCTGCACCCGCATGCCCGACTAGCATCACCACCCTGGATGGTTCCGACCTTGAATATGTGGACATCTATAAGTACCTAGGTGTCTGGCTAGACTGCAAACTCTCCTTCCAGACTCATATCAAACATCTCCAATCGAAAATCAAATCAAGAGTCGGCTTTCTATTCCGCAACAAAGCCTCCTTCACTCACGCCGCCAAGCTTACCCTAGTAAAACTGACTATCCTACCGATCCTCGACTTCGGCGATGTCATCTACAAAATTGCTTCCAACACTCTACTCAGCAAACTGGATGCAGTTATCACAGTGCCATCCGTTTTGTCACTAAAGCACCTTATACCACCCACCACTGCGACTTGTATGCTCTAGTCGGCTGGCCCTCGCTACATATTCGTCGCCAGACCCACTGGCTCCAGGTCATCTACAAGTCCATGCTAGGTAAAGCTCCGCCTTATCTCAGTTCACTGGTCACGATGGCAACACCCATCCGTAGCACGCGCTCCAGCACGTGTATCTCACTGATCATCCCTAAAGCCAACACCTCATTTGGCCGTCTTTCGTTCCAGTACTTTGCTGCCTGTGACTGGAACGAATTGCAAAAATCGCTGAAGTTGGAGACTTTCATCTCCCTCACCAACTTCAAGCATCGGCTATCTGAGCAGCTAACCGATCGCTTCAGCTGTACATAGTCTATTGGTAAATAGCCCACCCATTTTCACCTACCTCATCCCCACACTGTTTTTATTTATTTACTTTTCTGCTCTTTTGCACACCAATACCTGTACATGACCATCTGATCATGTATCACTCCCGTGTTAATCTGCAAAATTGTAATTATTCCCCTACCTCCTCATGCCTTTTGCACACATTGTATATAGACTCCCCTTTTTTTCTACTGTGTTATTGACTTGTTAATTGTTTACTCCATGTGTAACTCTGTGTTGTCTGTTCACACTGCTATGCTTTATCTTGGCCAAGTCGCAGTTGCAAATGAGAACTTGTTCTCAACTAGCCTCCCTGGTTAAATAAAGGTGAAATAAAAAAAATAAAAAACCAACCTGATTTAGCAAATCAACCAGCTAATTATTAGATTCAGGTGCACTAGATTAGGGTTGGACTGAAAACCTACAGGACGGTAGCTCTCCAGGAACAGGGTTGGAGAGCCCTGGTATAGACCTTGTTCTCTTGCTTTAGAGTCAATCAGAAGAGACTCATCACAATGAACAAAGAGATGACAGTACTTCTGTTTTCACTTCAAGTGTCATCGGTTATTTTTATGGGCTGAGTGACAGGAAGCTGTATGTAGAGTGTTAAATCAACAATCAAACCCACTGATGTCAAAAACTACAGACCGGTATCCCTTCTTTTCTTTCCAAACACTTGACCGTGCTGACTATTCTCTCATTATTTATCCCATAATGATCTTATTAACCCCAATGAGTCAGGCTTCAAGGTGGCTCACTCCACTGAGACCGCTCTCCTCTGTTTCACAGAGGCTCTCCCAAAATGTTCTCATCCTACTACATCTATCCACTTCCTACAACATCATGAACCACCAGATCCTCTTCTCTATCCTCAGGGCTGGGTGCCTCAGACTCTGCACACTCTTGGATTGCATCTTACCTGGCTGGTCGCTCCTACTAGATTGATGTGGGGAGGATCTGTGTCTGCCCCTCGTGTTCTCTCTAGTGGTGTCCCACAGGGCTTGGTTCTTGGCCTTCTCTTCTCTCTGTACACCAAGTCGCTGGGCTCCGTCATTTCCTCACATAGTCTCTCCTATCATTGCTATGCAGATAACACTCAGCTCCTTTTTCCTTCCCTCTTTCTGAGACCCAGGTGGAGACATATCTCTGCATGCCTGGCAGACATCTCGGCTTGGATGTCTGTCCACCACCTCAAGCTCAACTTCGACAAGACGGAGCTGCTCTTCCTTCTGGGGAAGGCCTGCCTGCTCTAAGACCTCTCCATCACAGTTGGCAACTCTATGGTGTCCCAATGCCAGAGTGCAAAGAACCATGACGTGATCCTGAAAAACATCCTGTTGTTCTCTGCAAACATCAAAACAAATGCCTTGCTTCTGTGGGTTCATGCTCAAACTAATTTTCCCCGCGGGCTGAATTGGGTTCGTCACCAAGGTCCGGAGGGCCACTCTTAAAATGTGTTATATTTCCTTGCTGTCAGAAATGTCAAAAAATTGTCCTCTATCCATCGTTATTTAAATAATTTTCTAGCTTCGTTTCGATGATTCTTCACAGTTTCAATTTGTTTTTACTCATTTCCATGCCACCAGATGACACCCCCCCCCTGAAAATCCAGGAAACTTGTCATCTCCCATCTGAACTACTGCTACTCTCTGCTGGCTGGACTCCCCGCTTGTGCCATCAAACCCCTGAAATTCTTCCAGAGTGCCTCAGCCCCCCTGGTGTTCCACTTTCAGTTGTTCTCCCACGTCACCCACGCACCTCTGCAATCCTATGGCTCCTAGTTTTAACTCACATTCATTTCAAGACCATGTCAGGACAGCTGAGTCCCTGCCCATTTTCCTATTTTTTTGTGAAAAAAGATGACAGTACAACAACAGAACATTTGCTTTTCTTGCACTCTGTTCTCACTAGTACTCGCTTTGCTGATAGTTGTTTTATCGAGGAAATGTTTCTGTCTCTGATGGCCTCATGGGCACCATCCCACTTTTGACACCAAAGTAGCAATTTTGTAGGGTTGCACTGGCCGGGACTCAAACCTGGGTCCAGCAACTCTCAAGCCAACACCTTAACCATCACGCCAAAAAGCCAGAACCCATTCACGAGATCGTTGGGTGTTGCATTAAGGCCATTACGGTCGCAATCCGTTATTCCACTTGAAGGACTTCATTGTGTTGCTGACTGTATCCAATGCTTGATATTGCAACCGTGATATTACATGTTCAGTATGAAAGGTACCTACATAAGATCGGAATTCATGACACATTCAACTGCTTATGTAGTGCTAATGAATACAGTATGTATGAATGCATTATGCATGTGTTATGAGGTTTTCAATTAAAGTGTTACCATATATTTGTAGGTTGCTACTGTTTGGAGGGGTCCCAGAGTGATGCCTCCATGTCAGGTGTAAAGTATTTGGAGGTGTTTGCCACCCAAGCCACTACTGTGTGAGTGGTAGCAATGTGCCTGCATCCTACCCTGCTGGCACCCATCATAATGACACTGGAGGGAAGAGGAGAGATGACTGCAAGCCATGTCCTGATGGTAACTTAATGATCTTTCAAATTGTACAGATGCCCCATCACTCTCCTACCACATCACTCTATTACTAGTAGTTTGTAGTGGCTGCATGTTTTAAAGAAATAGGTATCCGGGCTCATAGACTACTTTCAGGATAAGGAATCATCCAGCATTCAGTTGTAAAATACTGAACTTATCATTTTAGATCAGAAAATTATGAAATTCGGATGAAAGTTACATAATACAGGATTTCTCTGTGAAATGTCAATGCATTGTTTCTTATATGTTCACAAAAACCAAACTGCATACAGTATGTGACGTTGTTTGTGACATTGTAGGTTGGTTCCAGGACTTGGAGGGCCAGAGGGAATGTAAAGTAATGTAAAGTACAGAGAAACTCTCTCATTGTCTCTACACTCTGAGCTCCTGATTCAGACTTAAGATAAGTAGACTTAAACTCTTGAAGATAGGGGCACTATTTTTATGTTTGGAAAAATAACGTTCCCAAAGTAAACGGCCTATTTCTCAGGACCAGATGCTAGAATATGCATAGAATTGACATATTAGGATAGGAAACACTCTAAAGTTTCCAAAACTGTCAAAATATTGTCTGTGAGTATAACAGAACTGATATGGCATGTGAAAACCAGAGGAAAATCCATCCAGAATGTGTTTTTTTAGGTCACAGGCCATTTCAATGCTACCCTATCGGATATACAAAACAATTGCTCCCAGATTGCAGTTCCTATGGCTTCCACTAAGATGTCAACAGTCTTTAGACAGAGTTTCAGGCTTGTTTCTTGAAAAACGAACAAGTAGTTTATCCAAGGTGTTCTCATCAGGAAAGGTAGACTTTTGGCATGAGTGAACGAGGGCGTGCTCTTCGTTATTTTTCTTTTCTATTGAACACTGTTCTTTCCGTCTGAAATATTATTGTTTATTTACATGTTAGGGTACCTGAGGATTGATTTGAAACATTGTTTGACTTGTTTGGACGAAGTTTACCGGTAGCTTTTTACATTTACATTTACATTTAAGTCATTTAGCAGACGCTCTTATCCAGAGCGACTTACAAATTGGTGCATTCACCTTATGACATCCAGTGGAACAGCCACTTTACAATAGTGCATCTAAATCTTAAAGGGGGGTGAGAGGGATTACTTATCCTATCCTAGGTATTCCTTAAAGAGGTGGGGTTTCAGGTGTTTCCGGAAGGTGGTGATTGACTCCGCTGTCCTGGCGTCGTGAGGGAGTTTGTTCCACCATTGGGGGGCCAGAGCAGCGAACAGTTTTGACTGGGCTGAGCGGGAACTGTACTTCCTCAGTGGTAGGGAGGCGAGCAGGCCAGAGGTGGATGAACGCAGTGCCCTTGTTTGGGTGTAGGGCCTGATCAGAGCCTGGAGGTACTGAGGTGCCGTTCCCCTCACAGCTCCGTAGGCAAGCACCATGGTCTTGTAGCGGATGCGAGCTTCAACTGGAAGCCAGTGGAGAGAGCGGAGGAGCGGGGTGACGTGAGAGAACTTGGGAAGGTTGAACACCAGACGGGCTGCGGCGTTCTGGATGAGTTGTAGGGGTTTAATGGCACAGGCAGGGAGCCCAGCCAACAGCGAGTTGCAGTAATCCAGACGGGAGATGACATGTGCCTGGATTAGGACCTGCGCCGCTTCCTGTGTGAGGCAGGGTCGTACTCTGCGGATGTTGTAGAGCATGAACCTACAGGAACGGGCCACCGCCTTGATGTTAGTTGAGAACGACAGGGTGTTGTCCAGGATCACGCCAAGGTTCTTAGCGCTCTGGGAGGAGGACACAATGGAGTTGTCAACCGTGATGGCGAGATCATGGAACGGGCAGTCCTTCCCGGGAGGAAGAGCAGCTCCGTCTTGCCGAGGTTCAGCTTGAGGTGGTGATCCGTCATCCACACTGATATGTCTGCCAGACATGCAGAGATGTGATTCGCCACCTGGTCATCAGAAGGGGGAAAGGAGAAGATTAATTGTGTGTCGTCTGCATAGCAATGATAGGAGAGACCATGTGAGGTTATGACAGAGCCAAGTGACTTGGTGTATAGCGAGAATAGGAGAGGGCCTAGAACAGAGCCCTGGGGGACACCAGTGGTGAGAGCGCGTGGTGAGGAGACAGATTCTCGCCACGCCACCTGGTAGGAGCGAACTGTCAGGTAGGACGCAATCCAAGCGTGGGCCGCGCCGGAGATGCCCAACACGGAGAGGGTGGAGAGGAGGATCTGATGGTTCACAGTATCGAAGGCAGCCGATAGGTCTAGAAGGATGAGAGCAGAGGAGAGAGAGTTAGCTTTAGCAGTGCGGAGCGCCTCCGTGATACAGAGAAGAGCAGTCTCAGTTGAATGACTAGTCTTGAAACCTGACTGATTTGGATCAAGAAGGTCATTCAGAGAGAGATAGCTGGAGAGCTGGCCAAGGACGGCACGTTCAAGAGTTTTGGAGAGAAAAGAAAGAAGGGATACTGGTCTGTAGTTGTTGACATCGGAGGGATCGAGTGTAGGTTTTTTCAGAAGGGGTGCAACTCTCACTCTCTTGAAGACGGAAGGGACGTAGCCAGCGGTCAGGGATGAGTTGATGAGCGAGGTGAAGTAAGGGAGAAGGTCGTCCGGAAAAGGTCTGGAGAAGAGACGAGGGGATAGGGTCAAGCGGGCAGGTTGTTGGGCGGCCGGCCGTCACAAGACGCGAGATTTCATCTGGAGAGAGAGGGGAGAAAGAGGTCAGAGCACAGGGTAGGGCAGTGTGAGCAGAACCAGCGGTGCCGTTTGACTTAGCAAACGAGGATCGGATGTCGTCGACCTTCTTTTCAAAATGGTTGACGAAGTCATCAGCAGAGAGGGAGGAGGGGGGGGAGGGGAGGAGGATTCAGGAGGGAGGAGAAGGTGGCAAAGAGCTTCCTAGGGTTAGAGGCAGATGCTTGGAATTTAGAGTGGTAGAAAATGGCTTTAGCAGCAGAGACAGAGGAGGAAAATGTAGAGAGGAGGGAGTGAAAGGATGCCAGGTCCGCAGGGAGGCGAGTTTTCCTCCATTTCCACTCAGCTGCCCGGAGCCCTGTTCTGTGAGCTCGCAATGAGTCGTCGAGCCACGGGGCGGGAGGGGAGGACAGAGCCGGCCTGGAGGATAGGGGACATAGAGAGTCAAAGGATGCAGAAAGGGAGGAGAGGAGAGTCGAGGAGGCAGAATCAGGAGATAGGTTGGAGAAGGTTTGAGCAGAGGGAAGAGATGATAGGATGGAAGAGGAGAGAGTAGCGGGGGATTGGATTCCTTTGTATGCATGTTGAAGGAGTGGATTAATGAAATCAATGGCACCAACTAAACTGACTTTTTGGATACAAAGAAGGACTTTATCGAACACAATAAACATGTATTGTGTAGCCAGGTCCCTTGGGATTGCAAACAGAGGAAGATCTTCACAGGCAAGTGATTTATTTTATCGTTATTTGTGATTTTTGTGAAGACAGTGCTGGTTGAAAAAGTATTTTGATGTGGGGCGCTGTCCTCAGATAAGCATGATATGCTATCGGCGTAAAGATTTTTTGAAATCTGACAATGTGGTTGGATTAACAAGAAGTTAAGGTTTTAAATGATGTAAGACACTTGTATGTTCATGAATGTTTAATATTACAATTTGAATTTGGCGCGCTCCAACTTTACCGGATGTTGTCGATTTTGATCCCGCTAGTGGGATCTGATCCCTAAATTAAGATGTTGGTTATTGTTGTTACGATAAGTACAAATGGTTAGTTGCTATGTGTACATTTGTTGTATATATAAATTGGTTGGCGAGCAGAGGTGGTTCCAATTTTTCCACAATTTAAAATTATGTCCTTTTGTTTGAATGAATACCAATAAAACAAAAAGTACTCATTGGTTATCATTGTGTAACTACCATTTTACCAAGTACATTTCTGTACCGCTTAAATAATGTTTGACCTCATGTTAATTGTGGGGAACCCTTGTAGGCGCTTGTTGACCTGGTTTCTTCTGTGACTGGGGCTCCAGTAGTCTTGAGGAAGCCCTCTGTCCAGCAGGCTCCATCTGTCCAGGATGAACTAGGACCCCCCTGGCCTGTCCTGCAGGGACACACAGCTCTGTGACAGGCAACAGCCACCAGAACAACATGTCCTGATGGCTACTACTGTTGGATTTCAAATCAAATCAAATGTATTTATTTATATAGCCCTTCGTACATCAGCTGATATCTCAAAGTGCTGTACAGAAACCCAGCCTAAAACCCCAAACAGCAAGCAATGCAGGTGTAGAAGCACAGATTTCTGTTATGCAGGTGAATGAGGACCCAAAAGCGACTTGGCGAAAACACAGTCTTTATTCCAGTAAAGGAAATAGGCAATACTCCTAGACAAATCAGAGCAGGAAACAAAACATAAAAAACTAATTCCACTCGTAGTGACGAGGACAGACTGGAGACTCGACCATAAACTGTAGGTTGCCTCGGGAAGGCACCGACCGTAGCAGACTCAGACACCTGCTCACACGCAGCATCTGAGGGAAACAAGACACGACAGGGTGAGACAAAGACACAGCACGGCGAACAATATACAAGGATCCGACAGGACAGAAACGGAAAACAAGGGGAGAAATAGGGACTCTAATCAGAGGGCAAGATACGGAACAGGTGTGAAAAGATTAGATGATTGATTAGGGGAATAGGAACAGCTGGGAGCAGGGACGGAACGATAGCGAGAAGAGAGAGAGAGAGGGAGGGAGAGAGAGGGATAGAAAAGGGAACGAACCTAATAAGACCAGCAGGGGGAAACGAACAGAAGGGAAAGCATAATGACAAGACAATATATGACAAAACATGACAGTACCCCCCCACTCACCGAGCGCCTCCTGGCGCACTCGAGGAGGAACACTGGCGGCAACGGAGGAAATCATAGATCACAAACGGTCCAGCACGTCCCGAGAAAGAACCCAACTCCTCTCCTCAGGACCGTAACGGAAAACGATAAAAGGGAAACTAGGGTACTACTCTAAAAAAAAAATGAGACACGGGTAGAGAACTGAAAGCTTTAGAGCAAACAGGACCAAACAGGCCAGGAGAGTAACAACTAGGGACAGACTGAGACACAGCAAGGGCAGGAACAAGAACAGGAGAGATGCGGTGGCAGGGAACAGACTGAGACCCAGCAAGACCAGGAGCAGAAGTAGAAAAAAAATTACCAGACTTATTCTGCGCGCAGTCCGAACACGCAGCCACGAAACGGCGCGTGTCACGCTCCTGAGTAGGCCACCAAAACCGCTGGCGAATAGAAGCAAGCGTACCCCGAACGCCGGGGTGGCCAGCTAACTTGGCAGAGTGCGCCCACTGAAGAACAGCCAGACGAGTAGAGACAGGAACGAAAAGAAGGTTACTAGGACAAGCGCGCGCCGACGCAGTGTGCGTGAGTGCTTGCTTAACCTGTCTTTCAATTCCCCAGACTGTCAACCCGACAACACGCCCATAAGGAAGAATCCCCTCGGGATCAGTAGAAGCCACAGAAGAACTAAAGAGACGGGATAAGGCATCAGGCTTGGTGTTCTTACTACCCGGACGGTAAGAAATCACAAACTCGAAACGAGCGAAAAACAACGCCCAACGAGCATGACGCGCATTCAGTCGTTCGGCAGAACGGATGTACTCAAGGTTCCTTTGGTCAGTCCAAACGACAAAAGGAACGGTCGCCCCCTCCAACCACTGTCGCCATTTGCCTAGGGCTAAACGGATGGCGAGCAGTTCGCGGTTAGCCACATCATAGTTACGTTCCGACGGTGACAGGCGATGAGAAAAAATACGCACAAGGGTGGACCCCATCGTCAGTATCGGAGCGCTGGGACAGAATGGCTCCCACGCCCACCCCCGACGCGTCAACCTCAACAATAAACTGTTTAGTGACGTCAGGTGCAACAAGGATAGGAGCGGATGCAAAACGCTTCTTGAGGAGATCAGAACAACAATCATACGACCGGTGAGGAGGAAGGGAGTTGGCTCTGGACCGACTGAAGACCGAGCGCAGATCATGATATTCCTCCGGCACTCCTGTCAAATCACCAGGTTCCTCCTGAGAAGAGGGGACAGAAGAAACAGGAGGGATAGCAGACATTAAACACTTCACATGACAAGAAACGTTCCAGGATAGGATAGAATTACTAGACCAATCAAAAGAAGGATTATGACACACTAGCCAGGGATGACCCAAAACAACAGGTGTAAAAGGTGAACAAAAAATCAAAAAAGAAATGGTCTCACTATGGTTACCAGATACAGTAAGGGTTAAAGGTAGTGTTTCACATAATATACTGGGGAGAGGACTACCATCCAAGGCAAACATGACCGTGGGCTCCCCTAACTGTCTGAGAGGAATGTCATGTTCCCGAGCCCAGGCTTCGTCCATAAAACAGCCCTCCGCCCCAGAGTCTATTAATGCACTGCAGGAAGCTGCCGATCCGGTCCAGCGTAGATGGACCGGTAAGGTAGTACAGGTACTTGACGGAGAGGACCGTCTAGTAGCGCTTATCAGTCGCCCTCCGCTTACTGATGAGCTCTGGCCTTTAACTGGACATGAAATGACAAAATGACCAGCGGAACCGCAATAGAGACAGAGGCGGTTGGTGATTCTCCGTTCCCTCTCCTTAGTCGAAATGCGAATACCCCCAGCTGCATGGGCTCAACGCCAGAGTCAGTGGGGAAAGATGGTAGTGTCGGAGAGAGGGGAGACACAGTTAACGCGAGCTCTCTTCTATGAGCTCGGTGATGAAGATCTACCCGTCGTTCAATGCGAATAGCGAGTTCAATCAAAGAATCCACGCTGGATGGAACCTCCCGAGAGAGAATCTCATCCTTAACCTTAGCGTGGAGTCCCTCCAGAAAACGAGCGAGCAACGCCGGCTCGTTCCAGTTACTGGAGGCAGCAAGAGTGCGAAACTCTATAGAGTAATCCGTTATGGATCGATTACCTTGACATAGGGAAGACAGGGACCAGGAAGCTTCTTTCCCAAAAACTGAACGATCAAAAACCCTTATCATCTCCTCTTTAAAGTTCAGATAATCGTTAGTACACTCAGCGCTTGCCTCCCAGATAGCTGTGCCCCACTGCCGAGCCCGACCAGTAAGGAGTGATATGACGTAGGCAATCCGAGCTCTCTCTCTTGAGTATGTGTTGGGTTGGAGAGAGAACACTATATCACACTGGGTGAGAAAGGAGCGGCACTCAGTGGGCTGCCCAGAATAACATGGTGGGTTATTAACCCTAGGTTCCGGAGGCTTGGAAGACCCGGAAGTAGCTGGTGGCACGAGACGAAGACTCTGATACTGTCCTGAGAGGTCGGAGACCTGAGCGGCCAGGGTCTCAACGGCATGCCGAGCAGCAGACAATTCCTGCTCGTGTCTGCCGAGCATCGCTCCCTGGAACTCGAGAGTAGAGTAGAGAGAATCCATAGTCGCTGGGTCCATACTGGTCGGATCCTTCTGTTATGCAGGTGAATGAGGACCCAAAAGCGACTTGGCGAAAACAGAGTCTTTATTCCAGTAAAGGAAATAGGCAATACTCCTAGACAAATCAGAGCAGGAAACAAAACATAAAAAACGAATTCCACTCGTAGTGACGAGGACAGACTGGAGACTCGACCATAAACTGTAGGTTGCCTCGGGAAGGCACCGACCGTAGCAGACTCAGACACCTGCTCACACGCAGCATCTGAGGGAAACAAGACACGACAGGGCGAGACAAAGACACAGCACGGCGAACAATATACAAGGATCCGACAGGACAGAAACGGAAAACAAGGGGAGAAATAGGGACTCTAATCAGAGGGCAAGATACGGAACAGGTGTGAAAAGATTAGATGATTGATTAGGGAAATAGGAACAGCTGGGAGCAGGGACGGAACGATAGCGAGAAGAGAGAGAGGGAGGGAGAGAGAGAGGGATAGAAAAAGGGAACGAACCTAATAAGACCAGCAGGGGGAAACGAACAGAAGGGAAAGCATAATGACAAGACAATATATGACAAAACATGACAATTTCAACTTCAAACATGATTATCAGTGTCATTTTAAAACCGTAAGATCAGTTTTTAGTTTAACATGTAATTACAATACCAGTCAAAAGTTTGGACACACCTACTCATTCAATGGTTTTTCTTTATTTTACTATTTTCTACATTGTAGAATAGTGAAGATATCAAAACTATGAAATAACACATATGGAATCATGTAGTAACCAAAAAAGTGTTAAACAAATCAAAATATATTTTAGATTTTAGATTCTTCAAAGTAGCGTCCCATTGCCTTGATGACAATTTTGCTACAATGCTACTGAATATGAGGTGCCTTTGTAGTAATATTGAATGAAGGGGCACAAACAGAAGTGGTCATCTTTTGATGTGTTTGCTCTTTCTGTGCATGTGTTAAGGGAATTTTTATCAATGATGACTAATTATGTATACATTACAATCAGGACTGACTAATCAGAATACTATTATGTTATTGTATATGTACTAATCCGAATACTATTATGATTACTGTATATGTACTTATCCGAATACTATTATGATTACTGTATATGTACTAATCAGAATACTATTATGTTGCTGTAAATGTATGAGTTTTCTTTCTTGATCCCAGTACTGAATATAATGCGTGTGAATGTGGTCAAGAGTTAGAACAATGACTGTCATGTTCCTTGGTACAAATGAATCAGACTGGCTAGAATGCTTATCTACACGAGAAAACCTTGACTCGTAAATTATATTAAATTGGTAGGGAGACGGATGTGGGAAGACTTGAGATACAGCCTTTGTACTGGAACGGAGATGGCACGGGTTGGGGCTGGAACTAAGGACGTCATTTTCAGTTTATAACCTGTGGTAAAACTATATCGTATGGAGTACTCTCGTGAATAAACTCTGCTGTTTGACTTTATGACAGGGCTCTGTCTATTACTATAAAATAAGGGAATTACAAATCCTTATGAATTGACAGAGTGTTTAATTTTAATTGGGTATGAAAACATAGAGCAATTTAATTCCTTTAACAGCATGTCACACACAAGTACCCTACAAGGGACATTTTACCACACATTTACCATAAAACATCACAACTCCCTATACTGTGATGGGGAGTTGATCAAAATCAAACAGTATACAAGGAATTCATGTGTCACACTGGTATAAAGGATATGGAGACAGGCGCAGGAATACACAATAGGGGTTTTTAATACACCCAAAACAAACACTTATACAAAAACACTTGGCTGTACCCAAAGAAAAGAGCGAGGGTAAACCTTGTTGAGCGACACGGGACGATACCCGTAATACACAATGCATATAGTACATAACAGCTGCACCAACGCATGGATACTCACACCACCAACGGACATGGGAACAATAACCGACAACGACAGAGGGAACAGAGGGCACATATATAAAATACTAATCAGGGGAAATGGGAACCAGAAAAGACAGTCCGGGGTTGATGATAATGAATCCTGTTCAGTGAGGCCTTTGACGATAATGAATCCTGTTCAGTGAAGCCTAGAAAGCTGGTGACGTACACCTCCGGAACTGGTGAACAGAATGAGTATCAGTACCGAGGGGATCCGTGACATGTTTCTTCATTGTGTTGTTTTCCATCGGAATTCTACCAGCAATAATCCACTACTGTCCAGCTGGCACTGGCTACTCTCTTCTGTGCCCATCGGGCTCGCTCTCCAGCTTCCTGGGACTAAGGGGCGTAGAGGAGTGCCAGCGTTGCCCCACTGGGCACTTCTGTGACAGGCCTGAGCTGGCGCTGACCTTGGACGCCACCCCATGTAGCGCTGGGTAATATAAACACATGCTGCTCGTCCCCTAATGAGGAGCCCTCGGCTAATGTCTGACCAAAATGCAACTAAAACTGATACAATTTATCTAGTTAATCTGGCAGTTTATCTCGCTGTCTCAAGTGACCTGGAAACCTCAGAAAGGAAACAGTTGTTATGGTCACTGACTTACTGTCACTGACTTATTGTTCCTTGTGCTCATTGCTGTGAGAGAAATTAACAAAACAGACTCAAGCCAATCGAGAGACACAGATTGAGCTAAGCATTTCCTGTTTATCTATTGTATGTATCTACACTACAGTGTGTGGTTGACTCTTTCTCTACTTATCTAGGTATGTGTGTCTAGGGGTAGCTCCAGTGCCACACCCCTCTGATGGTCTCCATGGTTACCAGTGCCCCACAGGTCATCGCTGTCCTGTGGGCACAGCTTCAGATGTACCCTGTGAGCCTGGCACCATCAGTCCTGCCCCCTCCTACTGCCTCACCTGCCTTAATGGCACCATGTGTCCCTCCTCTGCCACTCAAGAGCCCTCTCTCTGCCCTGCTGGTGAGTATAAAAATATATATATATAGAATGTAACATAACTATTACTTCTCAAATTAAATGTAGAAGTTGCATCTTAATGAGAAGTAATTTCAAAACATTTGAATAGAATTAAAATGATATACAACACATTTTACTTCTAGTTACTTCATAGCTTCACTAGTATACTGTAAATGAATGCACTTATTCAGAGCAGGCATTTTCCGCTTCTCTCCTTTTCCCACCTAGGTCATTTCTGTCCTTCCGGGTGTGTGTTACCTCTGACCTGTCCTGTTGAAGAAATCTTTTCGGTTCCATGTAGAACCCGTTCAACAGTGTTCTACATGGAACCCAAAAGAGTTCTGCCTGTAACCAAAATGGATTCTATCTGGAACCAAAAAGGGTTCTCTTATGGAGAATTATTTAGAGTATTTTCTACATAGTAGAATAATAGTGGAGTTATCAAAACTATGAAATAACACATGGAATCATGTAGTATCCAAAAAGTGTTAAACAAATCAAAATATATTTGAGATTTGTCAAAGTAGGCACCCTTTGCCTTGATGACAGCTTTGCACACTCTTGGCAGTCTCTCAACCAGCTTCATGAGGTAGTCATCTGCATTTCAATTAACATGTATGCCTTGTTAAAAGTTAATTTTTGACATTTATTTCCTTCTTAATGCGTTTGCATTCCAGGTGACTAGGTGACTATGACATGACTATCTCATCAATATTGTACACTCAGTGTATATGCTTCTCCTCACGAGCAACAAGTTTTCCATAAAGACCTATAAGCTCGGCCCATTTCATTTTCCCCAATTTAGAATTTGAACAAGCATATCTCCTGTCTGAGCTACAGTCATGACATTTTGTACATGCTGTATATGCATCTCCTCATGAGAAACCAATTTTCCATAAGGATCTGTAAGCTCCGTCCATTCACTAAAGGTGAACATTTTGAAAGTATGTATAGACTATCTATCTAAATGCACTGTAATCCCATGCAGATACAGTGACAATTAATGTTAATTAATCAAGGGGGATGGGGGGACTATGGATCTGTCTCCCTACGTTTGTACACATATTACATGACCAAAAGTATGTGGACACCTGCTCGAACAACTCATTCCAAAATCAATCATTAATATTGAGTTGGTCCCCCCATTTCTGCTGTGACAGCCACAAGAGCATTAGTGAGTTTGGGCACTGATGTTGGGCGATTAGGCATGGCTCGCAATCGGCGTTCCAATTCATCCCAAAGGTGTTCAATGGGGTTGAGGTCAGGGCTCTGCAGGCCAGTCAAGTTCATCCATACCGACAAACCATTTCTGGACCTTGCTTTGTGCACTGGGTCATTGCTGAAACAGTAAAGGTCCTTCCCCAAAATGTTGCCACAAAGTTGAAGCACAGATCGTCTAAAATGTCATTTTATTCTGTAGATTTCCCTTCATTGGAACTAAGGGGCCTAGCATGAATCATGAAAAACAGCCCCAGACCATTATTCCTCCTCCAATTAACTTGGGTCAGGTAGCGTTCTCCTGGAATCCGCCAAACACAGATTTGTTCGTCGGACTGCCAGATGGTGAAGCGTGATTCATCACGCCAGAGAAAGCGTTTCCACTGCTCCAGAGTCCAATGGCGGCGAGCTTTACAACACTCCAGCCGACGCTTGGCATTGCACAGGATGATCTTAGGCTTGTTTGCGGCTGCTCGGTATTGGAAACCCATTTCATGAAGCTCCCGACGAACAGTTCATGTGCTGACGTTGCTTCCAGAGGCAGTTTGAAACTCGGTAGTGAGTGTTGCGAGGACAGACTATTTTTATGTGCTGCACGCTTCAACACTCGGCGGTCCCGTTCTGTGAGCTTGTGTGGCTTACCACTTTGCGACTGAGCCATTGTTTTGCCTAGAGGTTTCCTCTTCACAATAACAGCACTGACCAGGGAAACTCTGGCAAGGCAGAAACTGCCAATGTTTGTCTATGGATATTTCATGGCTGTGTGTTCGATTTTATACACCTGTATACACCATTTGAAAGGGTGTCCACATAATTTTGTGTATGTATATAATGAGTTAGTCACAGGCGATACCTCAGACACCACTTGGGTCTATGATGCGTCTTGCCATGGAGATCCGACACATGTTTATTTCGGAACCATTATCATTGACTAGATGTTATGAAAGTGTCGTCACTCTCATTAATGCGATGACAGTTAATTGATTTTATTAGATAACAATGTTAATTATTACGTGATTAACTTAATTATGTAAGAATTAATTAATTATTAATCTTTGGGCACCACGGGAAAAGTTTTTTAATGAGTTACCGTTTCCCAAATTAACTCAAGAATATCTCAGAATATATCGTTACCATATTAGTCATCTATTAATTATTATTACCTCATATCAGTCTCATTCTGAACATCGTTGACTTCAAATCTGTATGAACCCTAGTCCACATGATGACTCAGCGATACACAAATTGACTTCATTATTTATTTACTAACTAAATATTCACACAGAATTACACAAGCACACACACAGGATAGATTACACATAACATAATGCAATGAAAAGTCCCTAGTGGACTAACCTGATATGATGGCTGGTTACACAATTAAAGGCGCGGGTAAAGAAAGAGCAGGAGTATGGATATTTAGCATCCTATCAACCGCTCATTCGGACTTAGAAATGCAATGTACATATTTACGCTTGTACGTCTCTTTCGTCTCTCTCTTTTGAAATAGCCCGATCCATCTGTGACAAATAGTTTGACAGATAGTCTCTGGTTGTCCACCAGAGGTCACCATGTAGTAGCTTTCTTTGTGTTCATTAGAATCAAATCAAAGTTTATGGATACTGGATACATCAGACGTTCCAGTGATCATTTGATAAGATCTTCCTCGTTTCTTTAGTCAAAGTCCTAGACTACTTTACATGCAGAGATGTAGGCGGTGCGTGGCTTAGTCTTCTTCACTCGTCAAGTTTCAGAGGGTCTTGTAGTTTTAGACCATTTGTCACGTATTCAGCTTGCGCTGACGTATACTGGTCTAGTAATTTTAAACCATTTTACACACCAGTAGCAACCCGACAATGTTCTGGTCTGTATTCAAATTTCAACCATTTCAACGTGTAGCCACCGCTCCACATTTTCTGGTCTAATGTAAATTTTGTTAGGAGTCCTTTTATGCCCTCACCTTGGAGGGCAGTTCCATCACGTTGCCACAATGTCTGTGCTCACATGGGCGTGGTTACTGACTTGGCAAAAGTTTATAGAAAAACAAATATTTAATTTAGAAGGCTAAAATCACATTTCATCTTCTCACAAATAGTTTCATATTTAATCATATAAGTTTTACAACATTTAGATGTAAACCTGACCCCTTGAGTGCGTACACTTTCAGAGATACAGTCCTTAATGATATCACAACTCAACAACTGATTTGACATGATTATTGTTTGGAGCCCCACCAACCATTTCCCCCATTCTTTATAAAGAAATATTGTTTCATTATCCACTTTTGGATGTTGGAGTTTTTGGCGGCAGATTCTCTCTCTACACACATAGGATTTTTGACTTCTCCGTACTGCCGTGCACGAGAGAGAAAGTTTACGACCGGTCGTTAAAGGCCTAGAACTGGCCCCACTTCCTCCCCTTCCTCTCTGGTGGGAGAGAGGGGGGCCTCTTTTTGATCTTCACCCAGGAGGGAAAGTTCTGACACAAGGAACCAAACAGAAGAATCAGTTTGGATAGAGTATAGAAGCAAACAGGTTTGTGTGATTCTGTGTGTGTTTGGATGTTGTTACCAGGTCAGTGTCAGCAGGGCTACTCCTGCCAGAGTGGAGCACCAGGTCCAGCTCCCCAGAGTTTAGCCATCTTTCCCAGGAATGGGCCCTGCCCCATGGGCCACTATTGCCTGTCTGGGACCCTCTCCCCATTGCTGTGTCCTGCAGGCAGTATCCAAAACTACAACAGTAGTTAGAGATACATCAACGTGATAAGGATTCTTGTTGGGATTCAAGCCAACATAGATGAACGACCTGTGTACTAAGATGTACTTTTAAAGGTGATTTATGCTTGAGCTGGCATCCACAGTGACACAATCTCGGGGAACATCTGGGAATTTCCTGTAAAGGTCTATCGCTGAGTGCAGGTTGTTAGTCTGCGTTGGTTTGAATCCTGGTCTTACTTAGTGCTGTTTTTTTCTGAGACACAGTCGACTCCCTCTAGTGGTGTGGGGGCTGTGCTTTGGCAAAGTGGGTGGGGTTATATCCTTCCTGTTTGGCCCTGTCCGGGGGTGTCCTCGGATGGGGGGAATGTATACGTACTTGAAATGTAACATCCAATCAAAAATGCAGCCGGTGGAAAAACCAGCGGGCCATTCTAGGCTTTTTAGCTAATACAAAATTCTTCAGACCTCACAATAATGTGATTTGAAGGTATGGCTAATCGAGAATATACCTTTCCAGACTGCTCAAATCTTCAAAAACCCTTTCCGGTCACAACTTGCAGACTTGTTTACGTGTTGCTGTGCATTTTGTTCGCAACCTTACTTTGCTACCTGACAACTTTACGGTTTTTACTTTTTAATTACCGTTTATATTTTTAGTTTTTCCCTCACTCAACTTTTTTCAATTGAACTTTTTCACTCCGGACGCTTTATCTGGACATGGTTCGTCAGGACCTCCAACAGCCGAAGCTAAGTAGTAACATTAACATGATTAACATGACTAATTGCAATCGCTGTACTCATAATATACATGAGAACGATCGCCTTACGGCGAGGATAGCTGTGCTGCAAGCCCAGCTTCAGATGCAAGACTTTTTGTCCTCTTCAGATGCAAGGGTAATTCTAAGTGTAGGAAAGGATTGAACAGCGTATGTACCACCAGTAAGTACAGATAGTAACGTTAGTATAAATCCCCTCGCACGGTCCACGCAGCCTGACAACTTTCTTATGGCTTCTGGAGGGAAATGCTGTAGGAATGCTCAACCGGTGACGCTCTGACAGCCGACAAACTTTCAACCTGTTTTCCCCATTAAGCAGCGAGTCAGAGTCTGAATAGCTACTGTATAGCTACGGCCAAGCCTTCTCTTGTCTCTACTCCTCCCATTACTGGGTCTGAGACGCCGAAGCTTCCCACCATTAGCTCTGACAAATTGAAAACCCTAGTCCATTACCCGCAGTATTAGACTTAAAACGAATCATCCAGTGATCATACACTGTTTACCAAGGGGCAGGGCTACCGACGTTAAGGCTAATCTGAAGATGGTGCTGGCTAAAACTAAAACAGGCCAGTGTAGAGAGTATGGAGATATTGTTATCCACGTCGGCACCAACGATGTTAGGATGAAACAGTCAGAGGTCACCAAGCGCAATATAGCTTCAGCGTGTAAATCAGCTAGAAAGATGTGTCAGCATCGTGTAATTGTCTCTGGCCCCCTCCCAGTTAGGGGGAGTGATGAGCTCTACAGCAGAGTCCCAAAAGATAGAATTTGTAGATAATTGGCCCTCTTTCTGGGACTCACCCAAAAACAGGACCAAGCCTGGCCTGCTGAGGAGTGACGGACTCCATCCTAGATGGAGGGGTGCTCTCATCTTATCTACCAACATAGACAGGGCTCTAACTTCTCTAGCTCCACAATGAAATAGGGTGTTAGCCAGCCTGCCAGCTTAGTGGAGTCTGCCACTAGCACAGTCAGTGTAGTCAGCTCAGCTATCCCCATTGAGACCGTGTCTGTGCCTCGACCTAGGTTGGGCAAAACTAAACATGGCGGTGTTCACCTTAGCAATCTCACTAGGATAAAGACCTCCTCCATTCCTGCCATTATTGAAAGAGATCGTGATACCTCACATCTCAAAATAGGGCTACTTAATGTTAGATCCCTCACTTCAAAGGCAGTTATAGTCAATGAACTAATCACTGATCATAATCTTGATGTGATTGGCCTGACTGAAACATGGCTTAAGCCTGATTAATTTACTGTGTTAAATGAGGCCTCACCTCCTGGTTACACTAGTGACCATATCCCCCGTGCATCCCGCAAAGGCGGAGGTGTTGCTAACATTTACGATAGCAAATTTCAATTTTCAAAAAAAAGCAAGCCTTTTTTGTATTTTGAGCTTCTAGTCATGAAATCTATGCAGGCTACTCAATCACTTTTTACAGCTACTGTATAGCTACTGTTTACAGGCCTCCTGGGCCATATACAGCGGCCATATACAGAGTTCCCTGAATTCCTATTGGACCTTGTAGTCATAGCAGATAATATTCTAATTTTTGGAAATTTAATATTCACATGGAAAAGTCCACAGACCCACTCAAAAAGGCTTTCAGAGTCATCATCGACTCACTGGGTTTTGTCCAACATGTCTCTGGACCTATTCACTGTCACAGTCATACTCTGGACCTCGTTTTGTCCCATGGAATAAATGTTGTGGATCTTAATGTTTTTCCTCATAATCCTAGACTATCGAACCACATTTTATTACGTTTGCAATCGCAACAAATAATCTGCTCAGACCCCAACCAAGGACCATCAAAATTTGTGCTATAAATTCTCAGACAACACAAAGATTCCTTGATGCCTTTCCAGACTGCCTACCCAAGGACGTCAGAGGACAAAAATCAGTTAACCATCTAACTGAGGAGCTCAATTTAATCTTGTGCAATACCCTAGATGCAGTTGCACCCCTAAAAACTAAAAACATTTGTCATAAGAAACTATCTCCCTGGTATACAGAAAATACGCAAGCTCTGAAGCAAGCTTCCAGAAAATTGGAACGGAAATGGCGCCACACCAAACTGGAAGTCTTCCGACTAGCTTGAAAAGACAGTACCGTGCAGTATCGAAGAGGCCTCACTGCTGCTCGATCATCCTATTTTTCCAACTTAATTGAGGAAAATAAAAACAATCCAAAATGTATTTTTGATACTGTTGCAAAGCTAACTAAAAAGCAGCATTCCCCAAGTGGGGATGGCTTTCACTTCAGCAGTAATAAATTCATGAACTTCTTTGAGGAAAAGATCATGATCATTAGAAAGCAAATTACTGACTCCTCTTTAAATCTGCATATTCCTCCAAAACTCAGTTGTCCTGAGTCTGCACAACTCTGCCAGGACCTAGGATCAAGAGAGACACAAGTGTTTTAGTACTATATCTCTTGACACAATGATGAAAATAATCATGGCCTCTAAACCTTCAAGCAGCATACTGGACCCTATTCCAAATAACTGAAAGAGCTGCTTCCTGTGCTTGGCCCTCCTATGTTGAACATAATAAATGGCTCTCTTTATTCACCGGATGTGTATCAAACTCACTAAAAGTGGCAGTAATAAAGCCTCTCTTGAAAAAGCCACATTTTAGAAAAAGCTGTTGCGCAGGAACTCACTGCTTTCCTGAAGACAATGTATATGAAATGCTTCAGTCAGTTTTAGACCCAATCATAGCACTGAGCCTGCTCTTGTGAAGGTGGTAAATGACCTTTTAATGGCGTCAGACAGAGGCTCTGCATCTGTCCTCGAGCTCCTAGACCTTAGTGCTGCTTTTGATACCATCGATCACCACATCCTTTTGAGATTGGAAACCCAAATTGTCCGTGTAGACCAAATTGGTCTTGCCTGGTTTAGATCTTATCTGTCGGAAAGATATCAGTTTGTCTCTGTGAATGGTTTGACCTCTGACAAATCAACTGTACATTTCGGTGTTCCTCAAGGTTCCGTTTTAGGACCACTATTGTTTTCACTATATATTTTACCTCTTGGGGTTGTCATTCGAAAACATAATGTTAACTTTCACTGCTATGCGGATGACACACAGCTGTACATTTCAATGAAACATGGTGAAGCCCCAAAATTGACCTCCCTAGAAGCCTGTGTTTCAGACATAAGGAAGTGGATGGCTGCAAACGTTCTACTTTTAAACTCGGACAAAACAGAGATGCTTGTTCTAGTTACCAAGAAACAAAGAGATCTTCTGTTGAATCTGATAATTAATCTTGATGGTTGTACAGTCGTCTCAACTAAAACTGTGAAGGACATTGGCATTACTCTGGACCCTGATTTCTCTTTTGACGAACATATCAAGACTGTTTCAAGGACAGTTTTTTTCCATCTACATAACATTGCAAAACCAGAAACTTTCGGTCCAAAAATTATGCAGAAAAATTAATCCATGCTTTTGTTACTTCTAGGTTAGACTACTGCAATGCTCTACTTTCTGACTACCCGGATAAAGCACTAAATAAACTTCAGTTAGTGCTAAATACGGCTGCTAGAATCCTGACTAGAAGCAAACAATGTGATCATATTATTCCAGTGATAGCCTCCCTACACTGGCTTCCTGTTAAGGCAAGGGCTGATTTCAAGGTTTTAACTAACTAACCTACAAAGCATTACATGGGCTTGCTCCTACCTATCTTTCTGTTAAAGGAATTTCATTCCTATATGTTCATCAACCAATTAAATGAAAATACTCTGCCTATTTCTAAGAATTTGTAAGATACTTATTTGCATAAAATGGACAGAGACCAGTCTCAAAATCAATCAATAGCATTTAATCTCGAGAGTACTGATCATAATACAATGTACATTGGTTTATATACATCACATTTCGTCATAGGGTTTTGAATGCTGCTCCTCCTTCTCTCCGATACAATGGCAATATAGTTCACAAGCCTTCCCACATTGTCTGCCACCTTTTAACAATCTACTACGAGCCCAAGGTCTCTCCCCTCCCTGGGTAGAGCCAGGATGTCCTGTAAGGAACACAGCATTCCAACCAGTTTGACGATAGCTCCATTAGTTTCTAACAAGGAACAGACAGTCCTTGTTCTAATTCTTGACTAAAATTACACACATTATATTCAGCATTATGGTTAGAATAAGATTTATACATCCATACAGTAACATAGTAGTATTCTGTTTAGTTATAGTTTTAAGATAAATGTATACATAATTTACCGTAATTGCTGGACTATTAGGCGCACCTGAATATAAACCGCATCCACTGAATTATTAAAAAATATTTATTTTGTACATAAATAAGCCGCAGGTGCCTACCGGTACATTGAAACAAATGAACATTACACAGCCTTTAAACGAAACACGGCTTGTAACAAAAATTCAACAGTGGCCTACCAAGAAAGTCATTGGGCACTATCTTCCTCCTCCTGTGCACTGAAACCACTAAAGCCATCTCCTTCGGTGTCGGAGTTGAATAGCCTCAGAATTGCTTCATCCGATGTTGGATCGTTTTCATTGTCGCTCTCGTCACTTTCATCCGGAGGCAAATACCCCGCTGAGCTCATGCTGCCCCTTCAACACGCAGCAGTCCAGCCTTTCAAAACCCATTGATGATAGTGGATTTTTTGACAATGCTCCATGCTGTCAGGACCCACTGGCAGACTTGACCATAAGTTGCTCTTCGCACGCGGCCCGTTTTAGTGAAGGATTTCTCCCCACTTGTCATCCAAGCCTCCCACGCTACCTTAAATGCACGATTTACACTGATGTTGAGTGGCTGCAAATACTTTGGGCCATCTGCTTTTCTTCCCTCTGAAAGCTGTTGTTGTCTTTTGCACTGAGTCAGTTCCTCACGCTGCTTTCCAACGTCTTATCATCGACTCATTAAGGCCAAGCTCCCGTGCAGCAGCTCTATTTCCTCGCCTTCAACTTGAAAGCTGCATCATATGCATTTCTCCGTATCTTTGCCATGATGAGGGTGACAAAATTACTACCGTGATGGGAAGTTTGAGCGTGCTCGATTTACGTCATATTATGTGACGGTGCTCAGTTTTTTGGGGGCATGAATCTTGTGAAAGCGGGACAAATCCATAAATTAGCCGCGTCATTGTATAAACCGCAAGGTTCAAAGCGTGGGAATAAAGTAGCGGCTTATAGTCCGGAAATTATGGTAGTCATTATTCATCAAAATCCCATAACACTTTCCGGTTTGGTCCTGCTGTACATACCTACACGTACGCTACGGTCACAAGACGCAGGCCTCCTAATTGTCCCCTAGAATTTCTAAGCAAACAGCTGGAGGCAGGGCTTTCTCCTATAGAGCTCAATTTTTATGGAATACCCATGTGAGAGACGCAGACTCGGTCTCAACCTTTAAGTCTTTACTGAAGACTCATCTCTTCAGTGGGTCTCATGATTGAGTGTAGTCTGGCCCAGGAGTGTGAAGGTGAACGGAAAGGCTCTGGAGCAACGTACCCACCCTTGCTGTCTATGCCTGGCCGGTTCCCCTCTCTCCACTGGGATTCTCTGCCTCTAACCCTATTACAAGGGCTGAGTCACTGGCTTACTGGTGCTCTTTCATGCCGTCCCTAGGAGGTGTTTGTCACATGAGTAGGTTGAGTCACTGACGTGATCTTCCTGTCTGGTTTGGCGCACCCCCTTGGGTTGTGCCGTGACGGAGATCTTTGTGGGCTATACTCGGCCTTGTCTCAGGATGGTAAGTTGGTGGTTGAAGATATCCCTCTCGGGGTGGGTGGGGTTATATCCTGCCTGTTTGGCTCTGTCCGGGGAGGTCTGGTATCATCGGCTGGGGCCAGAGTGTCTCCTGACCCCTCCTGTCTCAGCCTCCAGTATTTTTGCTGCAGTAGTTTATGTTTCGGGGGCTAGGGTCAGTCTGTTATATCTGGAGTACTTCTCCTGTCTTATCCGGTGACCTGTGTGAATTTAAGTATGCTCTCTCTAATTCTCTCTTTCTCTCTTCTTTCTCTCTCTCGGTGGACCTGAGCCCTAGGACCATGCCTCAGGACTACCTGGCATGAGGACTCCTTGCTGTCCCCAGTCCACCTGGCCGTGCTGCTGCTCCAGTTTCAACTGTTCTGCCTGCGGCTATGGAAACCTGACCTGTTCACCGGATGTGCTACCTGTCCCAGACCTGCTATTTTCAACTCTCTAGAGACAGCAGGAGCTGTAGAGATACTCTTAATGATCGGCTATGAAAAGCCAACTGACATTTACTCCTGAGGTGCTGACTTGCTGCACCCTCGACAACTACTGTGATTATTATTATTTGACCATGCTGGTCATTTATGAACATTTGAACATCTTGGCCATGTTCTGTTATAATCTCCACCCGGCACAGCCAGAAGAGGACTGGCCACCCCTCATAGCCTGGTTCCTCTCTAGGTTTCTTCCTAGGTTTTGGCCTTTCTAGGGAGTTTTTCCTAACCACTGTGCTTCTACACCTGCATTACTTTCTGTTTGGGGTTTTAGGCTGGGTTTCTGTACAGCACTTTGAGATATCAGCTGATGTTGGAAGGGCTATATAAATACATCTTCCTACCCAGGGTCGCTACTGTCCAGAGGGCTCTCCCCTGGCCCTGCCCTGTCCTACAGAAGAGTACCAGCCCAACCCAGGCTCTGACTCCTGCATCCCATGCCGCCCAGGTTTCTACTATGAGGAGGCCATTGTTAGAGAGCCCTGGCCTTGCCCCCCTCACTCCTTCTGCCCTGCAGGTACACAGACATTGGTTATATGTAGAGCCAGGAGTTTTCCCTGACTATATGACTGTGCCAGGAAAAACTCTGGGAACTAGATATGATGAACCCAAGGACTCTGAATTAACTTCGGCAAGGGTTCAATATTACAAAGGTTCAAGTCACAGGATCAGAAGAGACTCCAGGCATTAGTTATACACACCAATATTAAGTTAATATAGACTCATCTGGCCCATATCTACCAGAATTCAAATCTGAAAACGGTATTACAATTCAACAAGCATTAATAGGAATTGATTTAGGCGTGTAGGCCTACACAGAACAAAAACATCAACATCAGCTGCAAAAATACAACCTTATCATACTGTCATACTGTTTCCACCTTTGTCTTTTCCAGCCACCATGGTTCCCCAGGCGTACGTTCACCCCTGCTGACCTGGGGTGGTTACAGGAAGAGCGGGAGTGTCTGCCCTGCCTCCCAGGGAGGTTCTGCAGGTATGGTACTCGAACAGTCTTTTCTCATTAACACCTCACTCTACAGTCAAACACAAAACTCTCAGTTACATACCAAATTAGAAAGGCCCTCAAGCATGTGTGGTTCAGTGATTATGGTTCAAGAGAGGGCAAATTATAACACTTTTGAAATCGCTTATTTTGTGCTTTGTGGCCATTGCAATGCAGTTATATTGCACTTCTGTCCCTCCCCTCCCCCATCCTCTTCTGTGAGCTCATCGACAGATCTTTGTATATTGACTATAGCCTAACTTACTGTAGCCCCCTTTTTATGTGGTGTGATATGTCAACAATAAATACATTTCATATATGATATCGGTAGTGGTGGAAAAGGTACTCAATTGTCATACTTGAGTAAAAGTAAATATACTTTAAAAGAAAATTACTTAAGTGAAAGTCACCCAGTAAAATACTACTTGAGTAAAAGTATCTGGTTTTAAATGTACTTAAGTACAGTAGTGGGGAAATACTCAATTGTCATACTTGAGTAAAAGTAAATGCTATCAGATTCTATATCTTAAGCAAACCAACAACAACAAAAATACAAATAATTATGGACAGACAGGGTCACATTCTGACATATTTACAAATGCAGTATTTGTGTTTAGTAAGTCCTCCATATCAAAGGCAATAGGTATGATAACGCGTTATATTGATAGGTGCTTGAATTGGACCATATTACTGTCCTGCCTGAGCATTTGAAATATAACTAGTACTTTTGGCTGTATGGGAAAATGTATGAGAGTAAAAAGTACAGCTTTTCTTTAGTAGTGGAGTAAAATAAAAGTTGTCAAATATAGAAATAGTAAAGTACACATACCCCAAAACAATACTTAAGTAGTACTTGAAATAATTTTTACTTAGTTACTTTACACCACTGGCTATCAGAAGAATACTAATTTAGTGGTGTTTATGGAGGTCTTAGGTCATGTTAGAATAAAATAAAAAATATATAAAAATATAATAGCATTTTCATTAATTTGTTACGGTAGGCTAGGGATCATCAACTAGATTCAGCCGTGGGCCGATTTTTTTTTTTCTTGAGCGGATAGTCGGGGGCCAGAACATGATTACAAATCATTTGTAGACTGTAAATTAACCGCAAGAAGCCCAGACAGATATAATATTGGACTAAAACATAAAAATGTCAAACCTTGCTTACATTTGTTTATGATCACGTGTTTCTCTATTACTCGTGGAAATACAGATTTCCCAAATGAAAATCACTTGAAGCTGACTTCCTGGTGTTTTTATCATTTTTTAAATATCCAACAATGAAAATTCAATAAACAAAGAACTTGGGGGGGGCACTGAAACACCACAGTTCAATAATTAAATCAAACCCAAAGAAATCCATATTCATTTTGGCAGGTCTTAAGAAAAAATGAACAGAAAAGCATATTTGAAGTTGTATTATTTTACCAGTCTTTGCTTAGTAGCCTGAGCAATGTTGCCATGAGTGCTTTCAGCGCTGTTATTCTTGAAAAAAGTAATATTTTGAAATAGAACTGAATTTTGAGTTATTTGACTTTCTGGGAAACCGGCCCTTCATGCATAGTAATTAAATGCTTGTTTGACTGTAGACGCAAAGCGCATTTTCCCGAAAGGGATTCATTTAACTTCATTCAAAGTCATAGATTAGGTTGTGGTAAGATGCTCTGTGCCTGTAGCCACAAAACGTTTCAAAGTAGACGTGCTGATCTGGGATCAGTTTAGCTTTTTAGATCAAATTAATAATATTATATGGACAGATCCTAGATCAGCATTCATACTGTGAGATGCTTTATGGATATGGGCCATGGTCATTAATAATGTACTGTAACTATTCTAACTGTAGGACTGGTAAGATCCAGGGCTGTTGTGCAGCAGGGTATCTGTGTATGTCTGGCTTCACTCCAACTGGAGCCGGTGTGAATGGGGAATGCAGTGTGCCGGTCCTTGTTCAGAAAGTGGGTCACTTTTTATGAGTTGTTCAAAAACAGGATAACATACAGTGTATTATTTCAAAGTCCAAGATCATTACAGGGGTGTAATTTATTGTCCATTTATTGTATATGAGAGAGTTTGGCTTATGACTTTGGAATTCCTGTGTTCGACGTTTGTTGTTACAGTACTTGGGCATACAGGTCTGTGTATCGATTTTAATGTGTAATAATTTGTAGTGTTAGTTGTCTCTGGATTCTACTGCCCAGAAGGTTCAGAGGAGCCTGAAGTCTGCTGTGACAACACTATCAGAGTTTTACCTGGAGCAGCCAATATCCATTGTCCACCACAATATCCATTGTCCACTGCCTTGTCCACCACAGCAAAGGTGCAAAAAAAGGTAATTATAACGCCAAATAATAATGATGCCTTATAATGCTTATTCTTTCTACCCATTTTAATCAAAATATTGGAATTCAAAGACATGATGTACTATGAGACACCAGACCTAGGTTCAAATAATATTTGAGATTTTCAACTACTTTGAGAGTCTGCTTGGTGGATGGGCGGGGTTTGCACTTTTGGGACTTTTATATTGGTTCCATTGCAACAGGCAGCTCAATCTAGCACAGTTAAATCATTTTTAATAATTTCAAAAATACTGGACAAAAATATAAATGCAACATGTAAAGTGTTGGTCCCATGTTTCATGAGCTGAAATAAAAGATCCCAGAAGTTTTCCATATGCACAAAAAAGCTTATTTCTCTCCAATTTTGTGCTCAAATGTGTTTACATCTCTGTTAGTGAACATTTCTCATTTGCTATGATAATCTATCCACCTGACAGGTGTGGCATATCAATAACTTGATTAAACATTATGATCATTACACAGGTGCACCTTGTGCTGGGGACTATAAAAGGCCACTCTAAAATGTTTAGTTTTGTCACAAAACACAATGCCATGCATGTCTCAAGTTTTGCGGGAGCGTGTTATTGGCATGCTGACTGCAGGAATGTCCACCAGAGCTGTTTTCAGAGAATTTAATGTTAATTTTTCTACCGTAAGTTGCTGCAACGTTGCTTTAGAGAATTTGTAAAAACGTCCAACCGGCCTCACAACCGCAGACCACATGTAACCACGCCAGCCCAGGACCTCAACATCCGGCTTCTTCACCTGTGGGATCGTCTGTGACCAGCCACCCGGACAGCTGATGAAACTGAGGAGTATTTTTGTCTGTAATGAAGCACTTTTGTGGGGAAATAGTCATTCTGATTGGCTGGGCCTGCCTCCCAAGTGGGTGGGCCTATATCCTCTCAGGCACAAAGATGGCAGCACCCCTGCCCAGTCCTGTGAGACCCATAGATTAGGGCCTAAGGAATTTATTTCAATAAACTCATTTCCTTATGTGAACTGTAACTCAGTAAAATCTTTGAAATTGTTGCATGTTGCGTTCATATTTTTGTTCAGCATAGTATTTGAACCCACTTCTGTGAGACATCCTCAGTATTTTGTCCATGAACAAGGCAATTTTAGAATTCCATTAAACTCTTCTACAGGTGACACTGTTCTGTACCGGTGTCCTGCTGGTCACTACTGTGATGGGGTGGCTTGTAGTGACTACGACCGAGGGGTGGGACCCAGGGCATGTCCATTCTTCACCTACAGATCCACCCGTGGGACAGCGAGCAAGGGGGACTGCCACTACTGTCCCCCTGGATCCTACTGTGATTCTACAGGCCCTAATACGGCTGCCCTTCTCCAACCTCTGTATGTCGTATGTGTCTTTCCGGGGTTTGGAGTAAAGCAGAAGGCAGTTTCCGCCATTAGACACATTAATTAATTCTTCTTTCATTAAGTTCCTTTGGGAACGACAACATTCGTTAGCTATAATAAGGGGAATCTAAAACACATTTTCCTGAGACAACACAAATGAGTACCCTGTGGATTTACATGTAACTATAGTAATCGATTTACTTTCCTTGACAAATGGCATACTATTAGGCCTACAATTATCTTACAAACACTTGCATTTGAACAAAGCTACATTGTAATCATTAGGCTCAAATCACCAGTATACTTTTACAGTGATTGCTCTGCCTGGGTTGTTTTTTCAGGTTACTCTGGCTACCCCTGTCCCCCAGGCTACTGGGGTGGCAGCTGCCAGTCAGTGTGAGCCATTTGCAGGGGGCACCTACTGCCCTGACCCCATGTCCACAGGGCAGCCCGACATTGCTGGAATCACCTGTTGTCACGTTCGTCATAACGAGGAGACCAAGGCGCAGCGTGATATGAAAACATTCCTCTTTAATGAAAGAGAACACTGAACAAATATTAAAAAACAAACGTGAAGCTATATATCTAACGAGTGCTGACATGCAAATACACATAGGCAATAACCCACAAAACCAAAATGGAAAATGGCAACCTGAATAGGATCCCCAATCAGAGACAACGATAAACAGCTGTCTCTGATTGGGAACCAATTCAGGCCACCATAGACCTACATATACCTAGACATACTAAAACCCCATAGATATACAAAAACCCTGTCTACCATGTAAAAGACAGGACGAAAACGCATAGACAATACAACACTAAACCAACCACCCTTGTCACACCCTGACCTAACCAAAATAATAACGAAAACAAAGACAATTAAGGTCAGGGCGTAGACCACCTTTAGACCCTCGTACCAGTGTGCCCCTGGTAGGTGATGATGTATGAAGGAATGTAATGTCTTAGGGCCAGGAGTTTTTCATGACCATAAGTGACCTGACTTGGGAAAGTTCCAGGCCTTAGTTAAGTAGGTTTTTTCTGACCAAAAAACCTGATTAAGCAAAACCCCAGGCCCTAATAAGTGTGATTGAGTGTGTGTGTGTGTGTGTGTGTGTGTGTGTGTGTGTGTGTGTGTGTGTGTGTGTGTGTGTGTGTGTGTGTGTGTGTGTGTGTGTGCGTGCGTGCGTGCGTGCGTGCGTGCGTGCGTGAGTGCATGCGTGCGTGCGTACGTGCGTGTATGATGGTCAGGTGCGGTCTTAGAGAAGCTGTATAAGGCTGACACCTACTTTGGGCCCCAGACTGCAGAATCTGAAATCTGTCCTGAAAGCTACCACTGTCCAGAGGGATCAAACACCAAAGGCCTAACGTAAAACCATGATGTAATACTTACCCCTGTTCCTAGGCACATTCATTATGGTCCTTAACATGACAAGAAACAGTAACATTTATATTACATTTATGCCATGACATCCAGGTCAGCTGTTTGTGTTACTATTAGTTTCGTGTGATTGCTTTAGCAAGATTTAGTGATGCTTTCCACAATCCATCCATCTTTTCAACCCTCTTTTATCCATTTGTTCATTCTTCCAACCTTCATTCATCCTTCAAAGTTTTATCTATACTTTCCTAACCTCGTACGAACCATCCCTGTCTACCATGTAGTGGAACAGAATGTAAGCTTGTGAAATCAGGATGGTTCATACGAGGCTAATACCTTCTTGCCTACTTAAATGAATCCAACCAACAAACCATCATCCATCAATCATACCGTCATCTTCCTTCCATCCATACATCTATCCAGTCTTCAAGCCTTTCCTTCATCAATTTTTTTCAACATTCAGTTATCCATCCATTCTTCTTTCTTCATCCATCAAACGTTTCATCTTACTTGATTTCAAAGCTTCCTAACCGTAAAGCTGTCCAAAATTTTCTGTCCATCGGGACAGACAGCAACCCCTGTCCCCTGGGCTACGTGTGTCCGCTGGGCTCATCCTGTCCCTTGCCCCCCTGAATAATTTGATAATCACGCCAACGCTGAACACCTGGAGGACTGCTACCAATGTCCACATGATACCGTCAACCATCTGGCTGCCCAGAGAGTTTGTTCCTCTACTGAACCCCAAAGCCTGATCCAACAGGCCTACTACACTAAGGGCCGGGTGTTTTTCCCGATCAGGTGACCAGACCAGGAACAACTCCTTACCCTTTGTGTGTATGTGTACATTTTTGTGTAACATAATTAGGGCCATGTGTTTTGGACTATCATGTCACATTAGCTAGATTTGAATAATAATGATGATAATAAAAGTAACAATAATAATAATGGTAACACTTTATTTTATACATGTTAACCACTAATTTGTAGTTTATAAGTAGCTTAAAGGCCTTTACTAGGCCTTATTAGCCATATATTAGGCCTTATCTCAGTAGTTTATTATTCAAACATAAGTCATGTAATACTGGCCAATCCTTAACAACCCAATTATTAACTAGAATAAAGGCATATTTATAGTTAATAAAGAAAAAGTTACACAAGAAACCGATTCTTAGTAAACTGTCTCAATGTGGGACTAATTAGGGCATACTACCTCAATATGTGTTCCCTATTCTGAATTGTGACTGTATTATTACATGCAGAATAGTTTTTCTCCAGGAATGACCTCATTGGACTGACAGTGGCATACCTCCCCTCACGGATGCCATTCAGCCAACATTCTCACGGTGAGATGAAAGATCTGAGATATAGGATGGGGCTAAACCAAGCCTAGCCTTAAATGTGATTAATATAGTTTTAAAAATCTATTCTCAAAGTGACAGGTAGCCAGTGTCGAACATCTAAAATAGGTGTGATATGGTTACATTTCCTGATGCTTGTTAAAAGCCGAGCTGCAGCGTTTCGAACTGTAGACGATGGAGTGATTTTGAACATACAGCTTGATGTTTAGGTCAGGGTTAAAGAAGACACCAAGGTTTCTGGCCATTTGCTTTACATTTGTGGACAAATTACCAAGATTATTTACAATCTGAATTCTAGCAAGGTAAGGGCCAATTACAACCTCAGATTGTTTTATCATTGAGCTGAAGAAAATTGTCAGACAGCCAACATTTGATTTCAGCAAGACATTTGTGAAGGTTAGCTACGCTAGCTTTGGTCACTGGCTCTTATTTGTAAATAGAGCTGTGTGTTATCCACATATCAATAAAACTGAATTTTATGATTGTGGATGATCAAAAAAGGGAACCATATACAAGTAAAAAAGGATGGGGCCCAGAATTTACCCCTGAGGGACACCGTATTGAAAAGGTGCTTGGGACAATACTGAGCCACCCATTCTCACTGAGAAAAGTTAATTTTCGAGTTGTGGGAGTGCTCAGAGATCGCGATAGATAAGAATAGCAACATTGTAATTTCTCATAGAATACTTGGAGGTTTGCAGGCCTTCCATTTATGTTATGCCTTTTGAATTTCACTTTTTAAAGCACACGTGTGGTTATTTAACCAGGATGAGACACTGGCAGACAATTTATTATTGATTTTAACTGGTGCCACTGAGTCTAAAGTACCCTGACATACATTACATGACCAAAAGTATGTGGACACCTGCTCATCAAACATCTCATTCCAAAACCATGGGCATTAACATGGGGTTGCCCCCCCCCCACCCTTTGATGCAATAACAGCCTCCACTCTTCTGGGAAGGCTTTCCACTAGTAAGTCGCTTTGGATAAAAGTGTCTGCTAAATAGCATATATTATTATTATTATTATTATGTTAGAACATTTCTGCTGGTACTTACTTCCATTCAGCCACAAGAGCCTTAGTGAGATTGAGCATTGATGGTGGACAATTTTCCTGGCTCGCAGTCAGCGTTCCAATTCATCCCAAAGGTGTTCGATGAGGTCAGGGCTTTGTACAGGCCAGTCAAATTATTCTACACTGATCTCAACAAACTATTTCTATATGGACCTTGTTTTATGCACGGTGGCAACGTCATGCTGAAACAAGAAAGGGAAGAAAGAAACTGTTGCCACAAAGTTTTGTCTAGAATGTGATTGTATGCTGTGGTGTTAAGATTTCCCTTCACTGAAACTAAGGGGCCTAGCCAAACCATGAAAAACAGCCCCAGACCATTATTCCTCCTCCACCAAACTTTACAGTTGGCACTATGCATTGGGACAGGTAGCGTTCTCTTGGCATCCGCCAAACACAGATTCGTCCGTTGGACTACCAGATGTTGAAGCATGATTCAACACTGCAGAGAACACGTTTCAATGGCGGCGAGCTTTACACGAATCCAGCCGATGCCTGGCATTGCGCATGGTGATCTTAGGCTTGTGTGCGGCTACTCGGCCATGGAAACCCATTTCATGAAGCTCCCAACGAACAGTTCTTGTGCTGACGTTGCTTCCAGAGGCAGTTTGGAATTCAGTAGTGAGTGTTGCAACCTGAGGACAGGTGATGTCATTGGAAATAATAAAATCATTGCATATGAACAACTTATTATTTAGAGATCTTGACATGGACATAGCTGTCACATTCTGACCTTAGTTCCTTTGTTTTGTCTTTGTTTTAGTATGGTCATGGTGTGAGTTGGGGTGGGCAGTCTATGTTTGTTTTTCTATGTTGTATTTTGCGTTTGGCCTGGTATGGTTCTCAATCAGAGGCAGGTGTCGTTAGTTGTCTCTGATTGAGAATCATACTTAGGTAGACTTTTCCCAACAGTGTTTCGTGGGTGATTGTTTTCTGTGTCTGTTTGTTCCACACGGAACTGTTTCGGTTTTTGTTTCTGTCTTTCAATTTGTTATTTTGTATTTTCGTGTTCAAGTGATTTTGTTCATTAAAACATGACAAACATGTACCACGCTGCATATTGGTCTGATCTCTCATACTCCTCGTCAGAGGAGGACAAATCCCGTTACAATAGCTGCAGGATTTACCGAGGTATTCAGGGGAGTTAGAGGAACATAAAATGAGGTTACTTACATTAACTGCGCTACGGGACATAATATACTTTTCATGTCCTTTGTTGCTAATTATGGAAGGGAGGACTAGAACACTACCAGAGCCAGGCCATCAGTAGTCTCGAAAACAGTTTGCAATGTTGCTGAATGTAACCCTGGAACCTTGCGGTTAGGGTGAATCCCAACTATGTTAAAAAGTGCTGGTTGCTCCCACAGCAAACAAAATTGTCACTAACCCCTCCGACAACCTTTTATTTGAGCCTTTTCCAGAAATAAAAAATGTAACAAAAAATGTAAGCAATTGTCTGAGGATAGTGCTGGACCGTCTGACACAAAAATAAAAGGGGACAGTTTGATGAAGCTTTAAAGGTCATGTGACAAAGCTTTAAGTAAAGGTCATGTGACATGATTGTCCAAAACACAGGGCCCTAAAATTATATGTAACTTATATTTGATGTTGCCTCATATAAGTTTGAAAGTCTGCTTCAATAAGGCTGCGTTCACACAGACAGCTCAATTCTTATCTCTTTTTTTTACCACTCTTTTGACCAATCAATTACCAATAATAATATCAGAATTGGGCTGCCTGTGTAAATGTAGCCTACATATCACAACTTGACTTTTATCTTCTTATATCACAGGCACTTGCGTTTGGAAGAACGGTGCTTTCCAGCACTAAGATGGCTCCTGTCTGTGTCAACCTGGATATTTTCTACAGAGATCTGTATTTTAAGAGCTCCAGCTCTGACAATGAACTGGACTGCCAGTCTGAGGTTCGATTCAGCAGTCAGTGTAGTCGGATGCATCAGTGTTTGGCTGCTCGGATACAAATGTAACCACACATGACACTTGTCATGTTTTAGAATCAAATCAAACTTTATTTGTCACCTGCGCAGAATACACTGTGTAAACCTTACCGTGAAATGCTTGCTTGCTTACCGTGGAGATGGGCATGTGAGTACTCTGTCAATGTAATATAGTACAACATATGCCATTTAGCAGACACTTTTATCCAAAGCGACTTCTTTACGTATGGGTGGTCCCGGGAATCGAACATCCTGGTGTTGTAAGCGCCATGCTCTTCCCACTGAGGTACAGAGGACCACATGTCCAATTTTTACTATGTCAAATATTTATGTTGTATTTACTGTTGGCTTATTCAAAACTATCTCTGGTCTATTGAATTAACTGTAATATTGTTAAATACGCTCGACCTCATCTTTACTAGATGCTGTTCTTCCACTAACCTCATTGCAACTCCCCTCCAAGTCTCCGACCACTACCTTGTATCCTTTTCCCTCTCGCTCTCATCCAACACCTCCCACACTGCCCCTACTCGGATGGTATCGCGCCGTCCCAACCTTCGCTCTCTCTCCCCCGCTACTCTCTCCTCTTCCATCCTATCATCTCTTCCCTCCGCTCAAACCTTCTCCCACCTATCTCCTGATTCTGCCTCCTCAACCCTCCTCTCCTCCCTCTCTGCATCCCTTGACTCTCTATGTCCCCTATCCTCCAGGCCGGCTCGGTCCTCCCCTCCCGCTCCGTGGCTCGATGACTCATTGCGAGCTCACAGAACAGGGCTCCGGGCAGCCGAGCGGAAATGGAGGAAAACTCGCCTCCCTGCGGACCTGGCATCCTTTCACTCCCTCCTCTCTACATTTTCCTCCTCTGTCTCTGCTGCTAAAGCCACTTTCTACCACGCTAAATTCCAAGCATCTGCCTCTAACCCTAGGAAGCTCTTTGCCACCTTCTCCTCCCTCCTGAATCCTCCTCCCCCTCCCCCCCCTCCTCCCTCTCTGCAGATGACTTCGTCAACCATTTTGAAAAGAAGGTCGACGACATCCGATCCTCGTTTGCTAAGTCAAACGACACCGCTGGTTCTGCTCACACTGCCCTACCCTGTGCTCTGACCTCTCTCTCCAGATGAAATCTCGCGTCTTGTGACGGCCGGCCGCCCAACAACCTGCCCGCTTGACCCTATCCCCTCCTCTCTTCTCCAGACCATTTCCGGAGACCTTCTCCCTTACCTCACCTCGCTCATCAACTCATCCCTGACCGCTGGCTACGTCCCTTCCGTCTTCAAGAGAGCGAGAGTTGCACCCCTTCTGAAAAAACCTACACTCGATCCCTCCGATGTCAACAATTACAGACCAGTATCCCTTCTTTCTTTTCTCTCCAAAACTCTTGAACGTGCCGTCCTTGGCCAGCTCTCCCGCTATCTCTCTCTGAATGACCTTCTTGATCCAAATCAGTCAGGTTTCAAGACTAGTCATTCAACTGAGACTGCTCTCCTCTGTATCACGGAGGCGCTCCGCACTGCTAAAGCTAACTCTCTCTCCTCTGCTCTCATCCTTCTAGATCTATCGGCTGCCTTCGATACTGTGAACCATCAGATCCTCCTCTCCACCCTCTCCGAGTTGGGCATCTCCGGCGCGGCCCACGCTTGGATTGCGTCCTACCTGACAGGTCGCTCCTACCAGGTGGCGTGGCGAGAATCTGTCTCCTCACCACGCGCTCTCACCACTGGTGTCCCCCAGGGCTCTGTTCTTGGCCCTCTCCTATTCTCGCTATACACCAAGTCACTTGGCTCTGTCATAACCTCACATGGTCTCTCTTATCATTGCTATGCAGACGACACACGATTAATCTTCTCCTTTCCCCCTTCTGATGACCAGGTGGCGAATCGCATCTCTGCATGTCTGGCAGACATATCAGTGTGGATGACGGATCACCACCTCAAGCTGAACCTCGGCAAGACGGAGCTGCTCTTCCTCCCGGGGAAGGACTGCCCGTTCCATGATCTCGCCATCACGGTTGACAACTCCATTGTGTCCTCCTCCCAGAGCGCCAAGAACCTTGGCGTGATCCTGGACAACACCCTGTCGTTCTCAACCAATATCAAGGCGGTGGCCCGTTCCTGTAGGTTCATGCTCTACAACATCCGCAGAGTACGACCCTGCCTCACACAGGAAGCGGCGCAGGTCTAATCCAGGCACTTGTCATCTCCCGTCTGGATTACTGCAACTCGCTGTTGGCTGGGCTCCCTGCCTGTGCCATTAAACCCCTTCAACTCATCCAGAATGCCGCAGCCCGTCTGGTGTTCAACCTTCCCAAGTTCTCTCACGTCACCCCGCTCCTCCGTTCTCTCCACTGGCTTCCAGTTGAAGCTCGCATCCGCTACAAGACCATGGTGCTTGCCTACGGAGCTGTGAGGGGAACGGCACCTCAGTACCTCCAGGCTCTGATCAGGCCCTACACCCAAACAAGGGCACTGCGTTCATCCACCTCTGGCCTGCTCGCCTCCCTACCACTGAGGAAGTACAGCTCCCGCTCAGCCCATTCAAAACTGTTCGCTGCCCTGGCCCCCCAATGGTGGAACAAACTCCCTCACGACGCCAGGAAAGCGGAGTCAATCACCACCTTCCGGAGACACCTGAAACCCCACCTCTTTAAGGAATACCTAGGATAGGATAAGTAATCCCTCTCACCCCCCCCCCTTAAGTTTTAGATGCACTATTGTAAAGTGACTGTTCCACTGGATGTCATAAGGTGAATGCACCAATTTGTAAGTCGCTCTGGATAAGAGCGTCTGCTAAATGACTTAAATGTAATGTAAATGTTAAGTGTTACAGTCGTCCAGTATCCTTTTTACCGACCGTTCTGTGTGACTCAGTTGGTAAGCATGTGGTGCTCGCAACACAAGGTCATTGGTTCAGTTCCTGCAGGGATCACATATACTTACTATGTACTGTATGCACTCCCTGTAAGTCACTTTGGATAAAAGCATCTGCTCAGTTATATTACAGTCGTATATGTGTATAAGCAGATCTATTTTATATTAATCTATGCCATGATGAATAGTAGACTATATAAATCCCTCCTACTTCCAACTCAGTAGCTTACAGTCTCTCTCCTCATCAGTTGCCACTGTGAGTGCTACATATCAGCAGAGGAGCTGTGCAACACCTCGTGTCTGTCCAGACTGCCCCACATATCTGCCAGGCTCTCCCCAGATGGACAGCTGCTGCTGGGGATCAAAGAGCCAGATGAAAGCTGAGTGTGGAGCAGAGTGAGCACCACCAGCCACCACTGCATGCTTACTGTACAGCTTTATGGCCCGATCCATCTGGAACTTTCTGAGAAGTAACACACTCAAGGGACCTGACCTCCATCACATGACTGTGCCCAAGATGGCTTCAGTAGCCTCAAAGCCATACTGTATGTGCTATAGCCAACTCTGCTGTCGTGATGGTATTTGGATTTGTATCTCCATAAACTGCTGTCAAGGCAGCAGCTTCTCTTACTGGGGTCCAGCAAAATTAAGGCAGTTATACAATTTTAAAAGCATTACAATACATTCACATATTTCACAACACACTGTGTGCCCTCAGATCCCTACTCCACCACTACCACATATCTACAATACAAAATCCATGTGTAGGTGTGTGTATAGTGCATATGTTATCTTGCATGTGTCTATGCATATGTTTGTTGCTTCACAGTCCCCGCTGTTCCATAAGGTGTGTTTTTATCTGTTTTTTTACATCAGTTACTTGATGTGGAACAGAATTCCATGTAGTCATGGCTCTATGTGGTTCTATGCTTCTCCCATAGTCTGTTCTGGAATGTGAAGAGACCTCTTGTGACATATCTTGTGGGGTATGCATGGGTGTCGAGCTGTGCACCACAGTAGTTCAAACAGACAGCTCGGTGCATTCAACATGTCAATACCTCTCAAACGTAAAAATAGTGATGAAGTCAATCTCTCCTCCACTTTCAGCCAGGAGAGATTGACATGCATATTATTAATATTATGCCTGTGCTGCCCAATTGCAATTTTCCTGCATCCCTTTTTGTGGCACCTGACCACATGACTGAACAGTAGTCCAGGTGTGACAAAACTAGGGCCTATAGAACCTGCCTTGTTGATAGTGCTTTTAAGAAGATAGAACAGACTTCTCCCCGTCTTAGCTACTCCTGTATCAATATGTTTTGATATGACATTTTATGACATTTTACAATCTACGGTTACTCCAAGAAGTTTAGTCACCTCAATTTCCACATTATTTATTACAAGATTTAGTTTAGGTTTAGCGTATAGTGAATGATTCGTCCCAAATACAATCATTTTACTTTTAGAAATATTTAGGGCTTGTCACGCCTTGGTCTTAGTATTTTGTGTTTTCGTTATTTATTTGGTCAGGCCAGGGTGTGACATGGGTTTATTTTGTTGTGTTTCGTATTGGGGTTTTAGTAGGCATTGGGATTGCGGCTGAGTAGGGGTGTCTAGCATAGGCTTGGCTGCCTGAGGTGGTTCTCAATCAGAGTCAGGTGATTCTCGTTGTCTCTGATTGTGAACCATATTTAGGTAGCCTAGGTTTCACTGTGTCTTTTGTGGGTGATTGTTCCTGTCTCTGTGTTTGTTTTCACATTTCGTTTGTTGTTTTGTAATTTAAGTTATTTCATGTATCGTACATATTTTCATTAAAGATCATGAGTAACCACCACGCCGCATTTTGGTCCGACTCTCTTTCAACAGACGAATGCCGTTACAGGGCTAACTTATTCCTTGCCACCCACTTTGAAACTAACTGCAACTCTTTGTTAAGTGTCGCAATCATTTCAGTTGCTGTAGTAGCTGACATGTTGAGTCTTCTGCATACATATACACATTGGCCAGTGGCATTTCATTTGTAAAAAAGCAAGGGGCCTAAACAGCTGCCCTGGGGAATTCCTGATTCTACCTGGATTATGTTGGAGAAGATTACATTAAAGAACACCTTATGTGTTCTGTTGGACTGGTAACTCTTTATCCACAAAATAGTAGGGGGTGTAAAGCCATAACACATGTTTTTCCAGCAGCAGACTATGATCGATAATGTCAAAAGCCGCACTGAAGTCTAACAAAACAGCCCCCACAATCTTTTTATCATCAATTTCGCTCAGTCAATCATCAGTCATTTGTGTAAGTGTTGTTGAATGTCCTTCCCTATAAGCGTGCTGAAAGTCTGTTGTCAATTTGTTTACTTTAAAATAGCATTGTATCTGGTCAAACACAATTGTTCCCAAAAGTTTATTAAGGGTTGGCAACAGTTATTGGTTAGTTATTTGTGCCAGTAAAGGGGGCTTTACTATTCTTAGCTAGCAAAATGGCTTTTGCTTCCCTCCAGGCCTGGGGGCACACACATTCTAGTAGGCTTAAATTGAACATTTGGCAAATAGGAGTGGCAATATCATATGCTATTATCCTCAGTCATTTTCCATCCAAGTTGTCAGACCCTGTTGCCTTGTCATTGTTGATAGACAACAATTTTCTCACCTCTTCCACACTCCCTTTATGGAATTTAAATGCTTGTCTTTCATAATTTGGTCAGATATACTTGGATGTGTAGTGTCAGCGTTTGTTGCTGACATGTCATGCCTAAAATTTGCTAATCTGTCCAATGAAAAAAAATCATTAAAGTAGTTGGCAATATCAGTCCTTTTTTTAAAATGAATGAGCCATCTGATTCAATGAATGATGGAGCTGAGTGTCATGCAGGTGAAAGAGGACCCAAAAGCGACTTAACAGAAACAGAGTTTATTCAAGTCCAAACAGGGAATAACAGAAATCCTCTAGTCTGTAGAGGGGAATAACAGGAGAAGCGGCCACAGACTGCAGGTCGCTTCGGGTAGGCGCAGGCCGTAGCTGACAGAGACACCTGCTCACACGCAGCATCTGATGAAGGCAAAAAACACGACAGGACAGGGCGATACACAATCACAGCACGGTGAATTCTAAACAAGGAACCGACAGGACAGGAACGGAACACAAAGGAATAAATAGGGACTCCAATCAGGGGAAAGGATCGGGAACAGGTGTGGGAAGACTAAATGATGATTAGGGGAATAGGAACAGCTGGGAGCAGGAACGGAACGATAGAGAGAAGAGAGAGCGAGAGAGTGAGAGAGGGAGGGGGGAGAGAGAGGGATAGAAAGAGGGAAAGAACCTAATAAGACCAGCAGAGGGAAACGAATAGAATGGGGAGCACAGGGACAAGACATGATAATAAATGACAAACATGACAGTACCCCCACTCACCGAGCGCCTCCTGGCGCACTCGAGAGGAATCCTGGCGGCAACGGAGGAAATCATCGATGAGTGAACGGTCCAGCACGTCCCGAGACGGAACCCAACTCCTCTCCTCAGGACCGTAACCCTCCCAATCCACTAAGTATTGGTGACCCCGTCCCGAGAACGCATGTCCATGATCTTATGTACCTTGTAAATAGGTGCGCTCTCGACAAGGACGGGAGGGGGGAGGGAAGACGAACGGGGTGCGAAGAAAGGGCTTAACACAGGAGACATGGAAGACAGGATGGACGCGACGAAGATGTCGCGGAAGAAGCAGTCGCACAGCGACAGGATTGACGACCTGGGAGACACGGAACGGACCAATGAACCGCGGAGTCAACTTACGAGAAGCTGTCGTAAGAGGAAGGTTGCGAGTGGAAAGCCACACTCTCTGGCAACAATACCTTGGACTCTTAATCCTGCGTTTATTGGCGGCTCTCACCGTCTGTGCCCTGTAACGGCAAAGTGCAGACCTCACCCTCCTCCAGGTGCGCTCACAACGTTGGACAAACGCTTGAGCGGAGGGAACGCTGGACTCGGCAAGCTGGGATGAGAACAGAGGAGGCTGGTAACCCAGACTACTCTGAAACGGAGATAACCCGGTAGCAGACGAAGGAAGCGAATTGTGAGCGTATTCTGCCCAGGGAGCTGTTCTGCCCAAGACGCAGGGTTTCTGAAAGAAAGGCTGCGTAGTATGCGACCAATCGTCTGATTGGCCCTCTCTGCTTGACCGTTAGACTGGGGATGAAACCCGGAAGAGAGACTGACGGACGCACCAATCAAACGACAGAACTCCCTCCAAAACTGTGACGTGAATTGCGGGCCTCTGTCTGAAACGGCGTCTAACGGGAGGCCATGAATTCTGAATACATTCTCAATAATGATTTGTGCCGTCTCCTTAGCGGAAGGAAGTTTAGCGAGGGGAATGAAATGTGCCGCCTTAGAGAACCTATCGACAACCGTAAGAATCACAGTCTTCCCCGCAGACAAAGGCAGACCGGTAATGAAGTCTAAGGCGATGTGAGACCATGGTCGAGAAGGAATGGGAGCGGTCTGAGACGACCGGCAGGAGGAGAGTTACCCGACTTAGTCTGCGCGCAGTCCGAACAAGCAGCCACGAAACGGCGCGTGTCACGCTCCTGAGTCGGCCACCAAAAGCGCTGGCGAATAGACGCAAGAGTGCCTCGAACACCGGGATGACCAGCTAACTTGGCAGAGTGAGCCCACTGAAGAACAGCCAGACGAGTGGAAACAGGAACGAAAAGGAGGTTACTAGGACAAGCGCGCGGCGACGCAGTGTGCGTGAGTGCTTGCTTAACCTGTCTTTCAATTCCCCAGACTGTTAACCCGACAACACGCCCATAAGGAAGAATCCCCTCGGGATCAGTAGAAGCCACAGAAGAACTAAACAGACGGGATAAGGCATCAGGCTTGGTGTTCTTGCTACCCGGACGGTAAGAAATCACAAACTCGAAACGAGCGAAAAACAACGCCCAACGAGCTTGACGGGCATTAAGTCGTTTGGCAGAACGGATGTACTCAAGGTTCTTATGGTCTGTCCAAACGACAAAAGGAACGGTCGCCCCCTCCAACCACTGTCGCCATTCGCCTAGGGCTAAGCGGATGGCGAGCAGTTCACGGTTACCCACATCATAGTTGCGCTCAGATGGCGACAGGCGATGAGAAAAATAAGCGCAAGGATGAACCTTATCGTCAGACTGGAAGCGCTGGGATAGAATGGCTCCCACGCCTACCTCTGAAGCGTCAACCTCGACAATGAATTGTCTAGTGACGTCAGGAGTAACGAGGATAGGAGCGGACGTAAAACGTTCTTTTAGAAGATCAAAAGCTCCCTGGGCGGAACCGGACCACTTAAAACACGTCTTGACAGAAGTAAGAGCTGTGAGAGGGGCAGCAACTTGACCGAAATTACGAATGAAACGCCGATAGAAATTAGCGAAACCTAAAAAACGCTGCAACTCGACACGTGACCTTGGAACGGGCCAATCACTGACAGCTTGGACCTTAGCGGAATCCATCTGAATGCCTTCAGCGGAAATAACGGAACCGAGAAAAGTAACGGAGGAGACATGAAAAGAGCACTTCTCAGCCTTTACGTAGAGACAATTCTCTAAAAGGAGCTGTAGGACACGTCGAACGTGCTGAACATGAATCTCGAGTGACGGAGAAAAAATCAGGATATCGTCAAGATAGACAAAAACAAAGATGTTCAGCATGTCTCTCAGAACATCATTAACTAATGCCTGAAAAACAGCTGGCGCATTGGCGAGACCGAACGGCAGAACCCGGTACTCAAAATGCCCTAACGGAGTGTTAAACGCCGTTTTCCACTCGTCCCCCTCTCTAATGCACACGAGATGGTAAGCGTTACGAAGGTCCAACTTAGTAAAGCACCTGGCTCCCTGCAGAATCTCGAAGGCTGATGACATAAGGGGAAGCGGATAACGATTCTTAACCGTTATGTCATTCAGCCCTCGATAATCCACGCAGGGGCGCAGAGTACCGTCCTTCTTCTTAACAAAAAAGAACCCCGCCCCGGCCGGAGAGGAAGAAGGCACTATGGTACCGGCGTCAAGAGACACAGACAAATAATCCTCGAGAGCCTTACGTTCGGGAGCCGACAGAGAGTATAGTCTACCTCGAGGAGGAGTGGTCCCCGGAAGGAGATCAATACTACAATCATACGACCGGTGAGGAGGAAGGGAGTTGGCTCGGGACCGACTGAAGACCGTGCGCAGATCATGATATTCCTCCGGCACTCCTGTCAAATCGCCAGGTTCCTCCTGAGAAGTAGGGACAGAAGAAACGGGAGGGATGGCAGACATTAAACACTTCACATGACAAGAAACGTTCCAGGATAGGATAGAATTACTAGACCAATTAATAGAAGGATTATGACATACTAGCCAGGGATGACCCAAAACAACAGGTGTAAACGGTGAACGGAAAATCAAAAAAGAAATAGTCTCACTGTGGTTACCAGATACTGTGAGGGTTAAAGGTAGTGTCTCAAATCTGATACTGGGAAGATGACTACCATCTAAGGCGAACATGGGCGTAGGCTTCTCTAACTCTCTGAAAGGAATGTCATGTTTCCGAACCCATGCTTCATCCATGAAACAACCCTCAGCCCCAGAGTCTATCAAGGCACTACATGTAGCACCCGAACCGGTCCAGCGTAGATGGACCGACAAAGTAGTACAGGATCTTGATGGAGAGACTTGAGTAGTTGCGCTCACCTGTAGCCCTCCGCTTACAGATGAGCTCTGGCTTTTACTGGACATGAATTAACAAAATGTCCAGCAACTCCGCAATAGAGGCACAGGCGGTTGGTGATCCTCCGTTCCCTCTCCTTAGTCGAGATGCGAATCCCTCCCAGCTGCATGGGCTCAGTCTCAAAGCCAGAGGAGGGAGATGGTTGCGATGCGGAGCAGGGAAACACCGTTGATGCGAGCTCTCTTCCACGAGCCCGGTGACGAAGATCTACCCGTCGTTCTATGCGGATGGCGAGAGCAATCAAAGAGTCCACATCTGAAGGAACCTCCCGGGAGAGAATCTCATCCTTAACCACTGCGTGGAGTCCCTCCAGAAAACGAGCGAGCAGCGCCGGCTCGTTCCACTCACTAGAGGCAGCAAGAGTGCGAAACTCAATAGAATAATCCGTTATGGACCGTTCACCTTGGCATAAGGAAGCCAGGGCCCTAGAAGCCTCCCCACCAAAAACTGAACGGTCAAAAACCCGAATCATCTCCTCTTTAAAGTTCTGGAACTTGTTAGAGCAATCAGCCCTTGCCTCCCAGATAGCTGTGCCCCATTCTCGAGCCCGGCCAGTAAGGAGTGAAATGACGTAAGCAACCCGAGCTCTCTCTAGAGTATGTGTTGGGTTGGAGAGAGAACACAATCTCACACTGCGTGAGAAAGGAGCGGCACTCAGTGGGCTGCCCGGAGTAGCAAGGTGGGTTATTAACCCTAGGTTCTGGAGGCTCGGCAGGCCAGGAAGTAACAGGTGGCACGAGACGTAGACTCTGGAACTGTCCAGAGAGGTCGGAAACCTGAGCGGCCAGGTTCTCCACGGCATGGCGAGCAGCAGACAATTCCTGCTCGTGTCTGCCGAGCATGGCTCCTTGGATCTCGACGGCAGTGTAACGAGCGTCTGAAGTCGCTGGGTCCATTCCTTGGTCGGTTCCTTCTGTCATGCAGGTGAAAGAGGACCCAAAAGCGACTTAACAGAAACAGAGTTTATTCAAGTCCAAACAGGGAATAACAGAAATCCTCTAGTCTGTAGAGGGGAATAACAGGAGAAGCGGCCACAGACTGCAGGTCGCTTCGGGTAGGCGCAGGCCGTAGCTGACAGAGACACCTGCTCACACGCAGCATCTGATGAAGGCAAAAAACACGACAGGACAGGGCGATACACAATCACAGCACGGTGAATTCTAAACAAGGAACCGACAGGACAGGAACGGAACACAAAGGAATAAATAGGGACTCCAATCAGGGGAAAGGATCGGGAACAGGTGTGGGAAGACTAAATGATGATTAGGGGAATAGGAACAGCTGGGAGCAGGAACGGAACGATAGAGAGAAGAGAGAGCGAGAGAGTGAGAGAGGGAGGGGGAGAGAGAGGGATAGAAAGAGGGAAAGAACCTAATAAGACCAGCAGAGGGAAACGAATAGAATGGGGAGCACAGGGACAAGACATGATAATAAATGACAAACATGACACTGAGTTTGCCTTTTTCCCAAAAATTTTATTTAAGGTGCTCCAAAGCTTTTTACTATCATTTACTATCACTACTTTGTCATTTATCTTTGTTTCATAGTGTAGTTTCTTATTTTTATTCAGTTTAGTCACATGATTTCTCAGTTTGCAAAACGTTTGCCAATCGGTTGTGCAAGGAGGCTTATTTGCCATTCCTTTTGCCTCATCCCTCTCAACCATACAATTTTTCAATTACTCATCAATCCACAGGGATTTAACAGTTTTTACAGTCATTTTCTTAATGGGTGCATGCTTTTTAGTAACTGGAATAATCAATTTCATAAATGTGTCAAGTGCAGCGTCTGTTTGCTCATCATTACACACCATGGACCAACAAATATTCTTTACATCAACAACAGGAATTACTACAAAACTTATTGTATGACCTCTTTTACACCATATTAGGCCCAGCCGGGTTTTCCTAGATATGGCTACTATTTATAGAATAAATAGTCCACTATATAGGGAATAATAGGGAATAAGATGCCGTTTCAGACTTATTTTACCATATACGGTATATGCCCTCTGAGACAGAGAAGTACAATATGTGAATGGTCTCTGGGAGAAAGTAGTGCACTATATACACTCTTAGAAAAACAGTTGCTATCTAGAACCTTGAAAGGTTCTTCGGCTGCCCCCACAGGAGAACCCTTTGAAGAACCCCTTTTGGTTCCAGGTAGAACCCCTTTGCTTCCATGTAGAACCATTTTGGGTGGAATGTAGAACCCTTACCACAGATGGTTCTATATGGAATCCAAAAGGGTTCTACCTGGAACCAAAGGGGTTCTAACTGGATCCAGAAGGGGTACAATTTTGTGGCTTGCTTATATCTAGGATTGGAGGGACTCTCCACAACTATATTCAATGTGCGGGACAAAATTGAGGCCATGATTAAGAAGTTGGAGCTCTTCCCTGTCTGCATTAACAAAGACAGGACACAGGTCTTTGTATGATTTTTTGTGTGTAAATGAACTCAAGCTTACGGACAATGTCAAATGTGATATAGCGAAGCACCTGAGTGAGTTGGGTGCGCAATTAAGTAGGTATTTTCCCAAAATGGATGACACAAACAACTGGATTTTTTTATCCTTTTCATTCCCTGCCTCCAGTCCACTTACCGATATCTGAGCAAGAGAGCCCCATCGAAATTGCAACAAGCGGTTCTGTGAAAATTGAATTGAATCAGAAGCCACTGCCAGATTTGTGGATTGGGCTGCATACAGAGTATCCTGCCTTGGCAAATCGCACTGGTAAGCCACTGATGCTCTTTGCAACCACGTACCTATGTGAGAGTGGATTCTCGGCCCTCACTAGCATGGAAACTAAATACAGGCATAGACTGTGTGGAAAATTATTTAAGACTGCGTCTCTCTCCAATACAATCCAACATTGTAGAGTTATGTGCATCCATTCAAACACACCCTTCTCATTAACCTGTGGTGAGTTATTCACAATTTCCGATGAACAAATAAGGTTTTATATGTAAGATGGCTAAATAAAGAGCAAAACTATTGATTATTATTATATTATTATTTGTGCCCTGGTCCTATAAGAGCACCTTGTCAGTTCCCACCAGTCAGGTTGTGACACAAACTCACACGAATTCTTATGTTTCATATAGTGTGTGTGTGGCAGGCTTACAATGATGGCAAAAAATATATATTTGAGATTGTGCTGACCCTGGTGCTAGAGGGGGTGCGCAGCTGGACGCTGAATGATTGAAGGGGTACGGGACTAAACAAAGTTTGGGAACCACTGCTTCAGTTGAATACATCTACAGTGGAGAAAGGTCAGCCAGACGCAACCAAACGATCAATACTGGTTTATTCTATTGGCTTTTATTAGCTTGGCTAATAGCTTTCAGGAAGTGTGCCAGCCATTTATCTGACATCTGATCTTACCACAGTTATGATTGAGAGTTGGTAGATAGCAGGGAATGGCTCTACTAACAGCTTTCTGGTCAGAATTCAATCATGGCAGATAATGGGTTCTCTGAATTGTATTTTCAGAGGTGTATTTTATTTCCACTGCAGCATGTCCCTTGGAAATCAGCAGTCCTGTGGTATTACACATTCAATTCTGATAGTGAGCATGGCTGAGAAGTCTTCAGGTGCTTCATGCAACAGGACTGTTGTTTTTTAAATCCATCCATCTGACCAGGGATACCTTGCTGTGCAAGTAAAACTCCTCTCTGAAAACCTCACTCTGAAAATCCACTATCTACAATTATTGACTTCTATCTTTTGTTTTTGTCTCAGCCTGAATGGCCAGGGCTGCAGGGGAGTGCGAGAGGGGGCCGAGGCTGAGGAGCCTGCAGTCTACTGTGGAGGAGGTGACTAAACTCAGTTAAATTACTCACTGCCTTAATGATGATAGGTTCATAGTCATGATGGGTTAATCCCCATCTACACCGCAATTTCACAGCCACCTATGCATGGTACAGTACATACAGTTGAAGTCTGAAGTTTACATACACCTTAGCCAAATACATTTCAACTCAGTTTTTCACAATTCCTGACATTTAATCCTAGTAAAAACTCCCCGTCTTAGGTCAGATAAGATTTTAAGAATGTGAAATGTCAGAATAATAGTAGAGAATTATTTATTTCAGCTTTTATTTCTGTCATCACATTCCCAGTGGGTCAGAAGTTTACATACACTGAATTAGTATTTAGTAGCATTGCCTTTAAAATTGTTTAACTTGGGTCAAACGTTTCGGGTAGCCTTCCACAAGCTTCTCACAATAAATTGGGTGAATTTTGGCCCATTCCTCTTGACAGAGCTTGTGTAAGTGAGTCATGTTTGTAGGCCTCCTTGCTTGCACATGCTTTTCAGTTCTTTCCACAGATTTTCTATGGGATTGAGGTCAGGGCTTTGTGATGGCCACTCGAATACCTTGAATTTGTTGTCCTTAAGCCATTTTGCCACAACTTTGGAAGTATGCTTGGAGTCATTGTCCATTTGGAAGACCCATTTGCGAACAAGCTTTAACTTCCTGACTGATGATTTGAGATGTTGCTTCAATATATCCACATAATTGTCCTACCTCATGATGCCATCTATTTTGTGAAGTGCACCAGGCCCTCTTGCAGCAAAGCACCCCCACAACATGATGCTGCCACTCCCGTGCTACACGGTTGGGATGGTGTTCTTCGGCTTGCTAGCCTCCCCCTTTTTCCTCCAAACATAACGATAGTCATTATGTCCAAACAGTTCTATTTTTGTTTCATCAGACCAGAGGACATTTCTCCTAAAAGGACAATCTTTGTCCCCATGTGCAGTTGCAAACCGTAGTCAGGCTTTTTTATGGCGGTTTTGGAGCAGTGGCTTCTTCCTTGCTGATCAGCCTTTCAGGTTATGTCGATATGGGACTCGTTTTACTGTGGATATAGATACTTTTGTACCTCCAACATATTCACAATATCCTTTGCTGTTGTTCTGGGATTGGTTTGTACTTTTTGCACCAAAGAACGTTCATCTCTAGGAGACAGAACGCGTCTCCTTCCTGAGAGGAATGACGGCTGCGTTGTCCCATAGTGTTTATACTTGCGTACTTATTGTTTGTACAGATGAACGTAGGACATTCAGGTGTTTGTAAATTGTTCCCAAGGATGAACCGGACTTGTGGAGGTCTACAATTTGGCTAATTTGTTTTGATTTTCCCATGATGTCAAGCAAAGAGTCACTGAGTTTGAAGGTAGGCCTTGAAATACATCCACAGGTACACCTTTGAGTCAATACTCAAATTATGTCAATTAGCTTATCAGAAGCTTCTAAAGCCATGACATAATTTTCTGGAATTTCCCAAGCTGTTTAAAGGCACAGTCAACTTAGTGTAACGGTATTCGTCGTCTGAAGAAGAGGAATCATCGGACCAAAGCACAGCGTAGTAAGTGTTCATGCTTGTTTTATTAAAACTGAACGCCATAATTAAAATCAACAAGAGAATAATCGAAACAGTCCTGTAAGGTGAAAACACTAAACAGAAATTAACTACCCACAAAAACACTGTGGGGAAAAAGCTACCTAAGTATGGTTCCCAATCAGAGACAACGATAGACAGCTGTCCCTGATTGAGAACCATACCCGGCCAAAACAAAGAAATTCAAAAAACATAGAAAAAGGAACATAAAAAAGGACCAAACCAAAATAGAGACATTAAAAGCTCAAAGGTGTGTGTACACTTATGACCTACCGGAATTGTGATACAGTGAATTATAAGTGAAATCATTTGTCTGTAATCAATTGTTGGAAAAATGACTTGTGTCATGCACAAAGTAGATGTCCTTGCCGACTTTCCAAAACTATAGTTTGTTAACAAGAAATTTGTGGAGTGGTTGAAAAACGTGTTTTAATGACTCCAACCTAAGTGTATGTAAACTTCCGACTTCAACTGTATACAGTCATGTACAATATTATTTCCCCCACTCGATGAATAGTTAACGTTTTTGATTATACCCATATATCCCACATATCATAAACACTGAAATACAATGGGTAATAGGTTCAGGAGTATTTTGCTCTGCCATTTCTATTTTGGTATCAATTTTCCATTTTATACGCAAATTCATCTCTAGAATGACAACACAGCTAAGCCATGATAATGTACAAGTGAGGTTATTTCTATCAATGACATGATCAGTAGTCTTGCGTTGGCATTTCAAGTTAATATTATTATCCACTTTCTCCACCAATGCTTCCCAAGGAATCATGACTGGAAAGTTTGAGCTGGAGGAACTCAACGTAAAAAATATTTTCTACAAGCTGGAGGATCAGAAGCTGCATTTGGCATCCCAGCTGGCCAGGCACCGCAAGGACACCCAAGAGTTCTACCGAAATATCTGCCATCAGACAGATGCCCAGAGGGTACGCAAAATATGGCATAATTGGACGGGAGAAAGTAAGGGACCTGAGTTCAACTACTATTTGAAACCTTTCAAATACTTTACCTGCCTGGAAGGCCAAGTGAGCAAGTTTTGCACTTTTGGGACGTTTCTATTGGTTCCTTTGCAACAGCCATGTTCAATTTCGAGTTGTTGAAGAAGAGGAATGAAGTAATACTTTTTTTGTGTTAACACAGATGAAATATATTAAATTATTTCAAGTTGTATTTTAACTCAGGTTAGAAATAGTCCTCCTCAAATCTGCAAAGTAAAAGAACATAAACATATATCAGACCTATCAGTACTTTGACCAGTGTAACTAGTGGTTTTATGTTTTATTAGGATGTTCTGGAGAACATGGAACCCAACATGTTGAGTCTGTTGAAAGAGCTGTTGAAACGTGATGCCTTGCAGAATGATCCATACACCAATATTGATGCAGATGGACATTTCCAATCAACACAAGGTAAGACTAAATTATGTCAATAATTCTGTGGCTGTGGCTTGCTATATAAAGCAAAACGAGTGACCTAAGTGACTTTGAGTATGGTGTGATCATCGGTGCCAGGTGCGCCGGTCCTAGTATCTCAGAAATGGCCGGTCTCCTGGGCTGTTCACGCACAACAGTGTTGAGGGTTTACAGAGTCAGTTGAAGGAAAAAAACATTCTTTGCAGACCTGTGGTCACAGTACAACAGTGGTGTGCAGAAAGGCATCTCGGAACACACAACTCGACGGTTCTTGTCACGGTTGGGTTATTGCAGCAGACGACCACGCCGGCTTCCACTTCTATCAGCTAAAAACAAAAAGAAGCTGCTCCAGTGGGCACGCGATCACCAACGCTGGACAATTGAGGAGTGGAAAAAACATTGCCTGGTCTGACAAATCCCGTTTCTTGTTGCGTCGTGCTGACGGCAGAGTCAGGATTTGGTGTAAGCAGTAGGAGTTCATGCCTGGCATCAACGGTGGTGGTGTATTGATGTTGGGAATGATTTGCTGGCACACGTTAGGTCCCTTGATACCAGTTGAGCAATGTTGCCTTGTAATGTTGCCAGAATTCTGGCTGTTCTGGAGGCAAAGGGGGGGGGGGTCCGACCCATAATATGTGCTGTTTAGCAGACACTTTTATCCAAAGCGACTTAGTCACGAGTCCATACATTTTGGATGGTCCAGGGAATCTAACCAACTATCTTGGCAATGCAGGTGCCATGCTCCACCAACTGAGCTACCGAGGACCACCGCCAATCACCGGCAAAGTTGTATTTACATTTTCTTTGAGAATCTATAGCAATGTGGGATGTGGATGTTGTTTCTAACTCATCGACTAATAGCTCATCATAGTATTTCCGTTTTTTGTTTTCCAACATGACCAAACCTGCATCAAGCCATGAGACAGGACCACCACCTCACGATCTAGGTAGGATACAGACACTGTACACATTTTTCCCCTGATGTACACCTGTAGACTCATTCACCAGCTGTGAGTATATTTCCACACAACTTCTTATTGGAATGAATAGAAGAGTCAGTCATATTGCGAGAATATGTAACCTCGGTCCACTGTGAACTCAGTAGATAGTGTTAAGTTAAGAAGTGAGGAGACACGGACACCATAGTTGGGTCACGTTTAGGAAGAGTGGTTTTGTTTATTGAACCTGAAAGACTTTAATACTTTTCAACGTAGTATTTTTAAACTTCGTCAACTTGCATTGCCCTATGAAGTGGGACATGCAACTACTCCCACACATATAGGACATTGTAGTGTTGTGTAATTCATTTCTGAGTTATCTTCTGATTTCTTTGTACTAGTACACCTACAGAGCACAGCCCCCTGTCTGAGTGAGCAGGACCTGTCCAAACTTGTGGCCATGACCCCTCTGTCCAGGACCCTGCAGGAGATACAGGAGTTCCTCTAGAACCTATCCAGTGTAGACAGAGGGTAGGGACAGCTTGAACCTCTCGAAAGCTCCATGTTTCTCTTCTCTGAGATAAGAGATAATCCTCTGTAACTGTTGATTGAAATGTTGGAGATAACAACTGATACTCGAGACGGACTCGAGTCCAACACAATATTGACTAGAGTGCCCATCATGGGCTATGGTCAATTATACTGTACAACAATAAATGCTGCATATTACTTTTATTCACATACATTCTATAAAAACTTAAATACCAATCAATTAAAATGTCATTGTCCTCATAATACAGAAATTGTTCACTAAGTCACTCAGAAAAGTAGGCCACAAAAAGACTATCTTAGTGTTTATCTGGGTATCTGACTTGTACAGTACACGAATGATGTCCTCTAACACTATAGTTTGTATTCCAGCCAGTACTGACAAGAACACAGAGGGCCCAGCAGTGCACCTGATCCCGTTGCCCTGGACAACCTCTCACCACAGCGCTATGCCTTCTTCCTGTTCGGCTGTCATATTGTGAAATTGCTGTGCAACACCCAAATCTTCCCTCCCGGTCACACTGCTTCTGGCCAAAATGGTTCCTGTCTCAGCCTACGAGGGCGTGGTGTCACACTGCAATGGGCACTTTTAATTTGACACCACCAATCAGATTCTGTATCTCTGTGAGGCAAAGCTTGAGAGTGTTGGACAGTTTATTGCCACTCTCCTACAGTCTATGGCCTTTATTGCTTCAGGTAAATAGATAAGAAATAATGTTGTGAAGCATGGTCACATTTTAAGCAGATTTTTTTACAACTTTGTTGTTGATGTTCTCCCACTGTAGGTTTATCATGTCAAATCAACTTCCTGTATTTAGGTTCCAAGCCTGAAAGCTTCATGCAAGCCCTCCATCATGCCATCTATGCTTTGAGCCTTCAGTTGTTTAACTCCTCTTTCACGTATGAAGCAAACAAGGTAAGAAGCCTTGAAGTTTCTGTTACACATTTATTCAAAGTTAAATATACTGTAATGATGAGTGCAGCAAGCAGACTTTTGCCTTACTTTTACAGGCAAAGAGGGACACCTCACTGAATTCAGACCAGCCTCCTGGGAAGTTAGAGGGGGACTTTCTCAATGTCTCTGTCCCCACTGAAAGCCCGTTGTCAGAGCACCTCTTGTCAGACAGGTTTGTGTTACACTTTTGAGAATTACTTCATGAAAATTGTAAAATCGTATTAAACGGGGATGAGCCAGTGCCAGCTAGACGACAGTCCAGAGGAAAAGGAGCACACCAGAGAACACCCAGAGCCAGACAACCATAGAGCAGAAGGTCAGGAGGAACACAGTAATTATCCAGACCATGAAGATCTAGAAAGGAGGGTACCAAAGAACCATAAACAAGAAGATAACCAGAGCCCATACAATCAGGAAGTAGAAAGCTAGGGATCAAGCAGTCAGATGACACCCATGGGTAAAAAAGGCTACACAGAACTAGATGTATGGGAATGAGCCAGTCAGAAGCATGTGCAAATGGAGCACTATTGAAGTGTGTGGTTTTGGTATGATTTGTCTTCTTGTGATTTTGTCAATCACATCTGATTTAATCAAACTGGTCATTTTCATGGGACTGATATTTATTAAAGATATGAATTATGCTTGTGCCATACCACTTCTATCACAATGTCGCCAAGTAGAAATACTTCCCAGGTCATCGGCCCTCCATATCTTTCAGGCTTCAGCCACCATTGTCAAATCAAAACATCACCGTTTCATTGAATGACCAGTCTGCTCTGGCGCCTGCTTCTCTTTGTTTCAACCCAACATCTTTGGACGAGTGACCCAGAACGTTTTAAGAGTATTTATTCATATTTTATTACACAATATTCTTTCTTCCATTAATGGTCATATCCCTCTCTCTCCGAGCAGCGGTAAATGTATTATCATCGCTCCAACCCCTGGACCCGTTCCAGGCTGAGTAATCCAGACAATAGTCACTCTGCTAATAGAGAGGGAGTATTCCTACAGGTGGGTGGGGATGGGGGGGGGGTAGACTGTGAGCAGATTTAGGAGGTCTGTGGCCAATCGTCAATGGCTATCAGTATCAGTGCCCACAACTCGGTGCGAAGTCTCGGTTTAGTTCCATAGGCTGACTCAGCCTGACAGACCCTATCATGGAGATTAGAAACAATGTCTGACTAAAAATCATATCTCATACCACCCAGGATCTGACTACTTGTCATACCTCTCTCAGCTGGAACTGTGCTCGTAGAAAAAGGGTTGCCAAAGGGTTCTTTGTGGAGCGGTAACCCGCAGAAGCCTTTATGGTTCGAGGTTGCACCTTTCCTTCAAAGAGTGTAAACCTGCATACATCTTTCTCATGTACGGATTTGCAATATTACAATATTATTTCTGCTCCGGTTGCTTAAACGAGAACAACAGTGATATTTATAGAAAGCAAAGCCCTGTGTATGTTTTTGTCCTCAGGTTGGCATAATGTTACCTTTTGCCAGCTGCTAGTGGAGCCCACAACTATTCCTGTCCCTTCACTGTCTGTCGATAACAAATGGACAGACAGCTGCAAAACATAGTCCATGATACAAACACAAAATACTTTTTTCAAATGTTATTTGAACTTGTTTGGTCATTACAGTTTTGTTTGGAGCAGCACATATTTTTGAGGAAATGCGTTTGATAAGTAAGATTTTTCAGGATCCTATGGATACAGACTCACTGTAAGTGTTGCTATTTGATTTAATTTGGGGGCGGGGGATAATGCTGTGTTAAATACAATTAAAAAGTTATATTTGCTGCAGTATTAAAATCTCTAATTGTGGTCCATAAATATTGAAATTGATGAGTATATCAGTGATGCCACAAAAAAAGATGCTCAATAACAATGATCAGACCCTTCTAAATCTATCCTCCTCTTCATGTAGGAGTGTGTAAACCCCATATGCATGTTTTGTATTGAACATCTGAACTACACCACTGGGGATAAGCATGTAGTCTACTTCTCAGTAATTTAGCACTGAGTTTCAATAATTTAAAATGTTTCTATAGTTGCTGGCCAGATTTCGCAGTTAAGTTCCAACATTTCCCATTAGTGTCCACATGCTGTAATCATGTTGTAATCTTGAAATCCCTCCAAATCCCCGAAACTCTGTTCACTTGCCCCGGACACCATGCAGTAGTAAACATAAGTTAGGGTTTTATAAACGTTGGATCAAAGCGTTTTAATGTTTAAAAAAAATGTTTTTAAATGTTTTACTAAATTCTTTTAATGTTTGTTTTTGAGGGAAAACATATAAGTTTGTAAGAATATTTTTTAATAATATACATATATATATAAACACATATATATATATATTTGTTGTATATATTTGTTTTTGTTTTTACAGCAAATGTCTTTCTTATTGGACAGTACAGTACCTTCCTGTTTCACTCTGTTCCAAAAAAAACAAACATTTTCTCCTTACTGAACTCCACCCACTTGTGGTGAGCCTCATAGTTGTGCTAGTTATCATTTTTGGTCATCCCAATTCACAGTCTCATATTTCTACTGAGCCAAAGTGTCACTTGACCAGTGCATCCACTTACCAGTTGGGTGTCAATATCCAATCAGTCTACTTTACCGTAAGTAGGCCACCAGTGATTGCTTGTATTTGCTTGGTGTGCATTACCACCACCCTCAAAGCTTAGTGTTGTGTGTACCTTTATTAGGACATGATCACTTGATTTTCACACTACACAGTACCCACTGAGGTCAATAAAAAAAATTCTTATTGGTCACATGCAGATGTTATTGCGGTTGTTTGCGAGTGTAGCAAGTGTAGCAAAATACATGTGTTTCAAGCTCAAACAGTGCAGTAATATCTAATAATTCACATCAATATACACACAATACAGACACATCTAAGTAAATGAATGGAATTAAGAATATATAAATATATCGACAAGCAATGTCAGAGCGGCATAGACTAAGATACAGTAGAATAGAATAGAATACAGTATATACAAATTAGATGAGTAATGCAAAATATGTAAACATTATTCAAGTCATTAGTGTTCCATTTATTAAAGTGACCAGTGATTTCAAGTCTATGTATATAGGAAGCAGCCTATATACATATGTGCCACTGATGGCTATTTAACTGATGGCCTTGAGATTGAAGCTGTTTTTCAGTCTCTCGGTCCCAACATTGATGCACCTGTACTGACCTCACCTTTTTTATTTTTATTTATTTCACCTTTATTTCTGAATGATAGCGGGGTGAACAGGCAGAGGCTCGGGTGGTTGTTGCCCTAGATTATCTTTTTGGCCTTTCTGTGCAGTTGCCGTACCAGGCGGTGATACAGCCCGACAGGATGCTCTCAATTGTGCATCTGTAAAAGTTTGTAAGGGTTTTAGGTGCCAAGCCGAATTTCTTCAGCTTCCTGAGGTTGAAGAGGTGCTGTTGTGCCTTCTTCACCAGGCTGTCTGTGTGGGTGGACCATTTCAGTTCGTCAGTGATATGTACGCCGAGAAACGTGAAGCTTTCCACCTTCTCCACTGCGTTCCCGTCGATAGTCCACTGCTGTTTCCTGAAGTCCAAGATAATTGCTTTTGTCTTGTTGAGTAAGAGGATGTGCGCTCCTTTTTTAGTCCGTGATTGTCTGTAGACCCTGCCACATACGTCTCGTGTCTGAGCCGTTGAATTGTGACTCCACGTTGTCTCTATATTGATGTTTTGCTTGTTTGATTGCCTTACGGAGGAAATAACTACACTGTTTGTATTCTACCATATTCCCAGTCACCTTGCCATGGTTAAATGTGGTGGTATGCGCTTTCAGTTTTGTCCGAATGCTGCCATCTATCCACAGTTTCTGGTGAGGGTAGGTTTAAATAGTTACAGTTGGTACAACATCTCCTATACACTTCCTGATAAACTCAGTCACCGTATCAGTATATTTGTCAATGTTATTCTCGGAGGCTAACATATCCCAGTCAGCGTGATCAAAACAATTTGGTCAGACCAGCTTTGAATAGTGAGTTTCTGCCTATAGGAAGGGAGGAGAAAAAGGGAGTCATGGTCAGATTTGCCGAATGAAGGGTGGGGGGGGGTCCTTTTAGGCATCCCGGAAGTTGGAGTAGCAGTGGTTGAGTGTTTTAGCAGTGCGAGTACTACAGTTGTTGTGCTGATGGAACTTCGGCAGCACTTTCCTCAAATTTGCTTTGTTAAAATCCCCAGCTACAATAAATGCAGCCTCACTATATGCGGCCTCAGTTTACATAAAGTCCAGTGAAGTTCTTTGAGGGCCATCGTTGTATCGGCTTGAGGGGGAATATACACTGCTGTGTCCATAACCGAAGATAATTATCTTGGGATGTAATAAGGTCGGCATTTGATTGTGAGGGATTCTAGGTCGGGTGAACAAAATGACTTGAGTTCCTGTATGTCATCACAATCATACCATGAGTAGTTAATCATAAAACATACACCCCCTTCTTCTTCTTCACGGAGAGATTTATTTCTGTTTGCGCGATGAATTGTGAACCCAACTGGCTGTACGGACTTGGATAGTAAATCCCAAGAGAGCAATGTTTCAATCCCTGATGTCGCTCTGGAAGGAAATCCTCACACTCAGCTCTTCAACTTTATTATCCAGAGACTGAACAGTACAGAGTAATATACTCGGAAGTGGTGGGTGATGTGCGAACCTCCCGAGTCAGTCTAGAAGTCCACTCTGAGTACATCTTATCCGCGGACGATGTTCTGGGTCAGCCTCTGGAATAATTTCAATTGCCCTCGGGGTTACGGACAAAGGATCTGATTCAGGAAAGTTGAATATTCCTGGTTGTAATGCTGGTAATACTGGCGAGTTACCGTCGCTCTGATATCCAAAAGTTATTCCCGGCTGTATGTAATAACACAAAAATGTGTCTGGCCTAATAATGTAAGAAATAACATATAAAAAAAACAAAATACTGTGAAGTTGCCTCGTGGCTAGAAGCGCGGCTACCCTCTCTATCGGAGACATTCAACGTCTATTCCACGTTGGTTTCACATAATTCTGTGGAATCAACGTTGATTCAACCAGTGTGTGCCCATTGGGTAGGAACGAATCCATTTGTTTTGTTCTTAGAATGGAGAATGATAAACAAACCAGTGTGGTTTCTTCTCAGAGCTGAGCTTCTCCTGTGTTAGTCTAAGGGTTTTTCCTTTTCTCTGCCGTGTTCTCGTCATCCGGTCCTTGTGCATCACTGTTGCCATGGTTCCCTTATCTCTGGGATGTGGCAGTGGCAGCCACCAGGCCTGCCATATTTAGTGTTTCTGAGACACCCAGCCTGCTGGGAACAACACACTGCTTATTCTCCACTTCCATTTTCATTGTTTATGTGTTTTCATTAGAAATAATATGCCGTGGGATTAGTCATTAAAATGATGATTGCTGCCTACTTGCCTGATGCCATGGATATATCAGCCATGTGCTCTGATATTTAAACAGTGAAAAAAATGTATGACATACAACATCCATAGAAATAGAATGGCAACATACTCCAAATGAAATTTGTAATCCATGGTAGAAAGCTGAAATCATTAAACCTATGGTATACTTTGAGGTAAGCCTTTCTTATTCCTCCATGCACACATACTGTACATCGGCCACTAGATTAAACACAGTGATCTCATTGTTAAGAGTACACTGAATTTTTTTCATTTGAGCACTACAAATACACTGTATCTGTTTCATGAAGTTGAATGGAGTTTTAAGATATCTTCACTGGATAAACCTTTGATTTTGTCCCCCCCCAGATTAAGAACATTGAAGAACAATCGAGAGTTTAAGAGGTCGACGTGCCATAGAGAAATGTAGAAATACTGGTTAGAAGATTTCGGAATAAATATCACAATAGCTTTACTTGAGATGCTGGGTTCAGAATGAACTGTATTTATGCAATGTATGGAATACTCACACACACAGTACCATCCATTACAGTACAAATCTGATTTATCATATTCCATATTTCAATGCCTAACAGTTCGTTAAACAACGTAGTCTTTCCTAAATAAATGTCTAGGAAGGCAAACATAATTCATACTCAATGTGACTCATGGAGAATAATGGGTATAGTTGATACCATGCCGATCCTTCATAAGTACTTTAGCGCCACGTCTCAAAAGGTACACTATTCCCTATAAGTGTACTACATTTGACCAGGGCCCATAGTGTCCTCTGGTCAAAGGTAGTACACTATATTGGGAACAGGGTGACATTTGAGATGCAACCCAGGCTTCTTTCACACTGGTGTGTGGGTGAACTGGTTGGGGGGGTAATGACTGCTCTCAGAGGTAATGGCAGAGAGAAGCAGTGAAGCAGAATGGAATAAAACATAATCGAAAAACTCATCGCTTTGTGTCAAATGCAGATTACGTTTTATGTAGATGAAAGGTCATTGCATCATCCTGCTATAAGCACCAAATCTGAGCGAGAATCATGGGGATTGTAAGGTTGCATTAGAAGCTCTGTAGGCTGGTTTTTCTTGGTATGCTCAGAATGATGTGTTTTTCAATGGCCTACACATGCCCTAGTTTAATGCCCTACACATACCGTACACACCGATGTCAGAGTATACATTAAATCAAGAGTTAAAGATCTATTCCAGGGTGATCTTTGAGCTCTATCACTGCTGTGTGATCCTTTGGAGATGCCTGAGGGGGTGAAGACAAATATATGTGCTTCACTGATCTGTATTAAATGAGTGGCTATGAGTAAGCACTCTCCTTCCAGATGCTCAACAACATTACAGAACATTTGTGTGGTTGTGGTGGTACATTGGATGTCTGTTGTCATTTTTGTTCATAAGTCTTAAATTATTTGTACGAGAGGACCTCGCACTTGCAACTCATAACATTAACGTTGAATCGCCCTTCAGAGAAATTCCCTCCTCTACATTTTTTGGTGGTAAAAAAGTTAGAATTGGATGTGTTTATAGGGCACCCGAACTGACATTGATAGTTTTAATGATGCCCTTGCATCAAGATTGTTTTTAAGGTGTCGACCGGTTGCACCCTCTACAACCATAATAATATTATTATTATTTTACCCTGCTGGTCATCTCTGAACGTTTGAACATATTGGCCATTTATAATCTCAACCCAGCACAGCCAGAAGAGGACTGGCCATCCCTCAGAGCCTGGTTTCGTCCTAGGTTCCTGCCTTTGTATGGAGTTTTTCCTAGCCACCATGCTTCTACATCTGCATTGCTTGCTGTTTGGGGTTTTAGGCTGGTTTCTGTATAGCACTTTGTGACATCGTGTTAAAAGGGCTCACTGACATCAGGCTTTTTGAATACTTTATACACCAGCTGTCTATATCTCCTCAACTACAAAGCCCACAAAAGTGACCAGTTCATCGGTCATCCTTATTAGTAATATTTTTACTGATTAATTGAATAATGTGGCAAAAACAGGTACACTTTATACTGTCATTTATGGCCAATTTCCAATATTCCACTTCTCTTTGTCAGCTAGAAAAATGTACAAATGAATAGGTGGGAATGAATAGTAGCATTAAATGTAGAATATTTGACCAAAGTATTTACCGAGCACTTGAATATGTTGATTGATGATATTTAATGGGAAAAGTTTTATAATAATTTACTGTGGAGTCTCCTTTACCCGACTTTTCTCACATCCTTCAATTCTGTATTTCAGCGCTGCTTTCCCTTATTCAGACCTCATACGAGAGCAGCAGATTGGTTCTGGAAACAATCGTTTACAACCTGTCTCCAAAAACCCTCAGTAAAAAAAGTTTCTCAAAAATCCTCCCCCTCTTGAATTCTGACAATTCAAAATATACTCAACAAAAATATAAACGCAGCATGTAGTGTTGGTATCATGTTTCATGAGCTGAAATAAAATTTGTTTACATGCCTGTTCGTGACCATTTCTCCTTTGCTAAAATAATCCATACACCTGACCGGTGTGGCATATCAAGAAGATATTATTAAACAACATGAACATTACACAGGTGCACCTTGTGCTGGAGGCAACAGCTGCAGCTGTACACAGCCCATCTGTAAATAGTAGCCCAGTGGTTAGAGCATTGGACTAGTAACCGGAAGGTTGCATGTTCCAACCCCCGAGCTGACAAGGTACAAATCTGTCGTTCTGCCCCTGAACGGGCAGTTAACCCACTGTTCCTAGGCCGTCATTGAAAATAAGAATTTGTTCTTAACTGACTTGCCTGGTTAAATAAAGGTAAAATAAAAAATCCCCATACTGTGTTAATTTACTTTTTTACTCTTTTGCACACCAGTATTTCTACTTGCACATCATCTGCACATCTATCACTCCAGTGTTAATTTGCTAAACTGTAATTACTTCACTACTATGGCCTATTTATTGCCTTACCCCCTCACACCATTTCAACACACTGTATATAGACTTTTTCTATTGTGTTATTGACTGTACGTTTGTTTATTCCATGTGTAACTCTGTGTTGTTGTTTGTGTCGCACTGCTTTGCTTCATCTTGGCCTGGTCGGAGTTGCAAATGAGAACTTCTTCTCAACTGGCCTACCTGGTTAAATAAAGGTGAAAAAAAAAAAAATTGCAGTTTTGTAAGACAACAGAGTTTTTAGGGAGCGTGCAAATAGCATGCTGACTGCAGGAATATCCACCAGAGCTGCTGGCAGAGATTTGAATGTTAATTTCTCTACCGAAAATCACCTGCCATGTCGTTTTAGATCATTTAGTGGTACGTCCAACCGGTCTTACAACCGCAGACCAGGTGTAACCATGCCAGCCCAGGACATCCACACCAACTTCTTCATTCACCTTCTTCTGAGACCAGCCACCTGGACAGCTGATGAAACTGAGGAATATTTATCTCTGTAATTAAAGCCCTTTTGTGGGGGAAAACTCTGAATTGGCTGGGCCTGGCTCCCCAGTGGGTGGGACTATGCCCACCCATGACTGCGCCCCTGACCAGTCATGTGAAATCTATAGATTAGGGCCTAATGAAGTTATTTCAGTTGACTCATTTCGTTATATGATCTGTAACTCAGTAAAATCGTTGAAATTATGCATGCTGTGTTTATATTTTTGTTCAGTATAGTATAACAACACATTTATCCATTATCCATCTATCCACAAAAATATACTAGCAAATTACAAGAATATGCAAACAATATAAAGTCAACATGGAAAATCATCATATGTTGAACAAGAAAAAGTCTTCTTCAGCTCTCCCATCTCAATTCAATGTTGGAAGTAAGACCTAGGGTGAACCTATGTTATTTTATGTGAATTTAATAACTTTTTGTGAACTGCACAGTAGTCTCCTCCATGTAGCCTAACTCTCATGCACACACACAAAACAAATGTATTACAGTACACTGAATCTATTATGCTTTGTTTTAATTGATTGAACAAACTTTATTGTACACACACTGTCACGATCGTCTGAAGAAATGGACCAAAGCGCAGCGTGGTGGCGTACATTTCTTTATTTATAAAATGTCGCCAACAAAAACAATCAAAACAACCATGAAGCTTATGAGGGCTACAGAGCCACTAACAAAGACAACTTCCCACAATAACAAAAGTGAAAAAGGCTGCCTAAGTATGATTCCCAATCAGAGACCAATATTGACAGCTGTCCCTGATTGCGAACCATACCCAGCCAAAACATAGAAATAAGAACATAGAATGCCCACCCAAATCACACCCTGACCAAACCAAAATAGAGATATAAAAAGGCTCTCTAAGGTCAGGGTGTGACCCCCCCAAACCCCCACAAAGATGCAGACTCCGGCCGCAAAACCTGAACCTATAGGGGAGGGTCTGGGTGGGCATCTATCCGCGGTGTCAGCTCTGGTGCGGGACATAGACCACGCTCCACCTCTGGCTCACCCCACTTTGGTAGCGCCGAACTGGGGACCCTCGTTGCGGGCCCCAGACTGGAGACCGTCGCTGGAGGCTCCGGACTGGAGACCGTCGCTGGAGGCTCCGGACTGGAGATCGTCGCTGGAGGCTCCGGACTAGAGATCGTCGCTGGAGGCTCCGGACTGGAGACCGTCGCTGGAGGCTCCGGACTGGAGATCGTCGCTGGAGGCTCCGGACTAGAGATCGTCGCTGGAGGCTCTGGACTGGAGCTCGTCGCTGGAGGCTCCGTACCATGGATCGTCGCTGGAGGCTGCGTGCCATGGATCTCCATTGGAGACTGCATGCCATGGATCGTCACTGGAGGCTGTGTGCCATGGATCGTCACTGGAGGCTGCGTGCCATGGATCATTACTGGAGGCTTCGTGCCATGGATCATCACTGGAGGCTTCGTGCCATGGATCATCACTGGAGGCTTCGTTTGTGCAGCAGGCACAAGACTCACCAGGCTGGGGAGACACACAGGAGGCCTGGTCCATGGATCAGGCACAGGACTCACCAGGCTAGGGAGACACACAGGAGGCCTGGTCTGTGGAGCAGGCACAGGACTCACCGGGCTGGAGAGACACACTGGAGGCCTGGTGCGTGGAGCAGGCACTGGATATACTGGGCCGAGGAGGCGCACTGGAGGTCTGGAGCGTAAGGCTGGCACCACCCTTCCTGGCTGAATGATCAACCTAGCACGGCAACTGCGGGGTGCTGGCACAGGAAGTACTGGACTGTGGAGACGCACTGGAGACACAGTGTGCAGAGCCGGCGCAGGATATCCTGGGTCGTAGAGACGCACTGGAGGCCAGGAGTGCTGGGCCGGCACCATCCGTCCTGGCTGGATGCCCACTCTAGCCTGGCCGAGGAGCTGGGTTATAGCGCACCGGGCTGTGAACGCGCACTGGAGACACAGTACGCTCCACCGCATAACACAGTGCCTGACTAGTACCACGGTCCCCACGGTAAGCACGAGGAGTTGGCTCAGGTCTCCAACCTGACTCAGCCAATCTCCTCGTGTGGCTGCCTCTCGGGCTTGCTTCGTTGCCGTGACTCCTGGTATCGTTGTCGTTCCTCCCTCGCTACTTCCGCCTGTTTCCATGGCAGGGTCTTGTCCCCTGCCATAACCTGCTCCCATGTCCAAGATGTCCTCCACTCTTTCTTCTCCCGGGCCCAGGATCCCTGCTGCTCCTGGCCACACTGCTTGGTCCTTTGAAGGTGGGAAGTTCTGTCACGATCGTTTGAGGAAGTGGACCAAAGCGCAGCGTTGTGAGCGTACATTTCTTTATTTATAAAATGTTGCCAACAAAAACAAGAAACAACCAAAATGACCATGAAGCTTACGAGGGCTACAGTCCATTAACAAAGACAACTTCCCACAATAACAAAAGGGAAAAAGGCTGCCGAAGTATGATTCCCAATCAGAGACAACGATAGACAGCTGTCCCTGATTGAGAACCATACCTGACCAAAACATAGAAACACAAAACATAGAAATCAGAACATAGAATTCCCACCCAAATCACACCCTGACCAAACCAAAATAGAGACATAAAAAGGCTCTCTAAGGGCAGGGTGTGACACACACACACACACACATGCTGTACATATACAAGTACCAGTTAAAGGTTTGGACACACCTACTCATTCAAGGCTTTTTCTTTATTTTTTATTATTTTCTACATTGTATAATAATGATAATGAAGACATCAATACTATGAAATAACACATGGAATCATGTAGTAACCAAAAAAGTGTTAAACAAATCTAAATATATTTTATATCTTAGATTCTTAAATTTAGCCATCTTTCGCCTTGATGACAGCTTTGCACACACTTTGCATTCTCTCAACCATCTTCACCTACAATGCTTTTCCAACAGTTTTGAAGGAGTTACCACATATGCTGAGCACTTGTCTGCTTTTCCTTCACTCTGCGGTCCAACTTATCCCAAACCATCTCAATTGGGTTAATGTCTGGTGAATGTGGAGGCCAGGTCATCTGATGCAGCACCCCATCACTTATGCAGCCTTACACAGCCTGGGGGTGTGTTTTGGGTCATTGACCTGTTGAAAAACAAATGATTGTCCCACTAAGTGCAAACCAGATGGGATGACATATTGCTGAAAAATGATGTAGTAGCCATGCTGGTTAAGTGTGCCTAAATCACAGACAGTGTCACCAGCAAAGGACCCCCACACATCTCCTCCATGCTTCATGGTGGGAACCATACATGCAGAGATCATCCGTTCACCTACTCTGCATCTCACATTTGCACTCATCAGACCAAAGGAGGGATTTCCACAAGTCTAATGTCCATTGCTCATGTTTCTTGGCCCAAGCTTGTATCTTCTTATTATTGGTGTCCTTTAGTAGTGGTTTCTTTTCGGCCATGAATGCCTAATTCACGCAGTGTCCACTGAACAATTGATGTTGACGTGTCTGTTACTTGAACTCTGTGAAGAATTTATTTGGGCTGCATTTTCTTACGCTGGTAACTCTAAAGAACTTATCCTCTGCAGCAGAGGTAACTCTGGCTCTTCCTTTCCTGTGGGTGTCCTCATGAGAAACAGTTTCATCATAGCCCTTGATGGTTTTTGCAACTGCACTTGAAGGAACTTGTAAAGTTCTTGACATTTTTCTCATTGATTGAGCTTCATGTCTTAAAGTAATGATGGACTGTCATTTAATTTTGCTTATTTGAGCTGTTCTTGACATAATATGGACTTGGCCTTTTACCAAATAGGGCTATCTTCTGTATACCATCCCTACCTTGTCACAACACAACTGATTGGCTCAAATGCTTTAAGAAGGTAAGAAATTCCACAAATGTACAAATTTACAAGGTACACCTGTTAATTGAAATGCATTCCATTGCATCTCATGAAGCTGATTGAGAGAATGCCAAGAATGTGCAAAGCTGTCATCAAGGAGAAGGGTGGCTACTTTAAAGAATCTCAAATCTCAAATATATATTGATCTGTTTAACACTTTTTTGGTTAAAACATTATTACTTATGTTATAGAGGTCCATAGGTTTGATGTCTTCACTATTATTCTACAATGTAGAAAATAGTACAAATTTAAGAAAAACCCTTTTAATGAGGAAGTGTGTACAAACGTTTAACTGGAACTGTACTTCGTATTGTCCATGTGCCTGGGAACAAGAAGATAGGGAGTGAAAATAAATAGGTTGTGACTTTTACGCATGCGCATCGATGGAAACGTTATCGTAGCCCTAAGTGACGACCGCTTATTGCGAAAAACAAAGGCAGTGAACAGCTGAACAGAACGTCATTTTCGGATTGTTCCTAATTTTATGAAGAGTCTGACAAGAGTATAATTTTTTGATTAAACCAATTTATTATTCGCTATTCATGTAAAACTTTTTACAATCCATCGTCATTGTATGATTGAGGATTTCTAGACGCTCACCCAAATCCCGCAATAGAAAGTGGCCTCAGCGGAGTGTGGAATCTACAGGTCTCTTTTGGGTTTTATTCATGGTGAAGCTGCGAGGAATATCGAGTGAATGACTGTGAGTTTGAGTATATATTTTTTTCTCACCACAAATATACTTGAATAATGTGGGATAAGTTTACTAAAAGATAAGTGATAAATCTTAGGCAACAGGCCTGTCAATGATCATATTAAATTAACGTTCTCTTCAGACACTGTCAAATTACCATCATATAGCCTAAAGCAAGATTTTTATTACACTTTGTGAAATCTCTACAGAGAATGTGTTATATTTATCGACGACCGATCTCCTGGGTAGCGGTGCGTTGTCCATTGTCCTGAAATTACGCTCTTCAAATAGCCTAATCAAATTAGGGCTTTAAACTAACACGCCATAGATATACTGTCGATGAAACTACTGTAGATGAAATATGAGATTATTCGGGGTTTAACGTGTTTTTTCTTTCTTTGATTGTGAACAGGAGAGCGTGTCCAAGACAGCTATCCCAGAGAATACCGAATATGAGAACTCGAACCAGGGTTATATTGCATTCTCTATTACTGTTGGTTTTAGTAGGTAAGTGTTTGCACTTACATTATGTGTTTTGTCTCTAATGGTTGAAAATCACACCTAAATTAGATTTGTGATGCAACGGTTTTTGACATTAATTGACAAGTCACGATCAAACAAATCCCAACACTTAGGCCTTTATGTTCCATCTACAAACTACTGTGACATTCCTGGTTTCCATGTGGCTGCATGGAACTATCAAACTATCATGGTCCAAACACATTAAGACAGTTGTGAAGAGGGCACGACAAAGCCTATTCCCCCTCAGGAGACTGAAAATATTTGACATGGGTCCTCAGATCCTCAAAAGGTTATACAGCTGCACTGTAGAGAGCATCCGTACTAGTTGCATCACTGCCTGGTATGGAAATCGCTCGGCCTCTGACCGCAAGGCACTACAGAGAGTATAGCCCAGTACATCACCGGGGCCAAGCTTCATGCCATCCAGGACCTCTATACCAAGCAGTGTCAGAGGAATGCCTTAAAAATTGTCAAAGACTCCAGCCACCCTAGTCATGGGCCGTTCTCTCTGCTACTGCACACCAAGTAGTACTGGAGCGCCAGGTCTAGGTCCAAAGGGCTTCTTAACAGATTCTACCCCCAAACCATAAGACTCCAGAACAGCTAATCAAAGGGCTACCTAGACCCCGCTTTTTTTACGCTGCTGCTACTCTGTTTATTATCTATGTTACTCTGTTTATTATCAATGCATAGTCACTTTAACTCTACCTGCATGCACATAATTACTCAAATTACCTCGACTAACTGTTGCCCCCACACATTGACTCTGTACCGGTACCCCCTCAGGGTGGCAGGGTAGCCTAGTGGTTAGAGCGTTGGACACACCGGAAGGTTGCAAGTTCAAATCCCCGAGCTGACAAGGGCTTGTAAAGTAAGCATTTCACTGTTGTATTCGAAGCATGTGATAAATGCGCCAGGGTAGTGGGTTCGATCCCCGGGACCACCCATACGTAGAATGTATGCACACATGACTGTAAGTCGCTTTGGATAAAAGCGTCTGCTAAATGGCATATATTATTATTATTATTATTATTATAAATGCATTTGATTTGATTTGTTTGACCCTTCATGAGCTGGTGATATGATCGATGTTGACAAATACTACAATAATAATACTACATAATAGATACAATACTACATAATAAATACAAATACTACATAATAATGGGTTGCATAATACTAACCGTGCAATCACACAAAGAGTCCATGCAGAAAACCACACATTTTCACCCCTCAATCACTATAGCAGCCTGCCTGGGTTTGACTGGGTTTGGTTGTGTAACGGTTTTCGTTGGTGGAAGAAGGAGTAGACCAAAACGCAGCGTGGTAAGTGTTCATGTTGGAAATGTAATCAAAACTGAACACTAAACAAAATAACAACAAGGAATAACGGGAATGAAACATAGAATGCCCACCCCAACTCACGTCTTGACCAACCTAAAATAGAGACATAAAAAAGGAACTAAGGTCAGGATGTGACCCTCGGGCCGCAAAACCTAAACCCATAGGGGAGGGTCTGGGTGGGCATCTGTCCGTGGTGGCGGCTCTGGCGCGGGACATTGACCCCACTCCACCTTCCGGGCCCACTTAGGTGGCGCTTTTGGAGCGGCGACCCTCGCCGGACTGGGGATCCTTTCAGCGGGCCACGAATAGACAGGAGACTCTGGTAGCGCCGGAGTGAAGGGCGACTCTGGCAGCGCTGGAGTGAAGGGCGGCTCTGGCAGCTCCTGAATGACAGGCGGCTCTGGCAGCTCCTGACTGACGGACGGCTCTGGCAGCTCCGGAGAGGAGAGAGGCTCTGGAAGCGCTGGACAGGAGGGAGATTCTTGAAGTGCTGGACAGGCGGGAGCACCTGGAGGGAGGAGACGGAGAGACAGCCTGGTACGTGGGGCTGCCTCGGGAGGCCTGGTGCGTGGAGGAGGCACCGGATGGACCGGACCGTGGAGGCGCACTGGATGTCTTGAGCACCGAGCCCGCACAACCTGTCCCGGCTGGATACTCCCCGTAGCCCGGAAAGTGCGGCGGCGTGGAACAGACCACACTGGGCTGTGCTGGCGAACCGGGGACACCGGGGGTAGGGCTGGTGCCATATAACCCGGGCCGAGGAGACGCACTGGAGACCAGATGCGCTGAGCCGGCTTCAATACTCCTGGCTCGATGCCCACTCTAGCCCGGCTGATACGAGGAGCTGCGATGTAGAGCACCTGGCTATGCCTGCGCACTGGGGACACCGTGCGCCTCACGGCATAACACGGTGCCTGCCCAGTCATCCTCTCGCCACGGTAAGCACGGGGAGTTGGCTCAGGTCTCCTACCTGACTTAGCCACACTCCCCGTGTGCCTCCCCCAAGAAATGTTTGGGGCTGCGTCTCGTCCCTGTTGCGCTGCCGTGCTAAATCCTCATATCGCCGCTGCTTGGCTGTAGCTGCCTCCAGCTCTTCCATGGGGCGGTGATATTCCCCAGCCTGTGCCCAGGGTCCCTTACCATCCAAAATTTCCTCCCGTGTGCAGGAGTCCAGAACCCTCTGCTCCTGGTTACCACGCTGCTTGGTCCGGTTGTGGTGGGTAGTTCTGTAACGGTTTTCGTTGGTGGAAGAAGTAGTAGACCAAAACGCATCGTGGTAAGTGTTCATGTTGGAAATGTAATCAAAACTGAACACTAAACAAAATAACAACGAGGAATAACGAGAACGAAACATAGAATGCCCACCTCAACTCACCCCCTGCCAACCTAAAATAGAGACATAAAAAAAGGAACCAAGGTCAGGATGCGACAGGTTGCTTCCCAAACGGCACTCTAATCCCCATATAGTGCACTACTTTTGACCATATATTGCACTACTTTTGACCTGGGCCCTGGTCTAAAGTAGTGCACGAAATATGGAATATGGTGCTGTTTGGGACTCAGGCCTTGTATGTGGGGTTGATGATATTACGCTCACTGCATGTGCCAGTCTAGTGTGAAATGCACAGTTGAAGTCGGAAGTTTACATACACCTTAGCCAAATACATTTAAACTCAGGTTTTCACAATTCCTGACATTTAATCCCAGTAAAAATTCCCTGTTTTAGGATAGTTAGGATCACCACTTTATTTTAAGAATGTGGAATGTCAGAATAATTTACATTTACATTTAAGTCATTTAGCAGACGCTCTTATCCAGAGCGACTTACAAATTGGTGCATTCACCTTATGACATCCAGTGGAACAGTCACTTTACAATAGTGCATCTAAATCTTAAAGGGGGGGTGAGAAGGATTACTTATCCTATCCTAGCTATTCCTTAAATAATAGTAGGGAGAATTATTTATTTCAGCTTTTATTTCTGTCATCACATTCCCAGTGGGTCAGAAGTTTACATACACTCAATTAGTATTTGGTAGCATTGCCTTTAAAATGGTTTAATTTGGGTCAAACGTCTTGGGTAGCCTTCCACAAGCTTCCCATAATAAGTTGGGTGAATTTTTGCCCATTCTTCCTGACAGAGCTGGTGTAAGTGAGTAATGTTTCTTGGCCTCCTTGCTCACGCACGCTTTTTCAGTTCTGCCCACAGATTTTCGATAGGATTGAGGTCAGGGCTTTGTGATGGCCACTCCAATACCTTGACTTTGTAGGAAGACCTATTTTCAACCAAGGTATATCTTCCTGATTGATGTCTTGAGATGTTGCTTCACTATATCCACTTAATTTTCCTATGCCATCTATTTTGTGAAGTGCACCAGGCCCTCCTGCAGCAAAGCACCCCCACAACATGATGCTTCCACCCCTGTGCTTCATGGTTCGGATGGTGTTCTTCGGCTTGCAAGCCTCCCCCTTTTTCCTCCAAACATAACGATGGTCATTATGGCCAAACGGTTCTGTTTTTGTTTCATCAGACCAGAGGACATTTCTCCAAAAAGTACGATCTTTGTCCCCATGTGCAGTTGCAAACCGTAGTTAGGCTTTTTTATGGCGGTTTTGGAGCAGTGGCTTCTTCACACACATGTATGTATCTCTGGGTGATGTGTACTGTACATGCTACCGTGTGATGCTGGTGAGATGCTCTGTGTGTTACTATCTCCAGTGCAGGTGAGCAGGCCAGTATGTGTGGATGTGCCCTCAGAAACAGAGGCTGTTGTTGGGAACCCCATGAAACTGACCTGCATCTCATGTATGAAGAGGGAGGAGGTCAACGCGGAGACACGCGTGGACTGGTACTACATCCCACCTGACGAAGAACCCATCTCTGTAGGTCTCCTCCATCTGACATCCATTTGCACAAACAAAAACGTATACATTTTCAGTACAACTATTTCACCTGACAGGACCAGCATTATTTCCTGACCATGTGACCTGACCAGGAATGATTGCCTATAACTCTGTCCTGGTCAGGCTGTATGGTCACAAATACTTTGAATTATGAGGGAAAAATCTGTCAAAGTTAGCTAACAATGATTAATGTGTGTGTTCTTGCTACGTTGCCCCATCAGATCTACCTGTTTGATGGAAAACCCAGGGACCTGGAGGGGCCTTGGAGGGGTCGCCTGATGTGGAATGGAAGTAAAGACCTGCAGGAACTCTCCATCAGTATCCTCAACGTCACAATGAACGACACGGGCACCTACAAGTGTGTGGTCTTCCGACAGTTTGAGTTTGACTGCTACTCTCCCTCGGTTACCAACAGCCTGATAATCAACCTGGTGGTCAGAGAGGAAGGTAAGAGTACTTCCTGTTCTGTAATTGTACTTCCTGTCATTTCAAGCTCCCTGCTGGAGGCTAAACTATCTGTGGTTTGCAATGTGTGATTTGCGTATTTACATGTGCTTTACCCATAAACCTTCTTCTTGTTGCCAATGTATTATTTTGTCTTAGGTGCTATTCGGTATGTTAATCCTATTTACAATTTTCATGAAATGTTTTTAATAGTTGTATTGTATGAGTAATTGTGTGTTTTTGCTCTGTTTTTATTATCAAAGCTCAATTGAAGGCCTCATAGTAAGGGATGTTTTTTTTCTAACCATGTACTTTGGTTTCCATTTACTGGATGCTAGCTGGATGGTCACCTTACTCATAAATACTATTTAATAGGTATACTTGTATATAATTATTCGCACATTCACTTTACATTACCTCTATCTGCCTATTTATTGTGGACTGCTGGGGGCTCATACAGTGACGTTGGAAAGTATTCAGACCCCTCACATTTTGTTATGTTTCAGCTTTATTCTAAAATGTATTAAATTGTCCCCCCATCAATCTACACACAATACCCTATAATGACAAAGCAAAAACAGGTTTTTAGAAATGTTTGCTAATTTGTAAAACCTAAAAAAAATGGAAATATAATATGCAAGTATTCAGACTCTTTACTTAGTACTTTGTTGAAGCACCTTTGGCAGTGATTGCAGCCTCGAGTCTTGTTCGGTATGACGCTACAAGCTTGGCACACTTGTATTTTGGGAGTTTCTCCCATTCTTCTCTGAAGATCCTCGTAAGCTTTGTCAGGTTGGATAAGGAATGTCGCTGCACAGCTATTTTCAGGTCTCTCCAGAGATGGTCGATCGGGTTGAAGGCTCTGGCTGGGCCACTCAAGGACATTCGGAGACTTGTCCCGAAGCCACTCCTGCGTTGTCTTGGCTGTGTGCTTAGGGTCGTTGTTCTGTTGGAAGATGAACCTTCGCCCCAGTCTGTGGTCCTGAGCGCTCTGGAGCAGGTTTTTTTTTATCTAGGATCTCTCTATATTTTGCTCTGTTCATCTTTCCCTCTATGCTGCCACCAACGTGCTTCATCACAGGGTTGGTGCCAGGTTTCTTCCAGACATGACACCTGCCATTTAAAAAATATCTATATATTTCACCTTTATTTAACCAGGTAGGCCAGTTGAGAAAAAGTTCTCATTTACAACTGCGAGCTGGTCAAGATAAAGCAAAGCAGTGCGACAAAAACAAGAACACATAAACAAGAACACATAAACAAACGTACAGTCAATAACACAATATAAAAAATCTATGTACAGTGTGTGCACATGTAGAAGAGTAGGGAGGTAAAGGCAATAAATTGGCCATAGAGGAGAAATAGAGGCAAAAATGATAGATGTGCAGATGATGATGTGCAAGTAGAGAAACTGCGGTGCAAAACAGCAAGAAGATTAACAACAATATTGGGATGAGGTAGTTGGGTGTGTTATTTACTGATTGGCTGTGTACAGGTACAGTGATCCGTAAGCTGCTCTGATTGCTGGTGCTTAAAGTTAGAGAGGGAGATATGAGTCTCCAGCTTCAGTGATTTTTACAATTCGTTCCAGTCATTGGCAGCAGAGAACTGGGAGGAAAGGCGGCCAAAGGAAATGTTGGCTTTGGGGATGACCAGTGAAATATACCTGCTGGAGCGAGTTCTATGGATGGGTGTTGCTATGGTGACCAGTGAGCTGAGATAAGGCTGGGCTTTACTTAACAAATACTTATAGATGACCTGGAGCCTGTGGGTTTGCCGGCAAATATTTAGCGAGGGCCAGCCAACAAGAGCATACAGGTCACAGTGGTGGGTAGTATATGGGGCTTTGGTGACAAAACAGATGGTACTGGGATAGACTACATCCAGTTTGCTGAGTAGAGTGTTGGAGGCTATTTTGTAAATGACAACGCCGAAGTCAAGGATCGGTAGGATAGTCAGTTTTACGAGGGTATGTTTGGCAGCATGAATGAAGGAGGCTTTGTTGCGAAGTAGGAAGCCGATTCTAGATTTAATTTTGGATTGGAGATGCTTAATGTGAGTCTGGAAGGAGAGTTTACAGTCTAACCAGACACCTAGGTATTTGTAGTTGTCCACATATTCTAAGTCAGAACCGTCCAGAGTAGTTATGCTAGTTGGGCAGGCGGGTGCGGGCAGCAATCGGTTGAGGAGCATGCATTTAGTTGTACTAGCATTTAAAAGCAGTTGGAGGCCACGGAAGGAGTGTTGTATGGCATTGAAGCTCGTTTTGGAGGTTTGTTAACACAGTGTCCAAAGAAGGACCAGATGTATACAGAATGGTGTTGTCTGCGTAGAGGTGGATCAGAGACTCACCAGCAGCAAGTGCGACATCATTGATATATACAGAGAAAAGAGTCGGCCCGAGAATTGAACCCTGTGGCGCCCCCATAGAGACTGCCAGAGGTCTGGACAACAGGTCCTCCGATTTGACACACTAAACTCTATCTGAGAAATAGCTGGTGAACCAGGAGAAGCAGTAATTTGATAAACCAAGGCTATTAAGACTGTCGATAAGAATGCGGTGATTGACAGAGTCGAAAGCAGTTTGGGTCTAGAGTGTCTCCCCCTTTGAAGAGAGGGATTACGTGACAGCTTTCCAATCTTTGGGGATCTCAGACGATTCAAAAGAGAGGTTGAACAGGCTAGTAATAGGAGTCGCAACAATTTCAATGGATAATTTTAGAAAGAGATGGTCCAGATTGTCTAGCCCAGCTGATTTGTAGGGATCCAGATTTTGCAGCTCTTTCAGAACATCAGCTGTCTGATGTTCTGAAAGAGGTGGTGCTCTTATTCTCCATGGACTTTAAAGTGTCCCAAAACATTTTGGAATTAGTGCTACAGGGTGCAAGTTTCTGTTTGAAAGAGCTGGCCTTAGCTTTCCTAACTGACTGTGTATATTGGTTCCTGACTTCCCTGAAAAGTTGCATATCGCAGGGGCTATTCGATGCTAATGCAGAACGCCACAGGATGTTTTTGTGCTGGTCAAGGGCAGTCAGGTCTGGAGTGAACCAAGGGCTATATCTGTTCTTAGTTCTACATTTTTTGAATGGGGCATGCTTATATAAGATGGTGAGGAAAGCACTTTTAAAGAGCAACCAGACATCCTCTACTGACGGGATAAGGTCAATATCCTTCCAGGATACCCGGGCCAGGTTGATTAGAAAGGCCTGCTCACTGAAGTGTTTTAGGGAGCTTTGACAGTGATTGGGGTGGTCCCATTATGGACCACGGACCCATTATGGACGCAGGCAATGAGGCAGTGATCGCTGAGATCCTGGTTGAAGACAGCAGAGGTGTATTTTGAGGGCAGGTTGGTTAGGATGATATCTGAGGGTGCCCATGGTTACGGATTTAGGGTTGTACCTGGTAGGTTCCTTGATAATTTGTGTGAGATTGAGGGCATCTATCTTAGATTGTAGGATGGCCGGGGTGTTAAGCATATCACAGTTTAGGTCACCTAACAGTACGAACTCTGAAGATAGATGGGGGGCAATCAATTCACATATGGTGTCCAGGGCACAGCTGGGGGCTGAGGGGGGTCTATAACAAGCGTCAGCGGTGAGTGACTTGTTTCTAGAAAGGTGTTCTTTTAAAAGTTGTTTGTGGATAGTGTAATAGAACTCTGCAGGCTATCTCTGCAGTAGTTTGCAACTCTGCCCCCTTTGGCAGTTCTATCTTGTCGGAAAATGTTGTAGTTGGAGATGGAAATTTCTGGATTTTTGGTGGCCTTCCTAAGCCAGGATTCAGACACGGCTAGGACATTCGGGTTTGCGGCGTGTGCTAAAGCAGTGAATAAATACTTTTACGGTTACAGAAGTCAACAAATGAGAGCGCCTGGGGAATGGGAGAGGTGTTGGGCGCTGCAGGGCCTAGGTTAACCCCTGGAGGAACCGAGGAGGAGTAGGATAAGGGTACGGCTAAAGGCTATAAGGACTGGTCGTCTAGTGCGTTTGGAACAGAGATGAAAAGGAGCAGATTTCTGGGCGTGGAAGAATAGATTCAAGGCATAATGTACAGACAAGCATGTGGTAGGATGTGAGTACAGTGGAGGTAAACATAGGCATAGAGTGACGATGAGAGAGGTTTTGTCTCTAGAGGCACCAGTTAAGCAAGGTGAGGTCCCGTTATGTGTGGGGGGTGGAACAAAAAGGGCTATCTAAGGCATATTTGGCAGGGCTGGGGGCTCTATGGTGAAATAAGACAATCACTAACCAAAACATCAATAGACAAGGCATATTGCCATTAGGGAGAGGCATGTGTAGCCGAGTGATCATAGGGTCCAGTGAGTATCAATAGATGAGTCAGGGAGCCGATTCAGTAGTCGCTACTACGCTAGATGAACTGGGGACACAGTGATTCAGACAGCCAGCGGGCCGGGGCTAGCAGATGGACCTCCAGCAACGTCGTAACGGAGGGGCCTGTTGAAACCACCTCGGATGATTACGTCGGCAGGCCAGTCATGATGGATATGCGGTGCTCCGTGTTGGCAGTAAAGGGTCCAGGCCAATATGTATTGTAGCCCAAGAATTGGCTGGTGGACCTCTTCGGCTAGCCGGAAGATGGGCCTAGCTCGAGGCTAGCTCAAGGCTAACTGGTGCTTTCTTCGGGACAGACACGTTAGCCAGGAATAGCCACTCGGATTGCAGCTAGCTAGCTTCGATGATCCGGTGTAAAGGTTTAGAGCTTGTGGTAGGAATCCGGAGATGTGGTAGAGAAAAAGCAGTCCGATATGCTCTGAGTTGATATTGCGCTGTTCAGACTGGCAGGTATTGACCGAGCTAAAGCTTGCTTGTATCCGAGTTAACAGTGAAGAACGCTAGCAGTGGCTAATTGACTACTAGCTAGAAGCTAGTTAGCTGGCCAACCTCTGATGGGGGTTCCGGTTCGAAAGTATAAAATTAGCAGATCCGGGTGAGGCGGGTTGCAGGAGTATATTCAGTCCGTAGATGGAAAGTGAGATTAAAATATATACGAAATATATACGAATAAACAAGGAAAAAAACTATATTTACACGGGACAGGACAAGACAAAACACACGTCCGACTGATATGCCATCTTGGAACACAAAGAGGCCAAAGTTTCATCAGACCAGAGAATCTTCTTTCTCATGGTCTAACAGTCTTTAGGACTGTCGTGTGCCTTTTACTGAGAAGTGGGTTCAGTCTGGCCACTCTACCATAAAGACCTGATTGGTGGAGTGCTGCAGAGATGGTTGTCCTGCTGTTAAGGTTCTTCCATCTCCACAGAGAAACTCTAAAGCGCTGTCAGAGTGACCATCTGGTTCTTGGTCAGATACCCTGACCAAGGCCCTTCTCCCCCGATTGCTCAGTTTGGCCTCATAGCAAAGGGTCTGAATATTTAAATATATAAGGTATTTCAGTTATTTTTTTATGCAATTGCAATTTAAAAAAAATGTTAACAGTTTTTTCTTTGTAATTATGGGATATTGTGTGTAGAATCATTTTTGAATTTAATCCATTTTAGAATAAGGCTGTAACGTAACAAAATATGGAATAAGTGAATGGGTCTGAATACTATGTAAGAAAAAAGAGAAGAAGAAATGGCATGATTGTTGAATAATACTGTTGGGTTTGCAGTATGACAATTGTTTAACTGAGGGAATTTGACCTATCAATTTGTGCTACAATATCTAATGTGTTTTGCATAGAGCTACACTAACTGTCAGCTGGCAATAAATTGCCTGGACTATAGTGGTAGAGAATGTACTATGCATGGAGAAAATCACTAAAGCATCATGAGAGGACTTTTTGGTTATTCCCAATAAAGTTATGTGAAACACTATTCTGTATACTTTACAAATGTGATTATACTAGCAATAATTGGATCTTACCATCTTTATCATTGGACCATTATCCCATCAAATGTATCTTCTCAATATGTACCAATATTTTTTACAAAACGTGTATCTACACACAAAGCATACCTCTTAAGGATCAGCCCTTTTAAATTTTTTTTTTTGTTGCCTAAAATGACATACCCAAATCTAACTGCCCGTAGCTCAGGCCCTGAAGCAAGGATATGCATATTCTTGGTACCATTTGAAAGGAAACACTTTGAAGTTTGTGGAAATGTGAAAGGCATGTATGAGAATATAACACAATATAACTGGTAAAAGATAATACAAAGAAAAAATCAACTGTTCTTTTGTATTGTTTTTGTACCATCTTTGAAATGCAAGAGAAAGGCCATCATGTATTATTCCAGCCCAGTTGTAATTTATATATTGGCCATTAGATGGCTGCACTGTTTGTGCAAAGTTTTAGACTGATCCAATGAACCATTGCATTTCTGTTCAAACTTTTGTATAAAGACTGCCAAAATGTGGCGTAATTTGTTTATTAATAACTTTTCATGTTCAAAATTATGCACTCTCCTCAAACAATAGCATGGTATTATTTCACTGTAATAGCTACTGTAAATTGTACAGTACAGTTAGATTAACATGACTGTAAGCTTTCTGCCAATATCAGATATGTCTATGTCCTGGGAAATGTTCTTGTTACTTACAACCTCAAACTAATCGCATTAGCCAACATTTGCTCAACCGTATCGTGGAAGTGACACCGATCCCTGAAGAAGTCTGCCTCCTATAATGAATGAGATTGACTTCACCTGGATAACCGAACTAGCTGTAATGCCCACATATGGAACTGTTTATATTTTTTTATTATGAGTGAATGGATAAATCAGAAATAGATTGCTACATACTGAAGCCATTTGAATTAGAATTGCCATTTCATTGCTAGTGGCGACAGGACAGTTATTTATTATGGCTGATATGCTGTGTCTCAAAACATATTGAGAATTTGTTCACCGTCCCATACAAACAAATAGGCCTACATAGTTATCTAAATAACACATAGTTATCTTTACAGCTCTTTGCTTTATTCAGAAATCACATAATTGTAGAACAGTCTGTGCAAGATTTACAGTAAGTCCCTATCAAATAAATGCAGTTTAAATACATTGTCTATTTCTGTTGTCTTGCAGTGGTCCATCCAAACAGATGTGGTGTGGGTTGTGTCATAGAGATGGAAAGAGGGCATACCTATCTTTGCCATTCATCACTTCTGTGACAGCATGGGCAGAACCATTGAGGGCTAAAACAATTTCAAAGTAGTCAATGTCTTCTTCTTCTAATTCTATGAGTTTATTGGCGGTTTGTAATCAAACTAAAAAGGTGTATACCTACACCTATTGTGTTCGAGTGTGTATAGCCTGAACAGGCATTACGCTAAAGTTAATAATTTAACTGCCACCTGTTGAGCTTGAATCTTTGCTCAGAAGTATTTGCTGATCCCTTCTGCTGACTTGGATGAAATTCTGTTATCCTTCCTTGACCCATAGTAGTCCCACCCAGTTGCCTACTTTAAAATGGTGAAAGCCTTTGATGGCGCTGCCAATGCTGAAACCGACTTTGTAGCAAGTGTGCCCTATATCCATCTCTATGGGTTGTGTGTGTCTGTCTGGCAGCCAGTGAGGACACCACTGCCCTGTACTCAGAGATCATGATGTATGTCCTGCTGGTCTTCCTTACCTGCTGGCTCCTGGTGGAGATGGTATACTGCTACAGGAAGATCTCCAAGTCAGAGGAGCAGGCCCAGGACACCGCGTGAGTAGCTCTTAGCCATGTGTCTCATGGCTTTTTATCTGATAGGCTTGTCTTGTATCTCGTAGCTTTGTATCTCGTAGCTTTGAATCTTGTAGGCTTGTATCTCTTAGCATTAGATCTCATACGCTCATATCTCGCGGTCGTGTCTTGTATCTCGTAGTAACTCGTAGTCTCGTATCTTGTAGCCTCGTGTCTCGTAGCCTCATATCATGGCCTCGTCTCCATACTGAATGTACCAAGGCCAACTCTAGTTTTTATCGTTGCTTTGCACCACGCATCTAGATGTAGGCTGTAGGACAATGATAGACAACTAGAGTTGGCTTCAGCCCATACAGCATGGATACGATGCTAAGTGTCTCATACTATATGCGGAGTTTAGGCTTTACCAACAGTAAGCATTACTGACAATGTTGCGTAAAATTCCCCTTGCTGATTTTACGACTCCTTCAATAAATTGGGGGTAGTGAATTATTTACATTTACTGTTAGGCCATGCAGTATCCAATGTATAGGTTGTGCGTTCTGTGAAAGAGTGTAATGGAGGTGTAATTGTCTGAGGGCTCATGCTGTCGGTCAATAGTAGTCAGTCAGCTTTTTCAGTAAGTCGTCTTTCTGCTGAGGTCCCTGGATAGTTTGGAGCGCTCTGCTGACTCCTGTTCTGCCATTTTCAAACAACCAATTTAGTGCTCTGTGGATTTGCAGCCGGATCTGAAATTGACTTGTTCTGTGGCCAAGGCTTCAATATATTTTGGTGCTGTCAGCTCCCAATGATTGGTGATGGTGCTGGGCGGTAGATGGAAGTCGGTACAGTGGATTGTGGGCCATCAAATTTAAACCTTACTATAAAGATATTGGGTAATATACCGTGAATGTTTGATTCCAATGACACTTTTCCTGTATCTTACACTGGAAGTACCAGTAGTGCAGGATAGATGTACACAGAACTTACTTGGGAAATTGAGAGAATGTCTGATGGCATCGATTGAGGAAATTGGTTAAAATAATGCACTTCTGAACAAATGAAGAGAGTGTACACTGCTACATTTACATGGCTTGTGTCAGTTGTTCCCGAAAATGCTTTTTAAATAGACAAACTCTTTGCACTCAGTCTAGAGCCAATGCCTAATGACCCTATGCCCAAGAATACCACAGTAAGTTTAACCACCAGTGGTGTGTTGCAAGGCGTGACCTCCGTCCGGTCTAGTGCCGACAGGACTTAGGGCGCTGGTTAAAAAAAAGAATGCACTGTATAGGGAATAGGGTGCCATTTGGGAGGCAGATGGGCACTGAGCTGTTTGTGCAGATAAACATTAGAGGCGCACTGATGGCAGCCAGCCATAATATAGCGTATCTGACTGGCGGTTCAACAGTACAGGATAATGCATCCATTTAAAGGGATCTGTAGCATGCATTACTGATCCTAAATCACATCAATCATGGACTGTTGGCTAGGAGACAGGATGATCCCCCACCAGTTGCAAGTGTGATTTACCGATTTCCTACCATTTCCCCACTTTCATTTGACCTGCTCCTCTTACTTGAATACTTTTTTCTTGTGGAATAATGGCTAGGAAATAGGCTAATTCATGGGTTGTGGGAATCCTATTAGCAAAGTTGAAAGAAATCGATGTCATGTTTCTTAGTCAGTGTCCAGGCTTATGTTCAGTATTGTTGTTGTCATGAATGAATAAACTGTAACATTCCCAATGGTAAGTTACCCCAATTGTCTCAATTGTTTTCCGTTGACAGAGTTCAATAAGAAAGGCCCAATGAAATGTTCACAGTATGGTGCTCCATGGATGCACCACAGGATCTTAGATTTGCCTCTCTTTTGTACCCATCTACAGGACAAACTACCTAGCCATTCCCTCAGAAAATAAAGAGAACCTGGGTGTTCCAGTTACAGAATAAAAGTGATTGTCTCAACACCAGTACGGTATTTTGAATGTGCCTCTCAATCTGATCTCGATCAGAAAATCACTCTCCACTTCAACTCACGAGTCTCTTTCTGCTGCAACCGCATCCCCCATTTTCTTCCGTAAGACATTGCTCACTCACACCATAGTAAGAACATTCCCTTCCTCAGCCACTCATCTCTGTGCTTTATCCCCATTTACCATCAGCTCTTTCTCACTCATAGCACTAGTACTAATGTTAAAAGTCGACCTAATAGTGAAAATAATGAGAGGTGAATACAATAGTTATATAAGAAATCCACTCTCCACGTGAGATTCTTTGGTACTTGATGTAAGTGTCGTTTTCAAAGGGAGAGTGGCACGATTACAACAGCAAAAGAAATGAGGCCTGTGAACACTTTGAACATGCCCCCTGCTGTGTTCTCAGAACAGTGGATGGAGACGTGTATTCTTAGTATTGCTAAGGGGCTGTGTGAGGCACAGTGGTACTTTCTGAGAGTGGTACTTTCTGTTTTTTTAAGTGGAAGAAAGTTTCTCGCAAGTTACTGTTTTACATTTCTGAATCTGTATTAGAATATCTGTTGCTGTTGTACCTAATCTGAATATTTCAACACATCAAGCAATTTAGTCTATCCTCTATTTCAGATACTGACCAATGGTGTGTGAAGCAGTTCATAGTCACCTGACGATACAGACTGAACTCTTTGAAGGGAACATTCAGTGAAGATGTCGCAACGCCTCTCAGCAACCAGGAAACCTGCCAAGTGGAGTCCCCTTTGTCTTGGTCTTGTGGTGTGAGCTAGCCAAACACTTGAATGCTCAAGTATACTCTCCCTTCTTATTTCACTCCGAACCACTATGTGCCAGACAGCAGTGATTTGATGATTTAGTAAGTTGTTTATGATATTTGAATGTCACCCACAGAAACAAAATTGAACCTACTGCTGCAGAGGATCAACCAATGGCTTCAAAGCAAATTACATATACTTTAAATGTGAGAAATGTTGTTCAAATGGTACACTGCACATCATTGGATGCACATAAAAGCTTCTGTTACATTATTTTCAGTTCATTTTTACTCTACTGATAGAAAACGACGAGATTATGGGTCAAGGTTTTGCTCTTATACGACCGGTGTCTCGTCGTTATCTTTTTACAGAAATTGGATGGCATAGCTTTTCAAGTTTACTTCACTCAAGTTGTTTGGTAAAATGCACAGTATCATGCACAGTGTGACTGTGGTTTATGATATGATATGAACACGGAGTCCTCTCGCTGGTTCTTAGTGTGACTCCAAGGCTCCATTTGGCCTTCTAGGTCAGAGGCTCCTCTTTAAGTTCAATTCTCTTCCACCGAGAGATTCTGGCTTGAGCAGATGTTGTGCATTTTGATCTTAGAGAGTGACTAGGCTATTTTACAAAAGAAGAAGAAGAAGAAAAAAATGGTCACAGTAATTGGTACCAGAGATTCCTATATCTTTTACTCACATCAACAATATGGCTTTTTTTACTCAGTGTTTTATGAGATCAAGTTTATTCAATGGCATCTTAAGACATTCAAAACAATGATGCTGCATAATACAACTACTGTACGCACCAATAGCCAAATACTTGATCATTCTAAACCATGCTAAATCATATACTGGCTGGTGAGATTGTTTGTTTTTAATATACAGTAGAATTTAAAATGAGACTCATATGTGCCTACTTCTATAGTGTATGAATTGTGTACAATCATACTATATACAGTGCATTCGGAAAGCATTCAGAATCCTTCACTTTTCCCACATTTTGTTACTTTACAGCCTTATTCTAAAATTGATTCAATTGTTTTTTTCCCTCATTTTTGAAAATGTATTACAAATAAAATACTGAAACATCACATTTACATAAGTCTTCAAAGCCTTTACTCAGTACTTTGTTGAAGCACCTTTGGCAGCGATTACATCCTTGAGTCTTCTTGGGTATGATGCTACAAGCTTGGCACACCTGTATTTGGGGAGTTTCTCCCATTCTTCTCTGCAGATCCTCTCAAGCTCTGTCAGGTTGGATGGGGAGCGAAGCTGAACAGCTATTTTCAGGTCTCTCCAGATCGGATTCAAGTCCAGGCTCTGGCTGGGCCACTCAAGGACATTCAAAGACTTGTCCCGAAGCCACACCTGTATGTCTAGACTGTTTGCTTAGGGTCATTGTCCTGTTGGAAGGTGAACCTTCCCCCAGTCTGAGGTCTGGAGCAGGTTTTCATCAAGCATCTCTCTGTACTTTGCTCCATTCATCTTTCCCTCAAAACATCACCAAAGCATGATGCTGCCACCAGCATGCTTCACTCTAGGGATGGTATTGGCCAGGTGATAAGCGGTGCCTGGTTTCCTCCAGATGTGACGCTTGGCCTTCAGGCCAAAGAGTTCAGTCTTGGTTTCATCAGACCAGAGAATCTTGTTTCACATTGTCTGAGAGTCCATTTAGGTGCATTTTGGCCAACTCCATGCAGTCTGTCATATACCTTTTACTGAGGAGTGGCTTCAGTCTGGCCACTCTACCATAAAGACCTGATTGGTGGAGTGCTGGAGAGATGGTTATCCTTCTGGAAGATTATCCCATCTCCACAGAGGAACTTTCCAAATCATTTCCAGTCAATTGAATTGACCACACGTGGACTTCAATCAAGTTGTAGAAACATCTCAAGGATGATCCATGGAAACAGGATGCACCTGAGCTCAATTTCAAGTCTCATAGCAAATGTATATATTTCAGATTTTTTATTCATACATTTGCAATAATGACTAAATACCTGTTTTCGCTTTGTCATTATGGGGCACTGTGTGTAGATTGATGAGGGGAGAAATAATTGAATTAATTTTAGAATAAGGCTGTGGAGCAACAAAATGTGGAAAAAGTGAAGGGGTCTGAATACTTTCCGAATGCTCTGTATGTCACTGTATCTCTTATACACTGTATCTCTATATTGAGCTATTAAAGGACAATGCATTCCAAATGTATCCGAACCCTTCGCCATACTTATCTAATTTGTAAAGTCCTTCAACATTCATCTTGAAAATGTTTTGATTAAAAAGTTGGCACAGAGACGAGACAAGCAGGTCGCGTTTCAATGAAATGCTAAAACACTCGATAAGTGTGCAAGTCTGTCCGTCATTCTCCTCACTGATTGTGTGACTAATAACAGAGGAAGGTATTGTAAAAAAATTTAGATACCTCAAAAACATAACAGATAAAATAGAACTATTTAGTTATTGCCTGATTAGCGAATACCACAGGGAAAAGGAGCATCATCCCATTTGCTATAGATACAATGGGACTAGTCCACCCACAAGGTTTTGATGACATGTCTTGACTGGGGACTAGGGGTGGTGCCAGACTGGGGGTGGTGGCACGAAACTATTGAGACTGAGGAGGTAGGGTGTGAATGAATTAGGCCATATCTATGTGGGTTTAGCCATCCATCTGTACCACCCATCCTCCTCCCACAGTGCACAGCTGGTGTTAAGCACCTTAGGATGGGGGGGGGGGGGGGGGGGGACAGTCCTCGGAGAGCAATCTCACCACCACCATGTTCTTGTTCTGGGGCCACCGGTAACAGATATAGCATCTGTCGTTATAGCAACCCAGGCAAGCCCTGAGCAGAGAGCAGATTGGTCTTCTTCAATTCAACCATGCCATGATGACAGAGTTGTGCGGGTCATGCACTAACCAGACATTAAGATAATGACTACACAGTACAGGGCACAAGGGTTATCACAACCCTAGCTAGTAATGCACCCCAAAGCATAGGCCTACATCATTGATATGAACGTTCAACATTTCATTATCTGTATGCTGCACCTCATTCAGCCAGTAATGCTTTTCCCTCCTCTTCTGTTTAACAAGCGTATCATTGTGATCTCCCAAAGGGTACAACCCACTATTGTGACCCACATTCAATACTTTATAATTATACCAGGCTGTTACTGCTCTGAAATAAATTCATTTATCACAGAAATGTATTCAACAATGCTAGATGTTCTATTGGAGCTGGAATATTGCCAATCCCTCACAACAATCATTAACATTTTACACAACAACAACGACTGTCACACCCTGATCTCCACTCCCCTCCATGTGTTGCCCATCTTCGACCATTATCGCCAGTGTATTTATACCTGTGTTCTCTGTTTGTCTGTTGCTAGTTTGTTTTGTCCGTCCAGCCTACCAGTGTTTTTCCCCTTGTTCCTGTATTTTTCTATAATTCCTGTTTTCTAATTTTCCCGGTTTTGACCATTCTGCCTGCCCTGAGCCTGCTTGCCGTTCTGTACCTTGTCACACCGCCCTGGATTATTGACCTCTGCCTGCCCTGACCCTGAGACTGCCTGCCGTTATGTACCTTTTGACTCTGATATGCATTACTGACCTCTGCCTGCCCTTGACCTGTTGTATTCGCCAACATGTGACAAATAAAATTAGATTTGAGCTTGATTGACTGCATCCCTGTTTGGTATTACAACTCCTCTGACCGCAATGCGCCACAGAGGGTAATGTGTATGACTCCAGCCACCCAAGTCATAGACTGTTCTCTCTGCTACTGCATGGCAAGTGGTTCCCGGAGCACCAAGTCTGGGACCAAAAGACTCCTGAACAGCTTCTACGCTGAAGCCATAAGACTGCTGAACAGTTAATCAAATGGCTACCCATACTATTTACATTGACCCCTATTAATGATATATCCTGATTGCCTAGTCACTTTTACCCTTAACTACATATACATATACCTCAACTACCTCATACCCCTGCATACTGACTCGACTCCAGTACTCCTTGTATATAGCGTTGCTATTGTTACTACCGTGACAAAAACAACAAAATATATTGTTATTTTGATCTATTTTAAATAGCCTTGTCAATGCCAGAATGCCCCATAGGCCAGCAGCCTATCTCCCGTTTCTGTAGCGTGAGACAGCTTGATGTACAAGTACACCCTCTGCACAGGACGTTAGTACAGTAAGTACAGTACTGGTGCATCAAAGCTGGGACAGAGAGACTGAAAAACAGCTTCTATCTCCAGGTCATCAGACTGTTAAATAAATAGTCACTACTAGCCGGCATCCGCCCAGTACCCTGCCCTGAACTTTACAGACTGCTGCCATATGTACTATATACTGCTGTACACACCTTTTCCATTCATATACTGTCTACACACCGTCATATATTTAAATTACAAACTCTGACATGGCTCGTTCTAATATTTCTATATTTCTTTATTCCTTTATTTCAATGTTTTGGGATTTGCGTTTATTGTTTTGTATTGTTAGGTATTATTATACTGTTGGAGCTAGCAACATAAGAATTTTGCTATACCCACAATAACATTAGCCAAATATTTTATTTTATTTGATAATAGCAACAACAGAACTTAGCGATAACATAACAAATGTGTCATTGTGTGCTCTGCCAATGCTTCTTCCTACCACTTTTACTCTCAATTTACTATCATTTTACTCTCAATTTAGTTACAGAAGAACAAGATGACATGTCAATTATAACATCAATGGTCTTTGTCTCCCTCTAGTGTAATACAAAAAAAAGGCTTAAGGCCCACCCTAACTGCGTTGTTATATTAGGTTTCATAACTTTCATAACTTTATTTCGTATAAAACACCAAGTTACATAGTGATTCAATGACAATAGTATATTATAATGCCATAGGGTTAAGGCCCACCCTAACTGCGTTATATTAGGTTTCATAACTTATTATAAAATACTATTGTCATTGAATCACTTTACGGACAATGAAGTAATTGACAATGGTAAGTAGAGTTATTGTTATAGTTCGTCTTATCACTGTTGTAAAGTAGCCTACTTGAATAAAACTGTTTATTTAGTCAATTTTATACGAGAATATAAAGCCGACTATTTCACGCTGCGTTAAGTTGTTAAGTCCCTTAATGAGCCAAACTTGACTCCTCACACCTGACTCAGCTCAGAGACTGCAGTGACAATCCCTCAATCCCTCTCCTCAAAAATGCATTTATTTATCTCTATTCAATAAGTATCTCCAGGGCTCTGAAAGATCCCCTTTTGGATATTTTTTTCCCCTGATACATCATTGACAAAAACTGGGAAGACAAAATAATATATTTTGCCCCTATATATTTTGCCCATTTAGGCCTAGAATATTTGAGTGCATTAGTTCTGTCTGAGTTGATCTTAGTTATGGGATGAGACAGTGCAATATGGTTCTAGCGCCATAGGAGGGCAGTGTACTTGTTTACTGAAGGAATTGTGATTTTGTATGGGTGGCAGGTTGAGAGAAAACAATTGGTTTAAGCCTTACTCTACCCTATGATCTTTGTTTGCTGATTTTATGTTATTGATTGGAGTATACACCCCACCCTGTGTGTGTGAATGTACCCCTATCTAAGCCAAAGTGTGATACTGGCTAAACAATGATACTCTTCTTAAAGGTTTGATAAAAAATCAACCTTTTGGAAATATACTATATGCGAAGGGAATTTTAAGCCTAGTGAGAATTAAGAATACATCTGACTGTAAGAGATCCACAAGCAATGATCCATTTGAATGTTACCATTGCACAACTGAATTCTGAAATGTTAATTGAAGATAAATAATGTATGCAACTGCAACAAAAAACATATAATCCAAAGTGAATTAACTGCCTGAAGTTGCGAGGGAACGTTTGTAAAATATGAAAGCAGAAGGACATTTTTGCCTAGAGAGAATTTGCAGCCTCTCATGTATTGGTGACATTCATTTTTAAGTCTCTCTTTTACATGTTTCTTCAGTAACTAAGAAATCCCTTTCCTCCTTCAAATTATCTCAGCAGATGTGGGCTTTCAACTAGGAATGTTTTGAACTCCATTTTGAAACTTGAAAATGTTTTCATGAATTTCCTTGACTCTCCCAGACTGCCAGGACTCCATAAAATAGACAACAGAAGCATTGATGTTCTTCCTCGTCACATCTCCCCTGGCCTGGACATCTTCAAAGTGTCTGGCTATGCAAGATGGCGCCAACAGATAGGGCAGCTCTGCTTCTAGCTCTTACAAGAATTTTGCTACACCCGCAATAACATCTGCTTAACATGTGTCTGTGACAAATACAATTTGAATTGATTTGAGAAACCCACAGGCAAAAATGCCAGCATGTTTAAGTAAGCACTGTCTGTCTGCAGCACAACACTAAATTATGCTTAAGTAGTCAACAGAGCACCCACAGAAGCTCTTCTCAAATCCAAACCATGTCAATCTGATTTGAAAGAATGCAAATTACTGCATTTTCAGAGGTGAGGGCTTAAGTTAATTTGATCAAACTTGTTATTGCCGTAATTTGATCAAAATTATAATTGCCGTGTATTGGCTAATAAGTCACAAGGGCATCTTAAACAGTTCTGAGTGTGAGGGGGTCCATGGTTTTGACAGGTATGAAGTAAGTTAATTAAGTCTGGGACACCTTTGGAATATCCTGTACTTATTATAAGTTCATATGCGTCAAAGCCACTGTGTACTACACTCTACAAGTACTGTATAAGCAAAAGTGAGTGAAAATGAGCAAAACACCAAATGAAGACTAAGGGCTAAAAAAGATGTTTTACTTTTAAAGGCCTACATATATATATGAGTTTGGAATAATACTGTGAAATTGTGAACATTATGATTAATGCCCTTTTTGGCTGTTTAAAAAGACGTTTGAAATTTCAGCCTGTTTTGGTGGGATGGAGATTTGGCCTGCCTGGTGACATCACCAGGTGGCAAATTATTTAATAGACAGCTAGTTTTCTGTTTTTTCTCCCTACTCAGACCACTCAGTCCTAGCAAAATTATATCTTGAGAATTGCTCCTTGCTAAGAAGCATTATTTTAAAATATTTTTACCATTTTAATTGAAAAAATAGCAGCAAGGTACTTAATTGTTTACCCAGAAATGATTTGATATTGAAATCAAAACGGCTGCATTGGACCTTATTTAACAAAGAATAAGCTGTTTTAGCAACTTCCGTTGTCCTCCAAGAGTTGCTGAATTTTCTCTTCACTTCAGCTTGTTCCTCAATTCATGCAACTTGGTTGGAGAGCACTGAAAATGAGCAAAAGTAATAACCTTAGTTTTACACCACCTGGCTGTTTGTCACTTACACAGCTTCCAACATTCTTACAAACATGCTGAGGCCATAACATTTTATTTTGTAAGGCTGAATGAATGATCATTCAGCCACAAACCCACAACCCATTTGGAAGGAATTTGCCATTTGTCATGGTCCTATCATGGTTCCGAGGTTGCATTGCATCATGTTTCTCAAATAGACATATTGACACTATTGTACTTCCCTATAAGTCTTGTAAATACCCAATATTGTGGCAGGTTTTTCTCTACACCTACACATAATTCTGTTATATGGTGAAAAACACAGAAATACTGTGTTCCCTTATCCTTTGTGTTCCCTTATCCTTGTGAAATACCACAGACACATGTCCTTGGGTTCTTTCTATTTCCTACAAAGACAGGATATATAGATATTCCTGTTCAAAGAACAAGATTGAGCATGAAATGAAAGTTGAAACATTTTATTTGGTCTATTCTGATATTTTGACTAATTCATTCCAACAAGATATAATCAAAAGAGCGATCTCTGTCTATAATTTCTAAATCTGGTTTGTCCCTTAGGGCCACCAAACTATGTCGACGCTCTATCATCTCTCCCCATAAAAAAAAATTGGAGATATGAATTAACCAAAAGGCTGTCCACCCATATTTACTTTCTACTAGCCCCCTCTCCCTCATCACCATTTCATTCACCTGCACTTCAAACACAAGACATCTTTGATTATTTGCACAAAGGGATGCCTTAAATAAAAAGAGCATTAACAAGCCAAGATGTACAGTGAACCAATGGCTGGTGTCTTGTCATTTCACTTACAATGGAGCTACGACGTCAATCAGAGCTGACACCAGCTTGGTTCTCTAATCACGCATGATAAAGCAGCCCCAATGGCTGGGGCTGCTTTATCATGCGTGATTAGAGAACCAAGCTGGTGTCAGCTCTGATTGACGTCGTAGCTCCATTGTAAGTGAAATGAACACCTAGCTGTTAGCGACGTGCTAAATTACTGGGATATGTTTAGCCCCACCTGAGACCTGGGATGGATTCCACATTCTTAAATTACACTAACTGTAAATGTGCACAATCTGCTGGTGCTTTCCTGTTGGGCCTTCTGATGATTTATTTATATTTAACTAGGCAAATCAGTTAAGAACAAATTCTTATTTTCAATGACAGCCTAGGAACTAACTAACTGCCTTATTCAGGGGTAGAATGACAGATTTGTACCTTGTCAACTCAGATATTTGAACTTGCAACCTTTCAGTTACTAGCCCAACACTGTAACCAATAGGTTACAATACAGTACAATAGGCTGCCAATACAGTACAAGTCAGAAGTTTGGACACACCTACTCATTCAAGGGTTTTTCTTTATTTTTGACTATTTTCTACATTGTAGAATAGTAGGGAAGACATCAAAACTATCAAATAACACACATGGAATCATGTAGTAATCAAAAAAGTGTTCAACAAATCGAAATATATTTTAGATTTGACATTCTTCAAAGTAGCCACTCTTTGCCTTTATGACAGCTTTGTGCACTCTTGGCATTCTCTCAACCAGCTATATGAGGTAGTAACCTGGAATGCATTTTAAATAGCAGGTGTGCCTTGTTAAAAGTTCATTTGTGGAATAGCTTTTCTTATTATTGCATTTGAGCCAATCAGTTGTGTTGTGACAAGGTAGTTGTGGTATACAGAAGATAGCCCTATTTGGTAAAAGACCAAGTCCAAATTATGTCAAGAACAGCTCAAATAAGCCATCATTAATTTAATACACGAAAGCAAGTCAATGCATAAAATTTCAAGAACTTTGAAAGTTTCTTCAAGTGCAGTCGCAAAAACCATCAAGCGCTATGATGAAACTGGTTCTCATGAGGACCGCCACAGGAAAGGAAGACCCAGTGTTACCTCTGCTGCAGAGGATAAGTTCATTAGAGTTACCAGCCTAAGAGTTCAAGTAACAGACAAATCTCTACAACAACTACTCAGATGAGACTGCGTGAAAACACCAGTCTCAAAGTCAAGAGTTCCTCTGTCCAGTGTCTGTGTTCTTTTGCCCAGTCTGAGATATGGCTTTTTCTTTGCAACACGAAGGCCAGCATCCCGGAGTTGCCTGTTCACTGTTGACGTTGAGACTGGTGTTTTGGGAGGACTATTTATTGAAGCTGCCAGTTGAGGACTTGTGAGGCGTCTGTTTCTCAAAATAGACCCTCCAATGTACTTGTCCTCTTGCTCAGTTGTGCACCAGGGCCTCCCACTCCTCTTTCTATTCTGGTTAGAGCCAGTGTACGCTATTCTGTGAAGGGAGTAGTATACAGCGTTGTACGAGATCTTCAGTTTCTTGGCAATTTATTGCATGGAATAGCCTTAATTTCTCAGAAAAATAATAGACTGATGAGTTTCAGAAGGAAGGTCTTTGTTTCTGGACATGTTGAGCCTGTAATCGAACCCACAAATGCTGATTGCTCCAGATACTCAACTAGTCTAGAGAAGACCAGTTTTATTGCTTCTTTAATCAGGACAACAGTTTTCCCCTGAACTAACATAATTGCAAAGGTTTTTTTTAATGATCAATTAGCCTTTTAAAATGCTTAACTTCGATTAGCTAACACAATGTGCCATTGGAACACAGGAGTGATGGTTGCTGATAATGGGCCTCTGTATGCCCATGTCTACAAATCCATTAAAAATCAGCCATTTCCAGCTACTGTAGTCCTTTACAACATTAACAATGTCTACACTGAATTTATTTTAATGAACAAAAAATGAGCTTTTCTTTCAAAAACAAGGACATTTTTAAGTGACCCCAAACTTTTGAACGGTAGTATAAGCTATATGAACATATATTAACATACAACATATTAATACAAAGTGTGGAAATTTTCTTTGAGTACAAATTCATTCTTTCACTTTTGTATAAAGAAGACATGAAGACAGTTACCCAAGGTGAGGCTAGATGCAATCAGATGCAATGAATGACATATGATTTTACCTTTGGGTAACCACATTTTTAAAAGTTGCCTATCTCTGACTCCTCTTGAATACAGAATTGAATTAGGGCCCATGATGAGAAATAACAAGTCATGCTTCAACGTTAAAGACACGCTGCCCGTAGGCCTATCCCCAGTTCTCATCACTGAAGGTCAAAGTTTAATGAATTAAAACCCAAGGACCATATGTGTGTTCAACGTGATGAGAATAATGTTAATAATAATTACAATAAGATAATGACCACACAATTGTTGTATTCTACTTGACCTCATCCAAGTCCTTGTTTGTTAAATGCACATTGTTAGGTGATTGCTTAAACAGTGTTGAAACACATTTCTTCAACCCTTGAGGGACCAATTAGTTTGGGAAATGCAGAAAGCTAAATAACTACAGCCTTCCTAATGTCTAGCGTTGCACGGCCAATTCTTCGACATGTTTGCATTATTAAAATATTTTCATAGCTGTTTTTTTTCAGTTTTGTTCTAAAATGCAAACATTTTCCTTTGTTTTAAATGATCATTTGGAAAAGCCTGCTAATGAACACATTGGATCATTTACTTGGCCACTATTGCTTTCAGATTCCAGAAGCAATACCAGAGGAAAAAGATGACCTTATCTGTCTTGGCTTAGGGCAAGTGACAGGAGAAGCTAAGAGAACATTTTGGTGCAAAGAAGTTGCGTCTACCACTGTAAGAACAACCTGCTTATGCTATTGAATTAGAAGGTTAAGTTTAAGTTAAACTTGGAGCAAAGCAGCCAACCCAGGAGTGCAGAAGATTGTTTGTCTGAGATTCTTCTTGCTTTGATATTGTTTATTTCGATAGCCTGCCTAAATGATAAATGGATAGACTAATTGGATTATATTTCTATTGACGTGAAATAATTCAAGTTTAATCTTAAAATATCTTGGCTTTGGATACAAAGCCCAAATGTCTGTTATTTAGTCATTGGATTAAATAGTCACAGTTTTTTATTCCCCCAAACAAATGAAAGCTTATCAGAAACCAACTGATTATGTCTGTGTGTGTGTGTTTGTGTGTCTGTGCCTGCGTGCGTGCCTATTTGTGCGCGTGTGTGTGTGTTTGTGTGTCCAGTCCATGGAGACAGATAATGTGATTCTATAGACCTTTACCGTTCTGAAATGATGGGAGGAAAAAACTAATTTCGTCGCAAATTGTTCCTGAATACTGGCTTGATTGAAAGACAAAGTGTTTCCTTGTGTGGAATTAATTTTGTACTGAGGGTAGAAGTCAAGAGTCATAGAGCATTTGTTATTTTCTATCTCCGCTTGGCAGGCACTAAACACATTACTCTTTCCAGTCACATAATGAATTATACTGTCCTTTCACTTCTGCAGAGAAAGCCCAAGGATAAACTAACATGTTCAAAGAAGGATATGTCTTACTTGAGCTGAATACCGAATGTATATACTTCTCGGCACCATCCTGTCATGACCTAAAGGTAAACTCCACTTAACGCGAGTACTGCAAATAAAGATAAGAATTAAGTAAGAATTTGAACTAAATCAAAATAATGGAATATGTAAATATGTGGGAGTCGGTTTTCCATTAAATATTCCCAAATGCCCTTGATAGCAATTGTGGAGTAGAGAATGCTTTGTGCTTAACAGTGCATTTAAGTTGTGTCTAAGAGAATGCTGCTTATCTCACTCACATGGATATCAAAGGTCCTGCTCTGGGTGTAAATTACCCAAGAGCCTCTTTGCATTTTTCTGCTTTGTATTCATACAGCTGTAAATACTTTCACAATAGATAGATCTTCTTCACATTATACTTTGGGTTGATATCCAAGCCTGTTCTGACTTCAGTATTTTGTAGGACAAATTTGAATGCATACATGTATGGCCATATGGTTTGAATATGTGAAGTATGCTTACACTTCATGCTATTTCACCTGTGTGATACTTCCTGAATCACCTTCACTCACCTCAATTGTATTATTAATGAGCCCTCCTTAACTGGTCCTAAAGTGCAAACTGTGTTGCACCAGGTGAGGTGAAACGAACGCACCCCTTTTTTTCAAGTGTTTGTAGGGTTGCCATCCTAAGACTGACGTTGAAGAGATGGAGAGCAATTGACAAGTGCAGTATAGTAAGTAAATAGCCTTGTCAATGATAGAATGGCCCATAAGCCAGCAGCCTATTTCCTGTTTTCATAGCATGAGGCAGCTTGATGTACAAGTACACCCTCTGTGGTCAGGACGTTAGTGCAGTAAGTGCAGTATGGTGCAACAAAATGGTGTTGATTTCTTTACCCTGTATAGCATGGTCGGTTTGTCTCTGATAACATATTCCATGTGGTCTGAGTTGCAACATTATGAACTAGAACGATAACAATTATTAATATGAAGGAAGGAATCCATATTTAACAGAAATTCATGCTTCAAGTTGCAGGTAGCTCCTTATAGATGCGTCATTAGCCTGCCTCTCAGAGTCTATACAAATGTTTGAGGAAGAATAAGGTTAAAAATAGAGAGAATAGGATAGTTGATATGTGAATCTGAGAGCCAGGCTGCTCTCATCCAATAGCCTTAAAATAATCTCTTGGATAGCGTATCCTCTTTATGAAAAGCATACTGATGTTTGAATCCAGGCTAACTCTTAGGATAGTGGATAGAAAGCCTATTGGACAAGATGGCGCCGATAGACATGGTCACCCTGTTCGTGGCTTTTTAGCAACTTTGCAATATTTTTTTTCTTGTGTGTTTTCTCTCATATTATTTGCTCAGAACATCCTTTGCACTATTATATACAGCCATATAAAAACGTTGGGATATTAGATTGGCAGTAATTTACCAACATTTCGACCAGATATACGACTTTCCTTAATTGGACCCTTTGTTCGTACCCCCCAAGGCAATTCCACGCATCCCAGAGACTGCTCCAAGTACAAGCATTTCGCTACACCTGCACTAACATCTGCTAAAAATGTAAAAATGTGAATGCAACCAATAACATTTGATTTGAATAAAATCTAACATCTTGACATCTATGCTGCCTACATCTTAGTGTATAGGTTGGTCTGTCAATCTACAAAACTCTACATCAGAGACTCTGCCCTTGAAACAAACTGTCCTGTAGTAACAGCACTTTGAAAGAGACAGTGATGAATTGGGAAAACTCGAGGAATCAGCTAACTGACAGTCCATCATATCAGCTAAGTAATAATGACTTATGTCCATTCTGTTCCTTAGAGCCTTTAAATAAAGTAGGATTACAGTATAATAGACACCTGTTAATAAATTATATTTGATAGGGAGAACAGAGTTTGCAAAACATTAAGGACACCTTCCTAATATTGAGTTGCACCCCCTCTTTTGCCCTCAGAACAACTTTAATTTGTCAGGGCATGGACTCTATAAGGTGTCAAAACCGTTCCACAGGGATGTTGGCCCAAGTTGACTCCAATGTTTCCCACAGTTGGATGTCCATTGGATTGTGGACCATTATTGATACACATGGGAAACTGTTGAGCTTGAAAACCCCAGCAGCATTGCAGTTCCCGACACACTCAAACCAGTGTGCCTGGCACCTACTATCATATCCCGTTCAAAGGCACTTAAACATTTTGTCTTGCCCATTCAACCTCTGCATGGCACACTTACTCCAATCCATGTCTCAATTCTCTCAAGACTTAAAAAGCCTTATTTAACCTGTCTCCTTCCCCTTCATCTACACGGATTGAAGTGAATTTAACAAGTGACATCAAGGGATCATGACTTTCATCTGGATTCACCTGGTCAGTCTATGCCATGGAAAGAGCAGGTGTCCTTAATGTTTTGTACACTCAGTGTATATGAAGCTTCCTGTTGCAGTCAGATACAATGCCACGGGCAATGCTGCAGGGCATTGTACATTAAAGGGGAATTTCACCCTGGGGGAATCTGGACTTGTTTTCATCATATCGGAGCCATTTCTAGAACAGCTAGATGTGTTTCACACATAATTGCCCAGGAGGAAGGCAGGTTAGGGCTTTGCGCGCTGAATGATACACCCTACGATGGCTTCCAGTGTATCGATGGGGAGGTGAGACCTAAAAGTACATGTAGTTCTGCTTTGTGGCATTTTGCGAAGGCTCTATGCTGTACTAATCACACTATATGTTTTTGTGGGTGTAGATATGGTTGTCCTTGTTCGATAAAGCTATTGGACGTCTTTCAGCAATGTTCCTATTGGCAGATTCATTGCTAAATTTACAAGCAGACACTGTTTTTCCAGTCTCTGAAAGACTACAATATGTGTTGGGCAGTGCATCGTGCTCTGGCCCCCGCTTTTCAAAAAAAGAGGCGGACTCTAACAACACTCCTTGGGGCAAAGCCGAAAGAACTGACTCGTGATTCTTTTCATCTACACAAATTTGACGATAGAGCATCTATTAGCTAAATGGTGTCATTCAACCATACATGTTTCAACCAGAATACAGTGAAGAGGATTCGAAACAAAGAGTTGGGTTTAGCTAAAATTAGAAGCACAGCTACAGACGATGCCAGTACCAACAGGGCAGGTGACAGATACGGTGCCTAGCTAAGCAAGTTATTTTTCCTGCAAGCCACCTAGCTAGCTAGCTAACTTTCATGTATCTACCTGCTAACATACTACTATGGTACACTGGGGGAAATCAAATAATTTTTCTGTTTTTAACTTAGCTAGCTATGTAGATAGCTAACTAGCTAAGTTAGCTAGCTAAACAACTACCAGTAATCAAATCAAAATCAAATCAAATGTATTTATATAGCCCTTCGTACATCAGCTGATATCTCAAAGTGCTGTACAGAAACCCAGCCTAAAACCCCAAACAGCAAGCAATGCAGGTGTAGAAGCAAGGTGGCTAGGAAAAACTCCCTAGAAAGGCCAAAACCTAGGAAGAAACCTAGAGCGGAACCAGGCTATGTGGGGTGGCCAGTCCTCTTCTGGCTGTGCCGGGGGAAGATTATAACAGAACATGGCCAAGATGTTCAAATGTTCATAAATGACCAGCATGGTCAAATAATATTAATCACAGGCAGGACAGTTGAAACTGGAGGTGGACTGGGGACAGCAAGGAGTCATCATGTCAGGTAGTCCTGATGCATGGTCCTAGGGCTCAGGTCCTCCGAGAGAGAAAAAGAAAGAGAGAAAGAGAGAATTAGAGAGAGCATACTTAAATTCACACAGGACACCGGATAGGACAGGAGAAGTACTCCAGATATAACAAACTGACCCTAGCCCCCGACACATAAACTACTGCAGCATAAATACTGGAGGCTGAGACAGGAGGGGTCCGATGACACCCCCGGACAGAGCCAAACAGGAAGGATATATCCCCACCCACTTTGCCAAAGCACAGCCCCCACACCACTAGATAGAGGGATATCTTCAACCACCAACATACCATCCTGAGACAAGGCCGAGTATAGGGGCGCCAACCCAGACAGTACCAGTAGCAATATCTAAGATTAAAAATAGAAGAGATTTTACAATCAGAGCTATTTTGTATCTCAATTGTAAAACATATTCTCTTTTTAGTCATAAATATGGCTAGCTACTAAACAGCAAGCTGCAACATTTTACAACCAGCCACCAAAAGCTAGATTTACCAGCAAATGTTAGCTTATGACTGGAGTTTGCCAGCTAGTTAGCCTGGCGCCTGCTAACTTGTATGCACCATGCCTTGCATTTGTAACTTGTGAGAAATTATGTGTAACATCAGCAACTGTAAATAATTGTAATAACTAGCTATGTAACATAATTGATGAGGTTTGTCATTGGTTATGAGTATGACCTTGGATTCATTTCAATCTAACAAAATTATAAACACAACGCAAGATAGGATTCTAAACAGATGTAAATAATAAGTATTGCATGTCCAGCAAGCTAGCTAGCTAAGATTACTAGCATATAGTGACGAGAAACAATAATACAATCAAATGTTGGAAATCTAAAATGGAAAGGTTGAGGGTTGTGCCATATTTCTTTCTATTAGGCTAGACATTGTTGTAAATTTAATAGCTGTGCCTGTATGCATGTTCAACTAGTCTACCCTAATGTTGATGCTATGCTGGCATGGTTCAATGGTTGCTGAAACTGTACAACAAAGTATATATTTTTGTATTTCGTCTTACAGATAATACCGTGTGGTGCCTAGGCTTCTTCTTGGAGTGGATTCTAGATATAGAAACATAATTCCTTTGCCTGTGCGTGTCATTGCAGCAGAAGTTTAGCCCTTGAACTATATTGCTCTCAAAGGAATTAAACATTATGCTGGATTTCAAGCAACGAACGCATGAGGACATGCATGAATGGCAGTTTGATCATGACACTCCTCCCACAGCTTTACAAGTATTCCCTGAACTTACTGTGTGTTTCTTTAGAATGGAAATTTCATCATAATCACCTCTCAACTGCTGATCATCAGTTCTCTTAGCTACAGATTATTACGCAATATAATGTGATCTAACCAAAGATGTTTGGTATCCATTACCGGGAGTTACAGGATAGATACTGTTTGTTGCTGCACAAAGAATTTCTGACAAACCTTAGCGATGCTGTCTTCGTCCTCAATTTGGAGAAACAGGAATCTCATAACATGTCAGAGTCCAGTTGCTGTCATGTTTTGTCATTGATTGTCATGTCTTGTCCCTGTGCTTCCTTTCTATTCGTTTCCCTCTGCTGGTCTTATTAGGTTCTTTCCCTCTTTCTATCCCTCTCTCTACCCCTCCCTCTCTCCCTCTCTCGCTCTCTCTCTCTCTATCTTTCCGTTCCTGCTCCCAGCTGTTCCTCATTCGCCTAACTACCTCATTTACTCTTTCACACCTGTCCCCTATTTTTCCCTCTGATTAGAGTCCCTATTTCTCCCTCTGTTTTCCGCTTCTGTCCTTGTCGGATCCTTGTTTGATGTTTGCTGTTCTGTGTCCTTGTTCCGCCCTGTCGTGTTTTTGCCTTCTTCAGATGCTGCGTGTGAGCAGGTGTCTATGTCAGCTACGGCCTGTGCCTTCCCGAAGCGACCTGCAGTCTGTGGTCGCGTCTCCAGTCGTTCCTCTCTACTGACGAGAGGATTTCAGTTTTCCTGTTTTGTATTTACCTGAGATATATCCAGGATTATCGTTTTTGTTAAAGACTGGAATAAAGACTCTGTTTCTGTTAAGTCGCTTTTGGGTCCTCATTCACCAGCATAACAGTTGCAGTGTCAGTTTGAATTTAGAAAATGCACCGTTATAATTTTTTGCTCCTTAACAACAATATGTGTGCTGCCATCATGTCTATTTCAAGTCTTCTCACTCATTGATTGAGACAGGTCTCTCTTAACCTGTTACTCCTACCCCCTACTTTTTCGAACATTCTGTTAAAAATTGCGCAACATTTCAGCGCCCTGCTACTCATGCCAGGAATATAGTATATGCATATGATTAGTATGTGTGGATAGAAAACACTCAGACGTTTATAAAACTGGTTAAATCACGGCTGTGACTATAACAGAACGTGCGTTTCATCGAAAAGTGCAGGAACATCTGATCACTGAAAATGGGAAAATATATCCATGTGCCACTAGAACCCATTGTTGAATGTGATCCACATTAAATGGGGCCGAGGTTGCAATTACCTACAGCTTCCACACGATGTCAACAGTCTTGTCATTTGCCTACGATTTGTTTCTTGGTCAAACGGACACAAGGCAGCGCCTTTCTTCCGGTCTCCGACTGGATATTTTGGTTGAGATTTACCCGGACATTATTTCCAGACGTACATGTCAGGATTTGGCCAGGGTTGTTCCGGTTTTTGGTCACTAGATGCCCTCATTGTGCTTTTTGACCTTTTGTTTTCCCTTGGTCCCCATTATTATTTGCACCTGTGCCTCGTTTCCTCTGATTGTATTTAAACCCTTTGTTTTCCTCTGTTTTTTGCTCTGTGTTTGTATGTTAGCACCCAGCCCTAGTTCTCTGAGAATTCTTGTTGATCCCGGTGGACTCTCTTGTGGAATTCTGTTTTTTTGTTCTTGTTTGTTTGTTTTTGAGTAACTTTTGAGGCTTTTTGTGCTTTACCTTCCACCTTGTGGATTTACCATTTTTGTCTTGGAGGATTACCTTTGTTCTTGTAGGATTCCTTTTGAGGTTGTGGAGTTACATGTTTTCCTGAAGAACTTCACTTTTTACTTCATTAAATACACCGTCTCAAGTACTGCTGTGTCTGCCTCATCTTCTGTGTTCTGCCGACTATTCGTGGCTCATTTGGTTAAGTGACTGTTTCTCTCTCCGGAGACCCGGGTTCGTAACCGGGTCCTGACAGTACAGCTATAGAATATAAATCGCCTCGTGATCAATTTGATCGCTTATTAACGTTTACTAATACCTAAAGTTGCATTAGAAAAGTATTTCGAAGTGTTTTATGAAAGTTTATCGTCGACTTTTTTCATTTAAAAAAATGACGTTACATTATAAAACGCTATTTTTTTCCTTGATCACACAGTCATCATAGATCGATATCTAGACTATATATGGACCGATTTAATTGGAAAAAAAGACCCAATAGTGATGTTTATGGGACATCTAGGAGTGCCAACAAAGAAGATGGTCAAAGGTAATGAATGTTTTATATTTTATTTGTGTGTTTTGTGTAGCGCCGACTATGCTAATTATTTTGTTTACGTCCCCTGCGGGTCTTTTGGGGTGTTACATGCTATCAGATAATAGCTTCTCTTGCTTTCACCGAAAAGCATTTAAAAATCTGACTTGTTGCCTGGATTCACAACGAGTGTAGCTTTAATTCAGTACCCTGCATGTGTATTTTAATGAACGTTTGAGTTTTAACGAGTGCTATTAGCATTTAGCGTAGCGCATTTGCATTTCCAGATGTCTAGATGGGACGCCTGCGTGTCGGGTAGGAGCGAGAGGTTAATGACATGCAGCACTTTAGGGTGGATATCCACCTGTCTCGATCAATGAGAGAAGACTTGAAATAGACAAGATGTGGGCAAAAATCTTTGGATAAATCACATTATCTTGTAACTGCTGTTCTCTACACTTTAGTAATGTATAATGGTACCGGAGGGGATGGCTGACGCTTTACGTGCACCTAACCAACTGCGCTATTTTGTTAGAATTTTTTTGCGTTGTTTGTAACTTTAAAAAAAAACTAATTTTGTACATAATGTTGCTGCTACCGTCTTTTATGACCGAAAATAACTTCTGGCCATCAGAACAGCGAGAAGACGGAGAAAAAGGGGGGTGGAGGACGGGCTGCCTTCATAGAATATTTTATGTTTCACCAAGTCGTGGCTGAATGGCGACACAGATAATATAAAGCTGGCGGGATTTTCCATGCACCGGCAGAACAGAACAGCTACGTCTGGTATGACAAAGGGTGGGGGTGTGTGTCTATTTGTCAATAACAGCAATATCTAATATTAAAGAAGTTTTGAGGTATTGCTCGCCTGAAGTAGAGTACCTTATGATAAGCTGTAGACCACATTATCTACCAAGAGAGTTCTCATCTATATTATTTGTAGCTGTCTATTTACCACCACAGACCGATGCTGGCACTAAGACCACACTCAACCAACTCTATAAGGCCATAAGCAAACAAGAAATGCTCATCCAGAAGGGATGCTCCTAGCGGCAGGGGACTTTAATGCAGGCAAACTTAAATCTATTTTACCTCATTTCTACCAGCATGTCACATGTGCAACCAGAGGGAAATAAACTCTATACCACCTTTACTCCACACACAGAGACGCATACAAAGCTCTCCCCCGACATCCATTTGACAAATCTCACCATAATTCTATCCTCCTGATTCAAAGCAGAAAGTACCAGTGACTTGCTCAATGAGGAAGTGGTCAAATGATGCAAATGCTATGCTACAGGACTGTTTTGCTAGCACAGACTGGAATATGTTCCGGGATTCATCCAATGGCATTGAGGAGTATACCACTTCAGTCATTGGCCTCATCAATAAGTGCATCGACAACATCGTCCCCACCGTGACCGTATGTACATATCCCAACCAGAAGCCATGGATTACAGGCAACATCCGCATCGAGCTAAAGGCTACAGCTGCCCCTTTCAAGGAGCAGGACACTAGTCCATACGCTCATAAGAAATCCAGCTATGCCCTCAGATTAATCATCAAACAAGCAAAGCGTCAATACAGGGTTAAGATTGAATCATACTACACCGGCTCTGATGCTTGTCGGATGTGGCAGTATTACTGACTACAAAGGGAAACCCAGACGCGAGCTACCCAGTCATGCGAGCCTACCAGATGAGCTACAGTGGTTCTTCCTGTAAAAGTTGCGTCATACTGGAGCACACCTAGTGGGGTGCCACAGAACTCTATTGCACGTTGTTTAATTGTCAGCCGTTGTTACCATTAATGCTTGTTAGTGATAGTTTGACCACCAGAGGGCATCTTTGAGAAGCATTTGATAGCCTTCAATATTGGCTGTACTGGAGAATTTAAAACCTTTTTTGGTAAGAACATACTATATGGGATTGATTTTAAGAAATTCATTTGATTAATATTATAGCGTTTCTATTCCAAGAAAAACTAAACCCTCAGGGTTTCCGTTAGGAAAATATGGCGCTGTACAGTGTGACGGTCAGGAGTAGACTACAGTACTAAGAGCATAACATTTCCACACCCTAATTGTATATCTAAGGTTTTTTTTATATCATTCTAAATTAATTAATAATAATAATAATAATCGCTTTGTTTAAAAAATAACAATATTTTGGAGATGATTTCATTTTCAAATAACCTAAAGTGAGCAAGAAAAAGGCCATTCTTGACCATGGGGTTAGTTATTCTTACTAATTTGTAAATAAAGCCAATTTGTTATTTGGAATTATTGATTTCTGTTTTTAGAGGGAGAGAAACCAAAAGCCCACTGGGTCGCCCGGCCTCATGGGTCTCCTGGTCGTGGCCAGGACATGTATTGAACCAGTATATTTAGCAACTCAGTTTGCACTGTGTTGTCTTAGACCGCTGCACCATTCAGGAGGCCCCATCTACAAAGATTTTAATGCTGATCAATTGCATTGCACAAAGTATCTATTGTCCTGCTTATAGCCCATAATGGCGCTGTATAACGTGACTGGGCGGGAGTAGGCTACATTACGACAGTAAGATCAAAATAATCCTAACATTTCCACACACTAATTTTAGTCTAAACAATACCCAAATGGAGATTCAGGGAAAAGAAAATCTCATGGATCTATCAAGACCAGTCCCCATGCTTGTCTCAGAGCAGCGCTGAAATAGTTGACCACATGCGAGTAGGCTATTGCTTCAAATCCTATTGCTTCTAACTACAATGTGCTTTTTAAATAAATAAGACCTACACCACTTTTAACAGCACAATACTCAACACTAGTGAGACTCATGTTGCCTACGGTAGGCCTACAGTATATCTAAAAATATTTTTTTCAATGATGTGACTCTCCGCCAATAATTAGATTTAGAGGATTGGGGATTTTAAATTAATATCTAAGTGTCAGGATTTGGCCAGGGTTGTTCCGGTTTTTGGTCACTAGATGCCCCCATTGTGCCTTTTGACCTTTTGTTTTCCCTTGATCCCCATTATTATTTGCACCTGTGCCTCGTTTCCCCTGATTGTATTTAAACCCTTTGTTTTACTCAGTTCTTTGCTCTGTGTTTGTATGTTAGCACCCAGCCCTAGTACTCTGTGAACTCTTGTTGATCCCGGTGGACTCTCTTGTGGAATTCTGTTTTTTTGTTCTTGTTTGTTTGTTCTTGTTTGTTTGTTTTTGAGTGTCTTTTGAGGCTTTTTGTGCTATACCTTCCACCTTGTGGATTTACCTTTTTGTCTTGGAGGATTACCTTTGTTCTTGTGGAATTCCTTTTGAGGTTGTGGAGTTACATGTTTTCCTGAAGAACTTCACTTTTTACTTCATTAAATACACCGTCTCAAGTACTGCTGTGTCTGCCTCATCTTCTGGGTTCTGCTGACTATTCGTGGCTCAGTTGGTTTAGTGACTGTTTCTCACTCCGGAGACCCGGGTTCGTAACCGGGTCCTGACACTAAGGGGAATTTTTCATTAGGGCAAATCTGATCTGTGAGAATATATATCTAAGGGGCTTTTATATAATTCTAAATTAATTAATAATAATAATCTCTTTGTTTAAAAATAATTATATTTTGGAGATTTTTTTTTTTAAATAACCTAAAGCGAGCGTTTTTAATCTGAATAAAGGCCAAAATAATATTTATAAAGCCCAAAACATGTATTTCTGTTTTTAGAGGGAGGGAAACCATAAGCCCACCATCCCTATTTTTTGGACAAGGATATCTCGGCCGGCCAAAACCTCTCCTAACCTGGATGACACTGGACCAATTGTGCACCGCCCTATGGAACTCCCAATCACGGCCGGTTGTGATACAGCCAACCTAACTAAGAAGTACATTTGATTAATTTTTTTACCTTCATTAGCCTACTTTGTTTCAATATTTCTGTCATTCAGTGATATGTACTGCCATAGTAACTCTATGTATCCATAACGAAATACACATCTGCATTTTGAAAGATTATTTTCATCATGGTCCTTCTGTAGCTCAGTTGGTAGAGCATGGCGCTTGTAACGCCAGGGTAGTGGGTTCGATCCCCGGGACCACCCATACGCAGAATGTATGCACACATGACTGTAAGTCGCTTTGGATAAAAGCGTCTGCTAAATGGCATATATTATTATATATTATATATTATATATATATATATTATATATATATATTATATATATATATATTATCAATATTTTATTAACGAAAGCATAAAGATGCTGATGAAGAAATACAGTACTGTACAGTATATGCTTTATCGACATGTTGCGGTTGCATGAGGTCGCAAACACTCACTTTAAACATTTGATAATAAAGCATTTAAAGAATTTTGAAGATAGAAGCCACCTGCATTTGTTTATTAGGCTACTGTGCAGTCTGACAAGTAAACATAGCCTACAGTATATACTGTAGTAAACATGGTAATGTGCCCAATTCCTTGCATAAGGGAGAGCAAGCCATGTCCTGACTTTCTCATCATTAATACTCTGTCTTTAATGCTTTTTCGGGTTGCATTAGTTATGGACAGAAAATTCTGAGACACAGTATTAATGATGAACACCCAGAGGTTCACTGGTAAGCCTCATTTGCCTTAGTATATCCATCCCAGTGCCCAATCGTGGTATCTCTCTTCGGTTACACATCCTTGGAATAGCAGAACAGCATAACGGTCCGGACGGCCCTTGCTGTGCCTGGTGAGCAGTTAGTCAAGTACTATTGTCAGAAGAGGAATGTAAATGTCAGGGTGAACCGACGACCTGACGAATCCGCCACGTATGTTGACTCTTCCTGTTGGAGGTGTAGATCCAGAGCTCACATGTTTGCCTGGCATGGATTGTGACTCCATCTCGTTCCTCGTCCTCTTCAACGCGTCCTTCTCCGCCTGACTCTCCGCCAATGACAAGTGACTCTCCGCCAACACTGCCTGGCTCTGGACCAATGCATCAGCTATCGCCCGTATCTCTGCCCTCAGATAATGTTTCTCTTTCTGCTGGTCTGCCTTCAATGACTTGATCTCGGTCTTCAAAGTTTGAATGTGATCCATGTGCACCTTCATCAAATGAGCAGAATGGTACCGCCCTGAGCCCCCAGTGGCCTATGATAGAAACAGTAGATCAATTAAGAATGAAAAGTGACTCTAACACACAAATGCTGCCTACACATTTTAAGGCCAGGCACCACAGGCTAATAGAGATTTTTTTCTTTACTCTGATTAGACTGAAACTTTAACAGTTGAAAGTATACATAAATAAAATAAATTATTGTATTACAAGTTTTATTTATTAAAATAATTAAATATGCAAATGAGGCAAACCGACCATAATTAGCATATTACGAGAATTTGTTTTTCAATACATTGCTTCAAGGCAGAATATTTTTGTTGTTGTTGTTGTTTTAATGTGATAAGACATTCAATGGTCAGGCTTTTACAGATCAGTTCATCAAAATACTGTCATTTCATGGAATTATTTAAAAAACACTACTCACATATATGACGGATGCATATTTTGCATATATTTACACATAAAACAACACATAAAATCAAAACGACACAAGATATTTAAAAAAAGCATCTGTAAAAGTCTGACTATAAGACTTACGAACCTGTATGTGGAATAATGGGAATGTACGTCCATGGGAATGGCCGATAAAGATTGGCTAATACAATTAAAATTTAATTTCCATAAATATGACCATTTATGTCACATTAATTAAACTCTTATTCATATATCACTTCTAAACTGACAAATAAACATAAAATAAACATTTTACAAATACATTAGCACATTTAATACATTTGTTTCAAGCAAGAGAGCATGTGCTTTGAATACTGGAAGTGTTGGGCAAATATGCAGTTTTGGGCAAATTCTCATATCACTTTGCTCAATTTGTCACATACAAGGATTTTGTATGGCTGTTGAAATGTGCAGAACCTTAATCAGCTATGCCTGACCCATATGTAAGGCCCTCTGAGTTGTTGCTGGTGATGCTTTACTTTCTTGACTGCGACAGTACCTACGCTTGGCACACTCCATTGAAGCAGCATCAGCTCTCACAACTCCTCTCTGATTGCTCCAGTGTCACCAAAGTGCTGTCAAGCCACAATTTGTTCATCACATTTGATATAGAAGTGGCTCCCTCATTGAACGTGGCTACTGCCATACTGGCTGCAATGCGGCTTTTGCCCACAAAGACAGTTTTGGGGCATCGAAACCATATTACAGAGTTCAGGCATTCATTTGCATTCTGGGTTCCTCCGTGCGCCATGCTTTTGAGGGCGTTATCATTTGACATCCTATGATATACAGGTACCATTTTCTGTGCAACCTCTCTATAATTGTTTTTTTAGGTTTTTGTGTCGGGGTGGATCTTTACCATTTTCTATGGCTCGCTGGTACCAGTACCAATGCACATACCTATCCCGTAGTTGGAAGTGAATCCTCTCTTGTGCCAAGTGCCATGCAAAGATACATTAATGTCTATGATGGCATCCTCATCCTCCTTCAGCAACTCTGCTATGTCTGGGTCTATATCTGTGTATGCTCTTCTAATTATCTTTGCAGCACTCTCCATTGACTGTAGCCCTCTCTGAATATCTGCAACTAAAGTGGGGGGGGGGTACTTATTATGTCTGTCGACATTAGACATAACTGCAGGACTAAATATCAGCATGTTACCCATTGTAAATATTAGCATACCAGCTTGTATTTACTTTATGTAAAGCTAATTTCTCACTAATCACATTAGGCTACAGCCCTATGACACTGGCCTATGTGGCAGTCTCATTGTATAGTTAGGTTTTCCTATCACCCTGTTTTGTTAACTTTGAATACATTTGCTGGAGCAAGGAAATACATTTTTACTTATACACAGCAAGTCACCTGACAATAATGGGCTACTCTCCCTTTTAATTTACCTTTCATTCTCCTGTTATGTCTCTGATATGAGCTGAGACGCAATGAAGGAATCCCTAGGACTTTGCTTATTTTTCTTTAGAGCTGCATATCCAAGTCCAAGATTGTGGGCAAGAAGAACCATCCTCACATTTATATTAAATGCCACATCTCTTTGGAGCACTCCTGCAGACTGGAGGACGTGTAAACACTCCTCCTAAATGCATCATGATCACCTTCACAGTCTGCACATTCTATCATGACAGACTTACAGAATCACTGGTTGGTAAAGTCTATGGTGATTTTCAGTTCAGACACTCAGGGCAAATCGAATCATGTCTGGCTTATTTGAGACATGTAGAATAAAAGCCACTGTTGGCTGGCTGATGTCTGGTTGATCGCTGCTACAGAAGTAGTCATCTTCATCTTAACTCATTTGCGTCTCAACGAGCTGCTGCGGGCTACCTCCTTTTCCTCCTCTACCTGTACTGCCACTGCCTCGATCGGCAGATCAGGCAAATATTTTCTTCCTTCATCTGCTTTTCTCGCATTGGCTAACTGAGATCGTCTATTTTTATTCAAATACTGTAGGTATATTCTTCGAGATTTTCTAATTTTGTCTCTCTTTACGTTGATCAGATGTCAGGAAATTACTAATCTTTCAGCACGAAACACTCCGTCTACAAAGGATATAGCCATGTATGGACAAGCTAAGGATATGCTCTGGAAAACTAGCTTTTGAATGATATATGATTCAACATGGAAAGTTTTAAAAATAGAGTGTCACGTTCTGACCTTTATTTCCTGTGTTTTTGTATTTAGTTAGTATGGTCAGGGCGTGAGTTGGGTGGGCAGTCTATGTTTGTTTTTCTATGTTTTGGGTATTTCTATGTTTCAGCCTAGTATGGTTCTCAATCAGAGGCAGGTGTCATTAGTTGTCTCTGATTGAGAATCATACTTAGGTAGCCTGGGTTTCACTGTGTGTTGGTGGGTGATTGTTTCTGTCTCTGTGATTGCACCAGATAGGACTGTTTTGAGTTTTCACATTTATTGTTTTTTGTAGTCAGTTGTTCATGTGTACCTTAACGTATTAAAAAAGAACCATGGACACTTACCACGCCGCGTATTGGTCCTCTGATCCGTTTCGCCTCTCCTCTTCGGAAGAAGAGGAGGAAATTCATTACATAGAGGTTGAAGTTCTACATGAAACATGCAATCAAGAATGACATTTATGGTAGGTGTAGTTGACAGATTTGGGATAAAATGATACAAATGAAGTATTTATATACATTATTGCCAATTTATTTGTACATTTTATGAAAGTATGGAAAGTATGAAAGTATAGTTGCAAAATATGCCAAAATATGAAAATTGACAGATGGAAGCAAAATCTCAATTTTTGCCTGTGGTGCCTGGCCTTAAGAATCTAGTAAAACTAACCTTGGCAACCATGCTTTTTTTTCCGGGTGGCGTTTGGGGCAGGTTGAGGAGAACTAGAAAGGTGTGACTTTCAGTTAACAATAGGCCATGAGTATACAGTAGATCACTGATTGTCCTCACTTTGATTATGCTGTAACAACATCCTGTAGCATCATGACCAGGATCTCTATTAATTTAAGTGAGCAGATTAGGGCTTTCAGGAGGAACGGGAAATCTAGTACAGCCAATGAAGATTTTTTGATCAATTAGTATATTTGAGTTTAACCACAATATTTGTTGTATTATTTGTTCTGTCTTTTCTGGTGGATTAAACTGAAATTGCAAACAACTTTCTATGACCTGTTTAAAAAATAACAATATTTTGGACATGATATCGTTTTCAAATAACCTAAAGTATGCTAGAAAAAGGCCACACGGGATGAGACATTCTTACTAACTCGTAAATTTAGCCATTTTGTTATTTAGAATTATTTATTTCTGTTTGCACTGCGATGCAGTGTGTTAGACCACTGTGCCGCTCGGGAGGACCCATCTGCAAAGTTTTTAATGCTGATCAACTGCCTTGCACAAAGTATCAAAATACAGAGTGGTGTTGGCAAAAGTCTACCAATTTTCTCACTTCTTTGTAATTAGCACAGGCCGGCACAGAACACCCCAAAAATTGGGTTTAGAGAAATTCTGAGATTACTGTGCGTTGGTCGTTCGAAGTTAACAATGCCATTATTCAAGTTTGTGCCCCCCCCCCCCATCTACCTATCAGGTGGTATCAGCATTTGCTATCAATGCCAGAATTTGTGGTTCACTATGAATTGAACAGCCATGGCAGAGCCAAGTTGAAATTCCCCTTTAATTTAAAGATTTCACTTTAAAGAACACATCACTGAGAAGTTCAAAAGAGCACAGAATATACGGTATGTATTGATCCTGCCTCGCCGCACATGCAGTCTAATATACAGAGTTTCATGTAAGCAAAGCTAATTCATTTCCAATTTCCAATCACCGACTTCATTCTTGTTTACATGGTTGATTTGAAATCCCAAAGAGCCCCACTATTTGATTAATGGTGAGTAAACGCTATGAATAAATGAATGATGTTAGATAGTGTTTTTTCCCTCCTGGCCCATGGTGAGGGGTGGTAAGCAGGGTACTTCAGATCTTTTGTCAGTGGTGTCGATTCACATTATTCATGGTCTCTCCCCACGCCCTCCGACTGAGTTTGCCCCCCAGCTCTGTAGGCAGCTGTGTGGTAGGCCAGCCTGAGAAAAGGCTGGGCCCTTTAAGGCTTGAGAGAGCTGAGGGTCTGAGATAGCCCTCAGAGCTACAGTACAGTAGGGTCACCCTAGATCCTACAGTGGCTTTCTGGCTTTTCATCTATTGGCTCTTGAAGATGACAGCTTGGCAAGAACCTGCCAACCTTGCCCTAATGGGAGGTGATAGCGAAAGTTCCCCTCTGCTGTCAGTGCCGGTGACATCCCTCACTGATATCAGTGACTCCTGACACTGAGCTACCGATGTGTAAAGAGACATTGGACACAATACTCAACACAAAGAGTGACATAGGAACAGTACTGAAAGAAAGAAAGTGGTGGTTCGTCATGCCATGCTTTGATCTAAACCACAAGGTGACAGGTTACACAAGCACTGTGCACTGCATTAGCTGCCTGCCAGCATGTATTCTAGAGATCTGTGGAGTTACAAGGAAAAATTGTGTGGAGATACCAACCGCCAGGCCTTGGGCAAGGAGAGCCCGTGCCTGAACCAGACTTATTATGCAAATGTTCATCACAACTCTCTCCCTGTGTTTTGGGGTCAAGCGAACGACCTCAAAAATATATTTTTGGTCTGAAGTCTGGCAAAACACCGTCCATGAGTCATTGAGGAATAGAATACAAGAGAAATAAAATGGAAAGTTGTGCTCTACACGTGAGAAACTGAGAGTCAATACAGGAGAGTGCTGCTGCTATTCTGCCAGGAAAAATCTATGCATGCCCCCTTGACTTGAAAGGTATATGTTTCAGTATATTTTCACTCCCAGGGACGGAGATAGTGTATGTGGTGTATGTATGTGAAAGGGTCTCTGTGGGATCAGGCTGTTTAGACATGGATATTTTTGTAGTCACTGTGTTTTCTACGTTTAATGCCGAGGCTAGCTCCTGCTATGTCCGCAAAGGAATCCGTTACATTGGGAGAGTCTCATTTGCATACTCCTCATGTCCTCTGTCCTCGCCTCCTTCTCAAAACCCATTGGAGGAGAAGGTCAGAAGGGAGGGACCTCTGGCTTTCTCAACAAATGGGTTTTCAGAAGGAGACGAAGAGAGAGGACACGAGGGGTATACAATTGAGATCTTCCCAGTGGCTGCGTTCCACTCTGCTGTTTTCACCAGTGTGTTTTTGTTCCCCTTGCACATTTAAATTTCTGATGGGATCCAGATCCCATTGCAAGGAATGGAGACAACAACAACAATCTAATTTCTCAGAAAATACCTATCACAATAACCTGGTTATTTGCAGTCATGGAATATGGAGTGCAGTCTATTATCAGTGATATTCACGCCCTGTTAGACAGCATCCATTGCCCCTGAAATGCACTTCTGAATTCTCAGAGCCTTATGGCCTACAGTAGTTCTGATTCATGCAATGATGAATGTGTCACAGGGTCCATTCTTCACATGAGCTTGGTTCCGTGGCTCGTTTAGGACATCAAATGTTGTCCGGCTACTCCTTCTGTGGAAAAGTCTGTCTTTGTCACAGTCCCAGAGTCCAGGACTTGCAGTAGCAAAGCATTATGCATCATCACCATCCTGAGAGAAACTGACTTTCACATCACAATGAAAGATTTAGAGGTAGGCAGAGTTCATATGTAACTAGTTAGCGCAAAGCATGCATACTTATCCTCATATGGGGTGCAGGTCTGTCAGGGTCTGTGGCCCCGCTCATCTGTTATGATAGTCATGATAGCTTGCTCATTAAAGTAGCACTCCACTTTCTCCCGGAACCAAAAGATAGAAGTCAAATAAGAGCATTTTAAGGCTACAATTACAGAAAGTTATTTCTTGAATATGTCTTAAAGTGTTTCATGCAATGTCCTGTTTTCTAAGGAAAACCGAAGAGATATGATACAGAACAGATAAAAACACTGTCAGTAATAAAGCTACTAAAATGTAACCAGGAAAAGAATAGCACATGTTGACAAGACAGTAGTAGCCAATCATCATCTCCACACCGTGCCAGGTTATAAGCTTTTCACCCAATCCCTTCACCTGGCCATTACTAGATTCTCTGAATGCCACGCTTTGTCTGGATCTCAGGGAACCAATCCCTTGGGTACTAATATCCATCTTTAAGTTTAACCCTCACAAACCTACAGAGAACGGATGCCCTCTGTACCCTCTTTGGATCTCTGACACCAATGAATTATTAGAGGACTGTACCCCATCGCTCTCCGCTGACTGGAATGTCAGCAGGAGTTGTGAATAAATGACACTTTTCCCTCTGTGAAGTAAATTCCAACTCCTAGCCAGCTTAATGAACACATCCTCCGCTCACTGTACTGGTCCTCACGAGCTCCCAATTAGGCCAAGAGTTGGCTTGTTGAGAATAAAGAATCCTGGCCCTGCTAATTCTCAGGGCACATTCCAACCTCATCCCCTTCATTAATTTAGAGGTGCTCAGTCAGGTCCTCTCCTTATTCCCTGCACTCTCCGCACTCCAAGTGTGCACATCTTCCGGTGCTGACATGAGGCTAAACCTTTAGAAAACGTGGTGCTACCTAAAACCTGAAAGGGCTATTCGGCTGTTCCCTTAGGAGGACCCTTTTGGGTTCCATGTAGAACCCTTTCCACAGAAGGTTCTACATGGAACTCAAACCCTTTCCACAGAAGGTTCTACATGGAACTCAAAAGAGTTATCCAATGGGGATAACCGAAGAGAGTACAGCATGAACTTGAGAGAGAAAATCGCGATGAAAATGTTGTCGAAGAGATCGATTAAAATAGACTGAAATCTTTTCAAAGAGACCGATTCATGTTTTTGCGTCAGAACTGTGCAAGTTCATATCAGCAACTTGCATATGCACAAGCTGGCAAATCCCCACTGCTGTCTGAAACTATCCAAGTGCCAAGACTCAGGCAGACAGGGTTGTCACTATTTTCAATCTCAGCACCAGGTTCTTTCATCATAGAAAGAACAATCATCTCAAAAGTTACCGTTAAGTTGTCACTGCTGTGACTGCTTTATTAGAGTTGTTTGCTTAATGGGGACCTCAACCCTGATATACATGTTTTTTTGTGTTTGTCAGTGGGGGACCAACTATGTGTCCCAACTGGAACGCCAGGGGCCACAGTAGTTAGAATTCTGGCAGCAGAACTGTCACTAAAACTGTAAATATGGCTTTCTCCTAGAAATTCCATCTCTTACTGTGTACTGTACAGTGGAGTCTTTTGAGAAACAGTGGGGAGTTGATTACTGTAGCGTGGGCTTACAAAGTGGATTGGAACCATGAAATGGGAGCTTATGTGTTGGTTCGGGCTTTTTGGCCCACACATACAATGCTGTAACACAACTCAATAGGCATAAATGCCTCAAGTGTGGGAAGAGACTATAACCCATAAGAGTCTAAGCCCTGTCTAAACCGGGGGGGGGGGGGTCTGTCCTATATTGAGAGATATTCAGGATTATTCTTAATTTGTACATTTTTTTAACCCCTTATTGGCACCATATATACTTCCATTCATTTTTTCAACTGGCACTGGGGGACATTCAGGCGAGTCTTGTGAAGCCTGTGGGCGTCCTATAGCAAAACAACTGACATGTACATCATCGTGAGCCTCTCACCTTTCCAGATGGGTCATTTTAGTAAGTAGCTCAAACTGTTTGGACGCTACAGACAGAAATTGGCAGATTGGCTGTACTGAATTCAGACGAGTCCCAAGACGCTCGTGGGGGTCTTAGAGCAAAGCGGAGAACTCCATCGTGTTCGTGAGAGTCTCATCGATCCGTAGAGGGCTCATAATAGTTTGTAGGCTATTCAGATGCTACGGACGATTTTGTGAGAAGACCGATTTTTGGGATGTCCCATTGTCTAACAAACATCGCTCTAGCTCTGTCACATGTCACCACAGATGCGGAAGTGAGACATACTGTATGCAGATGCAGTGGATTGAGAACAGAGTAAGTGAGCAGAGTTGAGTGGTTGGAAATCCCACTCATTGCTCATGGAGCTGTGCCGCTTCATGTCTTTTCCTACTACCACTAGAAACCAATCCACGCTCACAGGAAGAAAATAAAATCCAGGTCCAAATTAGCTCCATTCACTAAAATCACAATTTAATAACCAACACCCATCAGTTTTTTTTCCCACATTGACCTACCAATTGGTTTTTAAGTATTGAAACCAAACCATATGGACATATTGAACAGCATATAAACATTCAGAAAGGGAACCTTGTCAAGGCTATTGCCTACAAAGAAATAGATTGTGAAGCATTTGTGAGTGGGACACGATAGGCGGGTAGGGACATAAAGTGCGCAACATTTCATTGCGCACTTTAAGTACAACAACCATCAAGGACAACAACCACCCGAGCCACTGCCTGTTCACCCTGCTATCATCCAGAAGATGAGGTCAGTACAGGTGCATCAAAGCTGGGACCGAGAGACTGAAAAACAGCTTCTATCTCAAGGCCATCAGACTGTTAAACAGCCATCACTAACATTGAGTAGCTGCTGCCAACATACTGACTCAACTCCAGCCACTTTAATAATGGAAGAATTGATGTAATAAATGTATCACTAGCCACTTTAAACAATGCCACTTCATATAATGTTTACATACCCCACATTACTCATCTCATATGTATATACAGTACTCTATACCATCTACTGCATCTTGATGTAATGTATCACTAGCCACTTTAAACAATGCCACTTAAGTGTCTTTTCAGATTCCACAATGATTCGTTAGAAGTGGACACTACATCACTGCACCCCCTTTCTTGCTCTTTGACCTCATCTTTGTATGTCACCTTGATTTAGCACCTGTGTGTTTTTATCAGTTTCTATATCAAAATATTTAGCTAATTCTATGACAGTAGTTAAAGCAAGGGGCTATGAAGAATGGCGCCAGAGGGGATGGCTCCCGTTTTATGGGCCCCTAACCAATTGTGCTATTTTGCATGTTTTTTTCACATTCTTTCTTACTTATTTTGTACATAATGTTTATGCTACCGTCTCTTATGACCGTAAAGAGCTTTTGGATATCAAAACAGGTCTCGAACTCGACCAAGATTATTTCTTTAATGAGGGGGACGCAACGGATATGTCAGGATTTGGCCAGGGTTGTTCCGGTTTTTGGTCACTAGATGCCCCCATTGTGCCTTTTGACTTTTTGTTTTCCCTTGATCCCCATTATTATTTGCACCTGTGCCTCGTTTCCCCTGATTGTATTTAAACCCTTTGTTTTCCTCTGTTCTTTGCTCTGTGTTTGTATGTTAGCACCCAGCCCTAGTACTCTGAGAACTCTTGTTGATCCCGGTGGACTCTCTTGTGGAATTCTGTTTTTTGTTCTTGTTTGTTTGTTTTTTTGAGTATCTTTTGAGGCTTTTTGTGCTTTACCTTCCACCTTGTGGATTTACCTTTTTTTGTCTTGGAGGATTACCTTTATTCTTGTAGGATTCCTTTTGAGGTTGTGGAGTTACATGTTTTCCTGAAGAACTTCATTTTTTACTTCATTAAATACACCGTCTCAAGTACTGCTGTGTCTGCCTCATCTTCTGGGTTCTGCTGACTATTCGTGGCTCAGTTGGTTTAGTGACTGTTTCTCACTCTGGAGACCCGGGTTCGTAACCGGGTCCTGTCAGGATATAAACATGCTCCCATACAAGGACCGAATCCCGTCATTCACATGAAGTAAAGAAGGAAATACAGGGGAGATCAGGGTACCTTCTGAGAATAACCCGCCTATACCATCCGTTCTATTAGCCAACGTGCAATCACTGGAGAATAAAATGGATGTGCTCCATTCGAGACTATCCTACCAACGAGACATTAAAAACTATAATATCTTATAATTCACGAATCGCAGCTGAACGACGACACGGATAATATACAGTTGGCTGGGTTTTCTGTGCATTGGCAGGACAGAACAGCTGTGTTCGGTAAGATGAGGTGTGGGGTGCGTGTCTATTTGTCAATAACAGCTGGTGTGCGATCTAATATTAATGTAGTCTCAAGGTATTGCTCACCTGAGGTAGAGTACCTCATGATAAGCTGTAGACCACACTATCTAACAAGAGAGTTATCTATATATTTTATAGTTATATATTATTCGTAGCTGTCTATTTAACACCACAAAGACCGCACTAAGACCGCAATCAATGAGCTGTATAAGGCCATAAGCAAACAAGAAAATGCTCGTCCAGAAGCGGCGATCTAATGGCCAGGGACTTTAATGCAGGCAAACTTAAATCAGTTTTACCAGCATGTCACATGTGCAAACAGAGGGGGGAAAAACTCTATACCACCTTTACTCCATACACAGAAATGTATACAGAGCTCTCCCTCGCCCTCCATTTGGCAAATCTGACCATAATTCTATCCTCCTGATTCCTGCTTACATCCAAAATTAATACGGAAGTGTTCAGATGACGTGGAAGCTACGCTACAGGACTGTTTTGATAGCACAGACTGGAATTTCTTCCGGGATTAATCCAATGGCATTGAGGAGTATACCACCTCAGTCACAGGCTTCATCAATAAGTGCATCGACGACGTCATCCCCAAGTTGACTGATCCCAACCAGAAGCCATAGATTACCGGCAACATCCACACCGAGGCTAGAGCTACTGCTTTCAAGGAGAGGGACTCTAAATCCAGACGCTTATAAGAAATCCTGCTATGACCTCAGATAAACCATCAAACAGGCAAAGCATCAATACATGACAAAGATTGAATCCTCCGACACTGGCTCTGACGCTCATCAGATGTGGCAAGGCTTGGAAATTGAAAGGCTGGGCATTGCTCACATCATCACCATCATCCCGGATACCCTAGACCCACTCCAATTTGCATACCGCCCCAACATATCCACAGATGACCCAATCTCAATCACACTCCACACTGCCCTTTCCCACCTGGACAAAAGGAACACCTATGTGATAATGTTGTTCATTGACTACAGCTCAGTGCTCAACACCATAGTGCCAACAAATCAAATCGTATTTGTCACATGCGCCGAATACAACCTTACAATGAAATGCTTACTTACAAGCTCTTAACCAGCAATCCAGTTTTAAGAAAATACCTAAAAAAATGTCAGAGAAATAATTACAGAGCAGCCGTAAGATAACAATAGCTAGGCTATATACAGGGGCTACCGGTACAGAGTCAATGTGCGGGGGCACCGGTTAGTCAAGGTAATATGTACATGTAGGTAGAGTTATTAAAGGAACTATGTATAGATAATAACAGAGAGAAGCAGCAGCGTAAAAGGTGGGGGTGGGCAATGCAAATAGTGTGGGTAGCCATTAGATTAGATGTTCAGAAGTATTACGGATTTGGGGTAGAAGCTGTTAAAGTTTGGAGAATCTCTTTTAAAAGGGGTTAAAGTTATGGTTTTAAACTGTCAAGATAAGTTAAACAAGGTTGTCCACATATCTATTTATTATTGCTATTGAAATGTTAGCTGTTAATATTATTGTTGGATCTGATTTTAAGAGATTAGAAATCCCAGGCTTAAAAACAAAGGTGTCATTGTACGCCGATGATTCATGCTCTTTTAAATCCACAATCAGAATCCCTCCACAGCCTCATAGAGGATCTAGATACTTGTTCTAACCTCTCTGGGTTAAAACCAAATTATGATAAGTGTATATTACGTACTGGATCACAAAAAATACAACTCTTAAGTTACCGTGTAGTTCATGATAAATGATATGATAAAATGGTCTGACGGGGATGTGGACATACTTGGTATACATATCCCGAAAGAAAGAAATGATCATGACACAAGGCGAGACCCAGATGCAGACAAAGGAGGCAGATGGTTGAAGTTTAAGATGTTTAATAATCCAAAAAAGAGTAGGGAAGAGAATGGTCGTGGATAGGCAAAAGGTCAAAACCAGTTCAGAGTCCAGGAGGTACAGAGTGGCAGACAGGCTCAAGGTCAAGGGAGGCAGAATGGTCAGGCAGGCATTTATAGAGTCCAGAACAGGCAAGGATCAAAACCAGGAGGACTAGAAAAAGGAGTATAGCAAAGGCAGCAGTATGGGAAAAATCGCTGGTAGACTTGGAACATACAAGATGAACTGGCACAGAGAGACAGGAAACACAGGGATAAATACACGGGGGAAAGCAAGCGACACTTGGAGGGGGTGGAGACCATAACAAGGACAGGTGAAACATATATGAACTCAATCCAATACATTTGAATTGAAAGTCAGAAAAAATAGATAAGATCTTGCTACCATGGAAAGGAAAATAGCTGATTAACTCTTTAGTCATATCACAGTTTACCTATTTGCTTATGGTTTTGCCTACACCTAGTGACCAGTTTTTGAAAATTATATGAGCAAAAAAGATTATATTTTACTTGTAATGGCAAGCCAGACAAAAGTAAAAGGGCCTATTAATATAATGACTATGAATTCGGAGGGCAGAAATGATTAAATACTAAAGCATTAGACCTCTCACTAAAGGCATCAGTCATACAAAAGTTACACTTAAATCCGACTGGTTCTCCAGCAAATTAGTAAGAATGTCTCACCCCATGTTCAAGAATGGCCGTTTCCCCTTTATTCAGATTACAACCTCTCACTTTTGGTGATTAGAAAACAAAATAATCTCCAAAATATAATTATTTTTTAAACAAGCCATAGAAAGTTGGTTGCGATTTCAGTTTAATACGGCAGAAAATACAGAACAAATAATACAACAAATATTGTGGTTAAACTCAAATATTCTCATTGATAAAAATATATATATATTTAAAAAATAAAGGTATAATCTTTGTAAATGATATCATAAATGGGACTGATGGAGTTGTCACACATACAGCTAATACAAATATATGGAAATGTCTGCTCTACCCAAAATTACAACAAAGTAATTGCAGCATTACCACAAAAATGGAAGAGGCATGTGGAAGGCGGGAAAAGTACGGAACTTGTCTGTCAGTCCAGCATGAAAGATCAAAATTGGTTAAATAAAATTGTGATTTAAAAAAAATACATACCAGTTTCATTAAATAGCACAAAAATGACCAGCTGTGCCATATTGATTGCTAAATGGTTGGGAAGAGATTTTCGATGTACCGATTCCATGGCACAGGAATTGACACGCAACACGATGCCAGATTAAAAACTGAAAATGTTTCCATTCAAATTATATGCAACCAATAGAATGTTATATACAGTTGAAGTCTGAAGTTTACATACACCTTAGCCAAATACATTTAAACTCAGTTTTTCACAATTCCTGACATTTAATCCTAGTAAAATTCCCTGTTTTAGGTCAGTTAGGATCACCACTTTATTTTAATAATGTGAAATGTCAGAATAATTGTAGAGAATTATGTATTTCAGCTTTTATTTCTTTCATAACATTCCCAGTGGGTCAGAAGTTTACATGGACTCAATTAGTATCTGGTAGCCTTGCCGTTAAATTGTTTAACTAGGGTCAAACATTTTGGGTACCCTTCCACAAGCTTCCCACAATAAGTTGGGTGAATTTTGGCCCATTCCTCCTGACAGAGCTGGTGTAAGTGAATCATGTTTGTAGGCCTCCTTGCTCGCACATGCTTTTTCAGTTCTTCCCACAGATTTTCTACAGGTTTGAGGTCAGGGCTTTGTGAAGTTAGAACCTGGTCGAAAATGGGTCTTCCAAATGGACAATGACCCCAAACATACTTCCAAAGTTGGAAGTATGCTTGGGGAAGTATGCTTGGGGTCATTGTCCATTTGGAAGACCCATTTGCGACCAGGCTCTAACTTCCTGACTGATGTCTTGAGATGTTGCTTCAATATACCCACATAATGTTCCTGCCTCATGATGCCATCTATTTTGTAAAGTGTACCAGTCCCTCCTGCAGCAAAGCACCCCCACAACATGATGCTGCCACCCCGTGCTTCACGATTGGGATGTTGTTCTTCGGCTTGCAATCCTCCCCCTTTTTCCTCCAAACATAACGATGGTCATTATGGCTAAACAATTCTATTTTTGTTTCATCAGACCAGAGGACATTTCTCCAAAAAGTACAATCTGTGTCCCCGTGTGCAGTTGCAAACCGTAGTCTGACTTTTTAATGGCAGCATTGAAGCAGTGGCTTCTTCCTTGCTGATCAGCCTTTCAGGTTATTTCAATATAGGACTCTTTTTAGTGTGGATATAGGTACTTTTGTACCTGTTTCCTCCAGCATCTTCACAAGGTCCTTTGCTGTTGCTCTGGGATTGTGTTGCACTTTTCGCATCAAAGTACATTCAGCTCTAGGAGACAGAACACCTCTACTTCCTGAGTGGTATGACAGCTGCGTGGTCCCATTGTCAGGACCCGGTTACGAACCCGGGTCTCCGGAGTGAGAAACATTCACTTAACCAACTGAGCCACGAATAGTCGGCAGAACCCAGAAGATGAGGCAGACACAGCAGTACTTGAGACGGTGTATTTAATGAAGTAATAGTGAAGTTCTTCAGGAAAACATGTAACTCCACAACCTCAAAAGGAATCCCACAAGAACAAAGGCAATCCAAGACAAAAAAGGCAAATCCACAAGGTGGAAGGCAAAGCACAAAAAGCCTCAAAAGATACTCAAAAAAACAAACAAACAAGAACAAAAAACAGAATTCCACAAGAGAGTCCACCGGGATCAAGAAGATTTCTCAGAGTACTAGGGCTGGGTGCTAACATACAAACACAGAGCAAATAACTGAGGAAAACTAAGGGTTTAAATACAATCAGGGGAAACGAGGCACAGGTGCAAATAATAATGGGGATCAAGGGAAAACAAAAGGTCAAAAAGCACAATGGGGGCATCTAGTGACCAAAAACCGGAACAACCCTGGCCAAATCCTGACAGAATCCCCCGCCTAGAAACGGCTCCTGACGTTCCTACCAGCTCTCTCAGGGTGGAGGGCCCTGAACTGACGAATGAGGTCAGGGTCCAGTATGTCTTTGGCAGGAACCCAGGAGCGCTCCTCGGGACCGTAGCCTTCCCAGTCCACCAGATACTGCCAGGACCGCTGCACCCGGCGGGAATCCAGTATCCGATGGACGGTATAAGCCGGCTGGCCTCCAATGACACGAGGCGGAGGGGGAGGTCTGTCTGCCGGGACAAGGGGAGAAAAAACAACAGGTTTTAATAAGGAAATGTGAAACGTGGGATTAATTTTAAGGGATCTGGGTAAGTGTAGGCGATAAGAAACTGGGTTAACTCTCCTGGCAACCATAAAGGGACCGATGTATTTTTGGGACAGCTTGCGAGACTCCACCTGTAGTGGTAAGTCTCTTGTGGAGAGCCAGACTCTCTGGCCGGGGCGCAGGGTAGGCCCGGGAAGGCGACATCTGTTGGCTTGTTGTTGGTACCTCTGTGAGGAACGCATAAGATTAAGACTGGTCTTCCTCCACATAAGCCGACAGCGTCTGACGAACTTCAAGGCTGAAGGCACTCTGACTTCGGCCTCCTGGTCCGGGAACAATGGAGGGGCATAGCCAAACTGACACTCGTGCGGGGACATACCAGTGGAGGAGGAGCGCAAGGTGTTGTGTGCGTATTCGGCCCAAACAATGAAGGACGACCATGTGGACGGGTTGTTACGAGTCATACATCGGAGGGTGGTTTCCAGCTCTTGATTCATCCTCTGTTTGGCCGTTGGACTCCGGATGGTACCCTGAAGATAGACTGGCAGAAGCCCACATGAGTTGGCAGAAGGCCTTCCAAAACCTAGAGGCGAACTGGGGACCTCTGTCAGAATCCATATCTTGAGGAATGCCGAAGACTCTGAACACATGATTAATTAGCAACTCAGCCATTTCCTTGGCAGAAGGTAACTTAGTCAGAGGGACGAACCTGGCCGCCTTTGAAAACCTGTCGATAATGACTAGGATAGTAGTTTTGCCATGGGATGGAGGAAGGCCAGTAATGAAGTCCAACGAGATATGGGACCAGGGTCTGTGGGAACAGGTAAAGGGTGAAGGAGTCCTTGCTGGCGGAGGTGAGAAGATTTGCCCTGGCAGCACACGGGGCAAGCATTGACGAAAGTGGCAACGTCTTCTCTTATGGTAGGCCACCAGAACTTACGCTGGATGGACTCCAAGGTGCAACCTACGCCCGGGTGACAGGGGAGGCGAGAGCAGTGCCCCCACAGAAGGACCTGAGTCCTCACTGCCTTGGGGACAAACAACCGATTGGCAGGACCTCCTTTCGGGTCCGGTTCAATAGCTTGAGCTCGTCTCACGGTATCCTCAACTTGCCACGAGATCGGAGCCACGATCTTAGCAGCAGGAAGGACAGGCATGTCCGTGTCATCTCGAATGGCAGGAGCGTAGACTCGGGACAGGGCATCCGGTTTGAGATTCTTCGACCCGGGCCGATAGGTGAGGATAAACTGGAATCGATTGAAGAAAAGAGACCATCTAGCTTGTCTAGAGTTCAACCGCTTCGCCTGCTGGATATACTCCAGATTTTTGTGGTCCGTAAGCACTTGAAACGGGTGAGAAGCCCCCTCGAGCCAGTGTCTCCATTCCTTCAATGCCATCTTAACCGCTAGGAGTTCACGATCCCCCACATCGTAGTTCCTCTCAGCCGGGGTAAGCCGGTGTGAGAAGAAAGCACACGGATGAAGCTTCTTGTCTTCACCCCTCTGAGACAGGACAGCTCCAACACCAACCTCTGAGGCGTCTACCTCCACCACAAACGGTTCATCCGTAGTCGGTAGTATCAGGATGGGAGCAGAGAGGACGCGCTGCTTGAGTCCTTGGAAGGCCGTCTCAGCTTCTCTTCCCCACAAAAACCTTGCATTGCCACCCTTGGTTAAAGCTGGGAGAGGGGCTGCCACCAAGCTGAAGTTCTTGATGAACTTGCTGTAAAAGTTAGTGAAGCCCAGGAAACGCTGAACTTCCTTAACGGATTTGGGGGTGGGCCAATCCGCTACTGCCCCTACCTTCCTGGGGTCCATTTGGACTCGCCCGGGTTCCACTACAAATCCCAGGAATTGTACTCGGGATGAATGGAATTCACATTTTTCCGGCTTAACGTACAGATGGCTGTCTAGGAGGCGTTTGAGTACTTGTCTGACATTTTTAGTGTGTTCTTGAAGAGAGCTCGAAAAGATGAGGATGTCATCCAAGTAAACGAACACAAATATGTTAAGCATATCCCTAAGCACATCATTTATGAGGGCTTGGAACACCGCTGGGGCGTTGGTCAGGCCGAAGGGCATCACCAAGTATTCATAGTGACCAGTAGGCGTGTTGAAAGCGGTCTTCCACTCGTCACCAGGTCTGATCCGCACAAGATGGTATGCGTTCCGCAGGTCAAGCTTAGTGAAAACAACTGCTTCCTGGAGCAGCTCGAAGGCTGTGGCCATAAGTGGTAGCGGGTAACGGTTACGGACGTTTATGGCATTGAGTCCCCGGTAGTCGATGCAAGGACGTAATCCACCGTCTTTCTTGGCCACAAAGAAAAACCCTGCTCCCGCCGGGGAGGTGGATGGACGCATGAGGCCTGCTTCCAGAGCGTCCTTGATGTAGGTATCCATAGCAGCTCGTTCGGGTGGAGATAGGGAAAAGATCCAACCCCTGGGAGGGCAAGTGCCCGGAAACAGTTCGATGGGGCAATCATAAGGTCTATGGGGTGGTAGCATGGTGGCCCTCTGTTTGCTAAATACCAGTTTGAGGTCATGGTAACACTCGGGAACTCGGGTCAGGTTGATGGATTCTAAAGACTCGGGAGTAGAACTCGGGGAATTCGGGAAAATACAAGTATGTTGGCACGTAGGACCCCACTGCTTGATTGTGCCCACAGACCAGTCGATGTGAGGGTTATGGCTGTGAAGCCAGGGGTATCCAAGGACGAGAGGGAACTCGGAACAGGAGATCAAATGAAAGTTCATCAATTCCTGGTGTTGTGAAACTGAAAGGCGCAAGGAGGTAGTGACATGAGTGACAAGTCCAGATCCCAAAGGGCTTCCAACAAATGTAGTAACCCTCATGGGGTCACTTAGAGGTTCAGAGGGAACGCCATTCTCCTTCGCCCAGACACCATCCATGAAGTTACCTGCGGCTCCAGAGTCTACCAAGGCTTGAAGGTGAAGCTTGTGGTTGTCCCAGGAAAGGGTGACTGGAATGAGCAGACGGGAGTTGGACGGATGGGAGGAGGTTATGTTTCCCGTTACAGTTCCCCCCGGTCTGTAAGGGACAGAGCGTTTCCCTGGAGCCCGGGACACGTGGAACGGAAATGGCCCGGTTTGCCGCAATATAGACAGCGTCGCTCCCTCATCCGGCGGTCTCTCTCAGCCTGGGAGATGCGTCCAATCTGCATGGGTTCCGGTGGAGCCAGCGAGGATAAAGGTGGGGAGTCGGACGCTGGTCAATGCGTGAGGCCAACTTGATCAGGGACTCGAGATTGTCCGGTCGTTCCCGAGTGGCCAGTTCATCTTGGATAGTGTCGGAAAGGCCTTTCAGACAGCACACCGTGAGCGCCTCGTTGTTCCAGCCACTCGCTGCTGCCACCGTGCGGAACTGGATGGCATAGTCCGTCACGCTGCGCCGACCTTGGTGGAGAGTCAGGAGCTGTTTGGCTGAGTCAGGACCACTGCTTGGGCCTTGAAACACTCGTTTGAATTCCTCAACAAAGGCAGAGTAGCTGGCACAGCAGGAACTATGGGCATCCCACACAGCAGTAGCCCAGGCCAGGGCTTTTTCCGACAGCAGGGTGATGATATATGCGATCGGTGGGGAACGACGAGGGTTGCAGCTCGAAGGAGAGAGAACATTGGGTGAGAAACCCTTTACAAGCACTTGGATCACCTGAGAACCATTGGGGAGGTGGAAGACGAGGTTCAGCCAGAGGGTTAACTGCCATGGGTACGTGAATCTGAGGTACTGGGACGGGAACTATTGCCGGGGTAAGTCTATCAGATATCTGCTTTATGGAAGTCAGCATCTCTGACAGAAGATGAGAATGTCTAGCCATTAAGGCCTCTTGCTGAACCAGGGCGGCTTCATGGCGTTGGACAGTCTCCTGGTGGTGGGACAGCATGGCAACAAGGTCCTGGGAACTGGCTGCCTCTGGGTTCATTTTTGGGCTCTGTGTTTCTGTCAGGACCCGGTTACGAACCCGGGTCTCCGGAGTGAGAAACAGTCACTTAACCAACTGAGCCACGAATAGTCGGCAGAATCCAGAAGATGAGGCAGACACAACAGTACTTGAGACGGTGTATTTAATGAAGTAAAAGTGAAGTTCTTCAGGAAAACATGTAACTCCACAACCTCAAAAGGAATCCCACAAGAACAAAGGTAATCCTCCAAGACAAAAAAGGCAAATCCACAAGGTGGAAGGCAAAGCACAAAAAGCCTCAAAAGACACTCAAAAAACAAATAAACAAGAACAAAAAACAGAATTCCACAAGAGAGTCCACCGGGATCAAGAAGATTTCTCAGAGTACTAGGGCTGGGTGCTAACATACAAACACAGAGCAAATAACTGAGGAAAACTAAGGGTTTAAATACAATCAGGGGAAACGAGGCACAGGTGCAAATAATAATGGAGATCAAGGGAAAACAAAAGGTCAAAAAGCACAATGGGGGCATCTAGTGACCAAAAACCGGAACAACCCTGGCCAAATCCTGACACCCATGGTGTTTATACTTGCATACTATTGTTCGTACAGATGAGTGTGGTACTTTCAGGCATTTGGAAATTGCTCCCAAGGATGATCCAGACTTGTGGAGGTCTACCATTTTTTTCTGAGGTCTTGGCTGATTTCTTTTGATTTTCCCATGATGTCAAGTAAAGAGGCACTAAGTTTGAAGGTAGGCCCTGAAATACATCCACAAGTACACCTCCAATTGACTCAGATGATGTCAATTAGCCTATCAGAAGCTTCTAAAGCAATGACATTATTTTCTGGAATTTTCCCAGCTGTTTAAAGGCACAATCAACTTAGTGTATTTAAACTTCTGACCCTCTGGAATTGTGATACAGTGAATTATAAATGAATAATCTGTTTGTTAACAATTGTTGGAAAAATGACTTGTGTCAATGCACAAAGTAAGATGTCCTAACCGACTTGCCAAAACTATAGTTTGTTAACAAGAAATTTTTTAAGTGGTTGAAAAACGAGTTTTAATGACTCCAACCTAAGTGTATGTAAACTTCCTACTTCAACTGTGATTTGAAATTCTGCAGACATTTACATTGATGGAAGCTACAATCTATTTGCAATATTAAAGCTGATCTACCCAAATAATATTTTAACAAACAAACAAAAAATTGTAAAGAATTCTGAAGAAAGCTAGTCTATTTTGTTCAGAATAAATCGTAAAAAGGTGGTCCTATTTTACCAAAATGGCCTACATTTTCTAACTGTGTGAGACATCATTTTTGAGGTGAAATGGTGAGACTATTCATAACCCAAGGAAATGTAAAACAATGATGAGCATAATGGTTTGAAAATGCTGAGCACACAAAGTTATATAGCCCAAGTCCATTCTGCCTTCTTTTTCTCTTTCTGGGCATTATATAAGAAGATGCTGTAGACAGATGGAATGTTTCATTTGCCAAAGAGAATATGAGAGGAAAAATTAGATCTGCCTGAGACTTTAAAAAATGACTCCAACTTTGACATCAGCATGGAAATGGAGTGTCACTGTGGTCGAGAGGGGCTGTTCAAATTGCTGTTTGGATTAAGAACTTATTTTATGAAGTTATTTCAGTCCAATGTGACTCAGTTGGTAGAGCATAGTGCTTTCAACAACAGGGTTGAGGGTTCAATTCCCATGGGGGACCAGTACAAATATGTATGTAATCACTACTGTAAGTCACTCTGCATAAGTGTGTCTGCTAAATGTAAATATAGAAATATATTTTAGATTAGCACAATTCATGCATTTGCAAAATGTTGAAACTTATTAAAACCGAAAAGTAGGTTAGTGATGATGTTACACAAGCCACAATTTACATAAACACTAACCTTCGACCTTTGTAGTCATGAGTGATATGCCCTTGTTAGAGGCCTAGTCGGAGCAAGCACGTTAAAGCTTTTAAAAAATGATGTGTTGTAGCCTTTTGTATGTCTCTCTGGAATACTAAACTAGCCTTCACTTGACATTTTTAACTGAGTGCAGTTGCCATACTCTGGAACACAGTGCAATGGTCTTGAAGCTTACAGAGATTCTAGGTTAAAGAGCAATGCGTGTCTGCATGACACTCAGTACCTGGGGAAACTAGTGCTGGTAGATGTAAACATGAAGAATAGCAAAGTTAACCCTAGACATTCCACACAGTTGATGTATTTCATGTGAATGTAGCAGTTAACCTCTCTAGGGAGTTTGGGACGCTACCGTCCCACCTGGCCAACATCCAGTGAAATTGCAGAGCTCCAAATTCAAAAACAGAAATAGTCATTATAAAAATTCATGAAACATACAAGTGTTATACGTCAGTTTAAAGATTAACTTCTTGTTAATCCAACTACGGTGTCAGATTTCAAAAATACTTTACGGCGAAAGCAAACCATGCGATTATCTGAGAACATAGCCCAGCAGACAAATCATTACAAACAGTAACCAGCCAAGTAGACGAGTAACAAAAATAGCGATAAAAGTAATCCCTTACCTTTGATGATCTTCATATGATTACAGTCACAAAACTCCCAGTTACCCAATAAATGTTTGTTTTGTTTGATCAAGTCCCTCTTTATATCCAAAAACCTCAATTTTGTTAGCGTATTTTGTTCAGTAAAACACTGTCTCAAACAGCATCCGGTGAAAGGGCGTGAACCTCAACAAAACAGAAATTCTCATAATAAACATACATAAAAGATACAAATGTTATACACCAGCTTAAAGATAAACTTCTTGTTAATCTAACCGCTGTGTCAGACTTCAAAAAGCCTTTAAGGCGAAAGCAAACCATGCGATTATCTGAGAACAGAGCCCAGCAGACAAATCATTACAAACAGTTAGCAGACAAGAAGAGGAGTAACAAAAGTCAGAAATAGTGTTAAAATGTATCACTTACCTTTGATGATCTTCGTATGGTTCATATGGTTTATGTTACACAATAAATGTTTGCTTTGTTCGATAAAGTCCCTCTTTATATTCAAAAACCTCAGTTTTGTTGGTGCGTTTTGTTCAGTAATACAACAGACAGACGAAAAATCTAGAAAGTACCATAAAAGTAAAAACGGCATTTATAATCAATCCTCAGGTTGTTTTTGTCATAAATAATCGCTCATATTTCAACCGGACAAAATTTTCGTCAATTGAAAAGGAGAAACAAGAAAGGCACGCTCCCGGTCACGCGCTGGGCTCATGTCTGGAAATTTCCACTGTCCACTCATTTAAAGTGATGTTTCTCCCTCATTTTTCAGAGTAAAGCCTGAAACAATGCCTAAAGACTGGCCACATGTAGAGGAAGCCACAGAGATTGTGAACTGGGTCATACGTCTTTGTATGGTGGATAGGCTTTGTATGGTGGATAGGCTTTCAATGGAGGCATTTCAAAATAAAAGCACTTCATGAATGGATTTTCCTCAGGTTTTTGCCTGCCATTTCAGTTCTGTTATACTCACAGACATTATCTTAACAGGTTTGGAAATGTTGGAGTGTTTTCTATCCACATCTACCAATCATATGCATATCCTAGCTTCTGGACCTGAGTAGCAGGCAGTTTACTTTGGGCACGCTTTTCATCCAAAATTCCAAATGCTGCCCCCTACCCTAGTGAGGTTAAAGGATTTTCAAGGATCTCTAAAGGCCTTGTGAGAAAAGGGTAAGACAACAGAAAACAGGAGAACTTTCACTATGATTGAATCAAAGCTGCGTGAAGCTCAACTCGGCTGTACCAAAGGAGGCATAACTAGAAGTCTTCAAAGATAACATGGACTGTGTCTCCCTAAATAGGTTTAAATTCAAATGAAGCTGTTACACTTGTGCACCTACAGTTGAATAAAAATGTTTCAGGCTTCACCTCTATTACAGAACAATAATGTACAGAAGAGTATTATAACCTCATTTCGATCACCCACCCACAAACCGCTCAAATTATGCAATGACTTATAGGACCTTGAAGGGTTAACCTGCTGTTCACCATTAGCCAATTCAATAGCAAAGACTTTGAGCATTATGTTTAGTAAACATTACTTCCATTACTACCTGTCCTGTATGTTGACATCAATATATCACAACTCCTTCCCTATTAATGGCCTGTATTTATGCGTTCCTTCACCACACATTGAGAGATACAGCTGAAAATATACAATTTTATGCTGTATCAATGCTCAATGCTCTATCAATAATTGAGTGTTTTTCCCCTCCTTCTACAGTTTGCAGCATTTATTTTCATTTAGCCCTCCCCTTCAAAACCATCCATACTTCCGTATGACTTTTAACATAGAGAAAAGGCGCAGACAATGGTGTCATAAACAAAATGCGCAGAGGTGACAGACGGACTAAATAGAACAACCATCGTTAAATGACGGCGCTTGGCATTTGCTTTCACCTGCTGCCTGTTTCTCTTTTGATATATGGCAGACAAATAAATTGTTTTGTCGGAGTGAGCAAGTACTTTGAAATTGCAAAGGGCTCAAGGGCTAACATGTTTGTAGTACGCCTCTTTCCTTTGCGTGGTTCATTTCCCCTCTAACTAATTGGAGTATTTTCTAATCTGAATTCCCTTAGCCAGCACCAGTTTTAATGCCTTCCTCTGCCTTATTAAGAAAGTCTTTATCTCTGCCTCTTTATTAATGTGGACTAAACTTCTCTATATGAAGACAGATAGAGGCAGTGTATCAGCCTACAACAACGCATCTAATGACTTTGCAGAAGAGGACTTCATGTGGCTGTAAACCACAGTGGTTGGTTACCCTACACTTACAGTACATAGCAGCTCGTGTTATTATTGATCATGTTCTTGTCCCAAGAGGAAGCAGCCACTCAAACATTTCCCTTGTTGTCTTCAGGGCCCAGATCTCTCTCTCTCTCTCTCTCTCTCTCTCTCTCTCTCTCTCTCTCTCTCTCTCTCTCTCTCTCTCTCTCTCTCTCTCTCTCTCTCTCTCTCTCTTTCTCTGTAGTCTGTTTCTCTCCATCTCTCGCTCTCTCTCCCTCTCTTTATCTCCACTCTCTTTCTTTCTCTCTCTCTCTCTTTCTCTGTAGTCTGTTCCCTCCCCCTCTCTCTCTCTCACTGTATCTCTCTGTATTTTTCTAAATCTCTCTCTGTCTCTCTTTTTCTCTACCTATGTGTGTGTAGCACAACACAAATGGCTGCTTGCAAAAAACATATGCCAAACAATACATGAATACATGCCAAACAATATATGATTAAATATGGTGGTATCTACCAGTTGTGACACGTTTATTTAGCACTGATTAATCTATTATACTTTCTTCATGAGAGAGTTCAAGCAAAGTGTACATCCATGAAATATGGCCAGGCCAATAACATTTCCTGACAGTGTAGCTATTTGCAGCAGATAGATAGAGTACTGGACTAAATATGTAGAGATGAGTCCTTTCATGGGACTGTATTTGTCACGACTTCTGCCGAAGTTGATGCCTCTCCTTGTTCGGGCAGTGCTCGGCAGTCGACGTCGACGGTCTTCTAGCCATCGCCGATCCATTTTTAATTTTCCATTTGTCTTGTCTTGTTTTTCCACACACCTAGTTCTCATTTCCCTCATTATGTGTTGTGTATTTAAACCTCTGTTTCCTACATGTCTTTGTGTGGTATTGCTTATTCTGTTTCATGTTATGTGCACATTAATCTGTTGTGCTGGGTTATGTTAACCCGAATTGTTATTTAGTGTTTATTTTGACATTTGCTTCTGGTACGCCTAAATAAAAGGCTCTGTTGGGTACCCAATGTCTGCTCTCCTGCACCTGACTCCCTTACAGCCATTTACACATACCTGGCAGCATTATTATTTTGTCACATCATAGCACCTGCCTTCTGTACATAAGACACACTACAGTCCCTTACGGTCCCTTGTGACTAGACATGCAGGCTTTGAGCCAAGAGATATAATGAGAATCAGTGCATCACAATTGCCTGGAGTTAGACTTTGTAGCTGTGTCCGTTATTAAATAAGGAGATGCATGTCAGTCGGACTGGGAGATTGAACTGTTCAATAGAAAAAGAATGATAAATAATGATGATCCCTACATTCTATATCAGGCAGGATTTTGCTGGTTCGTACTAAAGAATATACCCAAGTAGAGGCTTGGAATGGTGTAGTGGTCTAAGCCTCTGCCTCTGGAGCACATGTACAAAGTACAGCTGCCAGCATGACCTAAAATCCAACCCACTACTCTCTCAGCACTGTTTCTCCTACCTTTCAGCTCTTGTATCGCTCTATCCAATAAGCATACAACATCCCTAAATATATATATAAACAAAAATTATATAAATAAATAAGGAGCTGATGCTTGAAATTAGAAGTTACCGTGATGTATTTTTTGCAATCTACAGTTGTCATCTCATCAGCCCAAGTTAATAGAGGTTGTTGGTGGCAGTGCCTAGCTTTAATGGTAGCCCCGCGGCACTATGGCGGGTGTGAGCTGTTAGTGCCCATGGCCAGGGATGTGACTGGAGAAGACAGGCGGATTGATAGGAACACTGTTCTTGTCATGACAAGGACATTCAAACCCATGAGGTGTTTCTGATCATGTGTGCATCCCAAATGGCACCCTATTCTCTATATAGTACACTACTTAAGTTCTGACCAGAGCCCTATGGGTCCTGGTCAAAAGTAGAACATTACATAACGAACAGGGTGCAATTAGGGGCGCAGCCCACCTCTGTTCTCTCTGTCCTTTACACCCCATGGGAGATGGATGGATGTCGTATAGAGGCAATGGTTTCTTCCTCTCTTTTCTACTTTATATTCTATTGGGTGATTGTGATTGATTTGACACAATCTGTTTGATCATGTGCTTGTTCTGTCATGAACATTTTAAGATGTCATTGTTCTATAGTGGGTTTGCAGTGCTGCATACATAATGGTCCCGAGAGCATTATGTCATCTACATTTAAAAAATGGCACAAATGATCTCAACTTCCTCCTTGGTAATATGTTTGCCAGTTCGAGTTCAGTTCAGTGGCTGTACGTATTTGGGCCTTTTGATTTACTGTCATCAGTATAGTATCTGATGTGATGTCTGCAAAGCACAGTTGTTGCAACTGTGGAGGAGCACATTTCTGCCACTGGGAGTAAAACATTGCAAATTTGTCAAACTTACTATACTGTTTAATGAAGTGAAGACTCACACCTCACACCTCACTCAAGTCACACCTCACGTGTTCTAATATTATATGCCAGTCATTGTATTCGTAAGCAAAGGCTACATTGTATGTGTTAACTTCACATAAAATCCCAAGTTCAAGAAACATTGGGAAACTGCGGCACTCCAAAACGTTTCTTTTAAAAAATGGACAAAAAGATATCACTTCAATTCACCTTTCTATTATTTGTCCGGGCAGGCTGACGCGTTTTGGCAGTTATGCCTTCATCAGAGATGTGCGGAAGCCATTGTTTTTTTTTATAAGCAGGTGAATAGGTGATAATTACAATTGCCCACACCTGTGGAAGGGCGGTACATAGTGGTAATAAAAACATTAGTGAACCAACAATTATTACAGTATACATATAAATACATATACAAACACAGATCAGCAGAATAAACTTGATGAATAGCATTTAGGTATCATGATGACGTATTGGAAATTTGAGACATTTTTGGTGGATTTGGTTTCTTCCTACTGTACAGTAAAGGCTACAAAAATAGATGCTTGGGGGTATCTGGATAGAGAGACTGTAGTTGAATGTATGTAGGAAAATATACATAGGTATTCAAAATACAGCACATCCATATCATCTACATGTTAGCATCTCTGTAATCCTATGGGTTGGTAAAACGTATTTTACTGTAAGAGTGGCATATTAGAATTGAATACTTCCAGTTGCCTTACGTGTGTGTGTGTGTGTGTGTGTGTGTGTGTGTGTGTGTGTGTGTGTGTGTGTGTGTGTGTGTGTGTGTGTGTGTGTGTGTGTGTGTGTGTGTGTGTGTGTGTGTGTGTGTGTGTGTGTGTGCGTGTGTAAGTACAGTATGTGACTGGAGCATGGTTCTCTAAAGGGGTATTCGGAATGCACTGAACTTTTCAACTTTGTGGAAACACTCACCTGCTCCCTTTTAGGAATGTAAATGTGTAAATGCCTGGCACAGTTTGGTAAACGAGCACTTTTATTTTCACATGAAATATGAATGTTGACCTTGTGATCCAAGACACCCACTACCTATAAATGTTTGTCATTGTCTCTCAATTCAGGTGTGAACAGATCATTGGTCATGTAAAACTTGATTCACACATTTACATATTCAATTGCTTAATTTATGGATAACGATGAACAACTTGCAGGCATCTCTATCATTGTCTAACATAATGCCTTTTGGGACTCCTTAACATATATTTAAAGAGGCATCTCCTTAAAATATTCTCAATCGAATTTTCCCCACCAGTAGGCGGGCCAACAATTCCACTGTCATTCGTATTAAAATAATACAGATATGTCCGGCAGACTACATAAACTCAAACTCAAACTCAAACTCAAGACTGTCTTTTAAAGAGCAAAATGCGCTTATGCTTTCCCCCCCAAAGGTTTAAGAACTAGCCCCGCCTTAATTTTACAGTCTATTCTGCTCGTTATAGTTGGAGCGACAATTCCACCGCCAGCGTTGAAGGTTACCTCGTGCATAGTGCGTAAACGGTGCAGGGGGGAGACGGATATTCCGCTGCTCTCATACACACTCTATCAACCGCGCGGTAATGATGCTAGCCTGAATCTTACCTAAGGTTTTCAACAAACAAAAATAATATGAACTTGAGTATGATATTGTAAAAAAAAAAGCAATGTTTTTGTGAAGAGCGTTCGTCAGACCATATGGCAGTGCCTTTGGTGGAGCAACTTATCATTTGCTTCTGAACAACCAGACTCGATGAACAATTTAAGAACTTTGAGAAAAATGTTCAAGCCAAACAGAGGACTTCAAACGCGGTGAATTTGGATATCGTTGGAATTAAAAGACTGATCCCTGTAAGAGCAGTGATTCAATCAAACTTATGGCGTGAAGGTAAGCGCATATCTTGCTCTGACATCTTAATGAACACAGGTCTAACGCTCGAGAGGTGAAATTGTCCACATTTAAGATAGACTACCCGATACCTGCACTATAAAGGAAAGTGTAGACTAGATACAGTTGCTTAAAGTGGTATTTCAAGATCATAAGTTTTTTTTCATGTAATTAATGCTTCTTTTAAGTTTTAAATTGGTAACAATTTTGCGCACGGCTGAATTTGAGAAATCGATGAGGTATTGAGTAATTTTATTGAATTGGAGCATATGCTGTAGGGCAGTGATAATTTCATGATCAACTAAACGATGTGCTCTCGGCTAAGACATTTGCGTGCGTGAGTGCCTGCGTGCGTTATGTGTGTTTTTGCGTGGGTGTCTGTGTGCATGCATAAATACATATTTATCTGCTTGCTTAAGTTTGTGTGTTTGTTTGCAAGCATGCTCTCGGCATCAAAGTGAATTTTTGTGGCTTTAAGGATGATTTCTGTGTAATATGTCAGTGATGGAACATGAAAAGGTTGCATATTGGTTTTCTTCAAAGGTCTTGATGATGGAGCAAAGCAAACATGTGATTATATACACACTCGCCACTAGTAAGTAATTGAAAGACTTATTGAATGTTTATGGTCTAGTGTGCCCCAGTGAGTGTGTTTTTGTGATCCTGTGAGGGAACTGCCTGTTTAACTCCTGCCGCTTCTTGTTCCTATCAACAGCCTCCCGAGAGCAGCAACACCATCTTTAATATGTCTTACATGTGTTGCCTTAGAATATAAACTACTGTTACATACAGTAGGCTACACCTAAATCAATGAGGGTTGTACACATGTAAGGGGTTTTGTTTTGACTCTACTCCACTTTATTGTTGTATTTATTACTCTTTATGGGGTCCAGCAAAAATTAAGGCAATTATACAACAACAGATTTCACAACAGATTTCACAACGCATTAAGTGTATGCACTCAGGCCATTACTCTACTACCACCACATATCTACAACACAAAATCCATCTGTGTGTGTGTGTGTGTGCGTGCGTGTGTGCGTGTGTGCGCGTGTGTGTGTGTGTGTGTGTGTGTGTGCCTCCCACAATCTCTGCTGTTCCATAAGGTCTTTTTTTATCAGTTTTTTTAAATGTATATCTAATTTAGCTAAAACAGTGTTTAATCCCTCAAGTGAATTATTATATGAGCAATGATAAAAATAACAAGGTGGAATCCACAGCCGACAGTCGTACTCATGACAAAAGATGATGATAATTGCTATTTTCATCATTGCTCATATAATAATTTACTTGTGAGGGACCAAACACTGTTTTAGCATAAAATGCCAGCAGGCGTTTGGAACATATTTAAAACAATTACACAATTACTGAGAAATACCTAATTAGCCTGAATGGTGACAAATTAAAATGACTCAATACTCTCCAACTGCAGAGAAACATCTTTAAATGCAAACTGCGGAGAGACAGGAATAAATGGACACACTGTGTGCAATAATTATTTAAGCCACAGAAAATAGCAACTGTTGTTACAACTGAGTTGCAGTGATTTCGGGTCTGATCAAGCTATGTTATGCTACTCTTATGATTATTTCTTTGTGTGCTGTCCATTGTCTTGCTTACTGGCAGGTCGGAAGCCTATAGCCCCATACCATCTCAATACGATCCTCTCAGCTCTCTGGTTACTCTGTACTGTATCTCACTCTTGTGCTGCTGATGGCAATCCAAGCTGCTGCAATTACCCTACAGATCAGGGGTTTCCCAAACTCAGTCTCCCCCTCCCCCCCCCCCCCCCCCCCCGGGTGCACATTTAGGTTTTTGCCCCAAACAGCTGATTCAAGTAATCAAAGCTTGACTATGAGTTGGTTATTTGAATCCACTGTGAAGTACTAGGGCAAAACCCAGGAGGGTGCACGTTGCCTACCCTATTTTCTAAACGAGAAGGATTCGAACAATCTAGCTTTGTTTACACGCTTGAGTCATGTTTGGTTTGTTTGGAGGTAGACTGTAGGCTTCAGCAGATTTCCCCCTTGCAGATAGCTAGCTGTCTCCCATGATTTATGAAGACCTCCATTTGAATAGTTGAGACACCACCACAATAGTACTGTAGTCTGCCAATACATCATGGCTCATGTTTCCATACCTTCAGTTTCAATAACCACAACCTTAAAATAATAACACATTAAGACATCATTTTCTGGTGTGGGTAGACGTTAGGTGACATTGGGTTTTTCACATGTCAATCATTTAATTATATTGGTAAACAACTGAACTGATATTCCCACTTTGAGTACCTTTTTCCCGAGTGTGTCAACTGCCGGACATCTCTTGCAAGCAATGCTCACAGAAAGGATTGGAGATGGAGGAGGCAATTAAGTCCAAAAACCAATAAAATGTATGGTCTGCTTATGATGGTGCAGGTTACAGTCATACACTGACACAGTGCATCTGTCTGGTCATTAAGGGGCTATAAGGGCCAACACGATGAAGGGGGTGTAAAGTGTCTGACCAGGAATGAGAATGTTATGCATTTTAAATGGTATTTATGGCATGTGTCATATGTTCAGACAAACCTGGGTTCAAATAGCATTTGTTTTCTTCCAAATTAAAATATTGAGTGTTTGATTGTCTGCCAGTTGGGTGGGTATACACTTTTAAGACTTATTCCATTGGTTGCAATGTGCCATACAAGCTCAATCAAGCACAGCTCAATTATGTTATAGAAAATGAATACTACTTGAACCCAGGTCTGATGTACAGTATCCTTAGTATTTGTTGCATCCAAAATACCATCTACTGTATACTGTCTGGATAACATCTCTTCTTATTGAAACACAGAGGAGTACATTTTTACATAATAACATAGGGAAGATTTCAATTGCATACTCCTCACGTCCTCTCATTTCTCCTCAAAACCCATTGGAGGAGAAGGTCAGAAGGGAGGGACCGTATAAACCTTTAGTTGGCCCTTAGTCCCTTTGAACTCTTATCCTAAGCTGATCAAAACGTCATACATCTGGCATCACACTTGATTTTAAATGTTCCCTGACAAACCTTATCTAAACAAATGGTCCACGGTGAAATCCTTGCCTTATCATAAGTAAGCAGTCTTGGTTATTTTGGGTTCTTAGAAGCAGAGATCCTTTCTCCCCCCTCTATCTCTCTCTCATCCACTGCAGGATTATAAAGAGACAATGCTCCCCTGGGAGACGTTTAACTCCTTTTAGTCACAGTCAGGCTAAATTGTCAAAGCTCTCTCCACAGACATACGAACACGTGCACACAACAATACACACAGGCATACACACACACACACACACATTCATATGGGTGTCCTCTATGGTTACTTCTGCATGGCATGATAAAGTATCACAGGTACAGGAGCAGTGCGTGGGTAAAATCACCAGTGAAGCCAAGCCAGGAAAAAAAATCTGTATTACAACCTATGTGTTGTGATAATTGCGTCATTCGCCTGTTAGTTCATATGCCTTGGCACTGTTATATATATCTATATCTAGCCCTAAGGCCGAGACAATAAGAAGACACAGTGGCAGAATAAATTCAAGTCCAGAAAATATATTGCATGCAACAAACAGTTACATTACCTACAGTATGGTCAAGCAAGTTCATGTTTCTGACATTTTTGGACTAATAAACAACTATTGATTTAAAACCACAGAGTTGATGCAAATCACAAATCACAAAGAATACACTATTGCAGCATCATTTCAACTCATTTCAACTTAAACATTTCAACATCATCAATCAATCATCAAATTTATATAGAAAGCGCTTTTTAAATACGCTGATGTTACAAAGTCTGCTAGGAAAGTCCGGAACCTAGGAAGAAACCTAGAGATGAACCAGGCTATGAGGGGTGGCCAGTCTTCTAGCTGTGCCGGGTGGAGATTATAACCGAACATGGCCAAGATGTTCAAATGTTCATAGATGACTAGCAGGGTCAAATAATAAATCAAAGTGGTTGTAGAGGGTGCAACTGGTCAGCACCTCAGGAGTAAATGTCAGTTGGCTTTTCATAGCCAATCATTCAGAGTATCTCTACTGCTCCTGCTGTCTCTAGAGAGTTGAGAACAGCGGGTCTTGGACAAGGTAGCACATCCGGTGAACAGTTCAGGGTTCCATAGCCGCAGGCAGAACAGTTGAAAAAGGAGCAGCAACATGACCAGGTGGACTGGAGACAGCAAGGAGTCATCAGGCCAGGTAGTTCTGAGGCATGGTACTAGGGCTGAGAGAGAGGGAGAGAGAAAATATACTTACATTCACACAGGACACTGGATAAGACAGCAGAAATACTCAGATATAACAGACTGACCCTAGCAGCTCTTTCAGTAGTTTAGTTGGAATAGGGTCCCGTATGCAGCCACCAGAGGACTACGCCACAACCTGATGCAAGTGTTTTCTGTCAATGACATTTAGCTTGTGGTGTGACGTGATTGGTATGAAGCCAAATCCAAACGGGCTTCCATTGACACTTTTTTTTTGGTGCGCCAGTAACATTCAAAGATGAGCTCACTCAGATTAGCTCAACTCTTGATTGGAAAATTATTTTATGAATGTTTTATCTAAGGAGGCCAAATGATCGCTGGCTTGCTGTGCATCCAATGCTATGAATGGCAACAATATCATACCCTTTTTGACCAGACAGCATCAGATGGATGGGCTACACATACTGAGACAGAGGGGTACTGTTTTGTTTGCTCGGACGCTTTCTCCGGTGAGATACATTCCGCTTCTTGCGAATTGAAGGAAATTCATGAAACAGAAACGATTTGTAAATGTTTAGGGGAAGCCTGGCTTCTCTTGGCAGCCATGAATACACACCACTGCACAGGTTTGAAAAAATTTACAAAAAGATGCATGTTAAGCTCCCTACAAGTTCGAGACAACGATTGTCCAAATAACAGACTATTGTGCACAAAAAAGAGAGAGAAGAAAAGTGCTTGAGTGACATGAAATCTCTCAACAACATCTCAATGTGGCAACATGTTCAGTCAAAGGACCATTAACTGTGAATGTGGCACTAGAACTGGGCTGGTGGTTGGTGACATTGACAGACTCCGAGGTGTGTAGGGAACAACATTTACCCAGGTTTGAAGTGCAGAACCTCTCTTTTGTGATGTTAGTCTGGAAATGTTTCAATAAGATCTAAATGTTAGACTACACAGTGTGGGTTAGAGTGTGTATAGTTTAAATAGCTTTTTAACTGCAGTTTAGAAATGTTCCCCCAACTGGTACAAAACCTTACTGTGTGACTGTTACTCTGGGCTTTGATACATACAAGTAATGGTCCAATCAAATATGTTCTTATTAAAGATGAAAGATTTACATCTGGAAATAGCATGTGTCCATTTAGACCTTGGCCCATAACCTCAACATCACAGGAATTCATTAAAGGGTTCAGTGTTGATATATGGCTTAGGATCTGCCATGATGGGCGGGCTGTCAGTCATTCCAGGATGTTAGCTAGTAGCTACACCATGGGAGCCCTGTTCATGTGGAGAGTGAAGGTGGTTTGTGAAATAAGAATGGGTTAATCAGGCTCTTGGGAATGAAGTAGAAGCATAGGCTATATGTAAAAATATCTCTCTCTCACTCATAACAAAGAAGTATGTGGACAACTGCTCGTCAAACATCTCATTCCAAAATAATGGGCATTAATATGGAGTTGGTCCCCCCCCCTTTGTTGCTATAATAGCCTTCCACATTGCTGTGGGGATTTCCATTCAGCCACGAGCATTAGTGAGGTCGGGCACTGATGTTGAGTGATTATCCCTGGTTCGCAGTCAGTGTTCCAATTAATCTTAAAGGTTTTCGATGGGGTTGAGGTCAGGGCTCTTTGCAGGCCAGTCAAGTTCTTCCACACCGATCTCGACAAACCATTTCTGTATGGATCTCGCTTTGTGTACAGGGGCATTGTCATGCTGAAACGGGAAAGGGCCTTCCCCAAACTGTTACCACAAAGTTGGAAGCACAGAATCATCTACAATGTCATTGTATGCTGTAGTATTTAGATTTCCCTTCACTGTAACTAAGGGGCCTAGCCCAAACCATGAAAAATAGCCCCATATCATTATTCCTCTTCCTCCAAACTTTACAATTGGCACTATGCATTCGGCCAGGTAGTGTTCTCCTTGCATCTGTCAAACCAGTTTTTGCGTGTCCAACTGCCAATAGGTGAAGCGTGATTTCTCCCCCCTGAGAACAAGTTTCCAATGGTCCAGAGTCTATTGGCGGCAAGCTTTACACCACTTCAGCCGGCACTTGGCATTGCGCATGGTGATCTTAGGCTTGTGTACGGCTGTTCAGTCAAAGGACCATTAACTGTGAATGTGGCACTAGAACTGGGCTGGTCCCCTTAGACATTTAGTCAGAATGACTAGCTTTAGATTAAGCCTCGGTGCAAACAGATGGTTGGTGACATTGACAGACCCCGAGGTGTGTAGGGAACAACATTTACCCAGGTTTGAAGTGCAGAACCTCTCTTTTGTGATGTTAGTCTGGAAATGTTTCAATAAGATCTAAATGTTAGACTACACAGTGTGGGTGAGAGTGTGTATAGTTTAAATAGCTTTTTAACTGCAGTTTAGAAATGTTCCCTCAACTGGCACCAAACCTTACTGTGTGACCATTACTGTGGGCTTTGATACATACAAAATAATGGTCCAATCAAATATGTTCTTATTAAAGATTTACATCTGGAAATGGCATGTACCCATTTAGACCTTGGCCCATAACCTCAACATCACAGGCACTCATTAAAGGGTTTAGTGTTGTTAAATGAATAATATCTCTGTAATAGCTCCTGTGTGGGATTCATACTCTCCATAGGCTCCCCTTTTCATAATTTAGTCCTTGATCTCTCTGATTGAACTGTCTTACACACAGATTCAAGTTTACATTTTCAAGTTTGTCACATGTACAAGTACAGTGAAATGTCTTTCTTGCACACTCAAAACCCAACAACGCAATAATCAATAACAATGTAATACTAGAAAATGTAATACTAAAACAAAGCAATAATAAGAAATATGAAAAACACAAGTAAGTAAGCTTACTATATACAGGGTAGGGCTGACTCCATTTAGTAGACTGGTAAATTGTTTGGTCGATAGGCTGTTGGTCGACTGAGTTTTTTTTTTTTTAGTCGAGCAGCCACAATTTTTTCATGGTGCACAAGACATGCGTCTGACTCGCGCCTGTCTCAGTGGACTAATCCATTGTGGAGGCCACGGGGATGGAACAGTCCATCACTCTAAGACGTGATACTGAAACTGTATGCTTATATTATGTAAAAAATAATGGTGCAATAAATCTAAAGTTATTTAAGGACAAATGCGGTTTCTCCCACGTTGGATATGGTCGCTGTTTCAGAACCGCGGACAATCTTCAGTGTGCGGTAGAATTAGCTTATTTCCCTACGTTGCTATGTGCATAACAGCAAAGTTAACCAACATATTGGGCGGAAGCAGCAGCAGCAGAGACAAGGAAACGGCCCTTGCTTTAGCCTGTCTCCAAATTGAGGTCTATAATAAATAGCCTAACTTTTAAATGTGCCTGGCTTTATAAATCAACCATATACAGTGGGGCAAAAAAGTATTTAGTCAGCCACCAATTGTGCAAGTTCTCCCACTTAAAAAGATTAGAGAGGCCTGTAATTGTCTTCATAGGTACACTTCAACAATGACAGACAAAATGAGAAAAAAAATCCAGATAATCACATTGTAGGATTTTATATGAATTTATTTGCAAATTATGGTGGAAAAAAACTTTTGTTATTGACCAAATACTTAATCTCAATACTTTGTCATTGCCAACAAAGGTTATATAACAGAGGTCAAACCTTTTCTGTAAGTCTTCACAAGGTTTTCACACACTGTTGCTGGTATTTTGGCCCATTCCTCCATGCAGATCTCCTCTAGAGCAGTGATGTTTTGGGGCTGTTGCTGGGCAACACGGACTTTCAACTCCCTGCAAAGATTTTCTATGGGGTTGAGATCTGGAGACTGGCTAGGCGACTCCAGGACCTTGAAATGTTTCTTACGAAGCCACTCCTTCATTGCCCAGGCAGTGTGTTTGGGATCATTGTCATGCTGAAAGACCCAGCCACGTTTCATCTTCAGTGCCCTTGCTGATGGAAGGAGGTTTTCACTCAATCTCACGATACATGGCCCCATTCATTCTTTCCTTTACACGGATCAGTTGTCCTGGTCCCTTTGCAGAAAAACAGCCCCAAAGCATGATGTTCCCACCCCGATGCTTCACAGTAGGTATGGTGTTCTTTGGATGCAACTCAGCATTCTTTGTCCTCCAAACACGACGAGTTGAGTTTTACCAAAAAGTTATATTTTGGTTTCATCTGACCATATGACATTCTCCCAATCTTCTGGATCATCCAAATGCTCTCTAGCAAACTTCAGACGGGCCTGGACATGTACTGGCTTAAGCAGGGGGACACGTCTGGCACTGCAGGATTTGAGTCCCTGGCGTCGTAGTGTGTTACTGATGGTAGGCTTTGTTACTTTGGTCCCAGCTCGCTGCAGGTCATTCACTAGGTCCCCCCCGTGTGGTTCTGGGATTTTTGCTCACCGTTCTTGTGATCATTTTGACCCCACGGGGTGAGATCTTGCGTGGAGCCCCAGATCGAGGGAGGTTATCAGTGGTCTTGTATGTCTTCCATTTCCTAATAATTGCTCCCACAGTTGATTTCTTCAAACCAAGCTTGCAGATCCAGTCTTCCCAGCCTGGTGCAGGTCTAGAATTTTGTTTCTGGTGTCCTTTGACAGCTCTTTGGTCTTGGCCATAGGGGAGTTTGGAGTGTGACTGTTTGAGGTTGTGGACAGGTGTCTTTTATACTGATAAGTTCAAACAGGTGCCATTAATACAGGTAACGAGTGGACAGAGGAGCCTCTTTTTAAAGAAGAACTTACAGGTCTTTGAGAGCCAGAAATCTTGTTTGTTTGTAGGTGACCAAATACTTATTTTCCACCATAATTTGCAAATAAATTCATAAAAAATGCTACAATGTGATTTTTCTGGATTTTTTTCTCATTTTGTCTGTCATAGTTGAAGTGTAGCTATGATAAATTACAGGCCTCTCACATCTTTTTAAGTGGGAGAACTTGCACAATTGGTGGCTGACTAAATACTTTTTTGCCCCACTGTATATATCTACATAAATAAGACAGATCTTGCTTCTGTTGCTTCTTTGAGTGTTTGTTTGTTTAATAGCCTACTAATTCTGTGAGCACCAAGCCTTATGCAACTGCAAAATGTTGGATCAAGAAATTTCACCGATTCGTCAGTTTAAAAAAATCTTTGCTATACTGCAATAAAGGCTTTACATTAAAAAAATAAATAAACTGTTAGTACTTATTGATTTTAGTGTTAACACTGTTCCAAACACGCATAAAAACTATATTGTAATCTAACAGCACCTGTTTGTCACACATAATATGCACGCAGCTCTCGCCCCTATACCCTCCTTTTTCTTGATATCCTTATTGTTGTTATTATTATGATCATCATTATTGTAATAATAATGTCCTAATCATTAGTAAGCTTTGTGTAGTAGCTTTGTATAACCACCATCGAGCTGTAGGCCTATGTGCGTGTCCTGTTTAGTCTTAATGCTGTAACTTAGGCCTATATTTCAATATATAGGCTACTGTATCATTCATTCATTTATTGATGCCATCACACAACATACGAGACATTGCTCCTTTCTAATGCAATCAAGCGTTTTAGTTTTACAACTCAATAACAAGGGGAGCTTTGTATTATTAGCCTGAACATGAAATAAACAGCAATTCATGAATGTGTGATGTAATACAGGCTTTTATATATAATTTTTCCCCCTGTAAGAACACTCTCTGGTACACTTATTTGGTGATTACACTGTTCCAAATGGTCAGAAAAAGTAATAATATTGTAACCTAAAAGCAACTGTTCGGCACACATAATACTCACTCAACTCTTGCTCCTATACCCTCCTTTCTCTTGATCTCCAATAGTTTGCACAACTAAGTCAAATGTTTTCCACAGATCGGATTTCCCCTTTCCCTCCTGAGCAACTAGTCAACATTTTCCCGTTTTAGAGTATGTCCTCTGCATCCATTTTTTTCTGTCACATGTTTTATTGATGTGATTATGATAGGCTATAGGTCAGGCCCTATTGGTTACATGCATGGATGTTTACATGTTTCACGTAAAGAAAGCAACGGTTGAGAGAATAGGGAATGTTTTTGCTACACAAATTAGGGATTTCGATAACAGAACTTTTCAATCAGAAACAAGTAAAAAACTAAATGGCTGAAATTATGTTGCTGCATTTAGTACAGACCGCGCAATAAACACTTACTGTGTTCTGTTTTGTTTTTTTGTCTTTGGTGTGACTTCTGGAGAACACTGTGGCATCAAGCACACTTGTTAGTGTGCTTTTCATCAAATATTGCAAGACCGTTGAGTGAGTTTTGATGTCAAAGTCACAAGATGCAATGAATGGTATTTATTGAACTTGCATCGGGGACAATAGAAAAAAAACACATGGCAAAGCGACACAACTGATCAAAGGGAAAACCATCTCAGAAAAGCAAAAAGGGACATTTTATAGTGGCAGCGTGACTACATACACAAATTGAATTCTTTAGAAACAAAAAAATGTTATTCACGAACCCATGGCAAACATCTCAAACAGGTTCAAGGCAGAATTCAATGGTTTGTTTTTTGTCATTCTCTGTTGCTAGCTGCTTCAGGTAGGGCTTTATGTACAAGCATGTGCTTCACCTGGGCCTCCTATGCAGACAGCTGAGTAGGAAAATAGGCAGAGAATCTCAGCAGAGGCGTGGCTATGTGTTAGGAAAGAGCTTCCCCACAACCAAATGAGGTCATTAGAGGCTCGCTTAATTAACGTCCCCCTTCTCTGATGCCTCCAGAAGGCAGATGCTCCACAGCTTCCCAGACTATTTGAGTAGCTACTAGCTAAAATCAGCAGAATTAGTATCTGGCTTCTGTTATATTCTGATAGCATGTCTAAAGTTAAGTGTTTATTAAAAGGCTATTGGTTTCCAATGCTTACATTGCAGTTTATGGAATCTATGAGTCAGTTCAGCTGGTGTGAACTTTGTTTTGTCTTCTTGAATCCATCAGGAGATTCATAAATATTTAATTAGTCGGATACTATCAGAAGTGAACGCCTTTTATTCCTATGTTGTCCTACCACGATATGGCCACAATTTAAATCTTAGCACTCAGTGTATTGGAATTAATAAGCCTTCACCGAACACATTTAGTATCAATCGTAAGAAGTGTAAATCGTAAACATCTGAGCATTTTTCTTCGTCAATGTTTGCAGCATTCATCAAAGTGTAAACTAACAATTTCCCGAGTTGTAAAATATGTGACCTGCAAATCTCCTCTGTAAACATTATAGGGTGATGGAGTGCTGCTCGTGTTCAAACATCCCCTCGGGAGGCTTAAAGAGTTACTCAGCCATTTCTGACCAGCTGTTATTTGATTCACTAAACCCAACACCTCTTGGATTCGAAAAACAATTTGTGAGCCATATTCTTTTGGACCTTGAAAGAGCCTCGTTGCAGGTCGTACTTTGAGTTGGAGCCTGAGAAATGTTAGATCATTATTACTCTGGAAACACTCCCCAGTCTTTGTTCAAATCGAGGACCCAATATTTTCTAAGATGATACAGTGAATTCATTTTGTATCTGGAACAGCTTCTACTATTTTATTAATGCAATCAATTCTCACTTTTTCCAATTTTCTCTTGTTTTTTTTATCTGGGAAAGGTTCCAAACCGGAATAGATGCACATTTTAGAGGGCAAGGGTGGTAATTATTCTTAGTGATGTAACCATTTTGAAGGAAATAATTGCACTAAGAAGATAAATAAGAATTGCTACTGTAATTGCTACTGTATGCAGGCCAGGGAGGGCTTTTTCTTCTCTGCACAGTAGAGGTGCTGCTTAGTAAATGGCTAAATGATGACTACCTACCGAAAGCATGTCAGTAGGTAGCCAGACAGAGGTAAAATGGGTATGCAGTATAATGACTATTTAGGACAAGGGCAGACTGGCCCCCACACTGTCCAATTCTTTTCCTCAAGGCCCCATTTTTGGCCAAATAATGATAATTCGGCAATAAAATAAACATTTTGCAGGCCCACTGGGCTAAAGATCAGCCCATCTGGCATTTTCCCCGAACAGCTGGTATCTACTGGCGGTTTTTCCCACTCTCAGACACTTGTATTCCATATATATACACACATTCCAATCATCATCTTCTATCTAGGCTCCAGTCATCTGTGCTGATATGGGAGTAAGACATAGCAGGCTATGCAGGGTGTATGGATGCTTGTGGTTAGACAGGGGACGTTGCGTGTTCATCCAGGTCAGCACTTCATGGCGGTCAGCTTATGATTGGATATGGAGTCATTTGATGTCCAACGATGCCGGAGAGGAGACACTACTAGAAACACACTGTTTCTTATAAAGGTTATCAGCAATAGAATTCAATAGAACGTATGATATTGCATCTCTATGGTTTTCAAAACAACAAAAAATTCTGTAAATCCATGGATTGTCAATCAATGGTCATATCTGGCTTGGCTTATTCATTTTAGCTCCTAGTGGACCATAGGGCCTGAATGTCTGGTTATACCTTGACACAATCCACTAGTTTTATCTGTACGACCTTCAGGATTAGCCCCCTGACTTCAACCTCCTAGCACACCCTGAGCTTTGTGTATGCGATTGGGAGATATTCACAACGGCTAGCAATGATAGTAGCAATGAGCTATCTCTCATCTTGGAATAAGCATACATGATGCACTGCAGGGATACGGCTGGATGCTGTTACTGCCCCAGTGAGCACTGCAAGGACAACCAGTTCAAACACAAGCTTTCAGGACCGCAGTGAGAACAATCTCTCATAAATAAAGAATTGGAGTGGGCAAATAAATGAGATCAGACAGCACAGGGCATCTGCAGGGTAAAGGCACAAGCCTGGGTCCCCGGTGCAATGCTTTCAGGTAGGAAGGAGCACGTGAGGAAGGGGGAGAGAGAGAGCGAGAGAGAGGGGGATAGAATCCCAGAGCCAACCTCTCGGCTGCTGAGTCGAAAAAGTTCCTCATGTACGGCGCACACCGTCGTACACACAGATGCGTGCATTCACACAGACACGAATGCACGGACACGTACGCACAAAAAATGCACACACGTAGAGAGAGATGAAGACAATCAAGTAAATGCGCAATCCCCAATTTATGTATTTTACACACACACACACACACACAGCTCTTATAATTTGCATATTTAGCTTTAATTACCTCTTTTTCTTTGTGTCCATTTCAGGGCCCGTTCTCGGCCTTCGTCACTCACAGCTAATGGATGTCCTCACACAGTATGCCTACAATGAGAGTTTCTGGGACAATGGGAATGGGAGCTTCAATGACACGGAGAGTGGGCAGAAGCACCCGTACAATTACTATGCCATGCTCCTGACGCTGCTCATCCTCGTCATCGTCTTTGGCAATGTGTTGGTGTGCATGGCCGTGTCCAGGGAGAAGGCCCTCCAGTCCACCACCAATTACCTGATCGTCAGCCTGGCCGTGGCTGACCTGCTGGTGGCCACCTTGGTTATGCCTTGGGTGGTCTATCTGGAGGTAGGTTACCTACACACCCACGCATGCTTTTTAATTGACAGAAAGGCTTGAAGCTAAAGATACAGTTTAGTTTTTTACCCTGTGGTTGCTGGAGGTAGGCTTCCTGTACACTCATGCACATTTGTCATTGGCTAAAGGCTTAAAGGTGCAGTGTAGTATTCTTTCAGATGAGGTTGCACAGCAAATTGCATACATAACTGAAGCAAAACAAATGCACATAAACAAGAGGTTGATTGATTACGCTTATGCCAATCAGGGTTCCTTTTACCCTTCCTCTTGGATTTTGCCCTTGCATTGACCCTCCTCAGTCCTCCAAAATGAAAACAAACCTTTAGGGCCACATTATTGATCTGAAAATAATATATTCACAGTGCTACTTTATTAAAGGTCTGGTAATGCAACAGCTTTCCCAAGATGTCGGTCATTGAAGCAATGAGCATTACACAAACAGAAAGGATAAAGGCAACAACTACCATTGCTGGAACAATGTGAATGCAATGTGTGTCTGTTTTCATTGTGTATCTTCTCCACATAACTGGTTAAAGATGTTCATTTTAACTAAATGAGTAATAAATACAATTTAAATATTACAAATAAAATGTTCTGCGTGGCTTAAAAGTGCATGAGAAATAATAGCTCTGCCATTTAAAAAAAGTACATACATGTTATTGCATTTTATGTTTAAATCCGTCAAATGTTTCCCTGTCAACAAGAAAATATGTAAGTAATTATGGTTCCATACAATGTAATTATGGAATTTAATAGATAATAATTAAGATAGCATTAAATTGTGGGAAATAGTATTACATATAATAACTGACAGTTTAATCAGTCACTCAATGAAAAAGTTATCACTGTAGCAAATAGGCTGTAATGTTGATCAAATGTCTACTGTATACAGGAGGTCAGACAATTAAGTTTGAGCAAAGTGAGGAAATTAATAAATTCACATCATGAAAATAAATGGCACTGTACCTACAAAGCTATCTAAACTCAGCAAAAAAAAAGAAATGACCCTGTCTTTCAAAGATAATTTATAAATGTGTACTTGTCCTCTTGCGCTGTTGTGCACCGGGGACTCCCACTCTATCTATTCTGGTTAGAGCCCATTTGCGCTGTTCTGTGAAGGGAGTATTACACAGTGTTGTACTAGATCTTCAGTTTCTTGGCAATTTCTTGCATGGAATAGCCTTAATTTCTCAGAAAAAAATAATAGACTGACGAGTTTCAGAAGAAAGGTCTTTGTTTCTGTCCATTTTGAGCCTGTAATCGATCCCACAAATGCGGATGCTCCAGATACTCACCTAGTCTAAAGAAGCCCAGTTTAATTGCTTCTTTAATCAGGACAACAGTTTTCATCTGTGTTAACATAATTGCAAAGGGGTTTTCTAATGATCAATTAGCTAATCCAAGTTTATATTTTAAAAGGCTAACACAACCTGCCATTGGAACACAGGAGTGATGGCTGCTGATAATGGGCCTATGTAGATATTCCATTTTAAAAATCTACCGTTTCCAGCTGCAATATTCATTCACAACATTAACAGTGTTTACACTGTATTTCTGATCAATTTGATGTTATTTTAATGGACAGAAATGTGCTTTTCTTTCAAAAAACGAGGACATTTCTAAGTGACCCCAAACTTTTGAATGGTAGTGTATGTACTCTTTCCCAGCTATAGCTAGGTTAGACAACATTGGAGAATTATTATGTATTATCTTGTGATGTGACTTTTAAAACTGTCTTGTGTGATCTAGGTGTGTGCTGTGTAAACCACGTAAGGTTGAATCAATGCCCAGTGACATTTGCGACGTAAAACGGCAGAACGGTAGCCTTGGGCAGCAATACAATAACCTCATTCCAGCAAATCAATTGAGAGCAGGAAGTAGTACAGGTTTCGGAGGAAAAACTCCTTGTTTTACCTCGCTGTGTTAAGATGTTATTTTTTTACAGTGGTCTTTGGCCAGTGACGTGAGAGGCTATCCAAGACTGCAGCGAAATAATCCTCCTATGTGTGTATCAATGAGCCTGCCTCCTGATTTACCAGGGCTATTAAGTTACACTCTAAAATTATAGTCTGTCGTGTGCTCGGGAGAAAAACTGAAAAACTGTGAGTTGAGAAATGCCACATACAGTAGGCTAACTCGTTACACAACCTTTCCACAGTGACCCTCAGCTCCCTTCAAACGGGCCTCTCAATTGTATTACAAAGGATACCAAGTTTAAAGTCATGTGGATTAGTACAGGTTTAACAAGAAGTTAAGGAGATTTGATGGTTTGTTGTGCACAAATCCCTTTATTTGTCTTACCGACTAATAGTAGCATAACCAGCCTTTACAATGCTATGGAAATGGCACAAATTAAAATCTGTTCCTCTTATGCAGTGGGCTGCAGCTTGGCAACATAACAAGGGCTTAGTGTTAGCATGAGAATAAGCATTGCCCTTAAGTGAAGCTGGTGGATTTTTTGGGATGATTCACACTCATGAAACGTTCGATTTCTAGCAGAGAAAAGAGATGTCATGTAGGATTATGCTTCGACACAACGAAAATAAACACGTTGATCTTTTATTACAATGCCGTGTTTTGGATTATCGTCCCTCTCCCGGGAGAACATTGTAATTTGCTGCGTGACCATTGTCTATTTGTTTTCATCTTGCTGAGATCTTGTTCAGGTTCATTTATCTTCCTAGTCTAACAACAAGCTGTGGTAATGTGTTGGTCACAGTCTGCTGCAGGAGCACTGTTGCCCTTTCTCACTAAATGCTACATTTGCATTAATTATGAATATGTTACGCCTTAGTTCGACCACGCCAAATGTGGTATATTAAGAGCCTCTACTTGACATATGCTAGATGACCTTAGGTCTTCAGATGTTTATTGGCTTTGATGAGCAGCTGGGAAAGATGCTTAGCCTCTCTCCTCCCAGCCAGCCTCACAGTATGTTAAACAAAGTATCTGTGCAGATGGCAAACGAAATGTTGACATTTCTGAGAAAGTGCGAGATCTAATATACAATCCCCGCGCAAAATGAGAAAAACAAAACGTCAGGACTAAATCAGAAAATATGTATCGGGCCGCAGTTGACGTTAACATAGCAATTTGATTTATTTTTACGATGTCAGGGCTGTCACCGGACCAAATCGATCCAACATTTTCCAGCATCACTTATATCATGGTGAAGGTAGATATGTTTCCAATAAGCCCTTACCATGATGTCTATGGGTGTTCATTATGATCTCCATTCCTACCAGTTTGGGAGGTGTGTTAGGTGGCTGATTTGTGGAGCCTGGTATAAAGAGTCTCTCATTAGGTTTGTCAGATCATTCTTTAATCACTGGCAGGGCTGCAGACAGACATCCAGGAGCAAAGACATAACCCTCTTCAAGCCTGAGTTTGGCATAATTAATAACACACTGCCTCAGGACAGAGATTAATCAGACAGGTCTCCGTGAGAGCGGTGTTTCGCAGTTCTGGCTGTTTAAAAAAAGAAAAATGTGAGTTGCAGATATCTCTGAGCTTGACGACTCCAATATGATTGAGTGAGAAGCAAAGCAGCACTCTCAGTAGTGGTGCAGGGGAAAGGCTTAGGATCTGCCACGATGGGCAGGCTTCGAAGCGCACTGTCAGTCATGCAAGGATATTAGCTAGTAGCTAGACCATGGCAGCCCTGTTCATGTAGAGAGTGGATGTGGTTTGTGAATATGAATGGGTTCATCAGGCTCTTGGGAATGAAGTAGAAGCATCGGCTACGGTTATTAAAATAGCTCTCTCTTTCTGTCATGACCAAAAGTATGTGGACACCTGCTCGTCTGACATCTCATTCCAAAATCATGGGCATTAATATGGAGTTGGTCCCTGCCTTTGCTGCTATAACAGCCTCCACTTTTACGGGAAGGCTTTCCACTAGATGTTGGAACATTGATGTGGGGACTTGCTTCCATTCAGCCACAAACATTAGTAAGGTTTTGTGATTAGGTCTGGAACTTGGCGTTTGTCGTGGAAGATTCAGAATTTGTTGGTAACATATGTAAAGATGTTTTATATTCATCAAATGTGTGTAAGTTACTTCTCATCGGAATGGTATTTTTGTATAATACTGTGGTGAGGTTGCAGTTATCTGTTCTATGTCAAGACTAAGTTGCATGGGCAGCAGAGAGGGGAGAGGTCAAAGTGTCATCATGTGTAGTAAACATATATTTTGCTCCACTGTGTGTGTGCCAGTTCACTCCCTACTTTTCCCATGGAGGATGGCAGTGTCTGGAATCATTCTATCCTCCGTGAGGTTGTATCTAAATGACAATTTGATATATGCCTGTTGATATGGAGGATTGGTTTATGGTTCTGGGGTTTGAGAAAGGAGACAAAGCTGAATGATGAATTATGTCTATGCTGTCTGACAATGTGTGTTCTTTGCTATTAAAGGATCTCAGTTGCATTGTAAGGGGGCTCTCAGAGAATTAATTGAATTTATCTGAGTCACAGAATTGTGATAGAGCTGATATAATTAAAGATGGACCTTGATAACTAACTTGGACTTGTGTGTGTGTGTGTGTGTGTGTGTGGTTTCCTCCCATGATTGGTAAATAGAGGAAATTTCCACGACACGTTCCAATTCATTCCAAAGGTTTTCGATGTGGTTGATGTCAGGGCTCTTCCTGCGGGCACTTCGCTCCCGTAGGTAGTATAACTTTTTCATTACATTTCATTACATTTCATTATATTTCATTATAGCACAACGGTTTGATTTGTCTAATCTTAGCAATTTCTTCTCAGCTAGCTACATAGCCGTCTTTGTATCAAAGATAATTGCGTAATTATCGTATTTCGCCGTCCTAACGTAGTCTTCACTAGCCAGCTAGCTAACGTCCACTGATTAGCTGCACTGGAAAAACTATTACACTCAACTGAACGACTTGATTAGTGTAGTGTTAGCTAGCTACATAGCTGTCTTTGCTGTCTTCGTATCTTCGTTCCAAGATAATTGTGTTGTTTAGGTTTAGAGTGTGTAGTCTTAGAGTGATTATCTTAATTTACCGAGATTAGCTAGCCAGCTATTTGTCGTCCTTAACGTAGGAGACTCTGCTAGCTAGCCAACAGCTAGCCAACGCTAGCCAACGTCTACTGAATAGAACTCAACAACCTTGTCGCATTCACAGGTAGTATCACATTTTCATTTCATTTCATTACAGTACAACGGTTTGATTTGTTTGATCGTAGCTAGCTACATAGCTAGCTACATAGCCGTCTTTGTATCAAAGATAATTGTGTAGTCTAGAGCGATTTTCTAGGTTAGCTAGCCAGCTATTGTCGTTCTTTTAACGCAACGTAACGTAAACAACACTACTAGCTAGCCAGCTAGCCCCCGAATAGCAGCACTGCAGAAACTATTACACTCAACGGAACGACTTGATTAGTGTAGTGTTCTCAACGCACCCACTGCCAGCTAGCCTACTTCAGCAGTACTGTATCATTTTAATCATTTTAGTCAATAAGATTCTTGCTACGTAGCTTAACTTTCTGAACATTCGAGACGAGTAGTCCACTTGTCATTCCAATCTCCTTTGCATTAGCGTAGCCTCTTCTGTAGCCTGTCAACTATGTGTCTGTTTATCCCTGTTCTCTCCTCTCTGCACAGACCATACAAACGCTCCACACCGCGTGGCCGCGGCTACCCTAATCTGGTGGTCCCAGCGCGCACGACCCACGTGGAGTTCCAGGTCTCCGGTAGCCTCTGGAACTGCCGATCTGCGGTCAACAAGGCAGAGTTCATCTCAGCCTATGCCTCCCTCCAGTCCCTCGACTTCTTGGCACTAACGGAAACATGGATCACCACAGACAACACTGCTACTCCCTACTGCTCTCTGCTCTCTCTTCGTCCGCCCACGTGTTCTCGCACACCCCGAGAGCTTCTGGTCAGCGGGGTGGTGGCACCAGGATCCTCATCTCTCCCAAGTGGTCATTCTCTCTTTCTCCCCTTACCCATCTGTCTATCGCCTCCTTTGAATTCCATGCTGTCACAGTTACTAGCCCTTTCAAGCTTAACATCCTTATCATTTATCGCCCTCCAGGTTCCCTCGGAGAGTTCATCAATGAGCTTGATGCCTTGATAAGCTCCTTTCATGAGGACGGCTCACCTCTCACAGTTCTGGGCGACTTTAACCTCCCCACGTCTACCTTTGACTCATTCCTCTCTGCCTCCTTCTTTCCACTCCTCTCCTCTTTTGACCTCACCCTCTCACCTTCCCCCCCTACTCACAAGGCAGGCAATACGCTCGACCTCATCTTTACTAGATGCTGTTCTTCCACTAACCTCATTGCAACTCCCCTCCAAGTCTCCGACCACTACCTTGTATCCTTTTCCCTCTCGCTCTCATCCAACACCTCCCACACTGCCCCTACTCGGATGGTATCGCGCCGTTCCAACCTTCGCTCTCTCTCCCCCGCTACTCTCTCCTCTTCCATCCTATCATCTCTTCCCTCCGCTCAAACCTTCTCCAACCTATCTCCTGATTCTGCCTCCTCAACCCTCCTCTCCACCCTCTCTGCATCCTTTGACTCTCTATGTCCCCTATCCTCCAGGCCGGCTCGGTCCTCCCCTCCCGCTCCGTGGCTCGATGACTCATTGCGAGCTCACAGTACAGGGCTCCGGGCAGCCGAGCGGAAATGGAGGAAAACTCGCCTCCCTCTGCGGACCTGGCATCCTTTCACTCCCTCCTCTCTACATTTTCCTCCTCTGTCTCTGCTGCTAAAGCCACTTTCTACCACGCTAAATTCCAAGCATCTGCCTCTAACCCTAGGAAGCTCTTTGCCACCTTCTCCTCCATCCTGAATCCTCCTCCCTCTCTGCAGACGACTTCGTCAACCATTTTGAAAAGAAGGTCGACGACATCCGATCCTCGTTTGCTAAGTCAAACGACACCGCTGGTTCTGCTCACACTGCCCTACCCTGTGCTCTGACCTCTTTCTCCCCTCTCTCTCCAGATGAAATCTCGCGTCTTGTGACGGCCGGCCGCCCAACAACCTGCCCGCTTGACCCTATCCCCTCCTCTCTTCTCCAGACCATTTCCGGAGACCTTCTCCCTTACCTCACCTCGCTCATCAACTCATCCCTGACCGCTGGCTACGTCCCTTCCGTCTTCAAGAGAGCGAGAGTTGCACCCCTTCTGAAAAAACCTACACTCGATCCCTCCGATGTCAACAATTACAGACCAGTATCCCTTCTTTCTTTTCTCTCCAAAACTCTTGAATGTGCCGTCCTTGGCCAGCTCTCCCGCTATCTCTCTCTGAATGACCTTCTTGATCCAAATCAGTCAGGTTTCAAGACTAGTCATTCAACTGAGACTGCTCTCCTCTGTATCACGGAGGCGCTCCGCACTGCTAAAGCTAACTCTCTCTCCTCTGCTCTCATCCTTCTAGATCTATCGGCTGCCTTCGATACTGTGAACCATCAGATCCTCCTCTCCACCCTCTCCGAGTTGGGCATCTCCGGTGCGGCCCACGCTTGGATTGCGTCCTACCTGACAGGTCGCTCCTACCAGGTGGCGTGGCGAGAATCTGTCTCCTCACCACGCGCTCTCACCACTGGTGTCCCCCAGGGCTCTGTTCTAGGCCCTCTCCTATTCTCGCTATACACCAAGTCACTTGGCTCTGTCATAACCTCACATGGTCTCTCCTATCATTGCTATGCAGACGACACACAATTAATCTTCTCCTTTCCCCCTTCTGATGACCAGGTGGCGAATCGCATCTCTGCATGTCTGGCAGACATATCAGTGTGGATGACGGATCACCACCTCAAGCTGAACCTCGGCAAGACGGAGCTACTCTTCCTCCCGGGGAAGGACTGCCCGTTCCATGATCTCGCCATCACGGTTGACAACTCCATTGTGTCCTCCTCCCAGAGCGCTAAGAACCTTGGCGTGATCCTGGACAACACCCTGTCGTTCTCAACCAACATCAAGGCGGTGGCCCGTTCCTATAGGTTCATGCTCTACAACATCCGCAGAGTACGACCCTGCCTCACACAGGAAGCGGCGCAGGTCCTAATCCAGGCACTTGTCATCTCCCGTCTGGATTACTGCAACTCGCTGTTGGCTGGGCTCCCTGCCTGTGCCATTAAACCCCTTCAACTCATCCAGAACGCCGCAGCCCATCTGGTGTTCAACCTTCCCAAGTTCTCTCACGTCACCCCGCTCCTCCGTTCTCTCCACTGGCTTCCAGTTGAAGCTCGCATCCGCTACAAGACCATGGTGCTTGCCTACGGAGCTGTGAGGGGAACGGCACCTCAGTACCTCCAGGCTCTGATCAGACCCCACACCCAAACAAGGGCACTGCGTTCATCCACCTCTGGCCTGCTCGCCTCCCTACCACTGAGGAAGTACAGCTCCCGCTCAGCCCAGTCAAAACTGTTCGCTGCTCTGGCCCCCCCAATGGTGGAACAAACTCTCTCACGACGCCAGGACAGCGGAGTCAATCACCACCTTCCGGAGACACCTGAAACCCCACCTCTTTAAGGAATACCTAGGATAGGATAAGTATTCCCTCTCACCCCCCCCCCCCCCCCTTTAAGATGCACTATTGTAAAGTGACTGTTCCACTGGATGTCATAAGGTGAATGCACCAATTTGTAAGTCGCTCTGGATAAGAGCGTCTGCTAAATGACTTAAATGTAAATGTAAATGGCTCTGTGCAGGCCAGTCAAGTTCTTCCACACCAACCATTTCTGTATGGACCTCGCTTTGAGCACTGGGGCATTGTCATGCTGAAACAGGAATGGGCCTTCCCCAAACTGTTGCCACAAAGTTCAAAGCACCGAATCGTCTAGAACATTGGTTCCCATATTTGTTGTAGACCCGTACCTCTTCAAACATTCAACCTCCAGCTGCCTACCCCCTCTAAGTGCAAGGGTCAGCGCACCCTCAAATGTTGTTTTTTGCCATCATTGTAAGCCTGCCACACACGCACTATACAATACATTTATTAAACATACGAATGAGTGTGAGTTTTTTTCACAACCTGGCTGGTGGGAAGGGCACAAATAATGTACAAATAATCAACATTTTTGCTCTTTTATTAACCATCGTACATATAAAACCTTATTTGTTCATCGGAAATTGTCAATAACTCACCACAGGTTAATGAGAAGGGTGTGCTTGAAAGGATGCACATTGCCAACAAAGGGTATATAACAAAGTATTGAGAAACGTTTGTTATTGACCAAATACTTATTTTCCCCCAAATACTTATTTTCCCCCATTTGCAAATAAATTCATTAAAAATCCTACAATGTGATTTTCTGGATTTCTTTTTCTCATTTTGTCTGTCATAGTTGAAGTGTACCTATGATGAAAATTACAGGCCTCTCATCTTTAACCTCTTGAACCTATGGGGGCGCTGTGTCATTATTGGATAAAAAGACATGCCCGTTTTAAGCGCAATATTTTGTCACGAAAAGATGCTCGACTATGCATGGAATTGACAGCCTTGGAAAGACACAACTCTGACGTCTCCAAAACTGCAAAGATATTGTCTGTGCTTGCCCCAGAACTAATGCAACAGGCGAAACCAAGATGAAGTTTCATACAGGAAATGCCCCGGATTCTGAAGGCGCTGTGTTCCAATGTCTCCTTATATGGCTGTGAATGCGCCAGGAATGAGCCTGCGCTCTCTGTCTATTCCCCGCGGTGTCTGCAGCATTGTGATGTGTTTGTAGGCATATCATTGGAAGATTGACCATAAGAGACTACATTTACCTGGTGTCCCGCCCGGTGTCCTGTGTGCGTAATCTGTAGGTCCATGCGCGTTCCATTTCTTCAGAATTGAAAGTAAACTGCCACAATGGATTTTATCATCGATAGATATGTGAAAAACACCTTGAGGATTGATTCTAAACATCGTTTGCCATGTTTCTGTCGATATTATGGAGTTAATTTGGAAAAAAGTTCGCGTTTTAATGACTTATTTTTTTCCTTAACCAAACGTGATGAAGCGTTTAGTCTACACAAATAATATTTTTTGTAAAAACGGAACATTTGCTATCTAACAGAGTCTCCTCATTGAAAACATCTGAAGTTCTTCAAAGGTAAATGATTTTATTTGAATGCTTTTATGGTTTTTGTGGAAAATGTTGCATGCTGAATGCTAACGCTAAATGGTACGTTAGCCATCAATACTGTTACACAAATGCTTGTTTTGCAATGGTTGAGAAGCATATTTTGAAAATCGATGACAGTGTTGTTAACACAAGGCTAAGCTTGAGTACAAATAGATTAATTTCATTTCATTTGCGATTTTCATGAATAGTTAACGTTGTGTTATGCTAATGAGCTTGCGGATAGATTTACACAATCCTGGATACAGGTTTTTTTCGTAGCTAAATGTGACGCAGAAAACGGAGCGATTTGTCCTAAACAAATTATCTTTCAGGAAATACGGAACATTTGCTATCTGAGAGTCTCCTCATTGAAAACATCTGAAGTTCTTCAAAGGTAAATGATTTTATTTGAATGCTTTTCTGTTTTTTTGTGTAAATGTTGCCTGCTGAATGCTAATGCTAAATGCTACGCTAAATGCTATGTTAGCCATCAATACTGTTACACAAATGCTTGTTTTGCAATGGTTGAGAAGCATATTTTGAAAATCTGAGATGACAGTGTTGTTAACAAAAGGCTAAGCTTGAGAGAAAAATAGATTCATTTCATTTCATTTGCGATTTTCATTAATAGTTAATGTTGCGTTATGGTAATGAGCTTGAGGCTGTAGTCACGATACCGGATCCGGGATGGCTCGACGCAAGAAGTTAAGTGGGAGAACTTGCACAATTGGTGGCTGACTGAATACTTTTTTTGCCCCACTGTAGGTATGTGGTTGCAAAGGGCATCAGTGTCTTAACAGCGAGATTTGCCAAGGCAGGATACTCTGAGCGCAGCCCAATCCAGAAATCTGGCAGTGGCTTCTAATTTAAATGACATTTTCACAGAACCGATTGTTGCAATTTGGATTAGGCTCTCTTGTTCAGATATCGGTATGTGGACTGGAGGCAGGGCATGTCATCCGTTTCGGGAAAGTACCTGCGTAATTGCGCACCCAACTCACTCGGGTGCTTCGCTATTTCACATTTGACATTGTCCGTAAGCTTAAATTCAAACACCAGTCTCAACATCAACAGTGAAGAGGCGACTCCGGGATGCTGGCCTTCTAGGCAGAGTTCCTCTGTCCCGTGTCTGTTCTTTTGCCCATCTTAATCTTTTATTTTTATTGGCTTTTTCTTTGGAACTCTGCCTAGAAGGCCAGCATCCCGGAGTCGCCTCTTCACTGTTGACGTTGAGACTGGTATTTTGTAGGTGCTATTTAACTTCTTGCGTCGAGCCATCCCGGATCCGGGATCGTGACTACAGCCTCAAGCTCATTACCATAACGCAACGTTAACTATTCATGAAAATCGCAAATGAAATGAAATTCATCTATTTGCTCTCAAGCTTAGCCTTTTGTTAACAACACTCATCTCAGATTTTCAAAATATTCTTCTCAACCATAGCAAACTAGCATTTAGCATTTAGCATTAGCATTTTGCGTTAGCATTAGCAGGCAGCATTTCACAAAAACCAGCAAAAACATTCAATAAATCATTTACCTTTGAAGAACTTCGGATGTTTTCAATGAGGAGACTCAGTTAGCAAATGTTCAGTTTTCCTGAAAGATTAGTTGTGCAGGAGAAATTGGTCCGTTTTCTGCGTCATGTTTGGCTACCAAAAAAAAAACGAAAATTCATTCATCCAAATGCCAAACTTTCTTCCACATTAACTCCATAATATCGTCTGAAACATGGTAAACGTTGTTTAGAATCAATCCTCAAGGTGTTTTTCACATATCTCTTCATGATATATAATTCCTGGAAGTCTCCTCTCTGTCTCAATCACATGGATGAATGCTAGCAGCTTGGAGATTACTCAACAATTTCAACAAAGGACACTGGGTGGACCCCTGGTAAATGTAGTCTCTTATGGCCAATCTTCCAATGATATGCCTACAAATACGTCACAATGTTGCAGACAACTTGGAGAAACGGTAGAAAGGGCAGGCTAATTCGTGGCGCTTTCACAGCCATATAAGGAGACAATGGAAAACAGAGCCTCAAAAATCCTGCTAATTTCCTGTTTAAAGTTGCATCTTGGTTTCCCCTGTAAGATCAGTTCTGGGGCACCCACAGATAATATCTTTGCAGTTTTGAAAACGTCAGAGTGTTTTCTTTTCAAAGCTGGCAATTATATGTATAGTCGAGCATCTTTTTGTGACAAAATATTGCGCTTAAAACGGGCACGTTTTTTTTAATCCAATAATGAAATAGCGCCCCCCTAGCTTCAACTGGTTAATGAAGCTGCAAGTTGAGGCTTCTGTTTCTCAAACTAGACACACTAATGTACTTGTCCTCTTGCTCCGTTGTGCGCCTGAGACTCCCACTCTGCTTTCTATTCTGGTTAGTGCCAGTTTGCACTGTTATGTGAAGTGAGTAGTGCACAGTGTTGTACGAGATCTTCAGTTTATTGGTAATTTCTCGCATGAAACAGCCTACATTTCTCAGAACAAGAAGAGACTGACGAGTTTCAGAAGGAAGTACTTTGTTTCTGGCTATTTTGAGCCTGTAATCGAACCCACAAATGCTGATGCTCCAGATACTCAACTAATCTAAAAGAAGGCCAGCTTCATTGCTTCTTTCATCAGAACAACAGTTTTCAGCTGTGCTAACATAATTGCAAAAGGGTTTTCTAATGATCAATTAGCCTTTTAAAATAATAAACTTGGATTATCTAACACAACATGCCATTGGAGCACAGGAGTGATGTTTGCTGATAGTGGGCCACTATGCCTATGTAGATATTCCATTAAAAAATCTGCTGTTTTCAGCTACAATAGTCATTTACAACAGTAACAATGTCTACACTGTATTTCTGATCAATGTGAAGTTAATTTAATGGACAAAGAATGTCTGTGACCCCAAACTTGTGTGTGTGTAATATTATGTATGTATAAATTCAGCAAAAAATTAACTTCCCTTTTTCAGGGCCCTGTCTTTCGAAGATAATTCATAAAAAGCCAAATAACTTCACAGATCTTCATTGTCAAGGGGTTAAACACTGTTTCCCATGTTTGTTCAGTGAACCAAAAACAATCTTTATTCATTTTTATTTTTTATTTGATTTCACCTTTATTTAACCAGGTAGTTCTCATTTGCAACTGCGACCTGGCCAAGATAAAACATAGCAGTGTGAACAGACAACACAGAGTTACACATGGAGCAAATGAATGAACATAGACCTGTGGAATGGCCGTTAAAACACTAACAGCTTACAGATGGTAGGCAATTAAGGTCACAGTTATGAAAACTTAGGACACTAAAGAGGCCTTTCTACTGACTCTGAAAAACACCAAAAGAAAGATGTCCCTGCTCATCTGTGTGAATGTGCCTTAGGCATGCTGCAAGGAGGCATGAGGACTGCAGATGTGGCCAGGGCAATAAATTGCAATGTCCGTACTGTGAGACACCCAAGACAGAGCTACAGGGAGACGGGCGGACAGCTGATCATCCTCACAGTGGCAGACCACGTGTAAAACCTGCACAGGATCGGTACATTCGAACATCACACCTGTGGGACAGGAACAGGATGGCAACAAACTGTCCGAGTTACACCAGGAACACACAATCCCTCCATTAGTGCTCAGACTGTCCGCAATAGGCTGAGAGAGGCTGGATTGAGGACTTGTCGGGCCTGTTGTAAGGCAGGTCCTCACCAGACATCACCGGCAACAACGTTGCTTGTGGGCACAAACCCACCGTCGCTGGACCAGACAGGACTGGCAAAAAGTGCTCTTCACTGACGAGTCACAGTTGTCTCACCAGGGGTGATGGTCGGATATGCATATATCATCAAAAGAATGAGCGTTACACCGAGGCCTGTACTCTGGGGTGGGATCAATTTGGAGGTGGAGGGTCCATCATGGTCTGGGGTGGTGTGTCATAGCATCATCAGACTGACCTTGTCGTCATTGCAGGCAATCTCAACGCTGTGCATTACAGGGAAGACATCCTCCTCCCTCATCTGGTACCATTCCTGCAGGCTCATCCTGACATGACCCTCCAGCATGACAATGCCACCAGCCTTGCTGCTCGTTCTGTGCGTGATTTCCTGCAAGACCAGAATGTCAGTGTTCTGCCATGGCCAGCGAAGAGCCCGGATCTCAATCCCATTGAGCATGTTCGGAGGGTGAGGGCTAGGGCCATTCCCCTCAGAAATGTCCGGGAACTTGCAGGCGCCTTGGTGGAAGAGTTTGGTAACATCTCACAGCAAGAACTGGCAAATCTGGTGGAGTCCACGAGGAGGAGATGCACTGCAGTACTTAATATAGCTGGTGGCCACACCAGATACTGACTTACATTTGTTTTTGACCCCCCCCCCTTTGTTGTTCAGGGACACATTATTCAATTGCTGTTCGTCCCATGTCTGTGGAACTTGTTCAGTTTATGTCTCAGTTGTTGAACCTTATCTTCCTACAAATATTTACATGTTATGTTTGCTGAAAATAAATGCTGTTGACAGTGAGCGGATGTTTCTTTTTTTGCTGTGTTTGTTTGTTTATTTATATACATGCATACATACATACATACATACATACATACATACATACATACATACATACATACATACATACATACATACATACATACATACATACATACATACATACATACATACATACATACATACATACAGTGGGGAGAACAAGTATTTTCCTACTTACAAAGCATGTAGAGGTCTGTAATTTTTTTCATAGGTACACTTCAACTGTGAGAGACGGAATATAAAACAAAAATCCAGAAAATCACATTGTATGATTAAAAAAAAAAAAAAATGCATTTTATTGCATGACATAAGTATTTGATCACCTACCAACCAGTAAGAATTCCGGCTCTCATATACCTGTTAGTTTTTCTCCACCGTACCTTCACTCACTACTTGTATTAACTGCACCTGTTTGAACTCGTTACCTGTGTAAAAGACATCTGTCCACCCACTCAATCAAACAGACTCCAACCTCTCCACAATGGCCAAGACCAGAGAGCTGTGTAAGGACATCATGGATAAAATTGTAGACCTGCACAAGACTGGGTGGGCTACAGGACAATAGGCAAGCAGCTTGGTGAGAAGGCAACAACTGTTGGCGCAATTATTAGAAAATGGAAGAAGTTCAAGATGACTGTCAATCAACCTCGGTCTGGGGCTCCATGCAAGATCTCACCTCGTGGGGCAACAATGATCATGAGGAAGGTGAGGGATCAGCCCAGAACTACACGACAGTACCTGGTCAATGACCTGAAGAGAGCTGGGACCACAGTCTCAAAGAAAACCATTAGTAACACACTATGCCGTCATGGATTAAAATCCTGCAGCGTACACAGGGTCCCCTTGCTCAAGCCAGAGCATTTCCAGGCCCGTCTGAAGTTTGCCAATGACCATCTGGATGATCCAGAGGAGGAATGGGAGGAGCTTGGTCTAAACTCCACTCGCCGTGTTTGGAGAAAGAAGAAGGATGAGTACAACCCCAAGAACACCATCCCAACCATGAAGCATGGAGGTGGAAACATCATTTTTTGGGGATACTTTTCTGCAAAGGGGACAGGACGACTGCACCGTATTGAGGGGAGGGAGGATAGATGGGGCCATGTATCGCGAGATCTTCGCCAACAACCTCCTTCCCTCAGTAAGAGCATTGAAGATGGGTCGTGGCTGGGTCTTCCAGCATGACAATGACCAGAAACACACAGCCAGGGCAACTAAGGAGTGGCTCCGTAAGAAGCATCCCAAGGTCCTGGAGTGGCCTAGCCAGTCTCCAGACCTGAACCCAATAGAAAATCTTTGGAGGGAGCTGAAAGTCTGTATTGCCCAGCAACAGCCCTGAAACCTGAAGGATCTGGAGAAGGTCTGTATGGAGGAGTGGGCCAAAATCCCTGCTGCAGTGTGTACAAACCTGGTCAAGAACTATAGGAAACGTATGATCTCTGTAATTGCAAACAAAGGTTTATTATGTTTTTCTGCTTTTCTGATGTATCAAATACTTATGTCATGCAATAAAATGCAAATGAATTACTTAAAAATCATACAATGTGGTTTTTCTGGATTTTTGACAGACCTCTACATGCTTTGTAAGTAGGAAAGCCTGCAAAATTGGCATTGTATGAAATACTTAACACCCCGGCAGTCCTACAATCTAAGCTAGATGCCCTCAATCTCACACAAATCATCAAAGAACCCACCAGGTACAACCCTAAATCTGTAAACAAGGGCACCCTCATAGACGTCATCCTGACCAACTGGGCATCCAAATACACCTCTGCTGTCTTCAACCAGGATCTCAGCGATCACTGCCTCATTGCCTGTATCCGCTACGGTTCCGCAGTCAAACGACCACCCCTCATCACTGTCAAACGCTCCCTAAAACACTTCTGTGGGCAGGCCTTTCTAATCGACCTGGCCCGGGTATCCAGGAAGGATATTGACCTCATCCCGTCAGTTCAGGATGCCTGGTCATTCTTTAAAAGTAACTTCCTCGCCATTTTAGATATGCATGCTCTGTTCAAAAAAATGCTGAACTAAGAACAGATATAGCCCATGGTTCACTCCAGACCTGACTGCCCTCGACCAGCACAAAAACATCCTGTGGCGGACTGCAATAGCATCGAATAGTCCCCGCGATATGCAACTGTTCAGGGAAGTCAGGAACCAATACACGCAGTCAGTCAGGAAAGCCAAGGCCAGCTTCTTCAGGCAGAAATTTGCATCCTGTAGCTCTAACTCCAAAACGTTTTGGGACACTTGGAGAACAAGAGCACTTCCTCCCAGCTGCCCACTGCGTGGAGGCTAGGTAACACGGTCACCACCGATAAATCCATGATTATCGAAAACTTCAACAAGCATTTCTCAACGGCTGGCCATGCCTTCCTCCTGGCTACTCCAACCTCGGCCACCAGCTCCGCCCCCCCGCAGCTACTCGCCCAAGCCTCTTCAGGTCCTCCTTTACCCAAATCCAGATAGCAGATGTTCTGAAAGAGCTGCAAAACCTGGACCCGTACAAATCAGCTGGGCTTGACAATCTGGACCCTCTATTTCTGAAACTATCCGCCGCCATTGTCGCAACCCCTATTACCAGCCTGTTCAACCGCTCATATCGTCTGAGATCCCCAAGGATTGGAAAGCTGCCGCAGTCATCCCCCTCTTCAAAGGGGGAGACACCCTGGACCCAAACTGTTACAGACCTATATCCATCCTGCCCTGCCTATCTAAGGTCTTCAAGTCAACAAACAGGTCACTGACAATCTCGAATTCCACCGTACCTTCTCCGCTGTGCAATCTGGTTTCCGAGCCGGTCACGGGTGCACCTCAGCCACGCTCAAGATACTAAATGTTATCATAACCGCCATCGATAAAAGACAGTACTGTGTAGCAGTCTTCATCGACCTGGCCAAGGCTTTCGACTCTGTCAATCACCAAATTCTTATCGGCAGACTCAGTAGCCTCGGTTTTTCTAATGACTGCCTTGCCTGGTTCACCAACTACTTTGCAGACAGAGTTCAGTGTGTCAAATCGGAGGGCATGTTGTCCAGTCCTCTGGCAGTCTCTATGGGGGTGCCACAGGGTTCAATTCTCGGGCCGACTCTTTTCTCTGTATATATCAATGATGTTGCTCTTGCTGCGGGCGATTCCCTGATCCAGCTCTACGCAGACGACACCATGCTGTATACTTCCGGCTCTTCCTTGGACACTGCTATCTAACCTCCAAACGAACTTAAACGCCATACAACACTCCTTCCGTGGCCTCCAACTGCTCTTAAACACTAGTAAAACCAAATGCATGCTTTTCAACCGTTCGCTGCCTGCACCCGAACGCCCGACTCGCATCACCACCCTGGATGGTTCCGACCTAGAATATGTGGACATCTACATAGGTGTCTGGCTAGACTGTAAACTCTCCTTCCAGACTCATATCAAACATCTCCAATCTAAAATCAAATCTAGAGTCAGCTTTCTATTCCGCAACAAAGCCTCCTTCACTCACGCCGCCAAACTTACCCTAGTAAAACTGACTATCCTACCGATCCTCGACTTTGGCGATGTCATCTACAAAATAGCTTCCAATACTCTACCCAGCAAACTGGATGCAGTTTATCACAGTGCCATCCGTTTTGTTACTAAAGCACCTTATTACTACCCACCACTGCGTATGCTCTAGTCGGCTGGCCCTCTCATTCGTTCCAGTTCTCTGCTGCCTGTGACTGGAACGAATTGCAAGAATCGCTGAAGTTGGAGAGTTTTATCTCCCTCACCAACTTCAAACATCTGCTATCTGAGCAGCTAACTGATCGCTGCAGCTGTACATAGTCTATCGGTAAATAGCCCACCCAATTTGACCTACCTCATCCCCATACTGTTTATATTTATTTACTTTTGCACACCAGTATCTCTACCTGTACATGACCATCTGATCATTTATCACTCCAGTGTTAATCTGCAAAATTGTAATTATTCACCTACCTCCTCATGCCTTTTGCACACAATGTATATAGACTCTCTTTCTTTTTTCTTCTACTGTGTTATTGACTTGTTTATTGTTTACTCCATGTGTAACTCTGTCTGTTCACACTGCTATGCTTTATCTTGGCCAGGTCGCAGTTGTAAATGGGAACTTGTTCTCAACTAGCTTACCTGGTTAAATAAAGGTGAAATAAAAATAAATAAATAAAACTTGTTCTCCCCACTGTATGTATGTATGTATGTATGTATGTATGTATGTATGTATGTATGTATGTGTGTGTGTGTATTAATGTATGTATTAATGTATGTATTAATGTAATGTATGTATGTATGTATGTATGTATGTATGTATGGACTTCCTGTATGTATGTATGTATGTACGTATGTATGTATGTATGTATGTATGTATTTTTGTATGTATGTAAAGTATGTAAAAGTTGCTATGTATCAGGTGTGAATAAAAATGACAAATGTATGGAGTTGACTTTGTTGGTGCCCAATTTTTTTCTATAAAGAAAAAGTTGCTATGTCAGGTCGTGAATAAAAATGACAAATGTATGGAGTTGTTGTTGGTGCCCCGTTCCTTACCATCTGTCCTACAGTTGGCGCACTCCCACCTTCTTGGGGCTCACCTATGGGTGTTGAAGACCTTAGACAGGCTCAAGGCACGCTTTTGGTGGAGCACGTGGAAGACCGCATGGCAACCCTGTGGCCCCTGGTACGGGAACACATACTGGAGGCCCAAGCGCGGGTGTACAACAGTGGGGCACAATGAAGGGACTTCCAGCCAGAAGACAAAGTGTTGTTCCCATACGAAGTCATTGAGAAGGTGGGTGAGGTTAACTATAGGGTCAGATAGCCGGGAGTTAGGCATTTAACCCAGATTTAGCATGTGAATTTGCTAAAGAAATGGAATGCACGTGATGCACTCTACTCTATTTCCCCGAAGAAGGTTACCACAGAGACCAAGCCGGCAGAGGTGCCACTGGGGGAGCAGCTGAGCCAAACACAGAAGCAGGAGCTGAGGGAGTTGGTTTGCCAAAACCAGGATGTGTTCTCCAGTGAACCAGGACACAACGATCTGACACAGCATCATCACCGAACCCGGGAAAATTGTGAAGTTGAGACCTTACCGCATACCGGAAGCAACGAGAGAGGCTGTCAGGACCGAGGAAAAAACTATGTTGAAAGCTGATATAGTTAGAGTCGCATAGTGAGTGGTGCAGCCCCATAGTGTTGGTGCCGAAACCAGAAGGCACCATTCGCTTCTGTAATGATTTTTAGAATGTAAATGAAATCTCAAAGTTTGACACCTACCCCATGCTTTGAGTTGATGAATTAATGGAATGGCTAGGGACTGCCCGATTTATCAGCACGCTCAACCTGACGAAGGGTTATTGGGAAGTGCCCTTAACTCCCGAGACACGGGAGAAAACTGCTTTTGCCACCACTGGCGGGCTGTTCCATTACAAGAAGCTGTCCTTTGGGCTGCATGGGGTCCTGGCCACCTTCCAGAGGATGATGGACCGGGTTCTCCGACCCCATCGGGAGTATGCGGTGGCATATATCGACGATAGTGTGATCCATGTGTCTCCCACTCGCTCCTATCTAAAATAGGTGAGCGTGGTACTGCAGGCCATACGGGAGGCGGTGCTAACAGCAAACCCAAAGAATTGTATGCTCGGCCTACGGGAGGCTGAGTATCCTGGGTACACGATTGCGAGGGGACGTGTCAAACCCCAGGTGAGGAAAGAGGCGGCGATTCGGGACTGGCCTCGCCCCCTCACCAAGAAGCAGCTACGCACGTTTGTGGGGTTGATTTGTTATTACCAGAGATTTATTCCCCACTTTGCCTCCCTAGCCAGCCCCCTTACAGATCTGTCCAGGAGCCATCTGCCCGCTCAAGTGACGTGGACTGAGGAGATGGAGAAAGTCTTCCAGGACCTAAAGGGAGCACTCTGTTCTGGACCCGTGCTGGTGACCCTCGACTTCTCCAAACCACTGGTGGTACAGCCCGATGTGTCCGAAACAGGGGTGGGTGCCGTCCTGTCACAGCTACAAGAAGGTGAGGAACACCAGTCATGTACATTAGCTGGAAGCTGTTGCTGCGGGAACAAAGATATTCCACTGTGGCGAAAGAATATCTAGTGATCAAGTGGGCACTGGAAACGCTGAAGTATTACTTATTGTGACTGCACTTCACCCTCATAACGGACCATGGACCACTGGTTTGTATGTCACCGAATGAGGACAGTAACGCCCAGGTCATCCGCTGGTTCCTAGACTTACAGCCCTTTGCTTTCCCTGTCATCCACAGATCAGGTGCAGCCCATGGAAATGCTGATGCCCTCTCCAGAAGAGATGCTCTAGGGAGCTGGACCGCCCCTCCCTCCCGGTCGGACTGGGGTGTGTGTGTGGGGCAGGGAGAGGTGAGGGGAGTGGTTATTGAAGGGAGATATCTTGCAGCCCGCTGGCTCCACTCCCAAGTCTTATATGGACTTCCTGCCCCAACGAGGCGAGACTGTGGATCATTAAGCCAGGGAATGCTTGGGGATAAAATAGGAAGCAGCCGGCACAAAGGGGCAGAGAATGGATAGCAAAGTGTGCGTGAAGAAGAGTGGGAGAAGAGAGAGCAATATCTGTGTGTTAACCCGTTGAGACCTGGACTGTGTACCAAACAGGATTGGCTGAGGACCTGAGTTTTAGGATTACCCCTAGAGAACGGAATGGACAACGAGACCGGTTTGTGGACTGTGAAATAGTTGAATTCCCACCCTTTTCCCCAGTGTATAAAAATCCCTAATAAACTCCCTATTTGCGTTCTAGTTGTGCTACTGGTGCGTTATTGAGCCTGCTACAATATATATATCACACACTCTACCAGTCAAAGTTTTAGGACACCTACTCATTCAAGGGTTTTTCTGTATTTTTCATATTTTCTATGTAGAATAATAGTGAAGACATCAAACTATGAAATAACACATATGGAATCATGTAGTAACCAAAAAAGTGTGAAGGGAAAGCACCCAACAAGTTCTCAGCATATGTGGGAACTCCTTCAAGACGGTTGGAAAAGCCTTTCAGGTGAAGCTGGTTGAGAGAATTCCAAGAGTCTACAAAGCTGTCATCAAGTGGCTATTTGAATAATCTCAACTATAAATATATTTTGATTTAACTACATGATTCCATATGTTTTGATGTCTTTACTACAATGTAGACACTAGTAAAAATAAAGAAAACCCCTTGAATGAGTTCAGTTCTAAAACGTGTTCTAAAACTGTTTACCAGTTGTGTGTGTACATGCATTCATTCAGTGGCCAGTTTATTAGGTAAAACACCCCATTCGCAAAAAAAACCCGATTTGCTTGCTATATAAAGCAGGCGGACACGCATCAAGGCATTCTGTTACTGTTCGATTGAACTTTAGAATGGGCAAATTTGAGTGACCTAAGAGACATTGAGCGTGGTACTGTATTGATCGTCTGTGCCTGCTGCGCCGGTTCCAGTATCTCAGAAACGACCAGACTCCTTGGCTTTTCACACACAACAATGTCTAGGGTTTATCAACAACAGTGCAACAAACAGAAAACAGTTCCTGCGTCATGCAGAGTCATGCAGAGTCAGAGTCCATGGCCCCATACTGCCTGATGCCAATGGTACATGCTGGTTGTGTAATGGTGTGGGGAATGTTTTCCTGGCAAACGTTAGGTCCCTTTGATACCAATTGAGAAATGTTTGAAAATAGAATCAACCCATGCTCCGAAGAATTAAGGCTGTTCAAATTGTATTTGTCATGTGCTACGTAAACAACAGTGAAATGCTTACTTATGGGCCCTTCCCAACAATAATAATAAAAAAAGAGAAATAGTAGAAAAAATACAAATGTATAAATAAAAATAACATAAGGAATAAATAGAAAAGTGATAACTTCTGGAGGAAAAAGAGGATGTGACCCAGTACTAGTTGGCTGTACCTAATAAACTTGGCACTGAGTTAATATACACTGACTATACCAAACATTAGGAACACCTTCCTCATTGAGTTGCAATTCCTCCCTTTTCCCTCCAGAACAGACTCCATTTGTCGGGGCATGGGCTCTACAAGGTGTCGAAAGCGTTCCACAGGGATGCTGGACCACGTTGACTCTAATGCTTCCCACAGTTGTGTCAAGTTGGCTAGTAGTGAATACCTTGTTCCATCTCATTCCACAGATGCAATTGAACTGAGATCTGGTAACTGGGCAGGCCACTGCAATAAGCTCAATTCACTGTCATGTTTGTGGAACCATTTCTGGACAATCCTAGCTGCCATGCTGGGATGTACCTGATGGCAATGTTGTTCAGATATCCTGTGGCATTCAAACATTGCTCCACCTTTATGAAGGGGCCAAATGTGTGCCATTAAAACCACACCTCACACCACCACCGTAAGCCTGCAACGTTGACACCCTTCGTGATGGATACATGTACTCATGTGGTTTTCTCCATCCCCCTGTCCTCCCATCTGCGTGAAACGGCAGGAACCGAGATTCATCAGACCAGGCAATGTTTTTCCAATTCTCCAGTGTTTTCGTTCCTGAGCCCACTGCAACCGCAGAGTCTTGTTTTTTGCTGAAAGAAGTGGAACTCTGTCAGGTCATCCGCTGCACTAACCCATTTGTGTCAATGTACAATGAGTTGTGCTTTCTTTTATGGGTCTTTGGGCACCAATGTTGTTCTTGACTGTTAGTTGACTAACAGCCCCTCTGTTGCTCTGCACAATTTGTGTCTGCCTCCTTTGTCCTTGTTAATCAATGACACATTGTCGACAACTGGCCTGCCGTTGGCTGAATGTCCATTGGGTGGTGGGCCATTCTTGATACACACGGGAAACTAAGCGTCAAAAACCCAGTAGCGTTGCAGTTCTTGACATACTCAAACCAGTGTGCCTAGCACCTACTACCATACCCCATTCAAAGGCACTCACATCTTGTATCTTAACCATTCACCATCTGAATGGCACATGTACACAATCCATGTCTCAATTATCTCGAGGCTTAAAAATCCTTTAACCTGTCTCCTCCCCTCATTTACACTGATTTGAAGTGGATTTAACAAGGGACATCAATAGCAGATCATCATTTTCACCTGGATTCACCAGGTCAGTCTGTCATGGAAAGATCAGCATACACTATGTGTATATACTGTATATACATTGATTTCAGAAGGTATTCAGACCCTTTTGACTTTTTCCACGTTTTGTTACGTTACAGCCTTATTCTAAAATGGAAATTGTTTTTCCCCTCATCAATCTACACACAATACCCTGTAATGACACAGCAAAAACAGGTTTTTAGAATTGTTTGATAGTGAATGGAGCAGGCATTGGAAAATTCATGAGAACAGCTGAAAAGATAAGAACATTTATTCAGGAACCATGTAAGGTGTGCTTTTTAGTATCTGACTGAACTGCAACTGAAAAACAGTCAGTGTTTGAGTCTGTGCTTAAGGGGGATAAAACAAATATTTCTGTTGTCTCTAAATGTTGGAACATCTTTCTTTCAGGTGGTGGGAGAGTGGAGGTTTAGTAAAATCCACTGTGACATCTTTGTCACCCTAGATGTCATGATGTGCACTGCAAGCATCCTCAATCTCTGTGCCATCAGCATTGATCGGTAAGTGTTCTTGAAATTGTTGAATCGTGGCTGGAGGCAGGTGCCGTTGTGGATTTGCAGTGAAATTCTTAAAGCAAATTCATTGGAGTCTGGGCCTAAAAGGCCTACTTGCATAACCCAGCTGGTACTTTCTATTGAATACCAATGCCATTATTTATGGACTATGCAGTATGCCACTTTTCATTTTGAATGATTTTCCACTTCACTGATTTTCGTGTCACTCAAATGCATGTTCAGAACACCACCTTGGTTATGTGAATACATAACTCAAGAGGTGATTTAAATATTTATTGAAGTAATTTGTATTTGAATAGAAAATGTCTGCACATTTAGTATGTGTGCAGAAAATCTTGGAGTTGTTTATACTGCAGATACTTATTTTAGAGTAAGAGAATAGTCCTATATAGAATAGTCCTATATAGTCCTGTGTCATGTGATCTGTAATATTGAATAAAGAGTACCCATAAAGCTAGAGTCCTTAATTGAAACAACAACCACTCTCAAATTCATAGACAGAGCTATGGATGAAAGGACTGTCGCTCCATGATATCAAATGTACAGTTTAACTGTGATTTGAAGCTCTATGGTGTTTATAGTTAAATTGTTTACAAACATTGCAGTAAAACAAGCTAATTTTGTGTTCTGATGGGGTACAACAATGGAACTAAGCTCACAATATTATTATTATTATATTTTTCAAGAATCAATGGTTATTATGTACTGTACCAGTCAAAAGTTTGGACAGACCTACTTATTCCAAGGTTTTTCATTACTATTTATATTTTCTACATTGTAGAATTATATCGAAGACATCAGAACTGTGAATTAACACACATGGAATCATGTAGTTACCAAAAAAGTGTTAAACAAAATGAAAATATATTTTATATGTGAGATTCTTCAAAGTAGCCACCCTTTGCCTTGATGACAGCTTTGCATACTCTTGGCATTCTCTCAACCAGCTTTATGAGGTAGTCATCTGGAATGCATTTCAACTAACAGGTGTGCCTTGTTAAGTTAATTTGTGGAATTTCTTACCACCTTAATGCGTTTGAGCCAATCAGTTGTGTTGTGACAAGTTAGGTGTGATATACAGAAGATAGCCCTATTTGGGTCCATATTATGTAAAGAGCAGCTCAAATAAGTAAAGAGAAATTACAGTCCATCATTACTTTAAGACATGAAGGTCAGTCAATCCAGAATATTTCAAGAACTTCTAAAGTTTCTTCAAGTGTAGTCGCAAAAACTATCATGGTGAAACTGGCTCTTTTGAGGACAGCAACAGGAAAGGAAGACCGAGTTACCTCTGCTGTAGAGGATACGTTCATTAGAGTTAACTGCACCTCAGGTTGCAGCCCAAATAAATGCTTCACAGAGTTCAAGTAACAGACGCATCTCAACATTAACTGTTCAGAGGAGACTGCATGAATCAGGCCTTGCTGCAATGAAACCACTACTGAAGGACACCAATAAGAAGAAGAGACTTGTTTGGGCCAAGAAACACGAGCAATGGACATTAGACCGGTGGAAATCTGTCCTTTGGTCTGATTTTTGGTTCCAACAGCTATGTCTTTGTGAGACGCAGAGTAGGTGAACGGATGATCTTCACATGTGTGGTTCCCCCCGTGAAGCATGGAGGAGGAGGTGTGTTAGTGTCACCAGCAAAGCACTCCCACACCATCTGTGATTTATTTTGAATTTATGGCAGACTTAACCAGCATGGCTACCACAGCATTCTGCAGCGATACGGCATCCCTTCTGGTTTGCGCTTAGTGGGACTATCATTTGTTTTTCAACAGGACAATGACCCAAAACCCACCTCCAAGCTGTGTAAGGGCTATTTCACCAATAAGGAGAATGATGGAGTGCTGCATTAGATGACCTGGCCTCCAAAATCACCCGACCTCAACCCAATTGAGATGGTTTGGGATGAGTTGGACCGCAGAGTGAAGGAAAAGCCACCAATAAGTGGTCAGCAAATGTGGGAACTCCTTCAAGACTGTTGGATTCCTTATGAAACTTGTTGAGAGAATCCAAGAGTGTGCAGAGCTGTCATCAAGGCAAAGGGTGGCTACTTTGAATAATATAAAATATTTGTTCATTTGTTTAACACTTTGGGTTACTACATGATTCCATATGTTATTTCATAGTTTTGATTTCTTCACTATTATTCTACAATGTAAAAAATAGTCAAAATAAAGAAAAATCCTTAAATGAGTAGGTGTGTCCAAACTTTTGACTGGTGCTTGATATCATTCATTTCTAAGTCCAATGTATTTAGCAACTAAGGATTATAGCTTTAAGTGCTTAAGTCGCCTTCGGCTTCGTACCTTAAGGTCCCAAACCAAATTACAATGAAATCAATAAAGCAAGTCTGTTAGTTGACATCCTTAGGAAGTAGAAATTCTCTAACTCACTAATAAGGTCACACAGCAGGCTAGAGGTTAATTGATAAGGTTCCCTACCAGGGATGTAGTGGAGGGTTAATTCATATAAACACATTTAATGCACAAGGGTTAATGCACATTAAGCACCATTTTATTTCCTGAATAGCATTTACCTGTTATGCTAAATTAGAGTTTTTTTTGCGTTTACTGTATGTTAGTCGTCTCCCATCATGTCAGAGTTTACCCACCTTTTTTCTACCCATACATCCCTGATGTCCCTACTAAAAGAAGATGGAGAAAGATGTTGTCTGTTACTCCACGTGTAGTCTGCACAGTAGAAAAGCCAGTTTGTCCATTCCTACTGTGTTTTTCCCTTGTCTTTTCCCCCATCTGCTTCCTTCCACAACAGATACACAGCAGTCGCCATGCCCATGCTGTACAACACGCGCTACAGCTCCAGAAGACGAGTCACTGTTATGATCTCAGTGGTGTGGGTTCTGTCCTTTGCAATATCATGCCCCCTGTTGTTCGGCCTAAATAACACAGGTAATAGCAGGAACTGTGAGCTACCTTGCTCTGCTGCACTGTAATTTGTGCTATTGTACTGTGCTTCCACTGTGTTTTGACTTTCATGGCACTAAGGAGTAGACTCAATTTGACAATGATATGTGATACTAAACTGTATGACTGCTGTGAATGGGGGTTAACAGTGTGGTGGTTAGTTTGAATGCTCCTCTTTCAAACACAGAGTACAGTCGTGGCCAAAAGTTTTGAGAATGACACAAATATATATTTTCACAAAGTCTGCTGCCTCAGTTTGTATGATGGCAATTTGCATATACTCCAGAATGTTATGAAGAGTGATCAGATGAATTGCAATTAGATGCAAAGTCCCTATTTGCCATGCAAATGAACTGAATCCCCCCCAAGAAGGGCAGCAAAGAAGCCTCTTCTCTCCAGGAAAAACATCAGGGACAGACTGATATTCTGCAAAAGGTAAGGGATTGGACTGCTGAGGACAGGGGTGAAGTCATTTTCTCTGATGAATCCCCTTTCCGATTGTTTGGGGTATCCGGAAAAAAAGCTTGTCCAGAGAAGACAAGGTGAGCGCTACCATCAGTCCTGTATCATGCCAACAGTAAAGCATCTTGAGACCATGTGTGGGGTTGCTTCTCAGCCAAGGGAGTGGGCTCAGTCACAATTTTGCCTAAGAACACAGCCATGAATAAAGAATGGTATCAACACATCCTCCGAGAGCAACTTCTCCCAACCATCCAGGAACAGTTTGGTGACGAACAATGCCTTTTCCAGCATGATGGAGCACCTTGCTGAGGGAACAAAACATCAATATTTTGGGTCCATGGCCAGGAAACTCCCCAGACCTTTATCCCATTGAGAACTTGTGGTCAATCCTCAAGAGGCAGGTGGACAAACAAAAACTATCAAAAAGTCACTGAACTTTGTGGAAATTAATATTTGTGTTATTCTCAAAACTTTTGCCCACGACTGTATATTCATTCAAAATGTCAATTTGATGTATTTTGCACTGTTTTGACCAACTCCGTTGCCTTGTGGTTAGAGTACCCACCCTGAGATTGAAAGGTTGGGAGACCGCTCGTCGGCTGAGTAATACCACACCCTGTTTATATGGTACCCGATGCGTCTCAGCTTGGCACTCAGAATTAAGGAGGTACATTGGGGATAAGACTGCAATAGAATAGTGTCCTGTCCAGGGGTTGTACTTATACATCAAGCTGCTTCATGCTACAGAGAATGACTATTGCTCAAATGAGCTGTTCCTGTTCGCTCGTGCAAGGCTCCTTACATACAGTGGCAAGAAAAGGTATATAAACCCTTTGGAAATACCTGACTTTCTGCATAAATTGGTCCAAAAAATGTATCTGATCTTCATCTAGGTCACAACAATAGACAAACATTCTGCTTAAACTAATAACACACAAACAATTATATGTTTTCATGTCTTTATTGAACACACTGTGTAAACATTTACAGTTTAGGTTGGAAAATGTATGTGAACCCTTGGATTTAATAACTAGTTGACCCGCTTTGGGCAGCAATGACCTCAACCAAATGTTTTCTGCAGTTGCTGATCAGACATGCACAATAGTCATGAGGAATGTTGGACCATTCCTCTTACAAAACTGTTTCAATTCAGCAATATTCTTGGGATGTCTGGTGTGAACTGCTCTCTTGAAATCATGCCACAGCATCTCAATCTCAAAAGGTCAGGACTCTTACTGGGCTTCTGTTGAAGCCATTCTGTTGTTGATTTACATCTGTGTTTTGGGTCGTTGTCCTGATGCATCACCCAACTTTGGTTGAGATTCATTTGGCGGAGAGATTGCCTAACATTCTCCTGCAAAATGTCTTGATAAAATTCATTTTCCCTTCGATGATAGCAAGCTGTCCAGGCCCTGAGGCAGCAAAGCAGCCCCAAACCATGATGCTCCCTTCACCATACTTTATAGTTGGGATGAGGTTTTTATGTTGGTGTGCTTTTTTATGTTGGTTTTTTTTCTCCACACACAGTGTTGTGTGTTCTTTCCAAACAACTCAACTTTAGTTTCATCTGTCCACAGACTATTTTGCCAGTAGCGCTGTGGAACATCCAGGTGCACTTTTGCAAACTTAAAAAATAGTTTTTTTGGACAGCAGTGGCTTCTTCTGTGATGTCCTTCCATGAACACCATTCTTCTTTAGTGTTTTCCATATCGTAGACTCGTCAACGGAGATGATAGCATGTTCCAGAGATTTATTTAAGTCTTTAGCTGACACTTTAGGATTCTTCTTAACCTCATTGAGCATTCTACACTGTGCTCTTGCAGTTATCTTTGCAGGACGGTGACTCCTAGGGAGAGTAGCAACAGTACTGAACTTTCTCCATTTATAGACAATTTGTCTTACCGTGGACTGATGAACATCAAGGCTTTTAGAGATACCTTTGTAACCCTTTCCAGCTTTATGCAAGTCAACAATTCTTAATTTTAGGTCTTCTGAGCTCTCTTTTGTTCGAGGCATGGTTCACATCAGGCAATGCTTCTTGTGAATAGTGTCGTGACGTTGTATTAGATAATGTGACGACTGTTGTTCATCGAATGATAAAAGTTTCTAATTGCGTGATTAACTGAATCAAGAAATTATTAACTCATTAACCTGGGGCACCATAGGAAAACTAGTTTTTATGGAGTTTCTATTTCCCAAATGAACTCAAAGAATATTAGAATATCGATTTTGCAACGGCCGCTAATTAACCAGTTGCCTCTACCAATCTCGTTCTGAACGTGGTATAGCCAGTGAATCTGCACGATGAGTTCGTACCACACTAATCTTAATTGAATATTTATTTACTAAAAAGCTAAAATGATGATAAAAGATACACATAGACAAAACACATTTTAGGCTATTGATTAAAACTTAGTATAACGGGCCAACACACTATGGCGCGTGTTACCCAAAATGGGGATTTCAAAGAGAGAGAGAGAAAAAATAAAGTACACGAGAGAAATATACATTTGGGTGAATTTGTCAGCTATGTTATTTTAACCCTAGCCTTGCACCAAACTGCCGCTCTTATGAGTCAGAATATAATGATGTAATTACATGGGATGATCTCCGAAGATTCTCTGCGTGGACCGTCCAGACTGCTCGATGACGCACTACTCCGGCGCACCTCACTGATCGTCCTCCCGATGTATAATAATAATAATAATAATATATGACATTTAGCAGACGCTTTTATCCAAAGCGACTTACAGTCATGTGTGCATACATTCTACGTATGGGTGGTCCCAGGAATTGAACCCACTACCCTGGCGTTACAAGCGCCATGCTCTACCAACTGAGCTACAGAAGGACCATGTCAGTGTCCTTTTGGCTTAGGAGTCTGTTCCCTCGCCCTTTGCTCTGGAAGGGGTCTTCTGAGGACACTGTTCTGTAGCTCAGAGCTAACAGCATAGGAATGAAACCCTTTAGATACCACGATTCGATGGGAGATGGAGCCTAGGTGGTTTGACTTGAATTCACCCGCTTAGACACAGCTACTCATCCGTAGCTTGGGTAGAAAAGGATTTCTTTGTCTTCAAACTTGCGTTGCGTTCTGGGTTCGTTGACTTTTTAGACCTTGCTACAGCTTGGGTCACGTAGTCTTCGTGTAAATTCTATACCCTTGGGTCAGAAGTGGGCGTAACCGTCTTTTAGGGCAATTCTCTGGGCGTACCAAGTAAACGAGACAAGGTCTAGATTTTATTCAAATCCAATTTTAGACAACTAACTTAACATTTAATCTTCCCAAAAACATTCTCTTTGATTTGGAAATTTTCCATACACCGTACAATGTATAAACATCAAACATCTACTAGGAAAACTCTTCACGTTACAATGTTTTCATAATAACATCATCTAATAACCTTTAATAATGAAACAAAAATGTCATACATTTTCATATTCATCTATCGTCATGACCACCATTGTTGCTGACGGAAACCATTGTTCCAAAGTCCCTTTATTTCATGTTTAATGTTCTGAGGCTGGTTCTTCATAGTAACAGGACAAAGGAATTTGTCTGTGGCCTGAGATTTACCAGGGGCGTGAGGGGTCATAAACACCCCCCACATCTTCAGACTCCTAGATCTCTCCTCCTCTATTGGGGTTGAGAGATAATCTGTAGGGTTGTGGTCTCCTGTCACCTGACCTGGTCAGGACAGTCATGACAATAGCAAACTCAATTTTTGTGAGTTTCTTTTTCTTTTCTTTTTATTTCACCTTTACTTAACCAGGTAGGCAAGTTGAGAACAAGTTCTCATTTACAATTGCGACCTGGCCAAGATAAAGCAAAGCAGTTCGACACATACAACAATGCAGAGTTACACATGGAGTAAAACAAACATACAGTAGAAAAATAAGTCTATATACAATGTGAGCAAATGAGGTGAGATAAGGGAGGTAAAGGCAAAAAAGGCCATGGTGGCAAAGTTAATACAATATAGCAAGTAAAACACTGGAATGGTAGATTTGCAGTGGAAGAATGTGAAAAGTAGAGAAATAATGGGGTGCAATGGAGCTAAATAAATACAGTAGGGGAGAGGTAGTTGTTTGGGCTAAATTATAGATGGGCTATGTACAGGTGCAGTAATCTGTGAGCTGCTCTGACATCTGGTGCTTAAAGCTAGTGAGGGAGATAAGTGTTTCCAGTTTCAGAGATTTTTGTAGTTAGTTCCAGTCATTGGCACCAGAGAACTGGAAGGATTGGCAGCCAAAGGAAGAATTGGTTTTGGGGGTGACCAGAGGGATATACCTGCTGGAGCGCGTGCTACAGGTGGGTGCTGCTACGATGACCAGCGAGCTGAGATAAGGGGGGAATTTACCTAGCAGGGTCTTGTAGATGACCTGGAGCCAGTGGGTTTGGCGACGAGTATGAAGCGAGGGCCAGCCAACGAGAGCGTACAGGTCCCAGTGGTGGGTAGTATATGGGGCTTTGGTGACAAAACGGATGGCACTGTGATAGACTACTGCATCCAATTTATTGATTAGGGTATTGGAGGCTATTTTGTAAATGACATTGCCGAAATCGAGGATCGGTAGGATGGTCAGTTTTACAAGGGTGTGTTTGGTAGCATGATTGAAGGATGCTTTGTTGCGAAACAGGACGCCAATTCTAGATTTAACTTTGGATTGGAAATGTTTGATGTGAGTCTGGAAGGAGAGTTTACAGTCTAACCAGACACCTAGGTATTTGTAGTTGTCCACATATTCTAAGTCAGAACCGTCCAGAGTAGTGATGTTGGACGGGCATGCGGGTGCAGGCAGCGATCGGTTGAAGAGCATGCATTTAGTTTTACTTGTATTTAAGAGCAATTGGAGGCCACAGAATGAGAGTTGTATGGCATTGAAGCTTGCCTGGAGGGTTGTTAACACAGTGTCCAAAGAAGGGCCAGAAGTATACAGAATGGTGTCGTCTGCGTAGAGGTGGATCAGAGACTCACCAGCAGCAAGAGCGACATCATTGATGTATACAGAGAAGAGAGTCGGTCCAAGAATTGAACCCTGTGGCACCCCCATAGAGACTGTCAGAGGCCTGGACAACTGGCCCTCCGATTTGACACACTGAACTCTATCAGAGTAGTTGGTGAACCAGGCGAGGCAATCGTTTGAGAAACCAAGGCTATCGAGTCTGCCAATGAGGATGTGGTGATTGACAGAGTTGAAAGCCTTGGCCAGGTCAATGAATACGGCTGCACAGTATTGTTTCTTATCGATGGCAGTTAAGCTATCGTTTAGGACCTTGAGCGTGGCTGAGGTACACCCATGACCAGCTCTGAAACCAGATTGTATGGTGGGATTCGAAATGGTCGGTAATCTGTTTGTTGACTTGGCTTTCGAAGACCTTAGAAAGGAAGGGTAGGATAGATATAGGTTTGTAGCAGTTTGGGTCAAGAGTGTGTCCCCCTTTTGAAGAGGGAGATGACCGCAGCTGATTCCAATCTTTGGGAATCTCAGACGACACGAAAGAGAGGTTGAACAGGCTAGTAATAGGGGTTGCAACAATTTCGGCAGATCATTTTTTAGAAAGAAAGGGTCCAGATTGTCTAGCCTGGCTGATTTTGTAGGGGTCCAGATTTTGCAGCTCTTTCAGAACATCAGCTGACTGGATTTGGGAGAAGGAGAAATGGGGAAGACTTGGGCGAGTTGCTGTGGGGGGGTGCAGTGCTGTTGACCGTGGTAGGGGTAGCCAGGTGAAAAGCATGGCCAGCTGTAGAAAAATGCTTTTTGAAATTCTCAATTATAGTGGATTTATCGGTGGTGATAGTGTTTCCTATCCTCAGTGCAGTGGGCAGCTGGGAGGAGGTGTTCTTATTCTCCATGGACTTTACAGTGTCCCAGAACTTTTTTGAGTTTGTGTTGCAGGAAGCAAATTTCTGCTTGAAAAAGCTAGCCTTGGCTTTTCTAACTGCCTGTGTATATTGGTTTCTAGCTTCCCTGAAAAGTTGCATATCACGCGGTCTGTTCGTTGCTAATGCAGAACGCCATAGGCTGTTTTTGTGTTGGTTAAGGGCAGTCAGGTCTGGAGAGAACCAAGGGCTATATCTGTTCCTTGTTCTAAGTTTCTTGAATGGGGCATGCTTATTTAAGATGGTGAGGAAGGCATTTTTTTAAATAACCAGGCATTCTCTACTGACGGGATGAGATCAATATCTTCCAGGACACCCCTGCCCGGTTGATTAGAAGGGCCTGCTCGCCTGTTTCAGGGAGTGTTTGACAGTGATGAGTGGAGGTTGTTTGACCGCTGACCCATTATGGATGCAGGCAATGAGGCAGTGATCGCTTGGTTGAAAACAGCAGAGGTGTATTTAGAGGGCAAGTTGGTTAGGATGATATCTATGAGGGTGCCCGTGTTTACGGCTTTGGGGTTGTACCTGGTAGGTTCATTGATCATTTGTGTGAGATTGAGGGCATCAAGCTTAGATTGTAGGATGGCTGGTGTGTTAAGCATGTTCCAGTTTAGGTCACCTAGCAGCACAAGCTCTGAAGATAGGGGGGCAATCAGTTCACATATGGTGTCCAGAGCACAGCTGGGGGCAGAGGGGGCTCTATAGCAGACGACAACGGTGAGATACTTTTTTTTGGAGATGTGGATTTTTAAGAGTGGAAGTTCAAATTGTTTGGTTACAGACCTGGATAGTAGGACAGAACTCTGCAGGCAATCTTTGCAGTAGATTGCAACACCGCCCCCTTTGGCCGTTCTATCTTGTCTGAAAATGTTGTAGTTAGTAATGGAGATTTCAGAGTTTTTGGTGGTCTTCCTAAGCCAGGATTCAGACACGGCTAGAACATCCGGGTTGGCAGAGTGTGCTAAAGCAATGAATAATACAAACTTAGGGAGGAGGCTTCTAATGTTAACATGCATGAAACCAAGGCTATTACGGTTACAGAAGTCATCAAAAGAGAGCGCCTGGGGAATAGGAGTGGAGCTAGGCACTGCAGGGCCTGGATTCACCTCTACATCACCGGAGGAGTAGGATAAGGGTACGGCTAAAAACTATGAGAATTGGTCATCTAGAACGTCCGGAACAGAGTAAAAGGAGGTTTCTGGGGGTGATAAAATAGATTCAAGGTGTAATGTACAGACAAAGTATGGTAGGATGTGAATACAGTGGAGGTAAACCTAGGTATTGAGTGATGATGAGAGAGATATTGTCTCTAGAAACATCCTTGAAACCAGCTGATGCCATCGCATTTGTGGGTGGTGCAACTGAAAGGTTGGGTAAGGTATAATGAGCAGGGCTAGAGGCTCTACAGTGAAATAAGCCAATAAACACTAACCAGAACAGCAATGGACAAGGCATATTGGAATTATGGAGAGGCATGCTTTGTCGAGTGATCATAAGGGTCCAGTGAGTAGTACGGTTGGTTGGGGTAAAGGTGATTCAGACAGCTAGCCAGGCCATCGGTAGCAAGCTAGCATAGGATGAAGGTCTGTTTTTAGCCACCTCGTGTGTTTCCGTCAGTAGATTAGGGGAGTTCCGTGGGGTAGAGGGGATCAATCCAATTGGCAAAATAGTTATAGTGACCCAAGAAAAAAAATTGTCTGATAGACCTATTCAGATAGCAGCCGATAAGACCGCTAACGATTAGCGGGCCGCAGATGGGTGTTCATGTAACGTCGTGACGGAGGGGCCAGTTGGATAACTCCCTCGGGCAGATAATGTCGGTAGTCCAATCGTGAAGGCCCGGTGGGGCTCCGCATCGGCAGTAAAATGGATCCGGTTAGGTGATTGTAGCACAGGAGTGGCTGATTGAACTCTTCAGCTGGCTAGCTCCGGAATAATTGATATTTGCTCCGGGATCGACGTAAGCCAATAGTCACATGGATAGCAGCTAGCTAGCTGCGAGATACAGGTGTATATGTCCAGAGCTTGCGGTTGAAATCCGGGGATATGGAGAGAAAAATAGGTCCGGTATGTTCTGGTCTGAGTCGCGTTGTACAAAACTGGTGATAGCTTTTCGAGCTAAAGGATAGCTGATGATCACAAACCGTGGTTAGCTGAATACTAATGTTAGACAGTAAACTGGCTAGCTTCTGGCAAGCTTCTATTGGTAATTTCAGATTTTAAGTAAATAATACTTTTCTTTTTTAAATTGTATTTATTTTTTATATATACGGCAAGGCAGCTCCAACATATCCAATCTCGTCTCATTGATTGGACTCCAGGTTAGCTGACTCCTGGATCCAATTAGCTTTTGGAGAAGTCATACATTTTCCAACCTACACTGTGAATGTTTAAAAGATGTATTCAGGGTAGACAAGAAAAATACAATAATTTGTGTGTTATTAGTTTAAGCACACTATGTCTGTCTACTGTTGTGACTTAGATGAAGATCAGATCCATTTTGATGACCAATTTGTGCAGAAATCCAGGTAATTTCAAAGTTCACATACTTTTTCTTGCCAGTGTACGTTTGACTAGTATTGTTGTTTTCTGTCATTTTGTTTTCCTTCCTAGCGACTCGCGACGAATCCCTGTGCATCATCGCCAACCCGGCCTTTGTGGTGTACTCCTCCATTGTGTCCTTCTACATTCCCTTCATCATCACTCTGCTGGTCTACGTGCAAATTTATGTCGTACTTCGCAAGCGGCGAAAACGGGTGAACACAAAGCGCCCGTGTCAAGGGACAGGCGACCGCGACACAGGCGTCACATTAAAGGTGACTAGGCTGCAAATCATGTTTTTCAAAAATGAAGAGCTCGAAACACTTAGGAGAGCCAATTCAATGAAATACTTTGTCAACAACACGTCATGTGTTTTTGGAGAATGTAATCTAACTGGAGGAAGCAAAATATTGTCCATTAAAGTGTTTGCTCATCCCAGACATGAGAGGCCAAACACATACAGTTGAAGTCGGAAGTTTACATACACTTAGGTTGGAGTCATTAAAACTTGTTTTCCAACCACTCCACAAATTTCTTGTGCATAACACAAGTAATTTTTCCAATAATTGTTTATGGACAGATTATTTAACTTATAATTCACTGTATAACAATTCAGGTGGGTCAGAAGTTTACATACACTAAGTTGACTGTTCCCTTAAACATTTTGGAAAATTCCAGAAAATTATATCCTTGCTTTAGAAGCTTCTGATAGGCTAATTGACATCATTTGTGTCAATTGGAGGTGTACCTGTGGGTGTATTTCAAGGCCTACCTTCAATCTCAGTGCCTCTTTGCTTGACATCATGGGAAAATCAAAAGAAATCAGCCAAGACCTCAGAATAAAATTGTAGACTTGCACAAATCTGGTTCATCCTTGGGAACAATTTCCAAATGCCTGAAGGTACCACGCTAATCTGTACAAACAATAGTACGCAAGTATAAACACCATGGGACCACACAGCTGGCATACTGCTCAGGAAGGAGACACGTTCTGTCTCCTAGAGATGAACGTACTTTGGTGCGAAAAGTGCAAATCAATACCAGAACAACATCAAAGGACCTTGTGAAGATGCTGGATGAAACGGGTACAAAAGTATCGATATCCACAGTAAATTTAGTCCTATACATAACCTGAAAGGCTGCTCAACAAGGAAAAAGCCACTGCTACAAAACCGGCATAAAAAAGCTAGACTACGGTTTGCAACTGCAGATGGGATCAAAGATCGTACTTTTTGGAGAAATGTCCCCTGGTCTAATGAAACAAAAATAGAACTGTTTGGCCATAATGACCATCATTATGTTTGGAGGATAAGGGGGAGCCAAAGAACACCATCCCATCCGTGAAACACGGGGGTGGCAGCATCATGTTGTGGGGGTGCTTTGCTGCACGAAGGACTGGTGCACTTCACAACATAGATGGCATCATGAAGGGGGAAAATTATGTGGATATATTGAAGCAGCATCTCAAGACATCAGTCAGGAAGTTAAAGCTTGGTCGCAAATGGGTCTTCCAAATGGACAATGACCCCAAGCATACTTCCAAAGTTGTGTCAAAATGGCTTAAGGACAACAAAGTTAAGGTATTGGAGTGGCCATCACAAAGTCCTGACCTCTATCCCATAGAAAAATTGTGGGCAGAACTGAAAAAGCATGTGTGAGCAAGGAGGCCTTACAAACCTGACTCAGTTACACCTGCTCTCTCAGGAGGAATGGGCCAAAATTCACCCAACTTATTGTGAGAAGCTTGTGGAAGGCTACCGAAAACGTTTGACCCAAGTTAAACAATTTTAAAGGCAATGCTACCAAGTACTAATTGAGCGTATGTAAACTTCTGACCCACTGGGAATGTGATAATAGAAATAAAAGCTGAAATAAATCATTCTCTCTCTTTTTATTTTGACCTTTCACATTCTTAAAATAAAGTGGTGATCCTAACTGAGCTAAAACAGGGAATTTTTACTAGGATTAAATGTCAGGAATTGTGAAAAATTTAGTTTAAATGTATTTGGCTAAGGTGTATGTAAATCTCCGACTTCAACTGTAGATAATGATCTTGTTAGAGGGGGCAAGAAATACACACGAGATGGCTTTCTAGCTGGGATGAAAAGGGCACACTCAATTATCCTAAGGTGTTTTTAAGATGGTTATCTTTTGTGCAATGATATTGTTAGCAACATATTGTGCTGTAATTGGTCATTTCACGCGACAAATCCCACTTGGCCATGTTACATTGGTCTACTAGATTAGGAGGAGACCTGAAATGCAACAGTAATTATGATGTGCCTTTTAAGTGACCTTTTCTGGATATTGATTTTAGTGGCATTAAAGCGGATCAATACAGGAAAAGAAGACGTGTTTCTCTCACCCCTGTACATTAGTCATGTACATGCATGCTTTTGTCTTGGTGTGGGGAAGGGAGAGCGAAGAGAAAATAAATTCACAAGGTACTGGGCAATTGCAAGAAAAATAGTCCTCATCACTTTTATACTGAGAGTCAATAAACCATTTCTGAAACAATATTATCAGTTTAACTCCGTGGACTTTTTATTTCTGCCCTATTGAGTGTTATGGATGTAATGATTCGAATGGGAATCAAATAACTGTGTACGCTCAATAGAATTACAGTTTGTTTGGTTAATTGTTCTTTAGAATTGTGCCCTCTCAAAGAGCGACTCGGAGACCATTTGGTGCCTGTGCAGTGACTGTGTGCCGGCTTCTTTCCCCTGTTGCTGTTTCAGGAGAAGTGCAGTCACCCAGGAGATGTGAGTCTGTGCACTGTGATTGTGAAACCTAATGGGAGCTTTCCTGTCAACAAGAAAAAAGTGGTGCGTCAAGTATTTGTTGTGCTATTTTTTACAGAGTAACTCTCAGAAGGAAATGTATTTACTTTCAAAGGCAGTTAATGCAGTGTCTCCTCTATCATTCCCATTTCTCCCCATAAGCAAGATAAAGCAGTTACTGCTCTATTAATAGTATTACTACTACTACTACTACTACTACTACTACTACTACTACTACTACTACTACATTGTTGTTGATCTCTGTCAGCAGATCTTCATCAAAGAGGTGGCCCACGAAGGGGACGACATGGAGTTGGACGAGAGGACCAATTGCAACCCTCAGAAACAGAAGAATGTGGACACTGCTACCACCACGCCTGTCAGCCACCAGCTCCTCCCGCCAACCAAGGGTAACACCAGCCCCACCTCCGTGTCCCCCTCCCCGCCTGAGGGCTCCCTCAAAGTGGCGAAGAACAGTGACTCGAAGGACATACTGGCGGAAGTGCCCAAAGTGGCTAAAGTGTTTCAGACCGAGGCCTTACCCAACGGCAAAACCCAGACGTCTATCAAGCAGCAACCCACTCTCATGAGTAAGAGGAAGATCTCCCAACAGAAGGAAAAGAAAGCCACTCAAATGTTAGCCATAGTCCTTGGTAAGTTGTTAACATGAATACCACTTTGAAGGTACAGTTGAACTTTTCAGGAGAGAGGAGGGATATAAACATTGGGGTAAAGTCTATTTTACTTTAATATATGCCATTTAGCAGACGCTTTTATCCAAAGCGACTTACAGTCATGTGTGCATACATTCTACGTATGGGTGGTCCCAGGGATCGAACCCACTACCCTGGCGTTACAAGCGCCATGCTCTACCAACTGAGCTTTTCACATCATAAGCCGTAAGAGAACTCAATAAAATGTAGCTGATATATTTATTTTACTAGCTGTAGCTTTCTGATGGCCTGTATAGGTATATTATAGTCCCTTAGTAATCCTTAACTTGAAAAGAGCTTACAGGCAGCGAGGCAGACAATGTTGCAACAAAAGGAGACCGTTTTAAACTTTCATACATCAGAAGGACTTTTTTTAATCAAGTTTAACTTCAGGACATGATTCAATGTCAGCATCAATCCAGTACCAGGGTAATAGCTGGTTTCTCCGTTCTCTTCACATTTTGTCTTCTCTCTCTCTCTCTCTTTAGGTGTATTTATCATATGCTGGCTACCTTTTTTCATCACTCATATATTGAACACCCACTGCACCACATGCAAGGTTCCTGCGGAGATGTATAATGCTTTCACGTGGCTGGGGTATGTGAACAGTGCGGTGAACCCCATCATCTACACCACTTTCAATATAGAGTTCAGAAAAGCTTTCATCAAGATCCTGCATTGCTAAGGTTGGCATTTTCAGCAGGAAGCTGAAATGAAGAAAAGCATAACTTATAGCCTACTAAAATATACCTCATCCACATGAGGACTCTGCACGTGACCATAAGTCTCAGTGATTATCTTTTGAGAAATGGAGAGACTGAGTAAATGCCACACATGAAGACCTGGGGACTTTAGTTTGATTATTTTGTGGACTTATGATCTCCCACATGAATGTATATCGAGGAATAATGTATTTTATCAATGAACTGTCTCTTGGAAATGTCATGTTGGTCTTAACCATCGTGCTTGTCACTTAAGAACTGTCCACTCCAGGAAATGTAAAGAAAACACAAGAAGATGTGCTTAAAAACACTAAAGCAAACCACCTATTTAATCTGTGTATATGATGTATTTTGATCATGGCCGAATCCTGCACAGAACAACTAGATATCAACAAATCAGATCTCAGTATTAAACCTGATCATATTAAACTGGTCATCTATGAGCTCTGCAGCTTTAAACCACCCACAGAATAAAATGTGTGTTGCATAGAGATGAAACATTTTGACTCATGGTTTTCTCACTGGTCCACTTGGCAAGAGAGGCACATGTTTGTGATACATTTTATTATTATTATTAATAATATGATTATTTAATATTATACCAAAACAACTTACATCCACCACGTGACAATTGTTCCTATCTGGCTCGGAAGGACCATGAATAAGGTTTTTAAGCAATTATTATTTACATTTGCTGTAAATGCTTTTTATAAACCTGTTCTATGTGATTAAATGCCTGCAATGAAAAGTTGATGCATGTTGCAATGCTCCTTTATGTGGATTCTCATGAAATGTAAGTTTGACAACAACAAAAAAACTATGTCCAATAAATGAAGTAATGAGACGTGCTGTGCTATGTAAATGTGTTATTCTTTGGTACTCTATATACTGTTTATATAATGTAATACTGTATACATAACTAATATAATAGTACAATGCAAAATCGTTATACCACTACTAGGCTGAATACTCTATTATGATTGGTCGAGAGGGTGTTCATTATTTTCCTGTAAATACACAGCAAAAAATAATATGGAAATTATGTGGTTCCAACTAAAAAAAATAGGGACTCGCGCTATTCCATATCAATGTTTTCTGCAGATGATTCCAATGTTCTCTGTGCAGGAAACCATAGTGGGACACACAAAACATGTTTGAATATTACTTTATTTCCATTATAGTGAAAAATCGAATACAATATATCTATCCATTTCAAAAAGACAAATCAAGAGCAAGTCTTTAGTGTCAAAGCCCCCAGGCCTAGTCTATGGTTTATGTGCCATGACACAGCTTGATCTACAGGCCCCATCTCGTAGGATGTTATAATGTCATTAGTCCCATGGTAACCATTATCAGAGACTGTGGTTAGTCTCTCTTACATAAGGTCAAAGCCACAGTTTCTGATGACAGCACATAAATAGTTATGTCTTCAGTGTAAAAGAAATGCCTCATCCCATAATTAATGTGTAATCTTGAACCCTCAAGATTTTCTGCCCCACGAGCTACCTGTCTTGACATATCAAGTCCCTCATCACTACCCCATAAGATGGCTCCTCACTGCACTGAAAGTATACCCTGGCTGTCTGGCCTGATACCACCAACAATAGTAAAGAATAGAGCTGTACCAGCGGTCACACACAGAACCCTATTGTTGGACTGGTAGGATAGTGATGACACCAGACGTTTCCTTAAAATCCAAATGGACTTGCAGTACAATGAGTGCATACACTTTTAGAATGTCTGTCTCATCCCTGTGGGACTTAAACCCACAACCTTGTCGTTGTTTTTTTCTGACCAAGTAATGTGCCTTTGTATACCTTGTCTGAATTTGTTTGGCATTCAGACACATTCTGTCGTCACACTATACGTCCCATCACAGGCTACTGTGTTATTCTGGGTACTTTGATTGACACTTTAGCCATGGTTCATCTGTGCCAGAGCCGATTGAATAGTTACCTTTCTCTTTCATCATCCTTACGCTGTAACAGGCTGTCCCTTAGAATTTTTCTGTAAATACTAGACGTTTCCTACAACCAGCATCCAGCCCCTGGCCCTGTGTCACATTTTAAGGAGGTCCAAAGGACCCCAATTCAAACAGCACCCTGAGTCTTCAAAATCCTGTTATTCAGATGCTATATCACCTTCAATTACCCCAATACCAACCATACATGTACTATCCCCTGTCACTGTCAATCTGAATGTCCTCCCCTCCATCCGTGATGATGACACAGTCAGGCCTCCACTGTGTTGTCTAAGATTTACGCAACATTGAATGGTCTATGACATTGATTCTCAAGTTTAATTCACATCAACGGCAACTTTTGACAAGAACTTACCTCGAGGGACAACTGGAAACACTGTATAATCTCTGCACAGCCCTAATACAAACCATCAGGGGAGGACAGGGATAGGCCTCCCTTAGCCTCGCAAGTGCCTGCCTTCTTCCAGTGTATATCCCTCTTCCTCTGATCTCTGAAGCGACCTTTTCCTCGTCTGCTATCACCCTAAGGCATGCCTGAGCCCCAGTGATTGGCATGTTCAAATAAAGTAGTAGTGGTGGTGTGTGTTCCAACACTGGGGCCCTTTAATGAACTGAGTGAAGAAGACTTGCCAGACACTGCATTATTGAAAAGTTTCCACACCCGAGCTGTGATCAGGCGGCCTGAAAGGCTCTTAATGGACTTTGTGTCAGAGCTTTCCGTGTGATTGCTAGATCAGCCATTGCCATTTACCTCCAGCGTGAGCTGTGAAGTCGTGCTGCTCTGACTAGTGATTGCTGTGCTGCAGGGAGTATGCTGGATGGATGATTGCCTCTCAGAGATGGAGCATCCTGGGTACTGCGTTGTGAAAATCTAACAGGATGTTTTGAACTGCAACTGATTTCACCTCTGTCTCGTCTCATTAACTGAAGAGCACATATCTACATCTATGCAGTTAGATCCAGTTTAGACCTATCCATCGCTAATGATGGACTAGACATGACTTTGCAACGACAGGGTTAGACAGGGTTAACGGAAAGATTACAGTAAATATAGAGATGCAGTGCAGTCGAAATGTATTCAGATCCCTTCCCTTTGTTACGTTACAGCCTTATTCTAAAATTAATTAAATAAAAATGTTCCTCATCAATCTACACACAATACCGCATAATGACAAAGCGAAAACAGGTTTTTAGAAAAGTTTGCAAATGCACTAAAAATTAAAAACAGAAATACCTTATTTACACAAGTATTCAGACACTTTGAAATTGAGCTCAGGTGCATCCTGTTTCCATTGATCATCCTTGAGATGTTTTTTAATTGGAGTCCTCCTGTTGTAAATTCAATTTATTGGATATGATTTGGAAAGGCACACACCTGCCTATATAAGGTCCCACATTTGACAGTGCATGTCAGAGCAAAAACCAAGGCATGAGGTCAAAGGAATTGTCCGTAGAGCTCTGATCTGTGTCGAGGCACAGATCTAGGGAAGTGTACCAAAAAATGTTGTCAGCTTTGAAGGTCCCCATGAACACAGTGACCTCCATCATTCTTAAATGGAAGAAGTTTGTAATCACCAAGACTCTTCCAAGAGCTGGCCGCCCAGGCAAACTGAGCAATCGGGGGAGAAGAGCCTTGGTCAGAGAGGTGACCAAGAACCCGATGGTCACTGACAGTCACTCTGACAGACCTCCAGAGATCCTATGTGGAGATGGGAGAAACTTCCAGAAGGACAACCATCTCTGCAGCACTCCACCAATCAGGCCTTTATGGTGGAGTGGCCAGACTGAAGCCACTCCTCAGTAAAAGGCACATGACACCCTGCTTGGAGTTCAGGATTCTCTGGTCTGATGAAACCAAGATTGAACTCTTTGGCTTGAATGCCAAGCGTCATGTCTGGAGGAAACTTGGAACCATCCCTATGGTGAATCATGGTGGTGGCAGCATCATGCTGTGGGGATGTTTTTCAGCGGCAGGGAATGGGAGACTAGGCAGGATCGAGGGAAAGATGAACGGTGCAAAGTACAGAGAGATCCTTGATGAAAACCTTCTCCAGAGTGCTCAGGACCTCAGACTGGGCCAAAGGTTAACTTTCCAACAGGAAAACAACCCTAAGCCACAAGACTACGCAGGAGTGGCTTCGAGACAAGACTGCGAATGTCCTTGAGTGGCGGAGTCAGAGCCCGGACTTAAACCCGATCGAACATCTCTGGAGAGACCTCAAAATAGCTGAGCAGCCTGACAGAGCTTGAGAGGATCTTCTGAGAAGAATGGGAGAAACTCCCCATATAAAATAAAATGTTATTTGTCACATGCGCCGAATACAACAGGTGTAGACCTTCAAGTGAAATACTTACTTACAAGCATTTAACCAACAATGCCATTTTTTGAGAAATGAGTGTTAAGCTAAAAAAATACAAATAATTCAACAGCAGCCGTAAACAGTATCAAGGCCATATAGGTTGGCTATCGGTACAGAGTCAATGTGGGGCACAGGTTAGTCGAGATAATTGAGGTAATATGTACATGTAGGTAGAGGTAAAGTGACTACGCATAGATAATAACCAGAGAGTAACAGCAGCGTAAAAGGGAGGGGGGGGCAATGCAAATACTCTGGGTAGCCATTTGATTAGCTGTTCAGGAGTCTTATGGCTTGGGGGTAGAAGCTGTTAAGAAGCCTTTTGAACCTAGACTTGGCGTTCCAGTACCGCTTGCCGTGCGACAGCAGAGAGAACGGTCTATGCCTAGGATGGCTGGAGTCATTGATCATTTTTAGGGCCTTCCTCTGACAGGGGCTGGTATAGAGGTCCTGGAAGGCAGGAAGCTTATCCCCAGTGATGTACTGGGACGTACGCACTACCCTCTGTAGTGCCTTGCAGTTGGATGCCGAGCAGTTGCTATGGTGTAGCTGTAGAACTTTTTGAGTATCTGAGGATCCATGCCAAATATTTTCAGTCTCCTGAGGCGGAATAGGCTTTGTCTTGCCCTGTTCACAACTGTCCTGACATTTACTCCTGAGGTGCTGACCTGTTGCACCCTCGACAACAACTGTGATTATCATTATTTGACCTTGTTGGTCATCTATGAACATTTGAACATCTTGGACATGTTCTGTTATAATCTCCACCTGGCACAGCCAGAAGAGGACTGGCCACCCCTCATAGCCTGGTTCCTCTCTAGGTTTCTTCCCAGGTTCTGCCCTTTTCTAAGGAGTTTTTCCTAGCCACCATGCTTCTACAACTGCATTGCTTGCTGTTTGGAGTTTTAGGCTGGGTTTCTGTACAGCACTTTGTGACATAAGCTGATGTAAGAAAATAAATAAATAAATTATTGATTGATTGTTTTCCTGGCACCACACGGCCCGGTCTCTGACCTCCTCCCTATAGGCTGTCAGTTATCAGTTATCAGGCCTACCGCTGTTGTGTCGTCTGCAAACTTAATGATGGTGTTGGAGTCGTGCCTGGCCATGCAGTCATGGGTGAACAGGGGGTACAGGAGGGGACTGAGCAAGCACCCCTGAGGGGCCCTTGTGTTGAGGATCAGCGTGGCAGATGTGTTGTTACCTACCCTTACCACCTGGGGGCGGCCTGCCGGGATGTCCAGGATCCAGTTGCAGAGGGAGGTGTTTAATCCCAGGGTCCTTAGCTTAGTGATGAGCTTTGAGGGCACTACGATGTTGAACGCTGAACTCTGTTATTTTTGTCCAGGAGGGAAAGGCAGTGTTGAGTGCAATAGAGATTGCATCATCTGTGGATCTGTTGGGGCGGTATACAAATTGGAGTGGGTCTAGGGTATCTTGGATAGTTGTGTTGATGTGAGCTATGACCAGCCTTTCAAAGCACTTCATGACTACAGACGTGAGTGCTACGGGTCGGTAGTCATTTAGGCAGGTTACCTTAGTGTTCTTGGTCACAGGCACTATGGTGTTCTGCTTAATATATGTTCGTATTACAGACTCGGACAGGTCTTATTCACATCCGCTACGGAAAGAGAGATCACACAGTCATCCGGGACAGCTGATGTTCTCATGCATGCTTTAGTGTTGCTTGTCTCAAAGTGAGCATAGAAGTAATTATGCTCATCTGGTAGGCTCATGTCACTAGCTCGCGGCTGTGCTTCCCTTTGTAGTCTAATGGTTTGCAAGCCCAGCCAAATCCGCTGTGCGTCGAAGCCAGTGAAGAATGATTCAATCTTAGTCCTGTATTGACTCTTTGCCTGTTTGATGGTTCGTCTGAGGGCATAGTGGGATTTCTTATACGCGTCCGGGTTAGAGTCCCGCTCCTTGAAAGCGGCAGCTCTACCCTTTAGCTCAGTTGCCTATAGTACATGGCTTCTGGTTGGGTATGTACTTGCGGTCACTGTGGGGACGACATCATCGGTGCACTTGTTGATGAAGCCAGTAACTGATGTGATATACTCACATATTCCAGTCTGAGCTCCCAAAACAGTCCTGCAGCTTAGCATCTGCGTTATCTGACCACTTCTTTTTCGACCGAGTCACTGGTGCTTCATGCTTTAGATTTCACTTGTAAGCACGAATCAGGAGGATAGAATTATGGCCAGAATTGCCAAATGGAAGGCGAGGGAGAGCTTTGACCGCGTCTCTGTGTGTGGAGTAAAAGTGGTCTAGAGTTTTATTTCACTCTGCTTGCACATGCTGATAGAAATGAGGTAAAACGGAGTTAAGTTACCCTCCATTAAAGTCATATACAGATGTGCCACGCTTGTAGCGACATACCCAAGAATACTTGAGGCTGTAATCTCTGCCGAAGGTGCTTCAACAAAGAATTGAGGAAAGGGTCTGAATACTTATTTAAATGTAATATTTCCGTATTTTTTTATATACATTTTTAAAAATGGTATTAATGACAGAAAATACGGCACTATATAAATACAGAAGTTTAGAGACTTTTTCTTTTTCCAAAACCCTTCCATCTACTGCTGTATGCATTCACATGGCATGAACCGCATTGAATATTTATTTGAAAGACAATATTTTACCACAAATTGCATGGTGGAGACAAAAAGAAAACAAGTGGTGATTTAAAAAGTGGTTGATGCAACAGAACTGTAATGATTTAGCCCTGCACATTTTGGCTCTTTGAGTGCTTTCAGAGTCTGAGGGGGTTGGACCAAGATGGTTGAAATGCCATCAGGAGGAATACTGTAGAAATTCATCCAGAAATAATTTTACTGGATACAGAAATCCTGGGAGAGGTGTAATCAACATTGTGTTTGTGAGAATCTCCCCTTTCCACAGTGGGGTCACATTAGTTTGTAGCCAAATGTTTTTTTTACGCTACAAACAGTAGTTGGCACATCAACGGTACTGGTTTCAGAAGAGTCCCTTGACACTTGTGTGGGTGATAGAGCAAACCGTTTGGATGCTATAGACATTTTTGTGAGAAGACCGATTTTTCGGGATGTCTCATGGTCTGTCGAACACCACAGATGCGTAAGTGCGACACTGGTGGGTGAGGTGGATTGAGACTCATCCAATGATGAGAAAAACGGTGCACCGGTGCGTCAATCGACTCTAAGAGTGTCACGCCTTGGTCATTGTATTTTGTGTTTTTGTTATATGTTTGGGTAGGCCAGGGTGTGACATGGGTTTATATGTTGTTTTCGTATTGGGGTTTGTAGTATTTGGGATCGCGGCTAATTAGGGGTGTTGTATAGGCTTGGTTGCCTGAGGCGATTCTCAATTAGAGTCAGGTGCTTATCGTTGTCTCTGATTGGGAACCGTATTTAGGCAGCCTGAGTTCGCTTTGTATTTCTTGGGCGTTTGTTCCTGTCTCTGTGTTGTAGTCACCAGATAGGCTGTAATTAGTTTCACGTTCCGTTCTGTTGTTTTTGTATTTAGTATTCAGTTATTTCATGTACCGCGATTTATTTAATTAAAGTCATGAGTAACCTACACGCTGCATTTCGGTCCGACTCTCTTCTTTCAACAGATGAACGCTGTTACAAAGAGGTTATTAAATAAGCGTACTATTGTCCTAAAAGTATGCATATGTAAGTCCTTTGTAGATAAGCATGGAGAACAGATTTTGTGGCTGATAGACAATATTGGCAACTTGTCCCTAAGCCTTCGAAGCTCGACCCTTACTTAAAAGGGAACATTTTCTTTAATCAATGCAATTATTTTCACCTGGCACTTTTTCCATTTCACTAATGGCTGTGGAGTCAGGACGGAGTCGTTTGTAATAATTTATCCCTCCCAGGCACAGTATCAATCTAAATCTTGGTACAATCTATCGCATTTGAAGCTGGAGATTGCAAGAGGAGCCTGTTGTTAATTGTGTTGGGAGTGTGGTGGAAGATTGGAGAGCTCCCACGGTGTCGCGGCCATAATCACATGCTTGAGACACTCAGAAAGCCGCCTCCTCCCTCCTCCGGAGTCAGGGTGATAGGGAGAATAAGACTGCCCCAGCTGAGACACTGGCAGATGTTGTGTTTGTTTTTCTAATGTGTTAATAAGACTTCTAGCTGGACCCCAACTAGAGCAGGCTGGTTGATTTCCTTTATGCATTCATTTTTCAGACATATAAATCAATACTGTCAAGTACCTGGGCTGGGCTGTGTACGAGGTGCAGCCTCTGTTGTTTACTGAGGCTAGGGATAAAAGCTCTGCCACAGTCTGCCATCCCCTGGGAATATGTATATTTAAGTGGTACCAGCTGCGATGTGTGTCATTTCCATCCCAGATTTTTGCTCATATTCCAATCCTTTCCTTAGAGATATGATCATGTTTGAGGAATCTTAATACAATTCTACATCATCAGTGATTGTGAGATAAATAAAATGGTGGATACTATCCAAGTATCTGGTAAATACTTGAAACGTTAACCCACTTCAGACGCAATTATTCACTGCAATGGGAATTGTCTTTTGGCCTGATTACAACCGATGAATGTAGTTCATTAATTAACATGTAGTTCATTAACATGTCTTGCTCAGTCACAATCACAAATGTGTTTCTGAGACAGAATGTATGGTTTCACTTTCACAGGAGGAAATATTTTGAAGTCACGTTTCGTTCCTGTCATGGAGGTGAAAGAGGACCCAAAAGCGACTTGGCGAAAACAGAGTCTTTAATCCAGTAAAGTAAATACAAACAAAAAAACACAACTTTCACTCGATATGACGAGGACAAACTGGAGACTCGAACTTGAACAGCAGGTGAACAGCAGGTTGCCTCGGGAAGGCACTTGAACCAGACAGACTCAGACACCTGCTCACCACGCAGCATCTGAGGAAAACACGACACGACAGGGCGATACACAAACACAGCACGGTGAATACTAAACAAGGAACCGACAGGACAGGAACGGAACACAAAGGAAGAAATAGGGACTCTAATCAGGGGAAAGGATCGGGAACAGGTGTGGGAGGATTAAATGATTGATTAGGGGAATAGGAACAGCTGGGAGCAGGAACGGAACGATAGAGAGAAGAGAGAGCGAGAGAGTGAGAGAGGGAGGGGAGAGAGAGGGATAGAAAGAGGGAAAGAACCTAATAAGACCAGCAGAGGGAAACGAATAGAATGGGAAGCACAGGGACAAGACAAGATAATAAATGACAAAACATGACAGTACCCCCCACTCACCGAGCGCCTCCTGGCGCACTCGAGGAGGAATCCTGGCGGCAACGGAGGAAATCATCGATGAGTGAACGGTCCAGCACGTCCCGAGACGGAACCCAACTCCTCTCCTCAGGACCGTAACCCTCCCAATCCACTAAGTATTGGTGACCCCGTCCCCGAGAACGCATGTCCATGATCTTATGTACCTTGTAAATAGGTGCGCTCTCGACAAGGACGGGAGGGGGGAGGGAAGACGAACGGGGGTGCGAAGAAAGGGCTTGACACAGGAGACATGGAAGACAGGATGGACGCGACGAAGATGTCGCGGAAGAAGCAGTCGCACAGCGACAGGATTGACGACCTGGGAGACACGGAACGGACCAATGAACCGCGGAGTCAACTTACGAGAAGCTGTCGTAAGAGGAAGGTTGCGAGTGGAAAGCCACACTCTCTGGCCGCAACAATACCTTGGACTCTTAATCCTGCGTTTATTGGCGGCTCTCACAGTCTGTGCCCTGTAACGGCAAAGTGCAGACCTCACCCTCCTCCAGGTGCGCTCACAACGTTGGACAAACGCTTGAGCGGAGGGAACGCTGGACTCGGCAAGCTGGGATGAGAACAGAGGAGGCTGGTAACCCAGACTACTCTGAAACGGAGATAACCCGGTAGCAGACGAAGGAAGCGAATTGTGAGCGTATTCTGCCCAGGGGAGCTGTTCTGCCCAAGACGCAGGGTTTCTGAAAGAAAGGCTGCGTAGTATGCGACCAATCGTCTGATTGGCCCTCTCTGCTTGACCGTTAGACTGGGGATGAAACCCGGAAGAGAGACTGACGGACGCACCAATCAAACGACAGAACTCCCTCCAAAACTGTGACGTGAATTGCGGACCTCTGTCTGAAACGGCGTCTAACGGGAGGCCATGAATTCTGAATACATTCTCGATAATGATTTGTGCCGTCTCCTTAGCGGAAGGAAGTTTAGCGAGGGGAATGAAATGTGCCGCCTTAGAGAACCTATCGACAACCGTAAGAATCACAGTCTTCCCCGCAGACAAAGGCAGACCGGTAATGAAGTCTAGGGCGATGTGAGACCATGGTCGAGAAGGAATGGGGAGCGGTCTGAGACGACCGGCAGGAGGAGAGTTACCCGACTTAGTCTGCGCGCAGTCCGAACAAGCAGCCACGAAACGGCGCGTGTCACGCTCCTGAGTCGGCCACCAAAAGCGCTGGCGAATAGACGCAAGAGTGCCTCGAACACCGGGATGACCAGCTAACTTGGCAGAGTGAGCCCACTGAAGAACAGCCAGACGAGTGGAAACAGGAACGAAAAGGAGGTTACTAGGACAAGCGCGCGGCGACGCAGTGTGCGTGAGTGCTTGCTTAACCTGTCTTTCAATTCCCCAGACTGTTAACCCGACAACACGCCCATAAGGAAGAATCCCCTCGGGATCAGTAGAAGCCACAGAAGAACTAAACAGACGGGATAAGGCATCAGGCTTGGTGTTCTTGCTACCCGGACGGTAAGAAATCACAAACTCGAAACGAGCGAAAAACAACGCCCAACGAGCTTGACGGGCATTAAGTCGTTTGGCAGAACGGATGTACTCAAGGTTCTTATGGTCTGTCCAAACGACAAAAGGAACGGTCGCCCCCTCCAACCACTGTCGCCATTCGCCTAGGGCTAAGCGGATGGCGAGCAGTTCACGGTTACCCACATCATAGTTGCGCTCAGATGGCGACAGGCGATGAGAAAAATAAGCGCAAGGATGAACCTTATCGTCAGACTGGAAGCGCTGGGATAGAATGGCTCCCACGCCTACCTCTGAAGCGTCAACCTCGACAATGAATTGTCTAGTGACGTCAGGAGTAACGAGGATAGGAGCGGACGTAAAACGTTCTTTTAGAAGATCAAAAGCTCCCTGGGCGGAACCGGACCACTTAAAACACGTCTTGACAGAAGTAAGAGCTGTGAGAGGGGCAGCAACTTGACCGAAATTACGAATGAAACGCCGATAGAAATTAGCGAAACCTAAAAAGCGCTGCAACTCGACACGTGACCTTGGAACGGGCCAATCACTGACAGCTTGGACCTTAGCGGAATCCATCTGAATGCCTTCAGCGGAAATAACGGAACCGAGAAAAGTAACGGAGGAGACATGAAAAGAGCACTTCTCAGCCTTTACGTAGAGACAATTCTCTAAAAGGCGCTGTAGAACACGTCGAACGTGCTGAACATGAATCTCGAGTGACGGAGAAAAAAATCAGGATATCGTCAAGATAGACAAAAACAAAGATGTTCAGCATGTCTCTCAGAACATCATTAACTAATGCCTGAAAAACAGCTGGCGCATTGGCGAGACCAAACGGCAGAACCCGGTACTCAAAATGCCCTAACGGAGTGTTAAACGCCGTTTTCCACTCGTCCCCTCTCTGATGCGCACGAGATGGTAAGCGTTACGAAGGTCCAACTTAGTAAAGCACCTGGCTCCCTGCAGAATCTCGAAGGCTGATGACATAAGGTGAAGCGGATAACGATTCTTAACCGTTATGTCATTCAGCCCTCGATAATCCACGCAGGGGCGCAGAGTACCGTCCTTCTTCTTAACAAAAAAGAACCCCGCCCCGGCCGGAGAGGAAGAAGGCACTATGGTACCGGCGTCAAGAGACACAGACAAATAATCCTCGAGAGCCTTACGTTCGGGAGCCGACAGAGAGTAAAGTCTACCCCGAGGAGGAGTGGTCCCCGGAAGGAGATCAATACTACAATCATACGACCGGTGAGGAGGAAGGGAGTTGGCTCGGGACCGACTGAAGACCGTGCGCAGATCATGATATTCCTCCGGCACTCCTGTCAAATCGCCAGGTTCCTCCTGAGAAGTAGGGACAGAAGAAACGGGAGGGATGGCAGACATTAAACACTTCACATGACAAGAAACGTTCCAGGATAGGATAGAATTACTAGACCAATTAATAGAAGGATTATGACATACTAGCCAGGGATGACCCAAAACAACAGGTGTAAACGGTGAACGAAAAATCAAAAAAGAAATAGTCTCACTGTGGTTACCAGATACTGTGAGGGTTAACGGTAGTGTCTCAAATCTGATACTGGGAAGATGACTACCATCTAAGGCGAACATGGGCGTAGGCTTCTCTAACTCTCTGAAAGGAATGTCATGTTTCCGAACCCATGCTTCGTCCATGAAACAACCCTCAGCCCCAGAGTCTATCAAGGCACTACATGTAGCACCCGAACCGGTCCAGCGTAGATGGACCGACAAAGTAGTACAGGATTTAGATGGAGAGACTTGAGTAGTTGCGCTCACCTGTAGCCCTCCGCTTACAGATGAGCTCTGGCTTTTACTGGACATGAATTAACAAAATGTCCAGCAACTCCGCAATAGAGGCACAGGCGGTTGGTGATCCTCCGTTCCCTCTCCTTAGTCGAGATGCGAATCCCTCCCAACTGCATGGGCTCAGTCTCTGAGCCAGAGGAGGGAGATGGTTGCGATGCGGAGCAGGGAAACACCGTTGATGCGAGCTCTCTTCCACGAGCCCGGTGACGAAGATCTACCCGTCGTTCTATGCGGATGGCGAGAGCAATCAAAGAGTCCACATCTGAAGGAACCTCCCGGGAGAGAATCTCATCCTTAACCACTGCGTGGAGTCCCTCCAGAAAACGAGCGAGCAGCGCCGGCTCGTTCCACTCACTAGAGGCAGCAAGAGTGCGAAACTCAATAGAATAATCCGTTATGGACCGTTCACCTTGGCATAAGGAAGCCAGGGCCCTAGAAGCCTCCCTACCAAAAACTGAACGGTCAAAAACCCGAATCATCTCCTCTTTAAAGTTCTGGAACTTGTTAGAGCAATCAGCCCTTGCCTCCCAGATAGCTGTGCCCCATTCTCGAGCCCGGCCAGTAAGGAGTGAAATGACGTAAGCAACCCGAGCTCTCTCTCTAGAGTATGTGTTGGGTTGGAGAGAGAACACAATCTCACACTGCGTGAGAAAGGAGCGGCACTCAGTGGGCTGCCCGGAGTAGCAAGGTGGGTTATTAACCCTAGGTTCTGGAGGCTCGGCAGGCCAGGAAGTAACAGGTGGCACGAGACGTAGACTCTGGAACTGTCCAGAGAGGTCGGAAACCTGAGCGGCCAGGTTCTCCACGGCATGGCGAGCAGCAGACAATTCCTGCTCGTGTCTGCCGAGCATGGCTCCTTGGATCTCGACGGCAGTGTAACGAGCGTCTGAAGTCGCTGGGTCCATTCCTTGGTCGGTTCCTTCTGTCATGGAGGTGAAAGAGGACCCAAAAGCGACTTGGCGAAAACAGAGTCTTTAATCCAGTAAAGTAAATACAAACAAAAAAACACAACTTTCACTCGATATGACGAGGACAAACTGGAGACTCGAACTTGAACAGCAGGTGAACAGCAGGTTGCCTCGGGAAGGCACTTGAACCAGACAGACTCAGACACCTGCTCACCACGCAGCATCTGAGGAAAACACGACACGACAGGGCGATACACAAACACAGCACGGTGAATACTAAACAAGGAACCGACAGGACAGGAACGGAACACAAAGGAAGAAATAGGGACTCTAATCAGGGGAAAGGATCGGGAACAGGTGTGGGAGGATTAAATGATTGATTAGGGGAATAGGAACAGCTGGGAGCAGGAACGGAACGATAGAGAGAAGAGAGAGCGAGAGAGTGAGAGAGGGAGGGGGAGAGAGAGGGATAGAAAGAGGGAAAGAACCTAATAAGACCAGCAGAGGGAAACGAATAGAATGGGAAGCACAGGGACAAGACAAGATAATAAATGACAAAACATGACAGTTCCTTGAAAGGCCTCAAAACCACTATCCCATATTCCACTTCAATCGAAACCATATTGAGGAAGATCAATGCTATCTATGGGGATGTCTGAGTATGTCTGAAACGTTCAGGATGCTCCAGCATCCAAAACCTTCCATAACCCATAATATGTACTTCTAGGCCTATAGCTATCTAGTTATTGATGTATTGATTCATTTTATAGGCCTACAGGCCTACAGGAACATAGCTGGGCAAAGTAATCCAGCAAGTTTGTCGGATCTTATCATAACGTTTTTCAATTCCTCCTGCAATAGACTCTTTTGTAACTTGCTGAATGGCTTCTGGGAATTACAAGCTATTGTTGAAGAAGTAGAATGGAAGGTCTTTTTGGGTTAATGTAAGTATGTAGGCCTGTTTAGGGGACTACATTACAACTGAACCAAGATTAATGTTGTATTGTCGTGTGCTCTGTGGTTTTGTTGTTACCTTCATTCTTACTTTCTATTGTGCATCTTTAACCATGATATTAACCATGGTATTCATGGTATTCATACCGTCATGTATTGTAGCTATCTATTATCCAAGCAGTTAGTCACGTACCCTTGCGAAGTCCACTGAATGTCAACAAATCAGGTTTTTGACATGTCTAGTGAATGACAGTTGAGTGACTGTTTTCTAATAGGATATTTGGTAACACTTTTTAAGGGGTCCTTATTACAGTGCAATTACATATGTAATTACACTGTAGCAAGTATTGTAATTGTAATAATAATTAGACTGTAATAACATGTGACTTCTGGCAATTGCAGTCGGTAATTACAGGGGTGTAACAACACATTGTTTATTGTTTACTCCATGTGTAACTCTGTGTTGTTGTCTGTTCACACTGCTATGCTTTATCTTGGCCAGGCCACAGTTGTAAATGAGAACTTGTTCTCAACTAGCCTACCTGGTTAAATAAAGGTGAAATAAAAAAATAAGAAAGAAATAAAAATGCTTGGTACCATGTTTGTTACAAATGTTAAAGTTTCCAATAGTGTCCAACGCACCATATTTCATCCTGCACAAACTACGTGATAAGTGTTAGCCAACTGAAAACCTGACTACCTCAATGTCACAATTCTGCAATTAAACAGCTCTGGCCCAATGGCGAAAACAAGGTTCACAAACGGCTCACATCAAAAAATACTTTAACTTGTTAAGTCATTTATAGGTGCATTCGACAATGGGTCAATTACTTTAACAATCAATGTGTCATGCTGGTGATAGAGGACCCAAAAGCGACTTAACAGAAACAGAGTTTATTCAAGTCCAAACAGGGAATAACAGAAATCCTCTAGTCTGTAGAGGGGAATGACAGGAGAAGCGGCCACAGACTGCAGGTCGCTTCGGGTAGGCGCAGGCCGTAGTTGACAGAGACACCTGCTCACACGCAGCATCTGATGAAGGCAAAAAACACGACAGGACAGGGCGATACACAATCACAGCAAAAACACGACAGGACAGGGCGAAACGCAATCACAGCATGGTGAATACTAAACAAGGAACCGACGGGACAGGAACGGAACACAAAGGAATAAATAGGGACTCTAATCAGGGGAAAGGATCGGGAACAGGTGTGGGAAGACTAAATGATGATTAGGGGAATAGGAACAGCTGGGAGCAGGAACGGAACGATAGAGAGAAGAGAGAGCGAGAGAGTGAGAGGGGAGGGGAGAGAGAGGGATAGAAAGAGGGAAAGAACCCAATAAGACCAGCAGAGGGAAACGAACAGAATGGGGAGCACAGGGACAAGACATGATAATAAATGACAAACATGACAGTACCCCCCACTCACCGAGCGCCTCCTGGCGCACTCGAGGAGGAATCCTGGCGGCAACGGAGGAAATCATCGATGAGTGAACGGTCCAGCACGTCCCGAGACGGAACCCAACTCCTCTCCTCAGGACCGTAACCCTCCCAATCCACTAAGTATTGGTGACCCCGTCCCCGAGAACGCATGTCCATGATCTTATGTACCTTGTAAATAGGTGCGCTCTCGACAAGGACGGGAGGGGGAGGGAAGACGAACGGGGGTGCGAAGAAAGGGCTTAACACAGGAGACATGGAAGACAGGATGGACGCGACGAAGATGTCGCGGAAGAAGCAGTCGCACAGCGACAGGATTGACGACCTGGGAGACACGGAACGGACCAATGAACCGCGGAGTCAACTTACGAGAAGCTGTCGTAAGAGGAAGGTTGCGAGTGGAAAGCCACACTCTCTGGCCGCAACAATACCTTGGACTCTTAATCCTGCGTTTATTGGCGGCTCTCACAGTCTTCCCCGCAGACAAAGGCAGACCGGTAGTGAAGCCTAAGGCGATGTGAGACCATGGTCGAGAAGGAATGGGGAGCGGTCTGAGACGACCGGCAGGAGGAGAGTTACCCGACTTAGTCTGCGCGCAGTCCGAACAAGCAGCCACGAAACGGCGCGTGTCACGCTCCTGAGTCGGCCACCAAAAGCGCTGGCGAATAGACGCAAGAGTGCCTCGAACACCGGGATGACCAGCTAACTTGGCAGAGTGAGCCCACTGAAGAACAGCCAGACGAGTGGAAACAGGAACGAAAAGGAGGTTACTAGGACAAGCGCGCGGCGACGCAGTGTGCGTGAGTGCTTGCTTAACCTGTCTTTCAATTCCCCAGACTGTTAACCCGACAACACGCCCATAAGGAAGAATCCCCTCGGGATCAGTAGAAGCCACAGAAGAACTAAACAGACGGGATAAGGCATCAGGCTTGGTGTTCTTGCTACCCGGACGGTAAGAAATCACAAACTCGAAACGAGCGAAAAACAACGCCCAACGAGCTTGACGGGCATTAAGTCGTTTGGCAGAACGGATGTACTCAAGGTTCTTATGGTCTGTCCAAACGACAAAAGGAACGGTCGCCCCCTCCAACCACTGTCGCCATTCGCCTAGGGCTAAGCGGATGGCGAGCAGTTCACGGTTACCCACATCATAGTTGCGCTCAGATGGCGACAGGCGATGAGAAAAATAAGCGCAAGGATGAACCTTATCGTCAGACTGGAAGCGCTGGGATAGAATGGCTCCCACGCCTACCTCTGAAGCGTCAACCTCGACAATGAATTGTCTAGTGACGTCAGGAGTAACGAGGATAGGAGCGGACGTAAAACGTTCTTTTAGAAGATCAAAAGCTCCCTGGGCGGAACCGGACCACTTAAAACACGTCTTGACAGAAGTAAGAGCTGTGAGAGGAGCAGCAACTTGACCGAAATTACGAATGAAACGCCGATAGAAATTAGCGAAACCTAAAAAGCGCTGCAACTCGACACGTGACCTTGGAACGGGCCAATCACTGACAGCTTGGACCTTAGCGGAATCCATCTGAATGCCTTCAGCGGAAATAACGGAACCGAGAAAAGTAACGGAGGAGACATGAAAAGAGCACTTCTCAGCCTTTACGTAGAGACAATTCTCTAAAAGGCGCTGTAGAACACGTCGAACGTGCTGAACATGAATCTCGAGTGACGGAGAAAAAATCAGGATATCGTCAAGATAGACAAAAACAAAGACGTTCAGCATGTCTCTCAGAACATCATTAACTAATGCCTGAAAAACAGCTGGCGCATTGGCGAGACCGAACGGCAGAACCCGGTACTCAAAATGCCCTAACGGAGTGTTAAACGCCGTTTTCCACTCGTCCCCCTCTCTGATGCGCACGAGATGGTAAGCGTTACGAAGGTCCAACTTAGTAAAGCACCTGGCTCCCTGCAGAATCTCGAAGGCTGATGACATAAGGGGAAGCGGATAACGATTCTTAACCGTTATGTCATTCAGCCCTCGATAATCCACGCAGGGGCGCAGAGTACCGTCCTTCTTCTTAACAAAAGAACCCCGCCCCGGCCGGAGAAGAAGAAGGCACTATGGTACCGGCGTCAAGAGACACAGACAAATAATCCTCGAGAGCCTTACGTTCGGGAGCCGACAGAGAGTATAGTCTACCTCGAGGAGGAGTGGTCCCCGGAAGGAGATCAATACTACAATCATACGACCGGTGAGGAGGAAGGGAGTTGGCTCGGGACCGACTGAAGACCGTGCGCAGATCATGATATTCCTCCGGCACTCCTGTCAAATCGCCAGGTTCCTCCTGAGAAGTAGGGACAGAAGAAACGGGAGGGATGGCAGACATTAAACACTTCACATGACAAGAAACGTTCCAGGATAGGATAGAATTACTAGACCAATTAATAGAAGGATTATGACATACTAGCCAGGGATGACCCAAAACAACAGGTGTAAACGGTGAACGGAAAATCAAAAAAGAAATAGTCTCACTGTGGTTACCAGATACTGTGAGAGTTAAAGGTAGTGTCTCAAATTTGATACTGGGAAGATGACTACCATCTAAGGCAAACATGGGCGTAGGCTTGTCTAACGGTCTGAAAGGAATGTTATGTTTCCGAACCCATGCTTCGTCCATGAAACAACCCTCAGCCCCAGAGTCAATCAAGGCACTGCATGTAGCACCTGAACCGGTCCAGCGTAGATGGACCGACATAGTAGTACAAGATCTAGATGAAGAGACCTGAGTAGTAGCGCTCACCAGTAGCCCTCCGCTTACTGATGGGCTCTGGCCTCTTACTGGACATGAATTAACAAAATGTCCAGCAACTCCGCAATAGAGGCACAGGCGGTTGGTGATCCTCCGTTCCCTCTCCTTAGTCGAGATGCGAATCCCTCCCAGCTGCATGGGCTCAGTCTCAAAGCCAGAGGAGGGAGATGGTTGCGATGCGGAGCAGGGAAACACCGTTGATGCGAGCTCTCTTCCACGAGCCCGGTGACGAAGATCTACCCGTCGTTCTATGCGGATGGCGAGAGCAATCAAAGAGTCCACATCTGAAGGAACCTCCCGGGAGAGAATCTCATCCTTAACCACTGCGTGGAGTCCCTCCAGAAAACGAGCGAGCAGCGCCGGCTCGTTCCACTCACTAGAGGCAGCAAGAGTGCGAAACTCAATAGAATAATCCGTTATGGACCGTTCACCTTGGCATAAGGAAGCCAGGGCCCTAGAAGCCTCCCTACCAAAAACTGAACGGTCAAAAACCCGAATCATCTCCTCTTTAAAGTTCTGGAACTTGTTAGAGCAATCAGCCCTTGCCTCCCAGATAGCTGTGCCCCATTCTCGAGCCCGGCCAGTAAGGAGTGAAATGACGTAAGCAACCCGAGCTCTCTCTCTAGAGTATGTGTTGGGTTGGAGAGAGAACACAATCTCACACTGCGTGAGAAAGGAGCGGCACTCAGTGGGCTGCCCGGAGTAGCAAGGTGGGTTATTAACCCTAGGTTCTGGAGGCTCGGCAGGCCAGGAAGTAACAGGTGGCACGAGACGTAGACTCTGGAACTGTCCAGAGAGGTCGGAAACCTGAGCGGCCAGGTTCTCCACGGCATGGCGAGCAGCAGACAATTCCTGCTCGTGTCTGCCGAGCATGGCTCCTTGGATCTTGACGGCAGTGTAACGAGCGTCTGAAGTCGCTGGGTCCATTCCTTGGTCGGTTCCTTCTGTCATGCTGGTGATAGAGGACCCAAAAGCGACTTAACAGAAACAGAGTTTATTCAAGTCCAAACAGGGAATAACAGAAATCCTCTAGTCTGTAGAGGGGAATGACAGGAGAAGCGGCCACAGACTGCAGGTCGCTTCGGGTAGGCGCAGGCCGTAGTTGACAGAGACACCTGCTCACACGCAGCATCTGATGAAGGCAAAAACACGACAGGACAGGGCGATACACAATCACAGCAAAAACACGACAGGACAGGGCGAAACGCAATCACAGCATGGTGAATACTAAACAAGGAACCGACGGGACAGGAACGGAACACAAAGGAATAAATAGGGACTCTAATCAGGGGAAAGGATCGGGAACAGGTGTGGGAAGACTAAATGATGATTAGGGGAATAGGAACAGCTGGGAGCAGGAACGGAACGATAGAGAGAAGAGAGAGCGAGAGAGTGAGAGGGGGAGGGGGAGAGAGAGGGATAGAAAGAGGGAAAGAACCCAATAAGACCAGCAGAGGGAAACGAACAGAATGGGGAGCACAGGGACAAGACATGATAATAAATGACAAACATGACACAATGAAGCATTTTTACACACATTAATAAAAAAGCTATGGTTAAAAGTATGAGATGGTAATTTGTTCTTGTCAAATTGTAAGCCTATTAACCTTGGTTGAATAGTGGTTTGCATAGTAAATGCACTTAAAATGGTGATAAAACCAACTCTTATTCTATCATTTAATCTTGCAAGGAATATTTCACTTTCTCTGGTCATAGGAGTAATAACAATTTGTACATGACTCGAGTTCCGCCATCAACTGGAAGACGGCGTCTCTTTTCGGTCAGTGTCAGCGGAGGAAAGGGAGAGCGGAGGGACATGACATTAAGAGGTGGACCCGTCTGCTGCCCTCTCCCTCTGTGACTGACCATCAGATGCAGGCTCAATCAGCCTAGTGATATAAAAAAAAGTTAATTATTTAAATGTATGCTCACTCAGCTGTACCTCAAAAGTAACACAACAACTGATCTACCACCGCTGTGATTATATAGCGTACCTGGAATGTTGAAATATAAATTATCTGAGAAGAACAACAATGCATTGGCAGGGCAATTCAAGCAAAGCCAATATATACAGTAATAATGTTTTGTGGCCTATAGCCTGCTGCACAAACCTCATTACTAAAGTATTATTTTAATAGGTTAATGTTGGATAGGCTTATTTTACATTAGGAACACCTGCTATTTCCATGACATTGACAGACAAGGTGAACCCAGGTGAAAGCTACGATCCCTTATTTATGTCACCTGTTAAATCCACTTCAACCAGTTTGGATGAAGGGAAGGAGACAGGTTAAATAGAGACTTTAAGCCTTAAAACAATTCAGACATGGATTGTGGATGTGTGCCATTCAGAGGGTGAATGGGCAAGACAAAATATTTAAGTGCCTTTGAATGGGGTATGGTTCTAACTTTGAATGCTCGGCTATGAAAAGCCAACTGACATTTACTCCTGAGCTGCTGACCTGTTAAACACGCTGTGGCCACCCTTCAGAGCCTGGTTCCTCTCTAGGTTTCTTCCTAGGTTCCTGCCTTTCTAGGGAGTTCTTCCTAGCCACCTTGCTTCTACAACTGCATTGCTTGCTGTTTGGGGTTTTAGGCTGGGTTTCTGTACAGGACTTTGTGACATCAGCTGATGTAAAAAAAGGGGTTTTATAAATACATTTGATTGATTGATTGATTGATTGATTGGTAGTAGGTGCCAGGCCCACCGGTTTGAGTGTGTCAAGAACTGCAACGCTGCTGGGTTTTTCATTCGCAACAGTTTCCCATGTGTATTAAGAATGGTCAAACACCCTACAGACATCCAGTCAACTTGACACAATTGTGGGAAGCATTAGAGTCAACATGGGCTAGCATCTCTGTGGATGCTTTCAACACCTTGTTGTCCATGACCCACTGAATTGAGGCTGTTCTCAGGGCAAACAGGGATGAAACTCTATATTAGGGACGTATCCTGATGTTTTGTACACTCAGTGTATATCGGATCTGTTTCTGTAAACCAAGTTAACCCAGGTGGTACACTTTTTGGGGGGGAAGTGCTAGGGTTATTGTCCTGTTGAAAAACAAATGATAGTCCCACTAAGCGCAAACCAGATGGGACGGTGAATGGCTGCAGAATGATGTGATAGCCATGCTGGTTAAAAAACAAACTGACAGTGTCACCAGCAAAGCACCCCCACACCATCACAGCTCCTCCTCTATGCTTCATGGTGGGAACTACACATGCTGTGTCATGTTTTGTCATTGATTATCATGTCTTGTCTCTGTGCTTCCCTTCTATTCGTTTCCCTCTGCTGGTCTTATTAGGTTCTTTCCCTCTTTCTATCCCTCTCTCTCCCCCTCCCTCTCTCCCTCTCTCGCTCTCTCTCTCTATCGTTCCGTTCCTGCTCCCAGCTGTTCCTCATTCTCCTAACTACCTCATTTACTCTTTTCACACCTGTCCCCTATTTTGCCCTCTGATTAGAGTCCCTATTTCTCCCTCTGTTTTCCGCTTCTGTCCTTGTCGGATCCTTGCTTGATGTTCGCTGTTCTGTGTCCTTGTTCCGCCCTGTCGTGTTTTACCTTCTTCAGATGCTGCGTGTGAGCAGGTGTCAATGTCAGCTACGGCCGGTGCCTTCCCGAAGCGACCTGCAGTCTGTGGTCGCGTCTCCAGTCATTCCTCTCTACTGACGAGTGGATTTCAGTTTTCCTGTTTTTGCATTGACCTAGATAATATCCAGGATTATCGCTTTTGTTTAAAACTGGAATAAAGACTGTTTCCGTTAAGTCGCTTTTGGGTCCTCATTCACCTGCATAACATGCTGAGCTCATCCGTTCACTACATTACTCTGCGTCTCACAAAGACATGGCTGTTTGAACCAAAATCTCAAATTCAGACCAATGGACAGATTTCCATTGGTCTAATGTTCATTGCTCGTGTTTTTTGGCCCAAGCAAGCCTCTTCTTCTTACTGGTGTCCTTTAGTAATGGTTCCTTTGTAGCAATTCCACCATGAAGGCTTGATTCACGCAGTCTCCCCTGAACAGTGTTGAGATGTGTCTGTTACTTGAACACTGTGAAGCATTTATTAGGGGTGCAATTTCTGAGGCTAGTAACTCTAATGAATGTATGCTCTGCAGCAGAGATAACTCTGTGTCTTTCTTCCCTGATGCGGTCCTCATGAGAGCTAGTTTCATCATAGCGCTTGATGGTTTTTGCGACTGCACTTGAAGAAACTTTCAAAGTTCTTTAAATTTTCCGTATTGACTGACCATCATGTCTTAAAGTAATGATGGACTGTCATTTCTCTTTGCTTATTTGAGCTGTGCTTGTCATAATATGGACTTGTTCTTTTGCCAAATAGGGCAATATTCTGTATATCACCCCTACCGTGTCACAACATAACTGATTGTCTCAGTTGGCCCCCTTTAAATTAAGTGTGATCCGGATTTTTCTATTCCATTTAGGTTTTCTGGTTGAAATGAACTAGCCCAAACCTTTGCTGCTGCAAACTTCAACTGTTATGATATTACCTACTGCTGACTATTAGCTTTATGATTGACAACTGATTGTTTAAAAGAGTGGCAGCCCAGCCTAACTTCTTCCCATCCAAATTGATTTGCCTTTGATTTCTGGAGCCTCTAATCCTCAGCTTCCTATACTATATTCCTAATTCTTCTCACATGTACAAGTAAGAATTAACACACATTAATATTTGAGTTGGTTACAAACATTTCTTCATGACAGTTAGCAGAAAATCTCCCCTTCAACTAGTCGCCAGGATGCATTGCCTCTACTGTAAACATGTCTTAAGTCAAACCATCTTCCCATATAGTACAGTAGTGTGACATCAAAAAGCTCCCAGTTCCAGACTACAAGGAATGTCTGATTGCCATTGTGCGACAGTAGTGTGAGCGGAATATTTTTTTAGAAGGGTTGTGGATGTGATTTTTAAAGGGAATTGGCCGGCCATGAGAAGAACAATCCCGTTCTTCTCCCATTATGGTGCCATCTGCGTGGAAGCCTGAAGGACAACGAGGAGAAACGGAGGAAATGAAACAGATACATACCTGTGTGTTGTTTAATTCAATCCTTCAATGAGTTTCACTTCACTATAGCCTGTGTACTTCACTGTACAACTTTAGTCTTCCTACATTGTCGAAATGTCTTTGTCGTCCAGTGTTTCTTGAGTTGCTAAGTTGTTGAGCTTTGAAATGCCTTAGGAGCCAGCTACAGTATGTGTGACACACAAAGGTTGGGGGGTGTAATTCCTATTACAATAACAACATCTGGATTGAACACATCCTTTATGCTCTAAACATATCATTAGAGGCCATTGGCTGGATAAAATGTTGACCAATGGGAAAACATAAAGAGTCACGTGTTGCCTTGTATGTGCGTGTGTGATGCGTTACGTCCCTGTGTGAATGCACACGTGTGAGTATGTACATACACATGGGTATGTGTGTGTGCGTGCGTGCATGTCTGACTTGTTACGTTCCCCAATAAGAAACCAAAAATCATCACTCAACAGAAAAAGGGAACTACTGACAACCAGAACGAAACAGGTGGATTTTCAAAATGGGTACTGAAAGGCATCCATGGGGGGCCTACTGATTGCTGGCCAAGCAACTCCAGTTGGGTCTTATGAGATCTCTACTACCAACTGAAGCACTGGGCCAGCAGCACTTAAATATCAGCTGTGCTAGAACATGTGAAACACCTTCTGACTAAAGAGGACAACAGGTGCAACACATTCTGGTCAATGAGGATGATTCCAATCAAGTACACCACACAAGAGAGAAAGAGGCGAAGCAAAAGGGATAACTGGGCCTGAAAATCGATTTTCTCCAGCTGGTTGGTGTTGTTTAATTTGTATTTGTTTTGCTCACCAAGCAAGGAGTTTTTGTATCGCGGTCAAATAAGCGAGTGACAAATTTGGTTTACAAAAAAAGTTAGGGCTTTTTTCCCTACGTATGACTTATTTGATCGAACAGGAGTTTCGGAATGATTTAAAGAGTGTAGTGATATAAATAGGACACTGCAACTTTGAGAACAAGCATACTTCTAACCTTAAAACCAAAAAGCACATTTTTGTTTTCATGAATTTTTATGATATAGACAACTTTGTGGCTGTTGTAACTGTCACACGCGTATCTGCCCACTCACTGGTTAGAATGGTCCGACCTGATCTTGCCCCACTGCCTTCCATTATTTAAGAAATGTATTTTCATTGTTATATGCTGACCAGATCGCACGTGTACGTGTGTTCGAGTGCACCAAAGCACGCAAGTATATTGTTTTCCACCCACACCAGATGCGATCAGAACACGAAGGTTGAAATATCAAACAAACTCTGAAGCACTTATATTAATTTGGGGACCGGTCAAAAAGCATTAAATATTCATGGTAATTTAGCTAGCTAGCTTGCTGTTGCTATCTAATTTGTCCTGGGATATAAACATTGGTTGTTATTTTACCTGAAATGCACAAGGTCCTATTCTCTGACAATTAACCTGTTGAGTGTAGGGAGCAGTATTTTGATGTTTGGATGAAAAACGTACCCAAATGAAACTGTTTATTTCTCAGACCCAGAATCTAGAATATGCATATAATTGTCAGATTAGGATATAAAACACTCTAAAGTTTCCAAAACGGTCCAAATATTGTCTGTGAGTATAACAGAACTGATATTGCAGGCGAAAACCTGAGGAAAATCCAACCAAGAAGTGCCTAAGAGAAACGAATCTCCCTGTTCCATTGCATGCCTTCCCTCCATTTAAAGGGACATCAACCATATTATTTTCCCTATGGCTTCCACATGGTGTTAACCGTCTTTAGACATAGTTTCAGGCTTTTATTCTGAAAAATGAGTGAGAACAGTCACATCGCGTCAGTGGATGGCTGGGTGCCAGCAGCGTTTTGCATGCGCAACAGCTTGGAGCAGACATTTTCTCTCTCTCTTATTGAAAAAGCTATGGTCCGGTTTAAATATTATTGATTCTTAATTGTAAAAACAACCTGAGGATTGATTATAAAAAATGTTTTACATGTTTCTACGAACTTTACGGATACTATTTGGAATTTTCGTCTGCCCGTCATGAACTGTGGATTTCTGAAAAAAACGTGCCAACCAAATGGAGATTTTTGTATATAAAAATAATCTTTATCGAACAAAAGGAACATTTATTGTTTCACTGGGAGTCTCGTGAGTGCAAACATCTGAAGATCATCAAAGGTAAGCGATTCATTTAATTGCTTTTCTGACTTTCGTGACCAATCTACTTTGCTGTAATGCAACTTTAGGTATTAGTACACGTTAATAAGCGATAAAATTCATCAGGAGGCGATGTAACTTCTATAGGTGTCGTCTGGAAAAAAACATGGCCGAGAGAGCTCGACCAAAACATCCGGTCGGAGAACGGAGGGAAGGAGTTCCCTTGAACCGGTTAGACCAAGAATCAATTGCAAATCAAATGACAAGACTCTAGACAACGTGTGGTAGCTTCAGTGATCAGGTTTTCCTGCGCTATTCGACGAAACTCACGCTCTGTTAAAGTCACAGCCGTGATTTAACCAGTTTTAGAACCGTCAGAGTGTTTGCTATCCACACATACTAATCATATGCATATACTATATTCCTGGCATGAGTAGCAGGGCGCTGAAATGTTGCGCGATTTTTAACAGAATGTTCGAAAAAGTAGAGGGTCGACTTAACAGGTTAAGAGGCTCCTCTGTCCTCCACTCGTTACCTGTATTAATGGCACCTGTTTGAACTTGTTATCAGTATAAAATACACCTGTCCACAACCTCTAACAGTCACACTCCAAACTCCACTATGGCCAAGACCAAAGAGCTGTCAAAGGACACCAGAAAGTCCTGCCTCTATGTGAGAGGCAGGACTTTCAGTGTGTCGAGCGTCATAAATAGAAACAAGTTCTATTTTAGCGCCTGGCCACGCAGACGCTAGTTGCGCACGAGCAGTGTGGGTGCAATGACTGAATAACATATATGTGTTCATTTATTTTGCAACACTCACATGATGCAAGCGTTGTGGTCAGCATGTTAAGATGGCGCCGGAGAAGAAGGCAGACATTTTCTGTGCCCCCAACCGATTGCGTTTTTTGTTTTGTTTATTTGCTTCATTTGTAACTTATTTTTTTTACTTATTTTGTACAAAATGTTGTCACTACCGTCTCTTATGACCGAAAATAACTTCTGGACATAAGGACTGCGATTGCTCACCAAGGACTGGCAGAATCCTTTTTTCGGCCGACGTGAACAATATACTGCTTTCTCAGAAACAGGCCCAAATCCCTGTGTTTTGCGTGAAGAGGAGACTGAGAAAAAGGGGCCGAAGGGCGGGCTGCCTTTTGAGAATTCGTAGGCGGTCTAATAAACCCCCACTTCCTTCCATTCTGCTAGCAAACGTGTAATCTTTGGACAATAAAATAGATTACATATGCGGAAGATTGAACTACCAACGGGACGTTCAAAACTGTAATATCTTACGCTTCACGGAGACGTGAAGTTATGCTGGTTATACGCTGCCCCAGCACGATGGAACAACGGCGTCTGATAAGAAAAGTGGCGGAGAACTATCTATTTTTGTTTAGCTGGTGCATGATATCTAAGGAAGTCTCAAGCTATTGCTCGCCTGTTTCTCCTGATAAACTCTACCTACAGTGCCTTGCAAAAGTATTCATCCCCCTTGGCGTTTTTCCTATTTTGTTGCATTACAACCTGTAATTTAACCTCTAGCGAGGAGCAATCCCGTATCCGGGAGCGTAATCATAGCCTCAAGCACATTACCATAACGCAACGTTTCCTATTCATGAAAATCGCAAATGAAATGAAATAAATATATTCAAACACAAGCTTAGCCTTTTGTTAACAACACTGTCATCTCAGATTTTCAAACTATGCGTTACAGCCAACGCTAGACAAGCATTTGTGTAAGTTTAGCATAGCATAATGCTATGCTAGGCTGTGCTGGCAGCAGGCAACTTTCACAAAAATAAGAAAAGCAACCCAATTAAATCATTTACCTTTGAAGAACTTCAGATGCTTTCACTCAGGAGACTCCCAGTTAGATAGCAAATGTTCCTTTTTTCCAAAAAGATTACTTGTGTAGGAGAAATCGCTCCGTTTTCTCTACAACGCCAAACTTTTTACCAAATTAACTCCATAATATTGACAAAAACATGGCAAACGTTGTTTAGAATCAATCCTCAAGGTGTTTTTCACATATCTATTCGATGATAAATCATTCGTGGCAGCTGTGTTTCTCCTCGAAGCAAACAAAAAATATACGCAGCTCGAGATTACGCAATAATTGCAACGGAGGACCCCAAGCGGCCACCTGGTAGATGTAGTCTCTTAAGGTCAAGCTTCCAATGATTTGCCTACAAATACGTCACAATGCTGCAGACACCTTGGAGAAACGACAGAAAGTGTAGGCTCATTCCTGGCGCATTCACAGCCATATACTGGAACACAGCGCATTCAAAATCTGGCGCATTTCCTGTATGAAATTTCATCTTGGTTTCGCCTGTAGCATTAGTTCTGTGGCACTCACAGACAATATTTGCAGTTTTGGAAACGTCAGTGTTTTCTTTCCAAAGCTGTCAATTATATGCATAGTCGAGCATCTTTTCGTGTCAAAATATCTTGTTTAAAACGGGAACGTTTTTCATTTAAAAAAATGAATAGCGCACCCTAATGCATAACTGGTTAAATTGATTTTTATTTGGATTTCATGTAATGGACATACACAAAATAGTTCAAATAGGTGAAGTAAAATGAAAAAAATGACTCGTTCCAAAAAATTTCAAAAAATTAAAAACGGAAAAGTGGTGTGTGCATATGTTTTCACCCCCTTTGCTTTGAAGCCCCTAAATAAGATCTGGTGCAACCAATTACCTTCAAAGTCACATAATTAGTTAGATTGCACAAAGGTGGACTTTATTTAAGTGTCACATGATCTCAGTATATACACCTGTTCTGAAACACCTCTCATCACCCCAAGAACCCTATCACAGTGAAGCATGGTGGTGGCAGCATCATGCTGTGGGGATGTTTTTCATCGTCAGGGACTGGGAAACTGGTCAGAATTGAAGGAATGATGGATGCGCTAAATACAGGGTAATTCTTGAGGGAAGCCTGTTTCAGTCACCTTCCAGCAGGACAATGACCCTAAGCGTACTGCTATCGCAACACTCGGGTGATTTAAGAGGAAACATTTAAATGTCTTGGAATGGCCTAGTCAAAGCCCAGACCTCAATTCAGTTCAAAATCTGTGGTATGACTTAAAGATTGCTGTACACCAGCGGAACCCATCCAACTTGAAGGAGCTGGAGAAGTTTTGCTTTGAAGAATGGCAAAAATCCCAGTGACTACATGTGCCAAGCTTATAGAGACATACCGCAAGAGACTTGCGCAAGCAACTGTACCTAGAGAGTTTTCATCTGTATTTTTTGTAGCGGTTTACATACCAACACAGTCAGAGGCTGGCACTAAGACAACATTGACTGAGCTATATTCCGCCATAAGTAAACAAGAAAACGTGGCGCTCCTACTTTAATGCAGGGAATCTTAAATACGTATTACCAAATTTCAGCATGTTAAATGTGCAACCAGAGGGAAAAAAACTCCACCTAGATCATCTTTACTGCACACAGAGGCGCATACAAAGTTCTCCCTTGCCTTGCATTTGGCAAATCTGACCATAATTCTATCCTGATTGGCAAAAAATTAAAGCAGGAAGCACCAGTGACTATATCAATAAAAAAGTGGTCAGATGACGAAGATGCTAAGCTACAGGACTGTTTTGTTAGCACAGACTAGAATATGTTCCAGGATTCCTCCGATGGCAATGAGGAGTACACCACATCAGTCATTATCTCAATAAGTGCATTGATTACATTGTCCCCACAGTGACCGTAGGTACAGTACATACCCCAACCAGAAGCCATGGATTACAGGCAACTTCCGCACTGAGTTAAAGGCTAGAGCTACCGCTTTCAAGGAGTGGGAGAAATCCCGCTATGCCCTCCGACAAACCATCAAACAGGCAAAGCATCAATACAGGACAAAGATAGAATCGTACTACACCGTCTCTGACGTTTGTCGGCTGTGGCAGTGCTTGCAAACTAATACAGACTACAAAGGGAAGCACAGCCGCGAGCTGCCCAGTGACCCGAGCCTACCAGACGAGCTAAATTACTCAGAGGGCCACACAAATTACCAGGACATGTACTACGAGCATGCGCTGACCAACTGCTAAATTGTCTTCACTGACATTTTCAACCTCTCTCTGTCCGAGTCTGTAATACCAACATATTTTAAACAGGCTTGTACCCCTAGTGCTTGTACCCCTAGAACACTAAGGTAACCTGCCTAAATGACTACCACTCACGTCTGTAGCTTGAAGTGCTTCAAAAGACTGGTCATGGCTCACACCAACACCATTATCCCAGAAACCCTAGACCCACTCCAATTTGCAAACCTTCCCAACAGATCCACAGATGATCCTTTACACGGATCATGGGCCCCAAAGCATGATGTTTCCACCCCCATGCTTCACAGTAGGTATGGTGTTATTTGGATGCAACTCAGCATCCTTTGTCCTCCAAACACGACGAATTGAGTCATATGACATTCTCCCAATCTTCTTCTGGATCATCCAAATGCTCTCTAGCAAACTTCAGATGGGCCTGGACATGTACTGGCTAAAGCAGGGGGACACGTCTGGTACTGCAGGATTTGAGTCCCTGGCGGTGTAGTGTGTTACTGATGGTAGGCTTTGTTACTTTGGTCCCAGCTCTCTGCAGGTCATTCACTAGGTCCCCCCGTGTGGTTCTGGGATTTTTGCTCACCATTCTTGTGATCATTTTGACCCCACGGGGTGAGATCTAGCGTGGAGCCCCAGATCGAGGGAGATTATCAGTGGTCTTGTATGTCTTCCATTTCCTAATAATTGCTCCCACAGTTGATTTCTTCAAACCAAGCTGCTTACCTATTGTAGATTCAGTCTTCCCAGCCTGGTGCAGGTCTACAATTTTGTTTCTGGTGTCCTTTGACAGCTCTTTGGTCTTGGCCATAGTGGAGTTTGGAGTGTGACTGTTTGAGGTTGTGGACAGGTGTATTTTATACTGATAACAAGTTCAAACAGGTGCCATTAATACAGGTAACGAGTGGAGGACAGAGGAGCCTCTTAAAGAAGAAGTTACAGGTCTGTGAGAGCCAGAAATCTTGCTTGTTTTTCCACCATCATTTGCAAATGAATTAATTAAAAATCCTACAATGTGATTTTCTGGATTTTTTTTCTCATTTTATCTGTCATAGTTGAAGTGTACCTATGATGAAAATTACAGGCCTCTCTCATCTTTTTAAGTGGGAGAACTTGCACAATTGGGGGCTGACTAAATATTGTTTTGTCCCACTGTATTTGACCCCCCTTTGTGTCCCTGAACAAAGGGGGGTCAAAATCAAAAGTAACAGTCACTATCTGGTGTGGCCACCAGCTGCATTAAGTGCTGCAGTGCATCTCCTCCTCATGGACTGCACCAGATTTGCCAGTTGTGAGATGTTACCCTACTCTTCCAACAAGGCACATGCAAGTTCCCGGACATTTCTGGGGGGAATGGCCCTAGCCCTCACCCTCCGATTCAACAGGTCCCAGACGTGCTCAATGGTATTGAGATCCGGGCTCTTCGCTGGCCATGGCAGAATACTGACATAACTGTCTTGCAGGAAATCACACACAAAACAAGCAGTATGGCTGGTGGCATTGTCATGCTGGAGGGTCATGTCAGGATGAGCCTGCAGGAAGGGTACCACATGAGGGAGGAGGATGTCTTCCCTGTAACGCACAGCATTGAGACTGCCTGCAGTGACAACAAGCAGTCCAATGATGCTGTGACATACCGCCCCGCCCCGTTCCGGAATACAGGCCTCGGTGTAACGCTCATTCCATTGACGATAAACGCAAATCCAACCATCACCCCTGGTGAGACAAAACCGCGACTCGTCATTGAAGAGCACTTTTTGCCAGTCCTGTCTGGTCCAGCGACGTTGGATTTCTGCCCATAGGTGACATTGTTGCCGGTGATGCCTGGGGAGGAACCGCCTTACAACAGTCCTACAAGCCCTCAGTTCAGCCTCTCTCAGCCTATTGCGGACAGTCTGAGCACTGATGGAGGGATTGTGCATTCCTGGTGTATCTCGGGCAGTTGTTGTTGGCATCCTGTACCTGTCCCGCAGGTGTGATGTTCGGATGTACGGATCCTGTGCAGGTGTTGTTACACGTGGTCTGCCACTGCGAGGACAATCAGCTGTCCGTCCTGTCTCCCTGTATTGCTGTCTTAGGCGTCTCTCAGTATGGACATTGCAATGTATTGCCCAGGCCACATCTGTAGTCCTCATGCCTCCTTTCTGCATGCCTAAGGCAATAAAAAGTTTCAAAACTGTGACCTCAGTTGCCTACCGTCTGTAAGCTGTTTGTGTCTTAACGACCTTTCCACAGGTGCATATTCATTAATTGTTTATGGTTCATTGAACAAGCATGGGAAACAGTGTTTAAACCCTTTACAATGAAGATCTGTGAAGTTATTTGTATTTTTACGAATTGTCTTTGAAAGAGGGTCCTGAAAAAGGGATGTTTATTTTTTTGCTAAGTTTAGCAACGACCTGGGGTATAGAGACCATTGGAAACTATCCATGCCTGCACTTGTAAATACACCATTTTACAATTCCCTTACTGTAATGTGGTTATTGAGCCTATGCTAGGAGAGCCAGTGAACCATCGTGCCCCCTCCATCCACCTGCAAGAATATAGCCAACTTGATATTTTATTAAGTTCAGATTTTTCACTAGTGTAGAAAGTCAGAGTAGGGATTCGTCAAAGGATCCAATTCTGAGGAGTCCTCCCCGCTATCACCACTGAGTCGATTGTTGCTATTCCACTAACATATCGTATAAGGGGAAATGATTGGATCCTCTGTGCATGGTAGTCCCTGCAGCTTTAGCTCATACAGTACATACTTCTCTCTCATCGCACAAAACAGGCCGACCTACTCAGAAAATGCCAGGAAATAGTCAATATCATGACTTTAGATTGATAAGGGTTATAATTGGGTAAAACCATCACAGAGATTTAGCGAGAGAGGAAGAGAAAGAGAGAGAAAGTAGGGGAATGTGCACTGTTTTGAGGAGATAGCAGTAAGCTAAAAAATGTAGCATCTTCACGGTGGGAATGAGGGGCTTGCTTGGAAGAAAAATGAAGTTCTGCAGTATCTATGCTATGTATCCTTACACTACACAAGTGGATGCAACTGGATGTCTAATGAAAGTATTTCAAACTCATCAGCCTATAAAATAGTTGTGGCTTTAACCTGTGTCTATACTGACAGGTTTGAAGTCTGCTAGAAGACAGACTGAATGATAATTGCCCAAATAGTAACCTTAGCGGCAATGGGATTATGGGGGGGGGGGGGCGGAGTGGGGTGGGGTGGGGGGGGGGGTATTTTATTAGTACGGGTATACTGAGAGGCCATGTGGTGGCTAACATTGCATGGAAGGATATTTTCCACATAATCACCCTGGAGACTTGAGCGATCGCTCACCGTCAATTACCTGGGCAAGGCCAGAAGTGCCCTGGCAGAGAAGAGTTTCTTGGGGTGCTGCTGAGGTGGCACACCTGCGTCCGTAGCTGGATCAGGGGCTACATTAGTCATGTTTGCAGTTGCTAAGCACCACAAGCCTCTGTGGATCATTTAACCTTGAAACGGGCTGTCTCAACTCAAAGATATTCCTCTAGCCCGCCGGGGTCATTAACTAGACCACCGATTAGATCTTTAGCTCTTGCAACATATGATAATGTCTACGGTTTATGTATGTAAAAAAGGAAGCTTGCTCCTTTTTCAGCATTTTGTTTAGGTATCACAGTATTTTGAATGCATTCTCCACCATATTTGACAATTTGCTAGCATAATGGCATTGTAATAGTTTTTTGGTCTACTATTAATATCCATAGACTGAGTAAACAAATTGCATTAATTAATAATGCAATATTTTGTCTGAAAGTAGTAGGCCTTACAAGGAATGTCCCCATGGAAAAAAAGGATGACAGCAAGCGTTCCTTCTTCTATCTAAATTCCTGTTGTTGACTAGCATCCCTTGCTGTACTGCAATGCCCTTAGCGGCCCAATCGAACTGGCATTAGCTGCTGTTGCACGTCATCTCCTAACCTCCCTTAGAAATTGCGTTAGGCATTTGCAAACTGAATTACAGCCTGATGGAAACCGTCAAATGTGTCACTGTGGGTGTAAAAGGTTGTGCCGGAGACATTGATTCGGACTAACTTTGATTAGATGGTGAAGATGATTTCAATTTTTTTCTGCTGTCAACTAACGTGGATGGGAGTGGCACACACCCTTTTATGAACGAGGAGTGTTTATCAAATCCTGCAGATCTGGGAGAAATGCACTGGCGTCAGAAAGAGATCAGCATACTGTTTGGGGGGAGAGAAATGCATTCAAACCAGTTATCTTCTCAGGGAGACGGTGGTAGGGAAAGTGATTAGAATGCTTCACATTGATATCATTCCTCTCTGGTGAGACAAACATTCTGGGAAGGTTTACATAATATTGCACACAGGTTTCGGTTCACTTCCAGCTGTCAGTGAAGCATTAAGTATGTCAAACAGAACTGATACGGTATGAGTACTAGCTGCCTACATGTGTTTTTCTATGGTAACAACTCATGGGATATGTTACAGTACGGTCATGGCTACTATGCTATAGTATTTCACTTGTGCCATGGCCATGAAAACATACAGTACCTTCAGGAAGTATTCAGACCACTTGACTTTTTCCATATTTTATTAGGTTACAGCCTTATTGTAACATGTCTACAAATCTTTTTTTTACACACAGTACCCCATAATGACAAAGCAAAAACAGGTTTGTAGAAATTGTTAAGGTATTGTTAATAAGATATTTCTGTTTTTGTTTTTCAAATACATTTGCTAAAATTTCGAAAAACCCGGCCCCCTGGCAAATGTAGTCTCTTATGGCCAATCTTCCAATGATATGCCTACAAATACGCCACAATGCTGCAGACATCTTGGATGAACGGCAGAGCGCATAAGCTCGTTCACAGCATATTCACAGCCATATAAGGGGACGTTAGTAAACACAGTGTCAAAAATCCTGTTCATTTCCTGTTTGAAGTTTCATCTTGGTTTCGCCTGTAGCATTAGTTCTGGGGCACTCACAGATAATATCTTTGCAGTTTTGGAAACGTCAGAGTTTTGTCTTTCCAAGGCTGTCAATTCCGTGCATAGTCGAGCATCTTTTCGTGACAAAATGTTGCGCTTAAAACGGGCACGTCTTTTTATCCAATAATGACATAGCGCCCCCATAGGTTGAAGAGGTTAAAATAATGTCTATGATTATAACAGAACTAATTTGGCAGGCGAAAACCTGATGAAAATCTATCCAGGAAGTGGGATCTTTTTGATGTGAGTTGTTTTCCATTGAACTCCTATCGACTATGTTAGTTGCACTACCTCCTCTTTCTGGCCAGGTATAGGGCTGTGCAGCCTGTCGAATCCTTACTAATCCTCTCTGCCCCGTTCAATAGCAGGGCTTTGGTAGTGAGAACGCTGCCATTCTGGGCAGCCAGGTGTAATGGGGTGGCCTGGCTGTTGTTCTGAGCGTTGACGTTGGCCCGATGCGTGATAAACTGGAGCACACTGGGGAAAAGCCCACCATTACACCCTAAGTGGAGTGCCATCCAGCCGCTATCCTCTGCCACGTTGGGATTGGCCTTAGCCGCCAGCAGCTTGGACACCACATTTTCCTGCCCGTGGTGGCAGGTCAAGTGGAGGGGCGTCCGGCCGCCCTTCCCTGGCAGGTCCACAGAGCCCTGGTGAGCTTCCCCTTCAGCGCAGCCAAGTGCATTGGCGTCCAACTGTGGGGTCAGGGATTGCCCTGTTGCCCAACAACAACCTACAGATGCCCGTGTGTCCATTGATGGCAGCGAAGTGTAAAGGGGTGTAATGCCAGCTGGCCAGGGAGTTGACCGGCACCAGCTTTCACCATCCACCTGGCCACCCTGTTGTGGCCCTCCTCGGCAGCCAGGTGTAGAGCGGTGGTCAGGGAGTCCCGTTGTGGTCAACTCCCTTACTGAGCAGGAGCTTGGTGATGGTGAGGTGGCCGTACACACTTGCCACGTGAAACACCATCCTCCCACGGAGCTTCTTGCACTCGTCGGCGCTCCCCAGCCATGTAAGGAGGAGACACACAACGTTCAAGGTCGTTAGCCAGGGTTTACTAAAATGTGCATGAATTTGCATGCAAGTTGGCTTTATCTAAAGAGAGAAAAGGCTTTCCTCCTATGCATTATTCATTTTGCACAGTTGTCGTTTTGTCCCAGGTCTAAGAGTCAGAGCAAGATAGACATTTTGTCACATGATCCAAAGGGACAGCTTTTGTCAATTTCTCTAACTAGCAAAGCATGTCCTTCTTCAGTTCCCACCTGAAGGGTTGGCGAGTGAGCACGTGGATTTCTTCATGGAGATATAATGAAAATGAAGCGTTAATAGTAGTCATCATAATAGCAGCACATCAACAAGTTAATGTTATTAATGGAGTAGTTATGTATCACCTTGACATGTAACAGTTAGCTATTGATATTCTGCAGAACATTTTCTGTCCCATATATTGGAGATGCACAAGATGGACATGTGACCGGAGCTAAGGACAACTGTTTATAAGGTGCACACATTATACAACCATACAGTTGACATTATCATGGGTTTCTTTTCAATTCACATGGGAGAGCAAACCGTGAGAGACAGAGAGAGAGAGAGAGAGAGAGAGAGAGAGAGAGAGAGAGAGAGAGAGAGAGAGAGAGAGAGAGAGAGAGAGAGAGAGAGAGAGAGAGAGAGAGAGAGAGAGACAGAGACAGAGACAGAGACAGAGAGCTTTCTATCTGTTATCCCAACATTGATGGAGGATTCTGTATTTGTTATCTCAACATTGATGGTGGATTCTGTATCTGTTATCTCAACATTGATGGAGGATTCTGTATTTGTTATCCCAACATTGATGGAGAGTTTTGTATTTGTTATCTCAACATTGATGGAAGATTCTGTATTTGTTATCCCAACATTGATGGAGGATTCTGTATTTGTTATCCCAACATTGATGGAGGATTCTGTATTTGTTATCCCAACATTGATGGAGGATTCTGTATTTGTTATCCCAACATTGATGGTGGATTCTGTATTTGTTATCCCAACATTTATGGTGGATTCTGTATTTGTTATCCCAACATTGTTGGAGGATTCTGTATTTGTTATCTCAACATTGATGGAGGATTCTGTATTTGTTATCCCAAAATTGATGGTGGATTCTGTATCTGTTATTCCAACATTGATGGAGGATTCTGTATTTGTTATCCCAACATTGATGGAGGATTCTGTATTTGTTATCCCAACATTTATGGTGGATTCTGTATTTGTTATCTCAACATTGATGGAGGATTCTGTATTTGTTATCCCAACATTGATGGAGGATTCTGTATTTGTTATCCCAACATTGATGGAGGATGCAGCACTGAGCACTCACTCTCCTGCAGCTGGACGACAGCATGGTATAATCAGGTGAGTGTGTCTTTTCCCCGTTGCTACATCCACCTATTCCCAGGACATCACTCAGAGCTTCTGTCTTTCGAACAGTATCTGGAAGTAAAGAAACAGACAAAGAGGTTTGCATGTTGATAACAGAATCTCAAATTGCTGCATGCATCTGTCATACTCAAAATGGTTAACAAGATGTGTACAAGTGTGAATATTGTCATTTATTCATTTGGAATTCTGTTGGGAAAGACTGATTATAAAATCCACGAGGCACTATAGTTTTATGAAAACGTTTCATAATGTACAACAACTGCTGTAGCCAAGACAATATTCAAGGGCCCAAGAAAAATCACACAGAAACAAACATACACTGTTGTTCATACAGAATTAAGGTGTCCGTTTTATGATAGTAGAATGCAAATAACCTATTCTTATGCATAATAATGCTGTAATATGGAAAATATGGGCCTAGTGGCTCAATAGAGGAGGGCATGATAATGCAGCTAATCAAATTGTGGTTGTAACAAAGTTTGCTGCATAAATCAAATCCCACCGATATGCTTACAGGACCGGAAAATTGTTGCTAATTTCGATGCGGCAGTGTTTGCATACATATGGTGTTCGTTAGTATTCATTAACATGGCAATTTAATCCTCTGCCTTTAATTGCTTCCTAACTAGGTGACCTGCAGCTCCTGTAAATGATCAAATCTTATCCGAGTTCATTTTAGAATATTACAACAAGGCATCTCACATCAATAAGCATTACAGTGAGCAGAGCATGTGCTCTCCGAGTCTCTCGGAATCTCCTCAAAGTCTAAGATCAGAAAGCTTACAGTCTACAAGCCCCGGACAGGATAATTATGATCTTTAACGGAAACAGATGCAGAGTTACTGAGTGCTGTGCAATTCAGGTCGGAGTGATGGTAAACATTTTTTTTAAAGCACTTGGTAAATAAACTACCGGTAATTTACCAAATGTACCATCATTTTCTGTAATTAACAGGTAATCTATGGCAATATATGGTCATTTTTACTTTAATAATAAAATGTATTCATATACACTACCGGTCAAAAGTTTTAGAACACATACTCATTCAAGGCTTTTTCTATATTTTTACTATTTTCTAAATTGTAGAATAATAGTGAAGACATCAAAATTATGAAATAACACATATGGAATCATGTAGTAACCAAAAAAGGGTTAAACAAATCAAAATATATTTTATATGTGAGATTCCTTGGCCACTCTTTGCCTTGATGACAGCTTTGCACACTCTTGGCATTCTCTTACATGATTCCATATGTGTTATTTCATCGTTTTGATGTCTTCACTATTATTCTACAATGTAGAAAATAGTTTAAAACCTGTTGAGGACACCCGTTCCCTGCTGGGACCTCCCCCCCCACACCCTCAGCTGGAATGTGGCGCATGGAATGCAAAAATATTCCTAAAAATATTTAACCTCCACACATTAACAAGTCCAATAGCTCAAATGAAAGATAAACAAGTTGTTTATCTACCCAGCGAGTCAGATTTCTAAAATGTTTTACGGCGAAAACATAGCACATATTTATGTCAAACCACCACCGCAGACATAGCTCATTTGCATAGCCAAGTAGGAAAAAATATGCAATCAACAAACGCAGGATTAAAATAAAAATCATTTCACTAACCTTTTGAAATCTTCGTCAGATGACAGTAATATAACATGTTACACAGTACATTCATTTTTTTTCAATAATCTGCAATATATATCCATAAATCTCTGTTTACAATGACGCATCGTTCAAAAAATGCTACTAAAATGTCAGGAGAAATGACGATAGCTCCAGCAGATAACGTCAGCTAACAAGGAATACACATCATAAACTTTGACTAAATATGCATGTTCTACATATGTATAGGAAGATACACTTCTTCTAAATAAATGTGTTACATTTATTTTTAACGTTACAGGTTGCGTTCACTAGGCTATACTAGGAGTCGGCGCTCCAAATGTAGCATTCTGGCTCCTCTGTCTTGGAGTCCACAGAAACCCAAATTTACCACATAAATATTCCCTTACCTTTGCTGTTCTTCCATCAAAAGACCTGAAAGGGATTATACTTACCAAAACAGCGTTTATTTTCAAGTGTGCGTCTTTCGGTTCTCAATAACTACACATTTCAGTCAAAATGTAGCCAAATGTCAAGTGGATGCGCACCAAAACGTCGAACTTACATATTATATGTCGAGTAAACTTGTCAAACTAACTTCATAATCAAGCTTTAACATGTTATAAAGGTGTACAGCAATTGTGAGGACGAACAGAAACACAGGCATCGTTCAATCGATCTTGGAAAAAAGACAGGACTTGACCAGAGCGCGCATAAAAGTGACCTGTTTTTTCGCGTGACCGAGAGCTTTCGGCACGCTCAAACTCCCGTGAGCGCGCGATTCTCACAATGAGAAGCCCCATTGAAAGCAGGGATCGTGCTGAACACGTAGGAACTGTTCCCAGAGCTGTAACTGTTTGTGAAGGGTGTTTGCGATGACGTCAAATTTGGGCCAACTTTTATCATGACAAGAGATAGTTTGGGAGAATGCATGCCCTGACAGTTCTGCTTTACATAGAGACGAAATTTAAACGGTTTTAGAAGCTTTAGAGTGTTTTCTATTCGATAATATTTTTTATATGCATATATTAGCAACTTTTGACAAAAATTTATCCTGTTTAATAAGGGCACCAAATTCCTCCAGTAGGGGCAGTAAACAGCCCTAGCACTGACAGGTTAAAAAACCACACAAAAAACCTTTGAATGAATATGTGTTCTAAAACTTTTGACCGGTAGTGTAAATTTTATTTTATTTTTTTATTTATCTGTGTCTGTATTGTCCATGAGTTTTTAGTAAATAGACCATATGGTTCAAGAGAAAATTGCCTAATTAATGAAAAAAGCATCTAATCAACAATGTCATTATTTTCAAATATCTCTGTCACGCCCTGACCTTAGAGCTTTTTTATGTCTCTATTTTGGTTTGGTCAGGGTGTAATTTGGCATTCTATGTTCTTTTTTCTGTTTTTGTATTTCTTCGTTTTTGGTTCTCAATCAGGGACAGCTGTCTATCGTTGTCTCTGATTGGGAACCATACTTAGGTAGCTTTTTCCCACATTGTTTTTGTGGGTAGTTAATTTCTGTTTAGTGTTTGCACCTTACAGGACTGTTTCGGTTATTCTCTTTGTTATTTTTGTTATAGTGTTCAGTTTAAATAAAGAAAGCATGAACACTTACCATTCTGCGCTTTGTTCCGATGATTCCTCATCTTCCGACGACGAATACCCTTACAATCTCTGCAAACTCTTCCAATATTTACTTTTTTCACAACAAACAGTTCAGCCCCTAAACATTTACAACAAACATATGTGGACATAGTAAAATAACTAAAATTATTTTTAATACTGAAACACACAAATGGTTTTCACTATGTTGATGGGATAATGTTTACTTAGGATAATGTTTTACAACTTTGACATTCAATTTCTTTATCTCAAAATCATCTTATTTTACTATGTTGTATTTTCTACATGTGATGAAAATCCGTGTAGATAAAAAGGCAGAATCTACCGCACACCCAAAATTGAATAGTGAAGGTGCTGGAAGCAAAATGCATAACTTGAGAAACAGGAAAAGGTATCACACTTCCAGTCAGATACAAATACATTTAAATAGAGACTAAGCTTTCAGTCAGTTGACCTTCATCAGAGCATTTCTCCACAAACAATAGTGGGACAGGTTAAGGCCACGCAGTGGGCCAGAGATAATTACAGACACCAGTGATAATCTGATGTACTTAAAAAGGCCACGAGATGTCTTGTGATGAAAATTCCATAAAATCTTTGAAATTTACCAAAATTCTGGTAGTTTACTGTTAAATTTCTAAAGTTACCAGTAATAGACCCTCCCTTTGCAACCCGTCTGAGGATCTGGCCTCAGCCAGTGTAAGATCAGCCAATCGTTTACTGAACAAAGACCACACAACATGTTCAACCATATTGTGTCATTCTCCAACAGATGGGCTTGCCTTGTTTTCAAGAAACAATGTGCTGGAGCACTCACATGGGTATTGTGTGGGCTTAAAATGTTTATTTTTCTTTGAAAAGTTAAGCCTATGGCACTTGGAGACAACAAAGGCTGTTCATAATTTCCTTCTTGACTTTTAGTGATTACAAAGTGGTGGCCATTCTGTTTCTATACTGTTTCTGATAATAACACAGTGTGGCTATTCTCCCCCTTTTGCTGTCTCCAATATAGGATTGTTTTGTTGTTGTTTGCTGTTTGGTATGGTGAGGGACACAATGTTATCTAGACCGACCCCAGATCGTTTTGTATGCCTGGCATTGATGACAATGACCATAGGAGTTGGTTGGCCGTAGGTAGCCCAGAAGCCTGGCAATTGAAAAATGTGGACTGAATTGGCTACTGGAGGGCTGCTGGTTTCAGATCATTACTATTGTGCCATTGAGTAAAACCCCCAATTATCTCTTCATCTTGCACTGCACCGTGGCTGAAACTGTGCCTCTCAACATGTGGGTGTGTCTGGGGTTGGAAAAAAAGGAAGAAAACTAATTTTAATTTTAACCAAATTAACAATAATGTTTCCATTCTATTCTCCAGTAATTTACAGCACAAACAGATCTGCAATCAGGTGAAGTGTTACCTGAGAAGTCGGCCTCTCTCTGGGATCCTGATCCCAGCACCGTTGCATTATTGTGATCATCTGCTCACTTTTGTGTGGCTTGTCATAAGGGATCTTTTCCACACCTGACCTTTTACCTGTATCATTTGATAAACATGACCTCTCAAAGTAAAATGTGATTATTAGCTCGTATAGTTTAACAACCTGAACTTTGTCAAACACTACCGTGTCTGTGATTCAATAAAACGAAAGAATTGATACATGAATCAGAATGCATTACCACTACTCACATTTCCCACCTTGATAAGGTTCTTCTGGGTTAGGATTTACCACATAACAACAGAGAAGCTAAATTAAAACAAGGAACACGTAATACCAGATAATGTGTATGTGGTTCTTTCCCCATGTGTCTAATTACACTGAAAAATATGAATGCAACATGCAACCTTTTCAAAGATTTTACTCAGTTATGGTTAATTTAAGGAAATGCAGTAATTGAAATACATCCATTATGCCCTAATCTATTGATTTCACATGACTGGTAATACAGATATGCATCTGTTGGTCACAGATACGTTTTTTTTTTAAAGATAATTGCGTGGATCTGAAAACCAGTCAGTATCTGGTGTGACCACCATTTGCCTCAAGCAGCACAACAAATCTCCTTTGCATATAGTTGATCGGGATGTTGATTGTAGCCTGTGGAATGTTGTCCCTCTCCTCTTCGACGGCTATGCGAAGTTGCTGGAAATTCATGGGAACTGGAACACGCTGACGTACACGTCGATCCAGAGCATCCCAAACATGGTCAATGGGTGACATGTCTGGTGAGTATGCAGGCCATGGAAAAACTGGGACATTTTCAGCTTCCAGGAATTGTATACATGTCTTTGCGACATGGGTGATGGCGGCAGATGAATGGCATGACAATGGGCATCAGGATCTAGTCACGGTATCTCTGTGCATTCAAATTGCCATAGATAAAATACAATTGTGTTTGTTGTCCGTAGCTTATGCCTGCCCATGCAATAACCTCACCACCACCATGGGGCACTCTCTTCACAACGTTGACATCAGCAAACCACCCGCCCATACAACTCTATACATGCTGTCTGCCATCTGCCTGGTATCGTTGAAACCGGGATACATCTATGAAGAGTCCACTTCTCCAGCGCACCAGTGGCCATCAAAGATGAGCATTTACCCACAGTTTCATCAGCTGTGCAGGTGGCTGGTCTCAGACGATCCTGCAGGTGAAGAAGCACGATGTGGAGGTCCTGGGCTGGCGTGGTTACACATGGTTCTGTGGTTTCCGAGGCTGGTTGGACATTTTCAAAAAAATCTCTAAAATGATGTTGGAGGTGACATATGGTAGAGAAATTAACATTACATTCTCCGGCAACAGCTCTGGTGGACATTTCTGCAGTCAGTATGCCAATTACACGCTCCCTCACAACTTGAAACATCTGTGGCATTGTGTTGTTGACAAAACTGCACATTTTAGAGTGGCCTTTTATTGTCCCCAGCACAAGGTGCACCTGTGTAATAATCATGCTGTTTAATCAGCTTCTTGATATGCCATAGCTGTAGGTGGATGGATTATTTTGGCAAAGGAGAAATGCTCAGTAACAGGAATGTAAACAAATTTGTGCAGACATTTTGAGAGAAATACGATTTTTGTGCATATGGACATTTTCTGGGATCTTTTATTTCAGCTCATGAAACATGGGACCAACACTTTACATGTTGCGTTTATATTTTTGTTAAGTGTATATTGAATCTAAATGACATGATCAAAGATAATACCTTATTAGAAATTAATATTTTAAAAAAATCTATGACTTATAGTCAGTGTTAATTATAGTTATAGTTTGTATGTATTAGGGAATTAGGGAATTTGTCTGCAGAGAGAGAGAGAATACTAGCAGAGAGAGAGAGAGAGAATACTAGCCTATTGACACAGTTCTATAGTGGGCCTATGTGTGAGTTTGTAGGAATTCACCCTTGGCAACTACCTTACCTGTAAACATCGAACTTGGTTCCCGATGCTCAGGGCACAGGGTAAAAGTCTCTGGAGGTATGTAGCAAATGTTTCCTCTTTCCATCAAATTCTCAATCAACTCCTTCTTGCTCCCAACCTCCCACTTAATTAAGTAAAAAACTTAAATCTTTGGAGGGAAATTGTCTTCATACGGATAATCATTAGCATGTACCACTGAACTCTTATTGAAATATAACCCTACACGTTTTAATGTTTGCATGCCTAATTAAAAAAGAGTCAAGAGATCATTAATGACTCTCGTCTCGCTCATTACACTTTCAAAAAAAAGTGATAGCTGCTTTAACGGCATATTGGCGTCTCTAAAGAGCTATCCTCACCTTGATGTGGAGGTGATCATCTCGACGGATGCATCGACGGATGCTTGAAGGCTTGAGGTTCAGGTGGAGAAGTGCTGTGAAGGAAATTCATCCCCTTGGTGGCCTCGTGAATCGTCTGGAACTTCTTGGGCCACACCAACGCCTGGCTGGTGAGGAGATGATCCAGGGAGCCATTACTCATGTACTCCATCACCACGGCGGGAGGGTCATTACACACCCCGTAGATGTACTTGAATGTTACTTTCTCCATCTTGGATGCCTCCTCTATCATTCTCCTACAAACAAAGAAAAGACAAGTGTAAGGGGGAGTTGACAGGTTTTTTTCACACCTGAGCAGCCTCAGCAAAAATGTTACAATCTTCCAAATCGAACACATTTATTTTCCCGATATTTAGACCAACACTGCAAACGGCTACTTATCCAAACACCCAAATGACCTCTCTTTTAGTGATTGTTATTCTATTCAAAACTGGCAATTAAATTATGTGATATATTGGTTGCTCTGTTCTAGAGTATATCCTGCCATAAAGCCACATTAACAATACATATAGAAACTGATACCAGTGAGGATGGTTTCGAAGCTTTTCAGGGCACAATTTTCCCTCCAAAGCTTGAGTTTCACTCTGTAAACCTGGCCAAAGCTGCGTTCCGTCACCTTAATCCAGTCAGCCTCACAGTCATCCTTCTTGAAGATCCTGAACTTCTCGATGCCCCCGCCAACACGATCCATCGGGGCAGAGCTCCTCCTGTGTGTCACAACACCGTCTCTAATCTCACATGAACCCAGATATATTTCTCCGTGGGGTCTCCTTTGTCCATGAAATGTGTAGACAAGTACCGAGGAGGCGATGCAGCGAACAAGTGTATCTAAGACTCAAATGTGGTTAAATGTGGGAGGAGCCATGTCACTGCTTGTTTGCATAGCAATGTAACAACTGGTTTCCACTGCCTGACAAGAAAATTGCTTAGGTTCCCATCAGACAGCAGGAAGGAAACCTGATAAAGGTAGCTCTGATACCTGGTATGCTGTAGTATATACTCACTCAAGTGCTATGATGAGCTTTGATGCATGATGTGTTTAACAGTATCAAACAATCACAATAGAGACATCCATAATGATATGTGTCCATATATGGATAATCATAGCCATTTTCTTCTCAGTTCTTGGAGGGTATCCAAAGCAATCCATCCAAACAGATATTACAGTGTGATAAATCTATTGTACAGTACCATAGGTGTGGGGTCTGCAATCAGGCCAGATGAATAAAAAAGACCGTCTGAAGCTCTGTCTAAGCCGGGGAGGTGGGGAATACTGCTGAGCTACAGTGCATTTGGAGAGTATTCCTTTTTCTACATTTTGTTACGTTACTGTCTTATTCTAAAATGTATTAAATCATTTTTTCCCTCATTAATGTACACACAAGACCCCATAATGACAAAGCAAAAACTGTTTTTTAGAATTGTTTGCAAAGGTATAGAAAATATATTTATATATATTTCATTTACATAAGTATTCAGACCCTTTACTGAGTACTTTGTTGATGCACCTTTGGCAGTGATTACAGCCTCTAGTCTTCGTTCTTTGGCATTACAAGCTCGGAACACTTGTATTTGGGGAGTTTCTCCCATTATTTTCTACAGATCCTCTCAAGATCTGTCAGGTTGGATGAGTAGCTTTGCTACACAGCTATTTTCAAGTCTCTCCAGAGATGTTCAATGGGGTTCAAGTCCAGACTCTGGCTGGGCCACTCAAAGACTTTCAGAGACTTGTCCCGAAGCGACTCCTGTGTTGTCTTGGATATGTGTTTAAGGTTGTTGTCCTGTTGAAAGGTGAACCTTTGCCCCAGTCTGAGGTCCTGAGCTTTCTGGAGCAAGTTTTCATCAAGGATCTTTCTGTACTTTGCTCCGTTAATTTTTCCCTCGATCCTGACTAGTCTCCCAGTCCCTGCCGCTGGAAAACATCCCAACAGCATGATGCTGTCACCACCATGCTTCACCGTAGGGATGGTGCCAGGTTTCCTCCAGACGTGACGCTTGGCATTCAGGCCAAAGAGTTCAATCTTGGTTTCATCAGATCAGAGAATCTTGTTTCTCATGGTCTGAGAGTCATTTTGGCAAACTCGAAGCGGGCTGTCATGTGCCTTTTACTGAGGACTGGCTTCCTTCTGACCACTCTACCATAAAGGCCTGATTGTTGGTGTGCTGCAGAGATGGTTGTCCTTCTGGAAGGCTCTCCCACCTCCACAGAGGAACTCTGGAGCTCTGTCAGAGTGATCATTGGGTTCTTGGACACCTCCCAGACCAAGGCCCTTATCCCCTGATTAGTTTGGCTGGGCTGCCAGCTCTAGGTAGCTCCTAACTTTTTCCATTTAAGAATGATGGAGACCACTGTGTTCTTGGGGACCTTCAATGCTGCAGAAATGTGTTGGTACCCTTCCCCAGATCTGTGCCTCGACACAATCCTGTCTCGGGGCTCTACGGACAATTCCTTCAAAGTCATGGCTTGGTTTTTGCTCTGACATGCACTGTCAACGGTATGACCTTATATAGACAGGTGTGTTTCTAAAAAAAATCTAAAAACCTGATTCGCTTTGTCATTATGGGATATTGTGTGTAGATTGATGAGGGAATAACATGAGAATAAGACTGCAACATAACAGAATGTGGAAGAAGAGAAGGGGTCTGAATACTTTCCGTAAGCACTGTATTTAACCCCTTATTTTTGTCACTAAGCAGTCTCCATATAGACTTCCAATTTTTTGGGACTGGTACCGGGGACCTACAGACGAGTCTTGTGAGGCCTGTGGGCGTCCTAGAGCAAAACCGACATGTACGAGTCTCACCTTTCCATAGATGTGTCATAATAGTTTGTAGTCCAAACCATTCTGAGTGTTCCTACATAGCCGGATGTGGTGAATTGAGACTCCAATGCAAAAAAGGATACAGTATCTCTATCTTAAATTGACAGATTTTTATGGGGATTTTTTTATTATGGTAATTCGATTTTGCGGGGGCGCTGACATTGACCTTAGGGAGATCATTATGGGAAATTGTGTACGCAGATGAAAAAATGTACCTCACTTGACACTTGATTGCCAGCAGTACTCTACTTTATGATTATGGAAATGGCTTCATCTTTAACTTCTTATGGCTGCAATCCCGTTAACGAGAGTGATTAGACAACAGCCAGTCAGAGTGTAGGGCGCCATTTTCAAAACATCAAAAATCTCATAATTAACATACATGCGTCTCATACCATTTTAAGGCTATTCTCGTTTTTAATCCCACCAAAGTGTCCGATTTCAAATATGCTTTTCAGCAAAAGCACTACAAACGATTATGTTCAGTCTCCACCAAACCACAATAAGCACAGCCATTTTCCAGCGAAATATAGCATTCACAAAAAGCAGAAATAGAGATAAAATGAATCACTAACCTTGAATTATCTTTATCAGATGACACTCATAGGACTTCATGTTACACAATACATGCATGTTTTGTTTGATAAAGTTTATATTTATATAAAAAAATCTGAGTTTACATTGGCTTATTAGATTCACTTGTTCCAAGAACATCAAGTGATTTTGCATAGCCACATCGTTTCAACAGAAATACTCATCATAAATGTAGATGATAATGCAAGTTATACATATGGAATGATAGATACTGTATCTGGAATCAGGGCAATGGCTCTTTTGAAAAAAGAGGGGTTATCAATGTTGGGCCCATAGATATTTAGATATTTAGTAGAGTTACAGAAGTAGAGTGGATCTCTCCTATTACGATCACATAATGACCCTCTTTATCCGCAATAGTGGTTTTATGTAGAAAGGGAATTCCTTTCCGTACCAGAATCGCTGTGCCTCTCATTTTGGCGGAGAAGTTAGTGATACACTTGCCCCACCCACCTACATTTAAGTCTGCTATGAGAATAGTTTTTCAGATGGGTTTCTTGCAAAAAATAAAATTTATCAGACGAGAGTGCTTTCAAGTGGGCTAGGACCTTGTCTCTCTTAATTGGTTCGTTTAAATCCTTGACATTCCAGGAAGTGAATGTAAGCCCCGCTCTCCTTTCGTTTGTTGTTCATATGGTGGCCTACATGAAATGTAACTCAATAAAAAGGTAAGAAAGGGCACCAAACCATCACGATCAGCATATGTAGCACCTACACCCGAGCAGTATCCAACCCACCCCTCCCCCCCGACAAGCACCTTCACTCTCCACCCCGTCCCCTTACTTTCCCCAACATTTACCCCCCCCAACAAACCACATTTAACAGGGATACACAAATATGAGAGAAAAATATATAAAAATAAAAATAATAAACACGTTGTTTGGCCGATGCCAAAAAAGCACGGCGCAACCTCGAACAAGAGATAAAACAAAAATAAAATCCTAACTATACGTTCACCTCTCACTTTCCTAGAACTTCTACTAACATATGAACTGAGGAGGCTCCCGCGAATAAAGTGTTCAATTAGCATCTAATAAACCTAAACAGAATAAGTTGCAACTTAAACATATTGTGCACTTAAGCGTCATCTTGGGTCAATCCCTGAGATAAGCAAGATATAGCCTCACAAGATTATATTGCTAAGCAATGCCATTCTAAACATAAACCATCAGCAACCGGCATAGACGCAGTACATTTACATATTGTGGGTTAGGAGATCGGAACAAGGATTTTGCTAAATTAAACGTACCCCAATCAAAAAAATCAAAAAAATGTAATTACATTTTTTAAATGATATATATACATATTATTACAGTATATCACAAAAGTGAGTACACGCCTCACACTTTTCATGTGACAACACTGAAGAAATGACACTTTGCTACAATGTAAAGTAGTGAGTGTTCAGCTTGTATAACAGTGTAAATTTGCTGTCCCCTCAAAGTAACTCAACACACAGCCCTTAATTAATGTCTAAACCGCTGGCAACAAAAGTGAGTACACTCCTAGGTGAAAATGTCCAAATTGGGCCCAAAGTGTCAATATTTTGTGTGGCCACCATAATTTTCCAGCACTGCCTTAACCCTCTTGGGTATGGAGTTCACCAGAGCTTCACAGGTTGCCACTGGAGTCCTCTTCCACTCCTACATGACGACATCACAGAGTCCATCACCTTCACCTTTACCTTTACCCCCTTCTTTAGCAAGGCAGTGGTCATCTTGGAGGTGTGTTTGAGGTCGTTATATCATGTTGGAATACTGCCCTACGGCCCAGTCTCCGAAGGGAGGGGGATCATGCTCTGCTTCAGTATGTCACAGTATATGTTGGCATTCATGGTTCCCTCAATGAACTGTAGCTCCCCAGTGCCGGCGGCACTCATGCAGCCCCAGACCATGACACTCCCACCACCATGCTTGACTGTAGGCAAGACACACTTGTCTTTGTACTCGTTACCTGGTTGCCGCCACACACACTTGACACCATCTGAACCAAATAAGTTTATCTTGGTCTCATCAGACCACAGGACGTGTTTCCAGTAATCCATGTCCTTAGTCTGCTTGTCTTCAGCAAATTGTTTGCAGGCTTTCTTGTGCATCATTTTAAGAAGAGGCTTCCTTCTGGGACGACAGCCATGCAGTGTACGGTGTATGGTCTGAGCACTGACAGGCTGACCCCCCACCCCTTCAACCTCTGCAGCAATGCTGGCAGCACTCATACGTCTATTTCCCAAAGACAACCTCTGGATATGATGCTGAGCACGTGCACTCAACTTCATTGGTCGACCATGGCGAGGCCTGTTCTGAGTGGAACCTGTCCAGTTAAACCACTGTATGGTCTTGGCCACCGTGCTGCAGCTCAGTTTCAGGGTCTTGGCAATCTTTTATAGCCCAGGCCATCTTTATGTAGAGCAACAATATTTTTTTCAGATCCTCAGAGAGTTCTTTGCCATGAGGTGCCATGTTGAACTTCCAGTGACCAGTCAGTATGAGGGAGTGTGAGAACGATGACACCAAATTTAACACACCTGCTCCCCATTCACACCTGAGACCTTGTAACACTAACGATTCACATGACACAAAGGAGGGAAAATGGCTAATTGAGCAAGATTTATATATTTTCACCTAGGGATGTACTCACTTTTGTTGCCAGCGGTTTAGACATTAATGGCTGTGTGTTGAGTTATTTTGAGGGGACAGCAAACTTGTTATACACTGTTATACAAGCTGTACACTCACTACTTTACAGGGTAGCAAAGTGTCATTTCTTCAGTATTGTCACATAAAAAGATATACTCAAATATTTACAAAAATGTGGGGGTGTACTCACTTTTGTGATATACTGTATATACACACATATTCACACACACATATATATATATATATATATATATATATATATATATATATATATACACATATATATATATATACATATATATATATATACACATATATATACATACATATACACACATGCACACATATATATACACATGCATACACACATACATACACACATATACATATATACACATTCATACACACATACTGTCAGGGGGTGAGTGTAGCTGGTGCATGGAAGTCAGGTGCAGGAGAGCAGAGATGAGTGGACAAAGCACTTTACTAAGGCAATCATTTGCACAGAATGCAACTGCGTCACAAAACAAATGCCCAAAGAAACAAGTGACACAGCACAAAGTACAAAAACCCAAGTACAAAGTACCGTCTGCCACAAAGCACGGGTAATAAACAAAACCCGGCAAAAGCCAGCCTGGAAGCGTGCCAACCTTGACAATAAATAATTTCACACACAGACATGGGGGGAACAGAGGGTTAAATACACAATAAGTAATGAGGGAAATGTAAACCAGGTGTGTGGGAAAATAAGACAAAACAAATGGAAAATGAAAGGTGATGGCTAGAAGACCGGTGACGTCGACCACCAAACGCCACCCGAACAAGGAGAGGACTGACTTACACATATATATACATATACACACACATACACAAATATTCATACCCCAGAATAATAATTTAATTTAAAATATACATACACATACATAATAATACTAAAATGCTAAGAGATGAAATAATAATAAAGTACAAATAATAATTATATGTACACACACCTACACAGACACTAATGTACACACAGAATCTAACCGGGAGAGCGGCCCACGGCTATGACAAAGGCAGAACTTGCTATCCAGGTGTCTGCCCCTTCCCAACCATCACCCCCAGTCCTCTGCAAGCAATAAATAAATGGTATGGTAATAAGAATAACGTAAGAATTGAAAAATAAATAATGAAACAAAACAAAAATCGGGGAATATAAGTATATCCATCTGAAAGTGTCAATGATCAAACCTGGAAGACCTCCCAAACAGGCATCGCTCTGAACCCAGCCGGAATGAAAGTGAAACTAATGCCCTCCATTGGTCGGCTCAGCGTCTTACATGTTCGGTAGCCCTTACATATTACATGTTCGGTAGCCCTTACATATTACATGTTCGGTAGCCCCGTTATGGTATAGTATGGATTCGAGTCCATGAGCAGACTCTAACACACAATGACAATGCATTCTAACCTGTACGGGGGATTGGTGTATATTCCTGGACAAACTTCTCTGCGTCCAGAACCGAGGAGAGCCAAATCTTCTCACCGGAAGACGTGGTGATTCTGAGTCTTGCAGGGAAGAGCAAGGCTGGTCGAAGATGCAGTTTGTAGAGTTTGGTCGTGACATCTCTGTAGCCGGCGCGATGCTTTGCCACATCCGGCACATAAATACTCATAGACACGGAAGGGATGTTCTTTAAGTAACAGGTTACCCCTCATTCGAGCCTCGCGCAGGATGAGATCCTTGGTCTTGAAACTGTAACAATAGATGATTACTGGATGAGGACGTTGGCATGGTCCAGCTGGGGATCCGAAGCCAAAACATCCGATCCCATTGCATCCCTCAATAGCTTGGCGAAGAAGTCGGTGGGGCGAGAGCCAGCCTCCACCCCCTCTGCCAGACCAACAACGCAAAGGTTATGCAATCTGGATCGGCCCTCCAGGTCAACCACTTTCACAGAAAGCCTCTGCACACTATCCTGCATTGACGTGCATAAGCTTCTCTAACTCGTCGATCCTACCAGCGTTGAATTCAATAGCTTTCTCAAGGTCCACAATACTCTGGCCCTGCGAAGCGACCGTTTGAATGGTGCTCTCGATTTTGGTGTCCAGTTCAGCAATAGTAGCCTTAAGATCCTCAGTTATAGCAACACGTAGTTCTCCCAAAGCCCGGGTAAGTTCTGTAAGTGTCACGTTGTTACCTGTGCCTTCCGTCATGTCTGTCTTGTTGTTTGGTGGGGAGTAGGCCTCCGATGTGGATTTATTGTCCTTTGGTTGCTTATTACTCAGCATTTTCACATAGAAAGTTACAATATTGTATTAGAAAGAAACGTTTGTTGTAAAAAAGTGCCATAAAGTAGGTTAAGTTAGATTATTTAGCGAAAAATTTGCGGGAGCCTCTCACACACAGCCGTTCATGCCAACATGCTAGCTCCCCTGAAAACGACTTTCAAAAGTCTGTTAAAGAGCACATACAGTATATGCTCATTATAATTTTTTTAGACCCTGTGAAGCATTATCTCATATTATCTTCTAAGTTCTCTTCAGACTTAACATGCATAGTCGTCCTTGATAGCGGTGGCCTCTAACGCTCAATGGGGGGAAAAAAATGTTCCATTGTATAACTTCTCCCATCTTAGAATCCTCCTTGAGAAACATTTCCTTTGTATGACACTTGCCTTCTCTGTGCTCAGAGGAACTGCACTCAGAGTCAAAAGAAAAGTCCCCAAGCAAGCCGTATGTACACGCCGTGTAACTAAGTAGACGACATCAGACACAGTGCTGGGCAAATCAATTAGCATTGATTAGCAGATTCAGACTCTCGGCTGATGCAGCAGTGGCTGTCGGAGGATTGCACCGGCGCCAGTCTCCTATCATAACAATATGCCTCCTTGGCTGAAACTTATTCTAAATATCTGTGTGTCACAAATGGCACCCTATTCCCTAGATTTGTCATGTTTTGTCATTTATTATCTTGTCTTGTCCCTGTGCTTCCCATTCTATTCGTTTCCCTCTGCTGGTCTTATTAGGTTCTTTCCCTCTTTCTATCCCCTCTCTCTCCCCCTCCCTCTCTCACTCTCTCGCTCTCTCTTCTCTCTATCGTTCCGTTCCTGCTCCCAGCTGTTCCTATTCCCCTAATCAATCATTTAGTCTTCCCACACCTGTTCCCGATCCTTTCCCCTGATTAGAGTCCCTATTTCTTCCTTTGTGTTCCGTTCCTGTCCTGTCGGTTCCTTGTCTAGAATTCACCGTGCTGTGTTTGTGTATCGCCCTGTCGTGTCGTGTTTTCCTCAGATGCTGCGTGGTGAGCAGGTGTCTGAGTCTGTCTGGTTCAAGTGCCTTCCCGAGGCAACCTGCTGTTCACCTGCTGTTCAAGATCGAGTCTCCAGTTTGTCCTCGTCATTTCGAGTGAAAGTTGTGTTTTTTGTTTGTATTTACTTTACTGGATTAAAGACTCTGTTTTCGCCAAGTCGCTTTTGGGTCCTCTTTCACCTGCATGACAGAAGGAACCGACCAAGGAATGGACCCAGCGACTTCAGACGCTCGTTACACTGCCGTCGAGATCCAAGGAGCCATGCTCGGCAGACACGAGCAGGAATTGTCTGCTGCTCGCCATGCCGTGGAGAACCTGGCCGCTCAGGTTTCCGACCTCTCTGGACAGTTCCAGAGTCTACGTCTCGTGCCACCTGTTACTTCCTGGCCTGCCGAGCCTCCAGAACCTAGGGTTAATAACCCACCTTGCTACTCCGGGCAGCCCACTGAGTGCCGCTCCTTTCTCACGCAGTGTGAGATTGTGTTCTCTCTCCAACCCAACACATACTCTAGAGAGAGAGCTCGGGTTGCTTACGTCATTTCACTCCTTACTGGCCGGGCTCGAGAATGGGGCACAGCTATCTGGGAGGCAAGGGCTGATTGCTCTAACAAGTTCCAGAACTTTAAAGAGGAGATGATTCGGGTTTTTGACCGTTCAGTTTTTGGTAGGGAGGCTTCTAGGGCCCTGGCTTCCTTATGCCAAGGTGAACGGTCCATAACGGATTATTCTATTGAGTTTCGCACTCTTGCTGCCTCTAGTGAGTGGAACGAGCCGGCGCTGCTCGCTCGTTTTCTGGAGGGACTCCACGCAGTGGTTAAGGATGAGATTCTCTCCCGGGAGGTTCCTTCAGATGTGGACTCTTTGATTGCTCTCGCCATCCGCATAGAACGACGGGTAGATCTTCGTCACCGGGCTCGTGGAAGAGAGCTCGCATCAACGGTGTTTCCCTGCTCCGCATCGCAACCATCTCCCTCCTCTGGCTCAGAGTCTGAGCCCATGCAGCTGGGAGGGATTCGCATCTCGACTAAGGAGAGGGAACGGAGGATCACCAACCGCCTGTGCCTCTATTGCGGAGTTGCTGGACATTTTGTTAATTCATGTCCAGTAAAAGCCAGAGCTCATCTGTAAGCGGAGGGCTACAGGTGAGCGCAACTACTCAAGTCTCTCCATCAAGATCCTGTACTACTTTGTCGGTCCATCTACGCTGGACCGGTTCGGGTGCTACATGTAGTGCCTTGATAGACTCTGGGGCTGAGGGTTGTTTCATGGACGAAGCATGGGTTCGGAAACATGACATTCCTTTCAGAGAGTTAGAGAAGCCTACGCCCATGTTCGCCTTAGATGGTAGTCATCTTCCCAGTATCAGATTTGAGACACTACCTTTAACCCTCACAGTATCTGGTAACCACAGTGAGACTATTTCTTTTTTGATTTTTCGTTCACCGTTTACACCTGTTGTTTTGGGTCATCCCTGGCTAGTATGTCATAATCCTTCTATTAATTGGTCTAGTAATTCTATCCTATCCTGGAACGTTTCTTGTCATGTGAAGTGTTTAATGTCTGCCATCCCTCCCGTTTCTTCTGTCCCTACTTCTCAGGAGGAACCTGGCGATTTGACAGGAGTGCCGGAGGAATATCATGATCTGCGCACGGTCTTCAGTCGGTCCCGAGCCAACTCCCTTCCTCCTCACCGGTCGTATGATTGTAGTATTGATCTCCTTCCGGGGACCACTCCTCCTCGGGGTAGACTATACTCTCTGTCGGCTCCCGAACGTAAGGCTCTCGAGGATTATTTGTCTGTGTCTCTTGACGCCGGTACCATAGTGCCTTCTTCCTCTCCGGCCGGGGCGGGGTTCTTTTTGTTAAGAAGAAGGACGGTACTCTGCGCCCCTGCGTGGATTATCGAGGGCTGAATGACATAACGGTTAAGAATCGTTATCCGCTTCCCCTTATGTCATCAGCCTTCGAGATTCTGCAGGGAGCCAGGTGCTTTACTAAGTTGGACCTTCGTAACGCTTACCATCTCGTGCGCATCAGAGAGGGGGACGAGTGGAAAACGGCGTTTAACACTCCGTTAGGGCATTTTGAGTACCGGGTTCTGCCGTTTGGTCTCGCCAATGCGCCAGCTGTTTTCAGGCATTAGTTAATGATGTTCTGAGAGACATGCTGAACATCTTTGTTTTTGTCTATCTTGACGATATCCTGATTTTTTCTCCGTCACTCGAGATTCATGTTCAGCACGTTCGACGTGTTCTACAGCGCCTTTTAGAGAATTGTCTCTACGTAAAGTCTGAGAAGTGCTCTTTTCATGTCTCCTCCGTTACTTTTCTCGGTTCCGTTATTTCCGCTGAAGGCATTCAGATGGATTCCGCTAAGGTCCAAGCTGTCAGTGATTGGCCCGTTCCAAGGTCACGTGTCGAGTTGCAGCGCTTTTTAGGTTTCGCTAATTTCTATCGGCGTTTCATTCGTAATTTCGGTCAAGTTGCTGCCCCTCTCACAGCTCTTACTTCTGTCAAGACGTGTTTTAAGTGGTCCGGTTCCGCCCAGGGAGCTTTTGATCTTCTAAAAGAACGTTTTACGTCCGCTCCTATCCTCGTTACTCCTGACGTCACTAGACAATTCATTGTCGAGGTTGACGCTTCAGAGGTAGGCGTGGGAGCCATTCTATCCCAGCGCTTCCAGTCTGACGATAAGGTTCATCCTTGCGCTTATTTTCTCATCGCCTGTCGCCATCTGAGCGCAACTATGATGTGGGTAACCGTGAACTGCTCGCCATCCGCTTAGCCCTAGGCGAATGGCGACAGTGGTTGGAGGGGGCGACCGTTCCTTTTGTCGTTTGGACAGACCATAAGAACCTTGAGTACATCCGTTCTGCCAAACGACTTAATGCCCGTCAAGCTCGTTGGGCGTTGTTTTTCGCTCGTTTCGAGTTTGTGATTTCTTACCGTCCGGGTAGCAAGAACACCAAGCCTGATGCCTTATCCCGTCTGTTTAGTTCTTCTGTGGCTTCTACTGATCCCGAGGGGATTCTTCCTTATGGGCGTGTTGTCGGGTTAACAGTCTGGGGAATTGAAAGACAGGTTAAGCAAGCACTCACGCACACTGCGTCGCCGCGCGCTTGTCCTAGTAACCTCCTTTTCGTTCCTGTTTCCACTCGTCTGGCTGTTCTTCAGTGGGCTCACTCTGCCAAGTTAGCTGGTCATCCCGGTGTTCGAGGCACTCTTGCGTCTATTCGCCAGCGCTTTTGGTGGCCGACTCAGGAGCGTGACACGCGCCGTTTCGTGGCTGCTTGTTCGGACTGCGCGCAGACTAAGTCGGGTAACTCTCCTCCTGCCGGTCGTCTCAGACCGCTCCCCATTCCTTCTCGACCATGGTCTCACATCGCCCTAGACTTCATTACCGGTCTGCCTTTGTCTGCGGGGAAGACTGTGATTCTTACGGTTGTCGATAGGTTCTCTAAGGCGGCACATTTCATTCCCCTCGCTAAACTTCCTTCCGCTAAGGAGACGGCACAAATCATTATCGAGAATGTATTCAGAAGTCATGGCCTCCCGTTAGACGCCGTTTCAGACAGAGGCCCGCAATTCACGTCACAGTTTTGGAGGGAGTTCTGTCGTTTGATTGGTGCGTCCGTCAGTCTCTCTTCCGGGTTTCATCCCCAGTCTAACGGTCAAGCAGAGAGGGCCAATCAGACGATTGGTCGCATACTACGCAGCCTTTCTTTCAGAAACCCTGCGTCTTGGGCAGAACAGCTCCCTGGGCAGAATACGCTCACAATTCGCTTCCTTCGTCTGCTACCGGGTTATCTCCGTTTCAGAGTAGTCTGGGTTACCAGCCTCCTCTGTTCTCATCCCAGCTTGCCGAGTCCAGCGTTCCCTCCGCTCAAGCGTTTGTCCAACGTTGTGAGCGCACCTGGAGGAGGGTGAGGTCTGCACTTTGCCGTTACAGGGCACAGACTGTGAGAGCCGCCAATAAACGCAGGATTAAGAGTCCAAGGTATTGTTGCGGCCAGAGAGTGTGGCTTTCCACTCGCAACCTTCCTCTTACGACAGCTTCTCGTAAGTTGACTCCGCGGTTCATTGGTCCGTTCCGTGTCTCCCAGGTCGTCAATCCTGTCGCTGTGCGACTGCTTCTTCCGCGACATCTTCGTCGCGTCCATCCTGTCTTCCATGTCTCCTGTGTCAAGCCCTTTCTTCGCACCCCCGTTCGTCTTCCCTCCCCCCTCCCGTCCTTGTCGAGAGCGCACCTATTTACAAGGTACATAAGATCATGGACATGCGTTCTCGGGGACGGGGTCACCAATACTTAGTGGATTGGGAGGGTTACGGTCCTGAGGAGAGGAGTTGGGTTCCGTCTCGGGACGTGCTGGACCGTTCACTCATCGATGATTTCCTCCGTTGCCGCCAGGATTCCTCCTCGAGTGCGCCAGGAGGCGCTCGGTGAGTGGGGGGTACTGTCATGTTTTGTCATTTATTATCTTGTCTTGTCCCTGTGCTTCCCATTCTATTCGTTTCCCTCTGCTGGTCTTATTAGGTTCTTTCCCTCTTTCTATCCCTCTCTCTCCCCTCCCTCTCTCACTCTCTCGCTCTCTCTTCTCTCTATCGTTCCGTTCCTGCTCCCAGCTGTTCCTATTCCCCTAATCAATCATTTAGTCTTCCCACACCTGTTCCCGATCCTTTCCCCTGATTAGAGTCCCTATTTCTTCCTTTGTGTTCCGTTCCTGTCCTGTCGGTTCCTTGTCTAGAATTCACCGTGCTGTGTTTGTGTATCGCCCTGTCGTGTCGTGTTTTCCTCAGATGCTGCGTGGTGAGCAGGTGTCTGAGTCTGTCTGGTTCAAGTGCCTTCCCGAGGCAACCTGCTGTTCACCTGCTGTTCAAGATCGAGTCTCCAGTTTGTCCTCGTCATTTCGAGTGAAAGTTGTGTTTTTTGTTTGTATTTACTTTACTGGATTAAAGACTCTGTTTTCGCCAAGTCGCTTTTGGGTCCTCTTTCACCTGCATGACAAGATTAGAGCACAACTTTTGACCAGGGGTTAATAGGGGGATGCCAATAGGGCTTTGTTTAAAAGTATTGTACTAAATAGGGAATAGAGTGACATTTGGCACGAACATGCTGTCCTCACTTTTCCACTCCATTAGCGTAGTGGTAGCCTATCATTCAGGAAAGTTGTAAAGTGATGTCATTTTTGAGTAGCCCGGGTGCATTTGAAGTCAATTCAGGGAGATTAGAAAATAAAGATATCCACCTAGAGTTATCCTGTTGTTCTGCTTATGGCTTGAGCCCTAGGACCATGACCCAGGACTACCTGACATGATGACTCCTTGCTGTCCCCAGTCCACCTGGCCGTGCTGCTGCTCCAGTTTCAACTGTTCTGCCTTATTATTATTCGACCATGCTGGTCATTTATGAACATTTTAACATCTTGGCCATGTTCTGTTATAATCTCCACCCAGCACAGCCAGAAGAGGACTGGCCACCCCACATATGCTCTCTCTTATTCTCTCTTTCTGTCTTTCTCTCTCTCGGAGGACCTGAGCCCTAGGAGCATGCCCCAGTACTACCTGACATGATGACTCCTTGCTGTCCCCAGTCCACCTGACCGTGCTGCTACTCCAGTTTCAACTGTTCGTGCCTTATTATTATACGACCATGCTGGTCATTTATGAACATTTGAACATCTTGGCCATGTTCTGTTATAATCTCCAGCCGGCACAGCCAGAAGAGGACTGGCCACCCCACATAGCCTGGTTCCTCTCTAGGTTTCTTCCTAGGTTTTGGCCTTTCTAGGGAGTTTTTCCTAGCCATCGTGCTTCTACACCTGCATTGCTTGCTGTTTGGGGTTTAAGGCTGGGTTTCTGTACAGCACTTTGAGATATCAGCTGATGTACGAAGGGCTATATAAATACATTTGATTTGATTTGATTTTACAATGTATGTTTGTTTGAGACAGAGTGGGCCTTTGTGAACAATTTAGAAACGTAACATTGAATCTTTCATGGATACACCTACTCATCCAAGGGTTTTTCTTTATTTTGACTATTTCTACATCAAAACTATGAAATAACACATATAGAATCATGTAGTAACCAAAAAAGTGTTAAACAAATGAAAAT